>NC_143511.1:31839264-32439264 GCF_031878675.1 Megascapheus bottae | reverse complement strand
CCAACCTCAACCCCACGGCCTCCAGCTAACTGCAACACATCCTTTGATAACCACCAAGGGAAGTCCAAAGGCCCTGTGTTCAAATCCTGACTTCCCCTCTTTCTGGTTCTGGTGTCTGGGAATCCTGACCTCCAGCAGTCAGGATAGTTAAGAGTTATGGGATAAGGGCTGGGAGTGTAGCCTAGTGGTGCAGCGCTTATCTTGCATGCACGAAGCCCTGGGGTTTGATTCCTCAGTACCACATACACAGAAAAAGCCAGAAGTGTTGCTGTGGCTCAAGTACTAGAGCATTAGCCTTCAGCACTGAGAGGCTCAGGGACAATGCCGAGGCCCTGTGTTCAAGCCTCAGGACTGGCGAGAGGGGGGCGGAGAGAGAGAGAGAGGAAGAGGGAAAGAGAGGGAGAGAGACAGAGAGAGAAAGAGACAGAGAGACAGAGAGAGAAAGGGGGGGAGCGAGAGAGAGGGAGGGAGCGAGAGGGAGCAGGAGAGAGGGAGAGAGAGAGACAGACAGACAGAATATATTATGGGATGGAAGAAGCTTGAGGAAAGCAGGTCTCAGGAGCTAGCATTGAGCTAACCACAAAACCAGAGCTCAGAGGCCCTTGCTGTACAGAGGTTGTGCTGGCTTCTGAATCCCAGTTGACAGGCTGGGGCAGGTCTTGGAGTGTGAGAAACCCCAGATCTACAGGCCAGTCCCAAGCTCCCCATCCCACCCACCTGTAGGCTCCAAAGGGCCAGCAGAGGCCGGACCCTCACCTGAGGTCCTTCAGCTGTCTGCAGTGTGTCAGCATGCTCGAGAGGGCGGGCATGTAGACCACCTTCCCCATCATGCCCAGATTGGCCAGTGACAGAGACTGCAGTTGCTGGCACTGCAGGCCGATGTTTACCAGCCCTGAGCCTGTCAGGAGCCCAGGCAACTGAGCCAATGTCAGGTGCCGCAGGAAGGCCAGCTGGCCAATGGCAGCCACCTCTGAGTCCCCGACATTCTGCGCCCGGCTGCAGGGTGGGAGGGAGTTGCGGATGGCAGGCTCGTTGCGTGGCATGGCCGAGGAAAAGTTAGAGCCAATGAGCTCCAGATGTTCCAGAAAGTGCAGGCTCTTCAGTAGAGACCAGAACACAGAGGCCGGCTGGGGGCCTGCTGAACCCAGGAAGGGGCTGACAGATGTCTGCACCCCAATGCGCACCTTCTTGCCAAAGCCCCGGGGTGCAGCATGCATCACAGGCTGGGCAGGAGGGCCCCGGGCTGAGTCGGCGATAGAGCAAACAGGCAGGGAGAGGGAGCGCAGCTGGCTGAGGCGGGCCAGGAGCTGGCAGAGGTGCCTGCCCAGGCCTTCAGAGCTGTGGTGGTGGGCAGCGGAGAGGTTGAGGTGGCGCAGGTTGCAGCAGGAGGCCACCAGTGTCTCCAGAATGCCACTGTCGATGTCATCCTCGGCCTTGCGTAGCAGGGAGTCTGGGGACAGGCAGTGGACACAGCCACTGAGGTTGAGGCTGGCCAGGCTCCGCAGGTCTTTCCCACCATTGATGACCCGCTGGATCAGGTGGCCCCCAGACAGGGTGCAGCGACTGAAGCTGAAGTAAAAGGGGTTGTTGAACTTCATGTTCTGGAGGAGGGTCGAGCCATTCAGCCAGGACCGGGGCAGCTGCAGGGCATCCAGGGCCACGTTCCGGGCCATGGATTCCAGGAGGTTCTTAGTGGCCCCGCTCTCGGCAAAGCTGCCGGGGACAGAGATGAGGAAGGCGTGCAGGTTCTCAGGTGTGCGGTCGCTGAGCACAGCCAGGTAGAGGCGCACCACCTCCTGGTTGATGTAGCCGGGAGCCAGGCGTGCATAGAACACACGCAGGTTCTGGTAGTGGGGCACGTTGCTCTGGCCCACCATGAGCTGGCCCGAGAGCACAGCACCCTCGCGTGTGCGGTCCAGGATCTCAAAGTAGAGCAGCAGCTTGTGCAGGCTGGGGCAGCAGGGTACCACACCATAGGACGGCGTGAACAGTGTCTGCTTGAGCTCACGCACGCGGCTCAGTGTGGCCCGACACTCGCTGCTCAGCTGGCTGGCATCGAAGCCTGGGTTCACATCAATGGCCAGCGAGCGCAGGTGCTGCAGGGCCGACAGCACCTTGGAGAGGCGCAAGGACGTCAGGTGGCAGCCCGAAAGGTTCACCCTGACAAGACTGCGGCACCTCGCCACATGCTCAATGGTGGAGCCCGACAACCAGTAGCAGCCTGCCAAGTTCAGCTGCTGGATCTCCTGGCCAATCTCCTTTACCAGCTGCTTCACCTTGTCCTCACTGGCCTGTGGAACAGGGAAGAGGCAGAAGAGGAAGGGAGGGAGTTGGAGCCACTTCACACTCTCAGCAAGCCCAGGGCCACTGGTGCTACTGCCTCCCTCTCTCTCACCCTTGCCGCAAGCCAACACACAAGGGACCTGACTCCAAAGGAATGGAAAGTGGAGCAGCCACCACAGGAACTACTTTTCTAGCCATGTATAGTAGTGTGCACCTGAACCCAGCACGCAGCAGGTTAAAGCAAGAGGATCAGGAATTTGAGGCCAGCCTGGACTATGTAGTTGAGACTTTGTTCCAAAGAAAAAGAAAAATAAACACACACATGTAAAGAATGTGCTGTAGTGGAGGAAGGGGAGTAGGACGCAAAAAAAAAAAAAGAATGAGCTGTATGCTGTATGGGTGGGCCAGGAGTTTAATCTAGTGGTAGAGTGCTTGCCTAGCATGTATGAAGACCTGGGTTCAATTCCTTAGTACCACATACATGGAAAAAAGAAGGAAAGAAAAAAGAAAGAAAGGAGAGAGGGAGGGAGAGAGGGTGGGAGGAAGGGAGGGAAAGAGGGAGGAAGGGAGGAAAAGGCAGGGGGAGGGGGGCAGGAAGGGAAGGGAGGAAAAAGTAAAGAATAAATTGTATAACTTGAGGTTGGGAATGGGGAGAACGAAAGAAGGGGTGACACTGGCCAAGAAGCACTGTCCTCATAACCTGACATGGAATTGTATTTCCTTTGTACAATGACCTAATAATAGTAATAATAATTTAAATAAAAGGGGAGGGTCAGTTTGGCCTAGTGGTAGAGTGCTTGCCTAGCATGCATGAAGGCCAGGGTTCGATTCCTCAGTACCACATATATAGAAAAAAGCTAGAAGTGGTGCTGAGGCTCAAGTGGTAGAGCTCTAGCCTTGAGAAAGCCCAAGGACAGTGCTCAGGCCCTGAGCTCAAGCCCAGGACTGGCAATAGATAGATAGATAGATAGATAGATAGATAGATAGATAGATAGATAGATAGATAGATAGATAGATAAATGGGGGAAAAAACTGAGTAACTTGTAAAATACCTGAGTCATGAGTCATACATCGACAAAACTTTTTTTCTTTTTTTGGCTGGTCATGGCACTTGAACTCTGGGCCTTGGTGCGGTCCCTGAGCGCTTCAGCTCAAGGCTACTGCCCTACCCCTGGAGCCACAGTGCCATTTCTGTTTTTTTAATTAATTGGAGATAAGAGTCTCACAGACTTTAGGGCCTGGGCAATACTCAGAACTCAGCCTCCTGAGTAGCTAGTAGTACAGGTGTGAGCCACCACGCCTGGTTTTTTGATTTTGTTTTTTTCTTAAAGCAGCTGGGCACCAGTGACTCAAGCCTACCATTTCAGGTACTCAGGAGGCTAAAATTTGAGGATCCTGGTTCAAAGCCAGCCCAGGAACAAACGTCCGTGAGACTCATCTCCAGAAAACCAGAAGTAGCACTGTGGCTCAAGTGGCAGAGCACTAGCCTTGAGCTGAAGAGGGACAATGCCCAGGCCAGAGTTCAAGTCCCATGACCAAACAATAAAAAACGAGGGTTGGAGTATAGCTTAATGGTAGAACACCTACTTAGCTAGCATGTCCAATCCAGCACAAAAACACAAAACCATGGAGGAGGGTACTAGGAATGTGACTTAGTGGTAGATTGCTTGCCTAGCAAGCAGGAAACCCTGGGTTCACTTCCTCAGCACCACATAAATTAAAAAATCCAGAAGTGGGGCTATAGCTCAAGTGGTAGAATGTTAGCCTTGAGCTAAAGAAGCTCACAGACAGTGCTCAGGCCTTAAATTCAAGATCCAGGATTGCACACTCTCCCCTCCCCCCTGCCAAAAAAAAAAAAGAAAAAAAACAAGCATGAAGGAGAGGGTGACAGTAGCTCACACCTGTAATCCTAGCTACTCAAGATGCTGAGATCTGAAGATCGTGGTTCAAAACCAGCCTGGGCAGGAAAGTCCATGAGACTTTTACCTCCAATTAACTACCAAAAAGCTGGAATGGTGCTGTGGTTCAAAGTGGCAGAATGCTAGCCTTGAGCACAAAAGTTCATGGACAGCACCAGTTCCCAGTTCAAGCCCCAGGACCAGCACCCAAAAAAAGTTCTAGCTACAGAGAAAGCAGACTACCCATACAGCCTTCATCTACACCCAGCACACCCAGGCACAGCCCTCATTCTCACTTCAGAACCACGCAGCAGTCTTGGCTGCAGTAACCCTTTTCTTCCCTTTCACATGAGTAAATACTCTCCAGAGCATACTGGTGCATACCTGTCATCCCAGCTGATCAGGAGGCAGAGGTAGGAGAATCAACCTGCCATCACCTGAGCAAAAATGTGAGACTATCTGAAAACTAAAAGCAAAAGGACTGGGGGTGTGACTCTGGAGAGGCCCTGAGTTCAAACCCCAGTACTAACAAACTAAAACAATCCTAGCTATTCAGGAGGCTGAGATTTGAGAACAGAGGTTCCAAGCCAGCAGGGCAGGAAAGTCCATGAGACTCTTAGCTCCAATTAGCCACCAAAAAGCCACAGATGAAATAATAAACAAAAGCAAAAATAGAAGCCAGGCACTAGTAGTTCATACCTGTAATCCTAGCTAGTCAGGAGGCTGAGATCTGAAAATAGAGATTCAAAGCCAGCCAAGGCATAAAAGTCCATGATATTCTTATCTCCAATTAAGCACCAGAAAACTGGAAGTGACGCAGTGGATCAAAATAAAGGAGCACTAACCTTGAGCTGAAGAACTCAGAGATAGGGTCCAAGCCCAGAGTTCAAGTACCAGGACCACCAACAACAAAAAAGCAAAAATTGAAATCCTGGGGCCGGGAGCATGGCCTAGGGGTAGAGTGCTCACCTAGCATGCATGAAGCCCTGGATTCGATCCCTTGGTATCACATGCACAGAAAAATTTGGAAGTAGCACTGTGGCTTAAGTGGCTGAGTGCTAGCCTTGAGCAAAAACTGTCCAAGGACAGTGTTCATGTCCTGAGTTTCAAACCCCAGGACTGGCAAAAGAAAAAAAAAAAAAGAAAGAAAGAAAGGGGGGCCTGGAGTTTGGCCTAGTGGTAAAGTGCTTTGCCTAGCATGCACAAAGACCAGGGTTCAAGTCCTCGGTACCACATACATAGAAAAAAGCCAGAAGTGGTGCTGTGGCTCGAGTGGTAGAGTTCTAACCTTGAGAAAGCCCAAGGACAGTGCTCAGGCCCTGAGCTCAAGGCCCAGGACTAGTGAAAGAGAGAGAGAGAGAGAGAGAGAGAGAGAGAGAGAGAGAGAGAGAGAGAGAGAGAGGGGAAGGAAGGAAGGAAGGAAGGAAGGAAGGAAGGAAGGAAGGAAGGAAGGAAGGAAGAATAGAAAGAAAGGAAAGAAAAAAGAAAGAAAGAAAGAGATAGATAGATTAATTCCATGGGCCAGGAGTTTGGCCTAGTGGTAAAGTGCTTGCTAGCCATTCATGAGGACCTGGGTTCAATTCCTCAATACCACATACATAGAAATTGGAAGTGGTGCTGTGGCTCAAGTGGTAGAGCATTAGCCTTGAGGAAAAAGCCCAAGGACAGTGCTCAGGCCCTGAGTTCAGCAAAAATAGAAATCCCTGGCTTGGACTGGCTTAGGGGGACCACATCCTGCCCCCCATAGGTGGACAGCACCATCCACAGCACCACCCTGTGGTAAACAAGCTGGCTGAGCATTGGCTCAGGCACTTTGGTGCCTGGATTCCACTGCTATCATCAAGGACAGGATCGTGTTCCATCCTCCCGAGCTGCTTGCATAGGGGTCCTGGGCCCGCTGCTTCCACTGGAGGGCCAGGCATCAGAGCTTTCAACATAGAGGAACAGCAACTCACATTCACTGCTGTGTTTACTACCCACAGGACAGCAGAGTCCACTGACGGGGACTCCTAAGCCCTGGTGGCTCCAATTAGCCACAACTCCACTCCTGGCAGCCTCCCATATCCCCTCCAGAGCCTCTTCCTCAATTCCTGGCCTCCTCCCCCAGGGGCCAAGCACGCAGTTCCTGATCGTCAGTGCCCCCAGGCTCACCTGATAGTCCTTCTGCAGCAGCACGGTGTGGACCAGGCTCTTGTCCAGGCACAGTGCTGCGAGCTTGCGACAGGTGGGCCGCACATTCAGCACCAGGTCTGTGCTGGGCACATGGCTCAGGATGTGCAGGAGAATCTCGTCAGAGAAGCCTAGCAGGTGAGCATCACCCACCACCTCGGCCACTGCAGGGGCCGCTGAGACATCACTGGCCGGGTCCTGAAATAAAAAGGACAGTCAAGTTTCCACCAGAGAACTAGAAATGTGGCTTAGTGGTAGAGTGCTTGCCTAGTACGCAGGAAGCCCTGGGTTCCATTCCTCAGTATCCCATAAACAGAAGGAGTGAGAAGTGGCATTGTGGGTCAAGTGGTAGAGTGCTAGCCTTGAGCAAATGCCCAGGCCTTGAGTTCAAGCCCCAGGACTGGCAAAAACAAAAAGTTTCCCACCAAATCCAGAAGGGCAGCTGCCAGCCCAGCCTTGCCAGGCAGAGAGATAAGCCAGACCTGAAATTCTCCAACCCCTTTCAGACCTACTCGGCAGAAGCAAAAAACAGAAACACAGAGCTTTTCCTACTAGAGGTCTCTGCAGTCAGCAACAAATCTTATTTATTTTTCTTTGGTTGATTTGGGTTTGTTTTCTGGTTTTTGATGTTGTTTTGGTGTTCTTTGTTGGGCCTTAAGCTTACTTAGGATTCTTGTTCAGGAAGTGACCCACACGTGATCCACACTTACAGCCCAGCGTTTTGCAGTTATGTTGGAGATGGGAATCTCAGTTTCCTGTCTAGGCTGGCTTGGAACCACAATCCTCATATCTCAGCATTCTGAGTAGCTAGGATTAGATGCATGAGACAGCAATGCCTGGCTGTGTTTGGAGGTTTTTTTTCTTTTATTTTTGTTCTGTGAGCCAGGATCTGGCTATGTAGCCTAGGCTGACCTGGAACATCCTGTAGTTGCCTCCTGAGTGCTGAGATTACAGACAGGGGCCACCATACCTGGCTGCCCACAAGCATTTGTACCACCTTTCCCAGCAACTGTGACTCCAAGGCCTTCCTTCACTGCATCCCGTCCTTCTTCCTGTCTGCTTTCCATGTGTGTCGGCATGGATGGAAAGCTTGGGTTTGTGAAAGCCATTGTGCTGCCACGGCAACTGTGCTGCCTTGGAGAGAGTGCAAGTTTGACTAGCCCCATGCACTGGAGGCCTTCCTATCCCCCCACCATGCCCAGCCCTCTTCAGCTGCCACAGCATACCAGGGTACCCAGGATGCTTAATGCCTGCTGTTCTAATTTTTTTTTTTTTTTGCCAGTCCTGGGCTTGAGCTCAGGGCCTGAGCCCTGTCCTTAGGCTTTCTCAAGGCTAGAGCTCTACCACTTGAACCTCCAGCTTTTTTCTATATATGTGGTATCGAGGAATCGAACCTGGGTCTTTGTGCATGCTAGGCAAGCACTCTGCCAACTAGGCCAAACTCCCGGCCCCTGCTATTCTATTGTCAGAAAGCAGAAGCCACAATGTACACCAAAGAACACAGCAGGCCGTGTATCAGTGGCTTACGCTTCTAATCCTAGCTACTCAGGAGGCTGAAATCTGAGGAATAAAGTTCAAAGCCAGCCCTGACACAAAAGTCTCTTAAGACTCTTATCTCCAATTAACCATCAAAAAACTGGAAGTGGCATTGTGGCTCAAAATGGTAGAGGGATATCTTTGAGCTGAAGAGCTCAGGGACAGTGACAAGTTCAAGCCCCACAACTGACAAAAAAAAAAAAAAAGAACACAGCCAGGTCAGAGTTGAGGTCACATTTGCCATTAAGAAAAGAAGTGGGGGGCCGGGAGTTTAGCCTAGTGGTAGAGTGCTTGCCTAGCATGCACGAAGACCCGGGTTCAATTCCTTGGTACCACATACATAGAAAAAAGCCAGAAGTGGTGCTAAGGCTCAAGTGGTAGAGCTCTAGCCTTGAGAAAGTCCAAGGACAGGGGGCCGGGAGTTTGGCCTACTGGTAGAGTGCTTGCCTAGCATGCACAAAGACCCGGGTTCAATTCCTCGGTACCCCACATACATAGCAAAAAGCCGGAAATGGTGCTGAGGCTCAAGTGGTAGAGCTCTAGCCTTGAGAAAGCCCAAGAACAGTGCTCAAGCCCTGAGCCCAAGCCCAGGAATGGCAAAAAAAAAAAAAAAAAAGTCCAAGGACAGTGCTCAGGCCCAGGACTCGCAAAAAGAAAAAAAAAAAAAGAAAAAGAAAGAAAGAAAAGAAGTGGGGCCTTCAATTCCTTGGTACCACATACATAGAAAAAAAAAAAAGCTAGAAGTGGTGCTGTGGCTCAAGTGGTAGAGGACTAGCCTTGAGAAAAAGTCTAAGAACAGTACCAGGCCCTGAGTTCAAGCCCCACAACAGACAAAAAATAAAATAATAATAATCAAGAAAGACTGGATGCCATGGCTCATGCCTGCAATCCTATCTACTCAGGAGGCTGAGATCTGAGGATTAAGGTTCAAAGCCAGCCCAGGCACAAAAGGACCCCAGACTCTTATCTCTAATTAACCTCTAGAAAATGGGAAGTGGTGCTTGGCTCCAGGGTAGGGCAGTAGTCTTGAGCTGAAGAGCTCAGGGACAGCGCCTAGGCCCCAAGACCAATCAAAAAAAGAAAAAAAGAAAGAAAAAGAAAACAAGGGCCAATGGCCTAATGGTAGAGTGCTTGCCTAGCATGCACAATGACCTGGGTTCGATTCCTTAATACCAAACACATAGAAAAAGCCAGAAATGGTCCTGTGGCTCAAGTGGTAGAACACTAGCCTTGAAAAAAGCCCATGGGCAGTTCTCAGGCCCTGAGTTCAAGTCCCAGGACTGGCGAAAAAAAAAAAGCTGGAAGGGTGCTGTGGCTCAAGGGGTAGAGCTCTAGCCTTGAGAAAGCCTAAGGACAGAACGCAGGCCCTGAGTTTAATCTTCAGGGCTGAAAGAAAGAAGATAGCATCATGTAAATTTCCATAGGTCTGAGACCACAATGAAGCATCTTTTTTTTAAAGCCAGCCAGAAATGACAGGGACTCAGAGAAAGTGCTCGAGTGTCAGCCTCAGCACAGCCTCCATCATCTCTCTCCCCACTTCCCTTATTGATAGGGTGTGGGGGCTGCAGGGGATGGCTCCCCTCAGGCCGGCTGCTGGAGGCCAACTCCAGCAGGCAGGGTGGGAACTTGTGCCCAGCCTGCAAGTCATCATTCCCTGAACTCAGCCTTCCGGAGACAAAGCCTGTAAGTCAATGCACCCTGCTCTGCTGCCAAGTGGCAAGGCCATGAGCAAAGGATGTGCACCTGGGGGAGGTAGTGCTCTCCAGGATTCTTTTTTTTTTTTTTTTTTTTTGCCAGTCCTGGGCTTGAGCTCAGGGCCTGAGCACTGTCCTTGGACTTTCTCAAGGCTAGAGCTCTACCACTTGAGCTTCAGCACACTTCCGGCTTTTTCTATATATGTGGTACCAAGGAATCGAACCCGGAACCCGGGTCTTTGTGCATGCTAGGCAAGCACTTTAACCACTAGGCCAAATTCCCGGCCCTCTCCAGGATTCTTAACCTAGGGTTTGCTCACCTCCAATCATACCAAAGCAAGTACTAGTTTCCATCTATCTCGAAGCAGGGTGGGGAAACAGAGGCAGGTTCCCTCCCACTTAGACCCTAATTGAGGCAGGTCCCCCTCCCACTTAAACCTTATGTAAGACGACAGCCAGAGAAACAGTGTATCAGGTAGAGATGACACAAGGTGCCCAGAACTTGTTGTGTGAGAGGATATCCAGGCACTATTTTCTGGAGTTTCCCAAAATCCCACTGTAAAAGGGTGAAGGGCAACCCAGAACTGACTTTCATCTCCTCATAGAGCCATCCAGCTACAATCAGACCATGGAAAAAGTGGTTTCAGAAGTCAGTGCCTTGCTAAAGTCTATGAAATTTTACAATGTTTCCAAATAACAGAGAACTGAAACATGGGGGGGGGGCTGTTTGGAGGACATCCCCTCCCAGAAAGTGGTCCTCACTTATGGACCACTCAGGCATGCAAAGAAACTGCAGGATATACAAAGGAACAGGTGCAACATCTTCGGTATCTTTGAATCATCTAAAAGGGTTAAATTAAGAGATGAGACATGGCTCATGATTGCAATCCTAGCTATTCAGGAGGCTGAGATCTGAGGATGGCAGTTTTAAAGCCAGCCCACTCAGGAAAGTTCATGAGACACTTTTATCCAATTAGCCACCAGAAAACTAGCAGTGGAGCTGTGGTTCAAAGTGGAATAGCACTAGCCTTGAGTGAAAAAGCTCAAGAACAGCACCCAGGCCCTGAGCTCAATCCCTACCACCAACAACAACAAAAAAGAAGAATTGGAAGTATGGCTCAAGTGGTAGAGCATCAGCCATGAGCAAACAAGCCAAGCAAAAGTAAGGCCCTGAATTCAAACTCCAGCACTTGCAAACAACAAAAGGTTCCCCTACCACCCTTACACAGATGTGTGAGTTCCACATTATAAAATCACATCCCTAGAGTAATGTGAGTGGTGTCATTGTCCTCCACTCAACTCACTGATCTTTGTTTATCTGGATGGCAATTGCTGGACTGACCCCCAAGCACTCATACCGCCAGACTTTGGGCACAAAGTGTGCCCTTCACTCAAGGGTAAACACTGTTTCTAGGAACTTCAGCACAGAAGCATCCACCAAATGGATATGATGGTGCACAACTGAAATCTCAGCTACTCAGTAAGCACAGATCAAGAAGATCACAGTTCAAAGCCAGCCTGGGTAAAAAGTGAAATCCCGTCTCACCCAGTTATTTGGGTGAAGTGGTAAGTGCTTGTCATTCCAGCTATGAAGAAGACCCTAGGTAGAAGGATCTCACTCCAAAGATGGATATCAAGTAAAAACAGGAAACCCTAATTAAAAATAACTAAAGCCAAAAAGGGCTGGGAAATTGGCTCAAGGGATAGAGTGCCAGCTGTGCAAGTATGCCAATAAAGCACAAGATCCTGAGTTCAAAACAAAGAGGAAGAACTAAAGCTAAGCACAGTGTTTTGCCTGTAGTTCCAGCCATGTAGGAGGCTGAGACAGGATGATCTGAGCCAGTCTGTTTGACAATGGCCTGAGTAACATAGTAAGGGGAGAGGGAGATCGTGTGTGTGTGTGTGTGTGTGTGTGTGTGTGTGTGTGTGTGTACATATGAAGAAGAAAGGGGAGAAGGAAAAAAAGAAAGAGGAGGAGGGGCAATAAGGAAGGGAGAGAGAATGGAAGGGAAATGAGAGGAGGGGAAGAAAAAGGAAGCAAAAAAGAGGGAGAGGGAATGGGAGGAAGAAGGGAGAAGAGGGAAGGGGAAAGGAGGAGAGGGTAAAGAAAGGGCAGGGAAGATACCCAGGATGCAAGAACATCCTGACCATACCCACATGTGCTTCTTCAAGAAAGGAGCCTTTGAGCCAGGTCTTCATTAAAATCGAGTTACCAAAACGCCGTCCCCCACTCTAGTCCCGGACACATAGCTACCTGGGATCTACCAACAAAGCAACAAAGCAATGCTGTGCCAGAGCTGGTAGAACTGAAGCTTTCTGACCCTTCCAGTCAGCATCTTCAGTATGCAGGTGGGCCACAACCCCTTCCCTGTCAATCAGGAAACCCACGGGAGGGGTGGAGCTTCTAGGCCAACTTCATTTAACATCAAAGAAGCCATCAGCACCTCCCGCTCATTCCCCAAGCACCCTGCCTCAAATATTCTAAGTAAAACCCGAGAGCTTCCCACTGCCTGAACCCAGGAAACCCCGACCCATCTCCGCCCCACCAGTTGACAAATATCAATTCAGGAACGCGATGTCACTGGTCAGAAACCACAGAGAGATCGGCGCAGCGTTTGGGGCAGGAAATGCTGGGTAAGTCCTAAGTGCCCCCCCCCCGCCCCAGGAAAGAAATGATTTGCCCTTCTTTGTCCTCCCCCACGATAAGCAGGCAGAGGCTGGGCTCCAGCCGAGCCCGGAGACCTCGACAGCGAGGAAGGGACAACGTCCCCTACCTGTGAGGACCAAGCCAAGGCCACGAGGAAAATGGTTTGCAAACTCCAGGGAGTGACAAGAAGGGAGCCACCTAGGGAATCTCGGCCGCTGTGCCTTCCGAGGCCTGGCGAGGAAGGGAACAGCCCAGGAGGCTCCCAGATCAGGGCCAGGGCCAGGGCCAGGAAGGAGGGAGGGGGCGTCCGGATGGGAAGAACCGAGGGAGGCCCAGGTCGCCCAGGCAGGAGCAGAGAGGACAGGGACGTTGTTCATACCTCTTCGGGGCTGGCCATGTCGCGGGCTGGCCGTGCTGCGGCTCCAGAGGCCGCAGCCCCGGGGCCTCTCGCCGGCCAGGTTAGGGATGCTCGAAGCCGGCGCGTCCGCCGCTCCTCAGAGACCCCGGCAGGGGGCGGGGCTGTCCCTCACTTCCGGCGCCCCCTTTGACGCACTTCCGCTGGTCCACAGGAGGGCGGTCTACAGCCGCCATGTTGGGGGTGGCGCCGGCCAGGAAACTACGAGGTAACTGAAGGACATGGAAGACCCCATATGTCCTTGACTACTTCTTCCAGCTCGTTCGGCCAAGCTACACCAGGCCCTTCCAGCCACACCACCCTTCTTACCCGCCCAGCGTCCTCCCACCTCCTCCGAGCATTGGCATTTGACCTCACTGCGGAATTCACACATCACCTGTCAAAGTCACCTGTCCGTCAAAGACCCCACCCACCCCCACCCCGAGAGTGCGCACGCGCCCGGACTGCTCGGAAGCCGACAGGCGAATGCAGTCGGAGCACCCCTGTGTGCATGGATGCGAGTAACAAAGGAAGCCTCTTTTCTTTTTTGTTTTCTTTTTTTTTTTTTTTTTTTGCCAGTCCTGGGCTGGAGCTCAGGGCCTGAGCACTGTCCTTGGACTTTCTCAAGGCTAGAGCTCTACCACTTGAGCCTCAGCACCACTTCCGGCTTTTTTTTCTGGTACCGAGGAATCGAACCCGGGTCTATCATGCATGCTAGGCAAGCACTTTAACCACTAGGCCAAACTCCCGGCCCAGGAAACCTCTTTTCTACAATTAATATGAACCAATACAAATAAAATGAGGCAGGCCCCATTGACTCACACCTGTAATCTTAGCTACTCAGGAGGCTGAGATCTGAGGATCGCGGTTTGAAAAGCCAGTCCGGGGAAGAAAAGTCCGGGAGACTGTTATCTACAATACATTACTTATAAAAAGCCTGAAGTGGCGTTGTGGCTCAAGTCATTGAGCACAAGCAGCTCAGGGACATCCTCCAGGTCCTGAGTTCTCAAGCCCCAGAACCCACAAAAGAAATGAGATACAAGTCGGGTGCCCGTGGCTGACACTGGTTAGTCTAGTTACTCAGGTGGCTGAGATTTGAGGTTGCAGTTCAAAGCCAACCCAGGGGACCGGGAGTATAGCCTAGTGGTAGAATGCTTGCCTAGATGCACAATTCTTCAATTTCTTGGTAACACATACTAACAAAAAGCCAGAAGTCATACTGTGGCTCGTGGGACAAAATGCTATCATTGAGCAAAAAATGTCCAAGGACAGTGCCCAGGCCCTGAGTTCAAGCCCAGGACTGGAGAAAAAAAAAAAAGCCAACTCAAGCAGGAAAGTCTGAGAGTCTCATCTCCAGTTAACTGCCAAGAAGTCAGAAATGGAGCTGTGGCTCAAATGGTAGAACACTAAAGTTAAGAGCCCTGAGTTCAAGCCTCAGGGCACGTATCAGGAAGAAAAGAAAAAAAAAAGAATTGAGCCTGACTGTAAGTCTTGACTTCTAGGTAATGCAAACAAGTGTGCACAGGTTTGCTAGTCCTAATTTGTAATTCTTTTAAGCTGTGGAAGCTATAGGTGTGAAACCAAGGTGGTGAGGCTACACTCACTTCAAAGGCTTAGGAAAGATTCCTTCCCTGCTTCTCCCTAGTTTCCAGTATTTGCCAGCAATCCTTGGAATCCTTGTAGTGCAGTTGCATCCCTCCAAGTTCTATTTTGCCCTTCTCCTCACTGAGTGTCCCTGTGTGTCCTGAACCCAGAAGCCATACAAAGTCCTGGTTCCATTTTCTATTCACAGCAAAAAGGAAAACAAAAGAGCCGGGAGGGGGTGGGGAGGAAGAGCGCTTCTCGCTCCTGTGGGGGTGGCTCACTCCTAACTACTCAAGAAGCTAAAACCTGGTTTGAGTTGGGCTGTGGATTGAGCAGAGTCTTTGTTGCAAGCCAGGCCTTGGTAGGGCAGCTGCAAGCTGGCCCCAGGCAGGGGGTGGGGCGGGGCAGCCAGATGATTCCCAAGGGAGACTGGAATGGTCCGTGGAGCCTCTCCTTACCAAAGGCCTATTTCTCAAGTGAGGCTGAGAGCTTTGGCAGGCATAAGGGTTGGGTCTTATCTCCTGGCCTCTGTCCCCTAACAACCCATGCCACTGCCTGACACATGCCACACTCCTGACACATGCAATGCACACCCCCACATCACTCTCTGGCCTCCAAGGTCAGCTACAGGAAATGTCTGGGCCTTCTTCCTCTACCAGTAGTGGCTCCTCCTCCAACCAGCCCAGTCTTAAGATCCTTCAGTACCTTTTGTCCAAAAAAGGCAAAATAATAGCTTTTTCTTAAAAAAAAAATCTGGATTTTTAAGCAGGGCGTGGCCTTCATCCCAGCATTATAGAGGCAAAAAGATCTCAAAGGTCAGCCAGTCTTAAAACAAATCTATATTGCTTTGGCTGGGAGCACTTGTGGCCCTGTTCCTGCTAGTCCCCTTATTTGCTTACCTTTAAGGTTCTCCCCAGCCCAGCACCATTCACTGGGTGCCTTTTGAGGATAGGGGTAGGTCTAGCTTGGCCTAAACTGTTGTCACATGTGGGTGAATGGACCACTACATCACAAGAATGGGTGGATACACAAGTAGACAAGGTCCTTTTGCCAATGACAGCACTTCCATGGCAGACCCAGGCCCAACCTAGATGACACCCTACTGCCCCATGGGAGAACTACCCCATTTATCAGATGCTTCTGGGAATGTTACACAGCTCAATGGTGCCATGACTGCTGGCTATAGCTTGTACACAGGAAGTCCCAGTTTCTCAGATGCCTGTCACAAGGATACCCACACAGGGTGAGCCGTTTCTCCTGCTGGGAGCAGCCAGCAGAAGCTAAGCTATAACACCTGCCAAACTAGCTGGCTGGGAGACTATCCTTTTATCCATTTAGTGGGTCAGGCCTGAAAATGACCATCCCCCCAGTCACTTGACTGGCTCAGTTCTCCCAATCTAAGGAAAATCATCTCTTGGAGGTAAACTGAAAGGTATCGTACCCTTTCCTTTCTGGAGAATATGAGGCAGTGCGTTTAAGGGTAGGATAGCAATACTCTTGAGAGTCCCACCATTGACTCCATTCCCAAGGGGTTTTGTGTCACACCCATTCACCATACCATATGCCTCTCCCTCCTCCCCTTCCCACTGCCCTTGGAAAAACCTGCTTCCCCTCCCCCAGCCTGCACCCCACTCCCTAGCCAAGCAACGAAACCACAGTTGTTTTTCAAGATGTGCACTTTTATTGAACTGGTCTCAAGTCAGTGTACAGGGGAGTCCTGGCCACTTTCACCTCAAGCCACTCCCAGGGAGATTTTTTAAAAGCCTTCGTTCATACATCTCATGTTGAGGGGGGGGGCAAAAAAGGGAAGGAGGTCCACCATGGCTGACCATTCAAAAGAAAACAAAATAAAAAAGTATTAAGGCGATTAAAAAAATGTCGCATTACACCATGTACACGAAAGCAATGTTGTCTCTCCCCTGAACGGACTGGGCAAGGGAGGGCTGATAGGCCACGCTCCTTCCCAGGAAGGAGGGGGCTGGGGTGGCTTTTGGGAGGGTGAGGGACTTCCTGTAACAATGCAATCTCACAATATTTGGAATGACTATTAAAAAAAAAAGACAATGTACAATCAAAGTCCTGGCCACATTGTAGAACTTTGGGGGTTGCTTGCTCCTGCTCCTGCTGCCACCTTCACACCGTTCCAGTTTTTAAATCCTGAGTCAAAAGCGCCAAAAGAAACAAAACAAAAATTTAAAAAAAGAATAACAAAAGAAAAAAAAAATGAAGCCATGCCAATCTCATCTGTTTTCTGCGCAAAGTTAAGGTATTTTTTTTTTTTTTGTCAAGAGAGGGTGTATCGCAGCTAGGTAACAGTCCGCCTAGAAGCACTTGCGGTGCACGATGGAGGGGCCGGACTCGTCATACTCCTGCTTGCTAATCCACATCTGCTGGAAGGTGGACAGGGAGGCCAGGATGGAGCCACCGATCCACACAGAGTATTTGCGCTCAGGGGGAGCAATGATCTGCAAAGAGAAGACAATAAAAGGGTCGTTATGAATACTTTTGCTGACATCGCTGGCAGTGTACCTCACAGTAGACCACCAGGTCCTAGGTCGGGCTGGCTGACACCCACCTTGATCTTCATCGTGCTGGGTGCCAGGGCTGTGATCTCCTTCTGCATCCTGTCAGCAATGCCAGGGTACATGGTGGTACCACCAGACAGCACAGTGTTGGCGTACAGGTCCTTACGGATGTCCACATCACACTTCATGATGGAGTTGAAGGTAGTTTCATGGATGCCGCAGGATTCCATGCCTGAGAGAAAAGAGAAGCCATACTCAACCTCCAGAGTGCACCATCCAAGGGTCAATGCTGGGTGAAGAGAAACTAGGCCAGGTGGACTTACCCAGGAAGGAGGGCTGGAAAAGGGCCTCAGGGCAACGGAAGCGCTCGTTGCCAATGGTAATCACTTGCCCATCAGGCAGCTCATAGCTCTTCTCCAGGGAGGAGGAGGAAGCAGCAGTGGCCATCTCCTGCTCGAAATCCAAGGCGACGTAGCACAGCTTCTCCTTGATGTCACGCACAATTTCCCGCTCAGCTGTGGTGGTGAAGCTGTAGCCTCTCTCGGTCAGGATCTTCATGAGGTAGTCTGTCAGGTCCCGGCCAGCCAGGTCCAGACGCAGGATGGCATGGGGGAGGGCATACCCCTCATAGATGGGCACTGTGTGGGTGACCCCATCACCAGAGTCCATGACAATGCCAGTGGTGCGACCAGAGGCATACAAGGACAGCACAGCCTGAATGGCCACATACATGGCTGGGGTGTTGAAGGTCTCGAACATGATCTGTGAGAAAAAAATAGGCCTTGTGATGCTCCAGAAGCCGCCAGAAGTAAACAGACTAGCTTGAAGACATGCAGTGTGCAAAAACAAAGGGAAAAAAACACAGCTAAGGAAGTGCTGGTAAGGTTCGAGATGGGATTCTATTCAGGCCTACTGTGCACCTACTGAATACACATTCCAAGGCCTTATTAGCTTTTTCACACGAGCCTGGTTAGTACCTATACCACCACCCAGTGTGGGCTTTTTAAAACACCTAATTAAAAAGGCAAACACAAGAGAAAAGAGCTCATCTGGAAAAAGCAAATAGAACCTGCAAAGTCCCAAAGGAGGCTCAGGGCAGAGAAGAAAAGTCCTAAAGAGAATGGCAGAAGAAAGATCATGTAAGAAAAGGGCGTGGCACAGAAGGGCGAGACAAGATGGAGGTGACCTGGGGGGGAAGGTACCCGTGACTAACCTGGGTCATCTTTTCACGATTGGCCTTGGGGTTCAGGGGGGCTTCGGTCAGCAACACGGGGTGTTCCTCGGGGGCCACACGCAGCTCGTTGTAGAAAGTATGGTGCCAGATCTTCTCCATGTCGTCCCAGTTGGTAACAATGCCGTGCTCGATGGGGTACTTCAGGGTCAGGATGCCTCTCTTGCTCTGGGCTTCGTCGCCGACGTAGGAGTCCTTCTGGCCCATGCCCACCATCACGCCCTGCGGAGTGGGGAGGCATCTTGAGCACGGAGGTATCCCTGGACCGAGACCCCTGTGCAAAAGCCCCGAAACTCCCACTCGTTGGAGAGCCCGCCCGCCCATGGCCGCCTACCTGGTGCCTTGGGCGTCCCACGATGGAGGGGAAGACCGCGCGGGGGGCATCGTCGCCAGCGAAGCCGGCTTTGCACATGCCGGAGCCATTGTCGACAACGAGCGCAGCAATATCATCGTCCATGGTGAGCTGCGGGACACGGGCGCGATGACTAGGGGTCCCGGGCGCGGCCGGCCCCGCCCACTTCCGGTGCGCCGCGGCCTCGGACCGCCAGGGGGCGCCGGCGCGCGCCCGGCTCGGGGACAAAGGAAGCCCGGCCAGGCGCGTTATTACCATAAAAGGCAATCGCTGGTCGGAGGCGGCTCCGTGGCGCGCGGCAGGAAGCCAGGCCCCCGCGCCCCTCCCCACTGGGCGCCGGTCCCGCCCCCGCTCGGTTCAAACACCCAGTGATCGGGCGGGCGCGCGCAGCAGCCACACCCAGAGACCGAGCAAGCGCGTGCGCCTTAGCGCCGCGGCAACCCCACCCCTTCCGGGTGTCGGCCCCGCCCTCGCCCCAACCCTAGGACAAGGCTCCCTAGATCTTAGTACGCACGCGCCAAGAGCGCCGCGGACTCTAGCGCGCAAGCGCAATGGCGTCCCTGCCCCCACCCGGCCCGTCCGGCCTCGCCGCGCCCGCAGCTAATTCGGACAAAGACCCACGGGGAGATTTAGATTTATTACAGCTCCCAGACCGCAGGACAGGGCCACCCCGGGAGGGGAGAGCCTGCACAAAGCCGCCCGCATGCCGAGCGACTCTCCAAATCCTCCTAGGTGTCCACTGCATGGCCTATCCGGACTCCCACCCCAACTGCACACCGGGGCCAGGGCCGGTCCACCCCGGGACCGCGCGGTCTCGGGGAGTCTACTCGGGGGCCAGAGCCCGACCCCAGGCGTCCACACCGGAGTCGGGGCCGGCTCCCGGGCGCTCACAGCGGGGCCAGAGCGGCCTCCGGGCGTCCTCACCGGGGGCAGAGCCGGCCGCGGGCGTCCGCTGCGCAGCTCGCCTCCCCACCCACCCCCCAAGCGCCCCACCGCGCTGGGCCCTGGCGCTGCGGCCTCCGCCCTGCGGGCCGGCCCAGGCCGGGCCTTACCTGAGTGTGGGTGCGGACGGCGGCAGGAGTGGAGAGAAGGCGCTGGCGGCGGGACGCGGTCTGGACAGTGGCAGCGCCTCGCGCCGCCGGGTTTTATAGCGCGCCGCCGCGGCCGCTCGAGCCATAAAAGGCAACTTTCGGAACGGCGCTCGCTGATTGGCCGCGCGCCGCTCACTCACCGGCCTCGCCGCACAGTGCAGCATTTTTTTACCCCCTCTCCCCTCCTTTTGCTAAAAGAAAAAAAAAAAAAAAAAAAAACCGGAGAGCAGAAAACGAGATTGAGGAAGAGGAGGAAGGAGCGTTTGGGCCACCCTTGGGTGCTGGCCCCGGTGCGCCCCAGGCTGCGCGGACGGCCCCTTCCCCGCCACCCTGGATCCTAGGGCCGGGCATGGTCAGGCTTGGAACGGGCCTGCTCATCTCGTGCCCCCCACCCGTCCCGGGCCCCTCAGGGTGTCCATCAGGGGGATCAGGGTGCGCAGTCTGGTAGGCGAGGGTCAGCGTGGGTGCTGGGTTGCTACCTGACCCGAACTCTCGATTAAGGCACATGTGGGCCCTGAGTGGTCAGGGCATCATCGCTGCCCCCTTTGCCAACTGTAGCCTAAGGAAACCAGAAAGCCCGGGCCGGGGGGTGAGGGGTGGGGGTTCTTGGTGGTACCCATTTAGCTGAAGCGTGAGATCTGGTGGGAACCATCTACAGAGGTCTGGAGTAGTCGGCTTGGTGTGGTTGGTGGAGCCAGTGGGCTTTGGTTAGGACCAGTTATCGGAATGACTTAGGACAAGTAATCTGGGGACAGGACAGGATCCAGGAGTCCAGACGCTAGAAGGACCCTGAAAAGTCCCCAGACCACCCCTGCCCTACAGACTTAAGAAGAGACCTTGCTCTAGCAAGAAAACTTAAGGAACTAGGGACTGCTTGCCTTGTCACACCCAACCAAGGCCAGGCCTGGGCCGTTAGCCGGTGGCCTTGGCAGCTCTTGGCCCCTGCTGCACGGAGACTGGCTGAGCACAGCTCTGGGCCTGAGCCCACCATCATCCAGAGTGTCTGTCTTGGAACACCACAGCTGAGCTCCTCTGGGGCCATCTGGAGGTGTGAGAATCCAAGGACAATGTATTAGGAGCGGAGTTGGGGTTGGGGAAGTGCTAAGCCACAAAGAGAAGACCCTTTCTGTGACATCCTTTTTCAGATCCTGGATTTTCTGAGCAAACATCAAGCAAAACCCAAAGGGGCTAGGAATGTTTTGTGCCGGAAGTTGGGGGCCTGACTAGGGAAGCTGAACCCATAATTTGTAATAAGGGGATCAAGAAACCCCAGAGACAGCAGAGATGACAAAAAGCTAGGATCTTTTTTTGCCTGAAAAAAAACATACAAGGAAGGCTGCTCTAGGTGAGCCTAGGCCTGCTCAGGGCTTTGCCAAAGGCAGGTGCTCTGAGGAACTTGAACATTCAAATCAGCAAAGGGCCAGTCCATATAAGGACTGAGAACAGTGGCTAGGAAAGAGGCTGGACCAGCTCCCTGTTGAGGGCTGGTGTCAGGCTCTTTGAACATTGCAGAGGCCACAGCCGAGTGGGAAGTGACACCCTTCCCCCCACACACACCCCTAGAGCACAGTGGAGGCCTTGGTGCCTAGTGTTCCCACAGAGATGGAGAGATTTGACAAAGCTCCCCCAGTCACCACCCTGGGCTCAGGCAAACTTTCCCAGCCAGATCACTCCCTACCTCCAGGGGACGGGACTGCCCTAGCCCTGGCCTTGGCCTTGTATCACTCCCTTTGTGGGCGTCTTGCCAACTGCGGATTGTAGGACCTGCCAGTCCTGCAGTTCACTACTGAGGTGGAGGGAGGTGCCCCACTCCCGCCTACTACCTGATGGTGAGGGCAGCCTGGGACTGTTCACCAGCTCCCCCCTCCCCAAAATGGGGTGTCTGAGAGGGGTTTGCTACCCACCAGGGTTGTAGGATGGAGTGCAAAGCTTCAGGCAGTCTACATGGGAATAGGAACAGACTTGATCCCCAAGCTGGACCTGTGCTTCCACTTTTCCTCCTCTCAGTCAAAGGCCAGCTGAGGAGCAGGAGCTCCAGCCCCACCCGGCCTCTGGCTAGGACAGTTTTGACCAGGCCTACTGGCTTATGACTTCCTCCTTTGCAAGAGCTGTTGGTGGGCGCTCTCCTATGCATCCTCCAAGGCCCATTTCAGAAAGCTCACATTGGGGAGCTACTTAGCATTCACAACATAAAATACGCCTTTTTTTCATATTTCAGACAGCAAAGTACAGGTTGACATTGTGTGTGTGTGTGTGTGTGTGTGTGTGTGTGTGTGTGTGTGTGTGTGTTTGCTGATACTGGGGTTTGAACTCAGGCCTGCCTGGGTGCTGTCCCATAGCTTTTTCACTTAAGGTAGGTACTACACAGCTTGAGCCACAACTCTTCTGGCTTTTTCATAGAGATAAGTCTCTCATGTTTCCTGCCATTTGAAACCACAAGCCTCAGATCTCAGCCTCTGGAGTCTCTGGGTAACATTCCTTGAGGGTCTCCATACCATATCTCTCTCTCTCTCTCTCTCTCTCTCTCTCTCTCTCTCTCTCTCTCTCTCTCTCTCTCTCTCTCTCCTTTTCTCTCTCTCTCTTTTTTTCTCTCTCTCTCTCCTTTTCTCTCTCTCTCTTTTTCTCTCTCTCTCTCACACACACACACACATACACACACCTGGACTCCTTCCTAGACTCAGGTCTGCTAGATAAATAAATGACTCCCTCCCCTGGGGGTCCTGAGCCAGCAGAAAAGACCCCAAAATAAATGGCAGATTGGAAGGAAGGGGCACTAAGCCTGGAGTTGAGCAGAAAAACCAAAGACAGAAGGGGGGAGTGGCAAGGAAAAGAGGAAGTGGAGGAAGGGGGAGGTGAGGGAGAGGAAGTGAACCAGCTCTTCCTCACTTGGGAACTTTGCCCTTGCAAGGCATTTTTTTACCGTTGTGGCTGGGGCAGGAACCAGGGTCCAGCCAGGCTCAGCCTTGCTCAGCCAATGAGATCAATGAGCCGCCAGCCCTTGCACTTTCTTTTCTCTTTTTTTACCCCCTCCCAGTCCAGTTCCAGTTGCCCCCCCCACCCGCAAGGCCTCAAGGCAAGGGAACATTAACTGTGTACACTCCGCACCTCAAACCACACCAGGCTACCTGGCCTGGGGCATCAGGGGGTGGGGCCCAAGCTCCATTTTTTTTTTCTTTTCAAAGGATAGTCTATCCTCTCCCCAAGTTTCTTCTTCTTTTTTTTTTTTTTTTTTTGCCAGTCCTGGGCCTTGAGCTCAGGGCCTAAGCACTGTCCTTGGGCTTTCTCAAGGCTAGAGCTCTACCACCTGAGCCACAACCCCACTTCTGGCTTTTTTTTTCTATGTATGTGGTACCGAGGAATGGAACACAGGTCTTCATGCATGCTAGGTAAGCACTTTACCACTAAGCCAAACTCCAAGCCTCTCCCTAAGTTTCTTGCATTCAGGGGGTACTCCTTGAGGGGGTTCACAAAATAAATAAGGGAAGGCCTGGAACATTCCAGAACTTCCCATACACTACCACTGCTACTACTACTACCACCACCACCACTACCACCACCCTTTTTCTTTCCTTTTTTTTTTTTTTTTCTTTTTTAACATATGAGGAAACTTGTGATGGGCTGATTTAAAAAAAAAAAAAAAAAAATCCCAGAGCTTGAAGTTCAGTGGGAAGGACTCTACTCCCTGCTCTGTGCCACCCCCCTGGGGCAGAAGCCTAGTCTAGGCCTGGCGGGCCAGGAATGGCCCTCTCCAGTAAAGTGACTTCTGGAATGTCCCCAGGGATTTGCTCCAGAGCTGCTTCAAAGTAAGAATTCCTGGCCCCACCCCGCTGCTCCCTACCAGAAAGAACAGTCCCTCAGGACCTGGTTCACATAGCACCAGATTGGTGTGTGGTGTCAGTTCTTGGGCTGATCTCAAATTCCTTTCTGAGTTGTAGACCTGGGGATTCCAGGGCTGGGCTGCCCAGTTATTCCTCCTTTAGGGCCAGTTTCAGGCCACCCTTCTTAAGACCCCTGGGGTGACAAGTGACCCAGCTCAGATCACCCAGCCAGGCCACAGGCAACAGCTCAACCGGAAGGGCCTTTCCTTCAGAGTAGCTCCTGGATCATGCAATACCTGCAATCCAACTGTTCAGTAGCAGCCAGCTAGGCATGCTTTCCTCAGTTTTCCAGGAAATGTTCTAAGCAATGGGAATAAAACCAGGACAACCCAAGAGAGCAACCTTAAATGACAAAAAGGAAAGCAAATTTTTTTTCTTAAAAGAGAACTTTGTGCCGGGCACAATGGCTCATGCCTGTAATCCTAGCTACTCAGGAGGCTGAGAGCTGAGGATTGTGGTTCAAAGCTAGGCATGCACTAAAGTCTGTGAGACTCTTTCTCCAGTTAACCACTGGAAAACCATAAATGGTGCTGTGGCTCAAGGGGTAGGGTGGTAGCCTTGAGCTGAAGAACTCAGGACAGAGTTCAAGCTCCACAACCGACAACAACAAAAAAAAGAAAAGAAAAGAACTTTGTGTCATGCAGTGGTGGCTCACACCTGTAATCCTAGCTACGCAGAAGGCTGAGATCTGAGAATCATGGTTCAAATCCAGCCTTGGCATGGAAGTCTGTGAGACTTCAATTAACTATTAGTTTTTCCAAACTGAGATTGAACTCAAGCCCATGAGCTTGCTAGGTAGTTTCTATACTTTTGTGATTTGTTTCTTTTTTTTTTTTTTTTTTTTTGCCAGTCCTGGGCTTGAGCTCAGGGCCTGAGCACTGTCCTTGGACTTTCTCAATGCTAGAGCTCTACCACTTGAGCCCCAGCACCACTTCCGGCTTTTTTCTATGTATGTGGTACCAAGGAGTTGAACCTGGGTCTTCTTGCATGCTAGGCAAGCACTCTACCACTAGGCCAAACTTCCAGCCCCTGTGATTTGTTTCTTTTGCCAGTCCTGGGGCTTGAACTCAGGGCCTGTGCACTGTCCTTGAGTTTCTTTTGCTCAATCCCAGCACCACTTTTGGGTTTTTTCTGTGTATGTGTTACTGAGGAATTGAATCCAGGGCTTCATTCATGCTAATCACTGAGCCATATGCCCAGCCCATGGTGCTCTAGTATTTAAGCTACAACTTCATTTGGGCCTTGTTTTAATGGCTGATTGCAGATAGGTAGACTTTGCTGCCTGGGTTGGCTTTGAACGGTTATTCTCAGCTCTCAAACTCCTGAATAGCTAGGATTACAGTCATGAGCTACCAGTGCTTGACTTTTGCTTCTGAGACAGGTCTGACCATGTAGCCCAGGCTAATTTGAATCTTGGGATCCTCCTGCCTTAATTTCTTGAGTTAAGGGCTTACAGGCATGTACCACCATGACCAGATTGCAGGGAAGCAGGAAGAGGGTACTGCTGCTTCTTTCTGTTACTATTGAGATTTGAACTCAGGGTCTTGGGCTTGGTAAGCTGGTGTTCTACCACTCAAGCCACTTTGCCAGTCCCGGAAGGGAGGTCTTCTGAGCAAGTAATCAACTAACTGAGTAGAGCCTTGAGCCTCAAGCAAGTCTAGCATCCAGACCTAATCACTCACTGAAAGCTTAGAGATGATCTCTGCAACTAGGTGCTAACTGGGCCTCCCATGGCAGGGAGAATCCCCACTCCTGGGGCGTGAGGCTCTTCTGATAGTTCAGTTTTTATAAATCCTGAAAACTACCCTCGATCTCGGTCCTCCAGGGCATTAAGAGAAATGGGAACTTCCCAGACTGACTAATTTCAGTAAATTATTCAGAAACACAAAGTAAACGGGCCTGGGCTTTCCCTGAGCCCACAGCACTGTCTTTGTGTGCTCTACTATTTGAGCCATAGTTCTACTTCCAGCTTTACATTGGAGATGATTCTCTAGGATTTGTCTGCCTCCACTGGCCTCTAACCGTGATCCTCAGATCTCAGCCTCCTGAGTATCTAGGATTACAGATGTGAGCCCACAGTGCCCAACAACCCTCAGATATTGTCCATACAGAGGCCCCCAAAGCAGCAGTTGATCAAGCAGGGGTAAGGGAGAAGCAGTAGGGTCACATTTAGGCCAAATAAAGGGACACAGCCACCCCATTGCACCCCAGGCTGTGGCCTCACATCATAGACATGTAAAGGAATAAGAGAGCCCCCTAGGTGAGCAGCCATCTGTGGTCAGGGAGGTGGCCTCTAAAGTCCAGGCCAAGACTGGCTTGTGTGGGCAGCTTGCGCTCTTCCTGGCAGGGTGAATTCAGCCCTGATACCTTTGAGAGACGGCCCCCAGAACTCAGAAATGTCCTCTGAGGAAGCTGGGCTCCAGTGGCTTACAAATCCCAGCTACTCAGGAGGTTGAAATCTGAGGATCATGTTTCAAAGCCAGCTAGGGTAGAAAAGTCTGTAACACTGGCAAAGAGTGGGGGGGGGGGAGGGAAGGAGAGAGAGGAAGGAGAGAGAGAGAGAAAGAGAGAGAGAGAGAGAGAGAGAGAGAGAGAGAGAGAGAGAGAGAGAGAGAGAGAGAGAGAGAGAGAGAAAGGAGAGAGAGAGAAAGGAAGTAGAGAGAAAGAGAGGAAGTAGAGGTACAGAAGAGCAGGAAAGAGGGGTTTGAGGCCCAGGTCCCAGGAGGGGCTGGATGGACAGAGGTATTTTGTGGGCTTGTTGGATGGGCACTAGCTGACTCACAGCAGCTTGCCTCACTGGGTCTGCCTGGCCAAGCTTCCCATCCAATGGAGAGAGAAGACAAGGCCCTCAGGGCCTCCTACCCTATAATTGGGAATCTCCCCATTTCTCAGATGAGCAAATGAGGGCAAGTGCACGTAAGCCTTGGCTCTGAAATTATATAACACAGGCTCCGGCTACTGTGAGAAGGGACCAGAATCTAGCCATCCAGGACTGGCACTCAGCCCACATTCATGAGAAACTCAAGGTTCCAGTTTGGGTCCTTTGACCACCACAGGCCTCCCTGGGCCCTGTCTTCCCCGGAAAAAATCAAAGCTTAGCTGATGCTGGCTCCTCCAGCCTTGGGCCTCCAGCCAGCTCACGTGGAAATCTGATCTGCTGTGGCCACAGTGCTATGTACACCAGGCCCAGAAATCTCAGCTCACCAGCAGATTAGCCAGCTGATGGGGAGAGGGAAGGAACCCTAACTGGCCCAACTACCTGGGTTTCCTTATGTCCCCACCATACCTGGCCCCAGCCAGATGCTGGGGACTCAACCAAGGAGATTTCCCACATTTCAGTGTGCTGCCCCCTGGAATCCAAGGCCAGCATGTCCTCACACTCTAAGATAGCCCCTGCACTCTGCCAGATAAGCCCTCACAGGAGCCTCAGGTCAGGAAAGCCATCTACCGGCCCCCCAATTTCCCTGCCTTCTGCCCTTATGGGCTTTATACAAAGCCTCTTTCTTGGCATATTGGCTTTTGTTGGGAACCATAGGCAATAGCTTGGGAGTCCCCCATAAAGACCTAACAACTGGGCTGAGAAGGTGGCTTAGTGGTACAGTGCTTGCCTAGCATGCACCAAGCCCTGGGTTTGAATCCTCAATAGCACATACACAGAAAGTTGAAAGTGGCACTCTGGCTCAAGTGGCAGGGCAAAAGAAGGTCAAGGATAGTGGCCAGGTCCTGAGTTCATGTCCCTGGACTGGCAATAAAGAAATAAGTAAATAAGCGAGTGTAGTAGGCAGTGGTGGCTCATGCTTCTGATCCTAGCTCCTTGGGAGGCTGAGATCCAAAGGATCACAGTTTGAGGCCATCCTGCACAGAAAAGCCTTCAACTGACTCTCTCTCCAAAATGACTCACAAATAAAGCGGGTCAAAAGTGTGGCTAAAGTGGTAGGGTGCCAGCCAGCCTGAGCAAAAAAAAAAAAAAAAAAAAAAAGCCAAGGGAAAGCACCAGACCTTGAGTTCAAGTCTCCTCTCCCCGAGTACTGGCATAAACACAAAATCACCAAATGAAATAAACCCAGACTTTTGGGGAGCTCCCTTCCCCAATTGTCCTTCTGTAAATCAGTTCCAGGCTCTATCACTTACTTGCTGGAAAGTAACTCACATCTCTGAGCACATAAAGATTTTATGGGAACAGCACTGAGAAATGGGGCCTGCCATTTCTGACACCCCAGAGACTCCACAGTTCCCACTGGTCTATCCCAAGCCCTGAGATGAACAGAGGCTGGCCAGTACCAGGGTTGTGGGGGATGGGGGAGGAGAGGAGACTTTGTGTTGTGCAGTGGGGGGGGGGGGGAGAATACAAGGGGATAGGAGGCCTTGTCACAAGTTCTGGCAGCTGGTTCTCGCCACCCTGAACTAACCTGAGAAGAGGAGGAGGGAATTATTGGGGAGCCAGGCCTTCCTGCCCACCTGATTTCTCTCCAGCTAGGGCCGGGCCTCCCCGGGTTGGTGTCCCAGTCTAGAATGTGATGTGGAAGTTTGCAAATGGTGTTCATCTGGGGTGCCTGGCACTCAGCTGACTCACTGAAGTCTGGTCCCCACCAGCTGCTCCTGGCACCCCTAAGTGAGTAAACCTCCTAAATGACATAGGCAGCAAGAGACCCCCAGGGAGTATCCGGGGAGCAGGGACTGCATGCTCCAGCCACCTGGCTAGAGGTTGGTGAGGCAAAGTACTTGGAGATCAGCTTTTAGGGTGCGTGGGGGTGACCCCTCCAAGCTACCTGAGGATCAGGTAGCACAGGAGCATGGAGGACAGAGGCCCGGCCATGTCCACCCCTCTCTAAGCACCCAGGAAGATATTCCAGAGGTTCCCCCCCAAAATCATAATGCTAAATATCTGTCTTGACAGTCAAGCCCCTCCCCAGGGTGGCTGGCCCAAGAGCTCCACTGGCACCACCCACCCCCTGGTTGCTTGCTCTCATTGGCCTACTTGCTTGTCACAGATGGAACAGGGAAGTGAGTGGTTGTCCTGTTGAAGCTCCCCAATACCACCTTTCCCTTCAGGCTTTCTAGAATTTTCCACAGAGGAATACATGTTACCATTGGGCAGTAAGTACAGGGGGAAACAAGAGAGATGGGCATAAATTAAAGATGGGTAGGCACTTGTTTTTACAGACTTTTGCCACGTAGATGTGTGTGTGTGTATGTGTGTGTGTGTGTGTGAATGTGTGTGCCAGTCCTGCGGCTTGAACTCGAGGCCTGGGCACTGTCCCTGAGCTGCTTTTGCTCCAGGCTAGTGCTCTAGCACTTGAGCCACAGCTTCACTTCCAGCTTTGTGTGTGTATGTGAGCCAGCCCATGCTTAATTGCAGATAAGAGCCTTACATAGGGCTGTGAGTCTGGCCTAGTGGTTAAGTGCTTGCCTAACATGTACGAAAACCCCAATTTGATTCCTCTGTGCCACATTCTTAGAAAAAAAGCTGGAATTGGTGCTGTGGCTCAAGTGGTAGAGCTCTAGCCTTGAGGAAGCCCAAAGACATTGCTCAGGACCTCAGGCCCTGAATTTAAGCCCCAGGACTGGCAAAAGCAAAAGCAAAGCAAAACAAAACAAAAAGTCAGACTTTCTTGTCTAGGCTGGCTTTAAAACATGATGTGATCCTCAGATTTCAGCCTCTTGAGTAGCTAGACTTCCAGGCATGAGCCACCAGCCCCAGGCTCCTTCTGTTTTGTTTTATTTATTTTAGAGGAAGAGTTTCATTATGTAATTCAGGCTGGTCTCCAATTCATGATCCTCCTACTTCAGCCTTCCAAAAGCTGGGACTACAGGCATGTACCACTGCACCTGCCAGATATGTACTTCAGACAAAAGGATATCCAGATCGCCACAAAACATAAAAATATGTTCCAAGTTCTGAATCATTTGGATGCTCCAAACTTAAACCAAACGGAGATACAGTGTTGCACCCACCAGAACATATAAAATGGAAAAGACTGATAATAACAACTGTTGGTGAGGATTCCAGCAACTGGAAATTTTATATCCAGCTAGCCAGAGTGTTGGTGTAAAACTGCTTTGGAAAACTGTTGATGTTATTCTTGAAATGCAGCTAGGCATTGGTAGCTCATACCTGTACTTATACCTACTAAGAAGGCTTCAATCTGAGGATATGTTACAAGCCAGCCAGGACAGGAAAGTCCATGAGATTGTGTGTGTGTGTGTGTGTGTGTGTGTGTGTGTGTGTGTGTGTGTGTGTTGGGGGCGGGGGTGGGGTTCATGGGGCCTGAACTTGGCCTGGGCACTGTCCCTGAGCTCTTCAGCTCAAAGCTACCACCCTACCCTTGAGCCAAGCCCCACTTCCCATTTTCTAGAGGTTAACTGGAGATAAGAGACTCAAGTCCTTTTGTGTCCGGGCTGGCTTTGAACCTTGATCCTCAGACCTTAGCCCCCTGAGTAGCTAGGATGACAGGCAGGAGCCACTGTGCCCCTCAGTAAGGACATTACTTTTGATCATTGTTATCCCTTCCCATGTTATTCTCCCACTTTCTCTCCCTCAACCTCTTCCCTAGTTTATCTCCATTTAGCCACCAGAAAATCAGAAGTGGTGCTGTGGCTCAAAATGGTAGAGTGCCTTGAGAGAAAAAGGACAGGGACCGTTCTAGGCCCTGAGTTCAAGCCTTATGATCAACAGAAAGAAAGCAGGAAAGGAAGGAAGGAAGACAGGGAGGGAGGGAGAGGGGGAAGGAAGGGAGAGAAGGAAGAAGGGAAAGAAGGAAAAAGGAGGAGGAAAGGGGGAAGCGGGAGAAGGGCTGGTAGGCTTTATTAGTAGTAGCTCTTAGCTCAGAACAGGCCACGTACAGTGGAAGGGAAAGAGGGCAATGAAAGGATAGACTTAGGCCTGTATCACAGGGATCAGAGTACAGCGCTGTCTGTCAGGGAGCCAGTGTCCTGTTCCTGTCCCTGTCCCAGGCAGTGTCCCGGTTGTAGGCCTGGCCTGGCACACAGCACATCCCGGGGCTGACTTGGTGACAGGATGCTGAGCTTGAGGCAGGGCAGGGCTGGGCTGCTTCAGGCCTCACACCCAGCCAGGATGTTGGCCAAGGGACCTGGGGGTGTGTTACAGGAAGTTCTTGGGTCTATGAGCCAGGGCTGACTCAGTATCTGGTAATACTCACAGGTCAGACTCCAACCTGTACTCCAGAGGCCCTGAGGGGAAACAACCATATTTGATATTCTGACTGTGTGAGAAGCCAATAGGGTGGGGGAAAGCTGCTCAGCCTGGGGGTGCTAGCAAGGGCTCTCCAGAGGAAAGGATTTTTTAAGCTGGGTTTTGAAGTTTGCATAGGAGTCCCTCCTCTCCTCCCCCCCCCCCTGCCTCCCCTGAGGAAACAAGGGGCCTATGTTCAAAGGAATAATCCTAAACTGAGCACTGGCAGACACTAGTATACTGAGCCCACGCCAGGGAATCAGAAAGTAAGCCATGGCGTCTAGAGGGAGAGTCTGGCACTGGAACTCAGCCAGGAGCCTGGGGCTGAGCCTGGGCAGCATGAAGACTGGAGATGTCACCGAGTGTCCAGGGGCAAAGGTGTTGGATCTGTACTGGGCTTTGGCTCTGGGACTTTGCTCTACTATGGGGTACCCCAGGGTGTGTGAGCAGGAAAGGGGCAGGGCTTAGGGCTTCAGAATATGGCTCTCATATTATGAAACACCCCAAAAGAGCTAAGTAACAAAGTCCATAACTTTGGACTTCAGAGTTCTCTTGGTCTGTGGCCAAATTCGAGTTTATTTGTATTCCTGGCACTAGGATTACAGAAATACAACAATAAGCACCTGTGTGAGTCTCTAATGAGTTTTGACTTTTGAGGGGCTGTAGACACAAACTGGTTTCCATGGTTACCCACAGGCAGGATGGGGTGGGGGTGGGGGGGACACATCTCCTTGTTTAGGCCCTAGAAATCTACGCCTGGGGTGTAGAGCAGAATTATTTGTCTCTGTGTGTGTTTCTTAGGGTGTTGTTTCTGGGCTTTTTTTTTTAACCCAATCACTGTACCAGAGCTCTATTTCCTGCTTTGTGGTGGTTCACTGGGGCTAAGAGTCTCATGGAGTTTCCTGTGGGCTGGCTTTGAACCATGATTCTCCTCCTGAGTAGCTGGGATTTCAGGCGTGAGCCACCCGTGCTCAACCTGTGGGACTGTTATCATTTGGAGGGGGATGGGGGCTACCTCCTAGCTGGGGTCCTTCTCTGTCTCCTCTGTTACCCCAGGAGGCACAGGCCCTGGTGGTGATTCTCAGGACACACTGACCAGGAGAAGGAGGCTAAGATGTGCCTTGTTTCCCACCTAGGTGGCTCTGAGCCAGTCAGGTGACCCAGAGGGGCCTTGGTCTCCCCGGGTCTGTGGGATAGAGGTGTCCAATGCTTGGAGTGACATCCATGCTAGAACATTCCAGCTCTTCATTTCTGTTTTCCTTCCAGGGATGCACATAGGCCACACACAGCCTCCAGGACGGAACCAAGAGGAAGAATCTGGGATCAGCTGATTTCTGGGAGCTGAACTTCCTTTTCAGTTCCAGGCCCAAGAGGCCTCTGAGCCTAGGGGAAAGGACACAGGGCAGAGGGTGGGACAGGAGTGTCATCTCCCAGCCATTATCTAGACTTACTCATTATGATCACCCTGTGGCGCCAGCCTGGGGCTCAGCCCTCTGCAGGCTGCCCTCCCTCACCTGTCCCCCCTCCCCTCCCACCAGGGGCCCAGGGGCAGGAAGCAGGTATCTGCCAGCCTCTGAAAAAGAGGCTCCAGGTTGCAGCTGAAACTCAGGTGTAGCAACTCTGAACTAGGACCTGGCCACACCCCTCCCTCCAGTCCAGTCAGATTGTCACAGTAGTCAAAGTCCTTCTTCCATAGCCCCTGAAACTTTGGAATTTCCGCAGGCTTCCAGAGAAATTGCTGAGGTCCGGCTACAGGGTAAAGCGCATGCCTAGAATGCACTAGAGACTTTGGGTATTAAACACACACACACACACACACACACACACACACACACACAAAGCTGGGTGCTAGTGAGGCTGACTGATGTGTGTGCACATGTGTGGGGGTGCTACTACACACACACAGAGTCAGCCTGTCACAAACTCATGGGAACTTTGAGATACTCCAAGAAAGTTGGACAATGACTTTTTATTTTTAATTTTTGTGAGTATTGTTATTTGAACCCTTGGCCTTAAACATGCTCTGTTTTGTGTTTTTTTTTTTTCTCAGCTGGCACTCTACCATTTGAACCACACCTTCAGCTTTCTGCTGATTACTTGGACATGAGAATCTCAAGTAGGAAGGATTGTAGCACCAGCATACGGCAGTATCGCTTTTTGTTTCTGTTTGGCAGTACTGGAGTTTGAACTCAAGGCCTTGGAAGTGTTAGGCAAGCACTCGCTCCCTGGCCACACTCGCGGCCTGCTTTGTGTTTTGAGGCAGGGTCTCACCCTCTATTTCCTGCTTGCCTGGAATTCTCTTTGGAGCCAAGGCTGGGCTCTGACTTCTTCCCTCTCCCTACTGCAGGGATTCTAAGCAGTCACCACCTAGCCAGACCGAAAGAGGACCCCCAAATCCTTTCTGGTGGGTCCTGAGGCTGGGTACTCCGGGAGGTCGGGGGGCCTTCCCCCCTCCCGGGGGTGGGCAGACCGCCCCCCACCCAGGCCTGCGGGTGGGATGGGGCAGGAATGCAGCCGAGGCTGGGTTGGGCAGCTGAGCCGGGGAGAGGGAGCCGGCTCTTATCAGGGCTCCAGACCGCGGGCTCGGGAGGCCCGAGGCTGAGAGCCCCCGCGTCCCGGGCCTCCGCTGCGCTGCGATAAGCCGGGCGGCCCAGGCGAGTCCCGCGGGCGGCCGCCCTCCCTGCGCCGGCCCGGCCCACTTGGCCCCAGTTCCTCTCCTTAAAAGGCTGGGTTTAGGGACGCCGGGGAGGGGGCGCCCGGACTCGGAGCCGCGCCCCCGCCGCGTCCCCGCCCCCTAGCCTGCCGTGGCCCGGCCTGGGGGGGGGCGTGATTGAGGGGGACGCCAGGGGACTCAGCGCAGCGCCCCGATTCTGAAAAAATCACAGCCCAGCCCTCCCCACCCCCGCAATCCCCACCTGCTGTGCTCCGTCCCCATTGCGCATTTGGGGACGCTGAGGCCCGCGGCCTCAGCGGTGACCAGCAGAGGACCCCAGGACACACGAGGGCCGACTGCCGCCCCCCCCCCCCGGGTCCTCCAGAGCGCCTTGCCGCACCCGGGTCTTCCTCCGGGGTGAGGGGTGCGGCCCTAGCACCTCCACTGGGCTCGCAGTAGCAGCTTTCCTTCCGAGCCTCAGTTTCCCCATATGATAACGGAGTTGGAGGGGACAGTCAGGGGCAGGGCTTGGTCACCCCGGGCCGGGCCTGGTCCTGGGGACCGGAGGGGGCTGTGATTTCTGTCCGCCTCTCCCACCCCCAAGTCCCCCTGGAGCTCCCCGCCAAGACCGGGCTACAAACCCAGGGCGCTCAATAAGTGCAGCCCCGCCCTAGGAGCGTGAGTCACCGGGGTTGGGGCAGGCTGGGCAGCGGGGACCTTGGTGTCGCCTGGCTCCACGCGCCTGGCACGCACCTCCACGGACCTCTGCCTCCTGGGCCTCAGTTTACCTTTTTGTATTTCCGGTTAGGCTTGGGCCTGGCGCGCCTGGGACCCGGGGTGGGAGGAGCTGGGGGTGGGGTGGGAGTGAAGGGGGGTGCTGCCCTCGCGGGGTCTCCCTTCCTCCCAAGGTCCACGGCCCCTTGCCCAGTCCAGGGCCCGCTGCCCTCCAGGCCTCCTTAAAAGGCAAACTGCGCCGGTCGCAGCCAAACTTAGTCATCCGGGCCGCAGGCCGCGCGCCCTGGGCGCTCGGCTTCCTCCGCCACTTCCCGCTTAGCTAGCGGCGCCCCTGGGGCGTCCGAGGTGTGGCCGGGGCCTTTCGAAAGGCCCCGAGCTTCCCCTAAAGGGAGCCGGGGAGCCGGAACTCCAGGCTGGGGTGGGGACGCCCACCCGGAAATACCAGGAAGAAACCTGGGGAGTATCCGCGCTGGGCTAGGGCCAGAAACCCTGGAGCCCGCAGGAGCAATGGGGAAACTCAGGGCGCCCCGGAACGCAGAGGCTTACAAACGCGCGGAAGGCTTGGGTGTGCAGGCAGAGGAAGGTTCCCGCGGGAGGGGAGACGAGAGGAGAGAGAGATTCTGATCGTCTGTATTTCCTTAAGAAAACAGCTGTCTCAAATGTGAAAAGAGCCAGGTGCCACTGGCTCATGCCTGTAATCTGAGCTCCTCTAGAAGCTGAGATCTGAGGCTCCTGGATGGAAGCCAGCCCGGTCAGTGAGGCTCTCATCTCCATTTAACCAGCCAAATACCGGTAAGTGGAGCTGTGGCTTAAGTGGTAAAGCACTATCTTGAGCAAAACAGAGCCTAGGCCGAGTTCAAAGTCTAGTACTGACATGAACACACACACACACACACACACACCAAAAAAGGAAAGGAAAATAGAAGAATTGCTCAGCCAGGCACTGGTGTCTCACACCTGTAATCCTAGCTACCCAGGAAGTTGAGCTCTGAGGATCATGGTTCAAAGCCAGCCTGGGTTGGAAAGTCTGTAAGACTCCTATCTCCAGTTACCACCAGGAAACTGGAAGTGGTCCCAAGTGACAGAGTGCTACCCTAGAGTGAATGAGCTGAGGGACAGTGCCTAGGAATTAACCGGTGACAATTATAACCCTGGGTGAAGGACTGTCCCCCACCCTGTTTTCCCAGATAGATATCAGGCAAGCCACCAAAGGTAAGCACAGATTGCCTGACACAGACAGGGCAATCTGACCTGAGCCTGGCTGTAAACATTCTGTTCTGGGCCTAGCCTATAAGGCTCTGAGGCCAAGCTGTGACTCCAAGAAAGGGTTAAGAGGTTGGAAGACTAAAAACTGTATCCTGTGAAGGTCAAGCCTTCTGGGCAAGGCAGCTGTTTGAACATTTAAAAAAAAAAAAAAAGCTTGAGACCTTGGATAAAGGAATATTTATCCTATTTTTTGCCTGCACCTGCAGTCACCCTTCCCCCCGCCAATATGAAACTCATGTAGCCAGCCTCTCTTTGCTCAGACTCTATAACACCCTTAACTCTAATGCAGTCCCTTGACACAGCCCCCAAGACCACAGGAACATCTGTGTCCCTCCCTGGCAATAAACAGTCGTAGCCTGGTGAGATAGTCTGGCCTGTTTCCTTTGTTTCTCCTCCATTTTCCTAACTGTGTGTGTGTGTGTGTGTGTATTTGAAGTATATGTATATGAAGCTAAGTGTCAGTAGCTCACACCTGTAATTCTAGCTACTTGGAGGATTTGAGATCTGAGGATTGTGGTTTGAAGCCAGCCTAGACAGGAAAAATCTGTGAGACTCTCATCTCCAATAAACTACCCAGAAAAAGTCAGGAGTGGGTGGTGCTGTGGCTCTAGTGGAAGAGCACTAGCCTTGGACACAAAGAGGTCCTGGGACAGTTCCTAGGTGCCCCGGCCTGCAGGCTCTGAGTTCAAGCCCCAAGACCAGCCCCCCCCAAAAAAAGTATATAACATTTTTGATAAAGGATGGAGAGGAATAGAAAGATTGAGGGCCGAGATAAACTTGGCAGTCAATCAACCTCTTTGATCCTCAGTCTCTTCTATCCTATGGAATAGTGGCTTCTGTAAGGTTGGTTTAGTATATAAATTATATGAGATGGTAGGTGGAGAGATGGAAAATGAGTCTCAAGTACACTGGTAGTGATTAAACAAAGGATTGTGGAGGGGCTCCCCTTGCCTCACGTGCTGTGGGAAAGGGGGGCAAATTGAGGTGAGGGGGCCAGCAGGGAGATTATTTTGTGTATGTGTGTGGGTCATGGGGCTTGAACTCGGCCTGAGTGCTGTCCCTGAGCTCTTCAGCTCAAGGCTACCACCCTATTCTTGAGCCAAGCCCCACTTCCCATCTTCTAGAGGTTAGTTGGAGATAAGAGTCTCAGGTCCTTTTATGCCCAGGCTGGCTTTGAACCTTGATCCTCAGATCTCAGCCTCCTGAGCAGCTAGGATTACAGGAGTGAGCCACCGCACCTGGCGAGCTTTTTTCTTTTAAGCCTGATGGCTTCCTGTGGCTAGGGCTTGGCTTGGCCTAACCTTGCTTGGAAGGCTTGTGTTTCTGACAAATGGGGTCAGCCAACCTCAGGCCTGTCCAGTCCAGTCCTGTCCTGTCCTAGGGCTGGGGTCACTTTGGGTGAAACCAGCATACCCAGTAGGACACAGATGAGTGGGTCACTTGGGCTTTGGTTCCAGGCAGCTGGATTCTCAGCAGCCTGTCTAGGCAGTGAGGACATGAAGGATTGGGGTGACAGGTGCAGAAGAGCCTAGAGCTCCCAGAGGGCTCCAGGCAGCCAGAGATGGGAGAGAGGAAGGGAGGGAGCACGTGTGGAATTGGGAAAGGTGTCAGGAATGGAGAGAAATTGGGTCTGTGTTCTGATGTTACTTTGTTTACCCCTGTGTTGGCTCCTGCACACAGGCTGTGCAAAGCCTGCGAACCTGATGGGAATTATGACCCCAAACACACCAGTTAAGAAAACTTGACCATAGCTGGGAATATGGTTAGTGGTAGAGTGCTTGCCTAGCATGCCTGAAACCCTGGGTTCAATTCCTCAGTACCACACACACATAAAAAGGCAAGCCTGGCTGTGAGACTCTTATCTCCAATTAATCACCAGGAAAACCCAGAAGTGGTGCCGTGGCCCAAGGGGTAGGGTGGTAGTCTTGAGCTGAAGAGCTTAGGGGACAGTGCCCTGGCCCAGAGTTCAAGACCCAGACAAAAAAAAAGAAAAAAAAAAAAGGCAGAAGTGGTGCTGTGGCTCAAGAGGCAGAATGTGGGTCTCCAGCAAAAAAAAAAAACCCAAAAACTCAGAGACTGTGCCCAGGCCCTGAGTTCCATCAAACCCCAGGGCTGGCAAGCAAACAAACAAAACAAACAAGCAACAACAACAAAAAACTTTGACTAAGGGAACCTAGTTGGGGAGGGCAAGGACGAGCTATGAGCCTGAGGTTGAGCTAGAGCAAGAGCAAGGGAGGTGTGGAAAGCACATTGGCTACGACTGAACCCTGGTAATTCTTTGTGTAGGGGAGACTGCAGGAGTGGGGGAGAGAAAATCCCCCCCCTTCAGGGCAGAAGCTGAAGGGCAGGGCCCTCTCTGGAGCTACCTCTCCAGTGCCCTCTGGTGGATGCCTCAGACACACTGTGCCAAGCAAGGTGGACTTGTGATCTCCCATTAAAGACTGCTGGAAGCTGGGCGTTGGAGTCATGCCTGTAACTCCAGCTACTCAGGAGGCTGCGAGCGGAGGGTTGCTGTTTGAAAGCAGCCATAAGCAAGAATGTCCATGAGACTGTCTCCAAACACCAGAAAACTGGAAGAGGCCCGGGGGCTCAAAGTAGGAGACTGCTAGCTTTGGCGCCCAGGCCCTAGTTCAAGCCTCGCGACCAACGACAACCATGAAGAAAAACAGACGGTTACTTGACTGAAAGCACATGGTACACGTGTATGGAAGTGCCACAGGGAAGCCCCTCTTTACATACTGTCCTGATGAAAAGATGGCAGAGGAGGAAGTGGCGCTGTGGCTCTAAGTGGTAGAGCACTAGACGAGAGCAAAAAGCAATCAGAGACAACGCCCAGGCCCTGAATTCAAGCCCCACGACCGGCAAAAAAGAAAAAAAAAAAGATGGCAGATATCACATTGCGTGTCTTTTTGTTTAGATTCTGACAATGCCGCTGCGTCGTTCCGAGCGGTGCAGGGTGGGGAGGGGGGAGGGGCGGGGCGGGAGGAGAAAGGCTGAGGGAAGGAAACAGGTCCGGCCTGGGGCCTCCTGTTGGCCACGGCGACAGGAAGCGGGTCGCGGGGAACTCTGGGAAATGTAGTTTTTAGTCGCCAAGCCGGCTGCGACTGGCCTGTAGAGACCCATGAGTCTGGATCTGAAGAGTTAGGGCTTGGGAACCGCCCGGCATGGGGCATCAGGGGAATGAGGGGGTGACCGTGTTCCTACGGTGCCCGGCCAGCGCTGCACACGGTCAGCCGGGTCGGGACGCTCGTCTGTCCACTAGCACCCTGCAACACGTAGGTGCTCGGGGCTTGCACGTGGACTTCGTCGTCAGTCTTTCTGTCCATCTGAGCTAGCTGCCTGCCCTGCAGATGCATCAGGCTCGCAGATGTCCCTTCGCTGGAGTAGGCAGATATTGGCAGAGACCGTGGGGAGGTAGATCCCCAGGTGACCGCGAGCGGGGGAGAATGTACCAGTCAGAAAACACAGCTAGGCCCTGAGGTGGGACCTGTTTGGCCACCAGATGTGATGAGAGCTAACGTTGGAGGATACGGTGGAGAAGAACTATTTGGCCACTTAGAAGTGATCGTGTCTCCCAGATAAACTCTGACCTGGTAGCCTAGGAATAGAGTGACTTGGTGATCTCATGTGGGCCTGGGATGTGATTCTGCAGAATTCCTGAGAATGGAGGATGGGGATGGACGCTGGGATAGAGCATGGTCTTGGCCACAAGTAGGCTACACCTACCGCCAAGTCTAAGCTCCTCCCCCTGCTGGGGCCTGTGGGGCGGCGGGGGGGGGGGAGGGGGAGGGATACAGCCTTTGGATCCAGAGTGGGGTCCCCAGCCTGACTTTGGGGTTCTGTAGAATCTGGCTATGATTTCAATCCCAGAGCCTCAGTAGGGCTCCGGAACAGCTGGGTTTCAGGCTCTCTCTCAGTTCCATAAAGTACTTTCTTCTAAATAAAAACAATTATTGCAAGGCTCACACCCCTAATCCTAATGATGCAGGAAGGGAGCCGAGAGTTTGGCCTAGTGATGGAGTGCCTAGCATGCACGAAGACCGGGGTTCGATTCCTTGGTCCCACATACATAGAATAACCGGAAGTGGTGCTGTGGTTCAAGTGATAGAGCGCTAGTCTTGAGGAAAGCCCAAGGACGGTGCTCAGGCCCTGAGTTCAAGCCCCAGGACTGCCCCCCCCACAAAGAAAACCTCATTATGCAGGAGGCTGAGATCTGAAGATCCAGGTTCCAAGCCAGCTCGAGATAGGAAATCTCTTATTAACTACCCAAAAGGCCAGAAGTGGTCTATGGGTCCTGTGGGAGAGCACTAATGCAGGCCGGTAGGGATAGTTGGAACTATCCCTTAGGATAGCGGTGCAACAGGACTGGAGGCTGGAGAAGGGGGCCACATCGCCCTAGGTTCCCATACACCCCACCAACCCGCTACCACCTGGTTGGGCTGCAGAGTTGCCAACCGCCGCCAGGTGGCGCTGGAGAAACGCCCTGACGATAAGTGATAAGTCCCTTTGGGGCCACATTTAGAAACCTTTTTAGGGGCTACTATTGTGTTAAAAATTCAAGAGGAGGGCAGAGGAGGGTGGCCTAATGGTAGAGTACTTGCCTAGCATGCACGAAACCCTGGGGTCGATTGCTTGGTCCTATACACACAGAAAAAAGCCAGAAACTGAGCTGTGGCTCAAGTGATAGAGCACTAGCCTTGAGAAAACTCAAGGTCAGTGCCCAGGTTCAAGTCCCAGGACTGGCCAAAAAAAAAAAAGAAGTAAAGTGCAAGAGGAAAGCCAGTGGCTCACTTTTGTAATCTTGATTACGTAGAAGGCTGAGAATCACAGCTGGGTATGGTGGCTTACACCTTAATCCTAGCTTCTCTGGAGGCTGAGATCTGAGAATCAAGGTTCAAAGCCAGCACAAAGGACCTGAGACTCTTTTTCTTTTTTGCCAGTCCTGGGCTTGAGCTCAGGGCCTGAGCACTGTTCTTGGACTTTTTCAAGGCCAGAGTTCTACCACTTGAGCCTCAGCACCACTTCTGATGTTTTTCTATGTATGTGGTACCGAGGAATCGAATCCGGGTCTTTGTACATGCTAGGCAAGCACTCTACCACTAGGCCAAACTCCTGGCCATATTTGTATATTTATATACATAAATGGAACTTAAAGTGGCCTTATCTCTCTTAGGCTGAGGTATGAAGGGTACAAATGCCCTTCCAGGTGTGTCCCTCTGGGTGCAAGAAGCACACTAGCAAACACTGGCCCACCAGTGAGGGGTGGGCCACAGAGTGTCTGAGCTGAGCCTCAGGGAGGTCTGTTGCTTTAGCTGGTTGTGCTTCCTTCATGACCCTTGCACCTGGCATTGAGACCCACTGGAGTCTACTGTGGCTGTGCCTACCTTCTTGCAACCTATCAGCATCCACAGCTCCCCAGTGCCCTTGGCACTGCCCATGGCAGGTGCAGCAAGCCTTCACCCTGGCAGGGACAGACCCACAATTGGGTAGGCAGGGACTTGCATGGGTAAGGAGCTGGGCCTTAAGTGACCTTGAGTATGGTGGCTCCAGTGGCCTATAGTCTGTGCCCAGCTGCTGGGCAGGGATTGTCTTGGAGGAGCCCTGGGACCTTAGCCCTGACTTGATTGTGTGTGTGTGTGTGTGTGTGTGTGTGTGTGTGTGTGTGCATGTGCTTGTGTGCACTGGTTATGGGACTTGAACTTCAGGGCCTGGGTACTGTCTCTGAGCTAATGTGCTCAAGGCTTGCATTCTACCACTTGAGCTGAGCCATACCTCTACTCCAACTTTATTATTATTTTTGGTGGGGAGGGGTTCAATTGGAGATAAGTGTCTCATGGACTTTCCTGCCCAGTCAGCTTTGAACCATGATCCTCAGATCTCAGCCTCCTGAGTAGCTAAGATTTCAGGCGTGAGCCACCAATACATTTCTGGGGTTTTGCTGGTAAATTGGAAGTGTCTCATGGACTTTTCAGCACAGGCTGGCTTTGAATTGTGAGCCTCTGGATTTTAGCCTCCTGAGTATCTAGAATTACAGGCCTGAGCTATCAGGGCCTAGCTCATGACATGTTATATGAGGAATGAGGAATGGGGTGGAAGGATGCCACAGTGGAGACGGGTGTGTAAGAATAAGTTCCAGAAAGCTTAAGTCATAACTTTTTTTTTCTGGTCGGTCATAGGACTTGAACTCTTCTGCCTGGGCACTGTCTCTGGGCTCTTCAGCTCAAGGCTACTGCTCTACCACTTGAGTCACAGCACCACTTCTGGATTTCTGGTGGTTAGTTGGAGATAAGAATGCCGACTTTGAACAGTGATCCTCAGATTTCAGCCTCCTGAGTAGCAAGGATTACAGCATGACCCACCAGTGCCTAGCTTTAAACCATAACTTGTGTATAGTTAAACCACAAATATTTGCATCTGGCAAGCTTCATTCAAACTCTCATTAAGAGGCAACAGTAAAAGCTGAGCCTAGAGGATCTTGAATTTGCGGCTGTTAGGAAAATGGAGGAGAGTGGAAAAGGAATAGGCCAGACTAGATTGTCAACAGACCAGGACTGTTTATTGAGAAACCGCAGGGGCACAGACCTTCCTGTGGCTTTGGAAGTTGTGTGAGGGACTGGATTTTTGGAGAGGGCTTAACAAGGAAGCAGAATAAAAAATGGGCCATGGTTTCTTTTCCTCTCTCTCTCTCTCTCTCTCTCTCTCTCTCTCTCTCTCTCTCTCTCTCTCTCTCTCTCTCTCTTTGTTGTTGTTTGTAGGGCTTGAATTTAGACTCTGGGCCTGGGTGCTGTCCTTGAGCTCTTCAGCTTAAGGCTACTGCCCTACTCCTTGAGCCACAGCATCTTTTCTGGTTTTGTAGTGATTAATTGGAAAAAAAGAGTCTTACAGTCTTTAATGCCCGGACTGGCTTTGAACCTTGATCCTCAGATCTCAGCCTCCTGAGTAACTAGGATTGCAGGTGTGAGCCATTGCACCCGGCCCAGGCCATGGCTTCTTTAGGGCCAAGGGCGATGGCCTTGGCCAGGCCCAGTGTGGAATTCTCTACCTGGGGTGTTGGGGCTACTGTCTCCTAGGGGCCAAGGGCGGTGTCCTTGGCCAGATCTAGATTGAAATAGCCTGCCTGTGGACAGGTGTGTAGTGAAGCCTGTTTGTGTATGCTTGGCGTCTTGTTTGACCTGAGGGAGTAAGGCAGGAATCAGTCCTTCAGAGGCCAGGGCAGCCTGGGTTAGAGAGACCCTGTCTCAAAAAATCAAAACTACTGGGGCTGGGAATGTGGCTTAGTGGTACAGTGCCTGTCTAGCATGCATGAATCCCTGGATTTGATTCCTCAGTATCACATAAACAGAAAAAGTTGGAAGTGGTGCTGTGGCTCATGTGGTAGAGCTCTAGCCTTGAGCAAAAAGAAGCTCAAGAACAGCTGTCCCCAGGAGTGGCAAAAAATAAAAATAAAAATCAGAGGGGCTAGGAGTTTGGCCTAGTGGTGGAATACTTGCCTAGCATGCATGAAGACCCTGGTTCAATTCCTCAGTACCACATAATAGAAAACCTGGAAGTAGGGCTGTGGCTCCAATGGTAGAATACTAGCCTTGAGGAAAAAGCCCAGGGACAGTGCTCAGGCCCTGAGTTCAAGCCCCAGGACTGGTAAAAAAAAAAAAATCAGGAGGTGGTACTGTGGCTCAATGCGTAGGGTGGTAGCCTTCAGCTGAAGAACTCAGGACAGTGCCCAGGCCTAGAGTTCAGGTCCCACAACCGAAAAAAAATCAGAACTACTATACAGGGGGCTGAGATCCAAAGATCAAGACTCAAAGCAAGCCTGGGGAGGAAAGTACAGAGTAAAGCCAGAAGTGGAGGAGGTATGGCTCAAGTGGTAGAAAGCCAGTTTTGAGAAAAAAAAAAACAAAACTGAAAACAAACAAAACCAGCCAACTTGAGCCTTGACTCAGATGGAGTTTAGGGAGCTTTTTCTGCCAAAGCTGGCTTCAAATGTCCTCAGTATCTCAGCCTCCAAGGAGTTAGGATTACAGGTAGGAGATACCAGCTCTGGCTGTGATTGACTTTTAATTAAGATCTCCTTGCTATTAACTTTTAATGAAGGTTTCCTGTGAGAAGTTACAAGTTAACTTTCAGATCCCTAAGAATGATAATGCCAAAGGTCACTCTAGATAGTTAGAAACCACACTATGCAGATTACATCTTGTATAGTATACATTAGTTACTAGTTGTAGAAGGGGAAGTTTATGTGACATTTCACATGAACAACATACTTCTTCAATTACAGCCCTTCTATTAGTCTCCATTAACCTCCTCCTCCTCCTCCTCCTCTTCCTGCTTCCTCTTCTTGTTCTATCCTAGGGCTTGAACTCAGGACCTGGGCTCTGTCCCTAAGCCTCTCTATGCTCAAGACTAACATTCTACTGCAATAGCTGGGCTGAGGCTAAGTAACTTCTTACAGCCATCCTGGTACTTCTAGCTGGGTGGAGAAAATTCTCCACCCAGTGCTGAAAACCCAAGAGATGAAGAAAGGCCATTCATTGAATACAGATGCCTAGCTCAAGGTGAATTAGGAAAACTCTATTGCAGAGAAATGCAGATGTCATAGCTTCAGGAAAGCTTTGCATATACAGAATGCTGATTCTACCTTAAGTAACTCCCTAGATGGCTTGAATCACCAGCCTGAGTAGCCTCTAAGTACACCCTATATGGAAAGTTGAGGCCTATCTTCCCTAGAAGGAAAAGTTCTGCTGGTACCTGAGTATGTTCATATAAGGTCTGGCATCTTAATCTTCATGGTGGGAGAAGGGGAAGTCCCCTCCTCAGGTGATGGGTGTACCTGAACCCCTGGAGACAGGGGCAGGCATTTGGGTGATAGGTTACTAAGCATGTCAGTCCAGTGCCTGGTTTTGAGAGTCCTGTGACCCTGCCCCCCTGAGTTGACCCTATTTAGGCCTGGACCAGCTCAGGAGCCAGGATGCCATGCCTGAGTCTCAGTGTTCCTGTCCACTCTCCTGGCTTGTGGCTCTTCTTCGGTCACCAAGGCACCCTAATTCAGCTCTCTGTTGGAGCTGAACTTATTTGTTGCTATTTGTTTTTGTCCTTTCTTTCCTCTCTGGCTTGTTTCCCAATTGTGTTAAGTGCATTTGCTGGCTGCTGGTCTTTGAGACAGAAGTCCACCATGCAGTCATAATAAAGGTTCCAAGATTCAACTTCTCAAAATACGGCTTTTGGTAAAGTGATTGTCTAACAAACACAAAGACCAGGTTTAATTTCTCTGAAGCACATACATAGAAAAAGCCAGAAGTGGTGCTGTAGCTCAAGTGGTAGAGCTCTAGCCTTCAGAAAGCTCAAGAACAGTGCTCAGGCCCTGAGTTCAAGACCCAGGATTGGCAATCTATGCACATCTATGTACATACATATAATATATGTGTGTATATATATATATATAATTCTCTGTTTACTCACCTTACACCATTTACCACTTGAGCCAGGGCACTACTTCCAGCTTTTTTGGAGTAGTTTATTGCACATAAGGGTCTCACAGACTTTTCTGGCTAACCAGCCTTCGAACTATGATCCTCTGATTTCATCCTCCTGAGTAGCTAGGATTACAGGTATAAGCCACCAGCACCAAGCCTGTTTCATTCTCCTATAATTCTCTTTTCTTTTCTTGTCAGTCAGGGGACTTCAATTCCGGGCTTGTCCTTGAGCTCTTCAACTCAAGGTACCACCCTGCCCTTTGAGCCACAGCGCCAGTTCCAATTTTCTGGTGGTTAATTGGAGATAAGAATCTCATGGACGTTAGTGCCAAGGCTGGCTTTGAACTTCAATCCTCAGATCTCAGTCTCCTGAGTAGGATTACAGGCATGAGCCACTGTGCCCAGCTTATTATTATTTTTTAATTTTACAAATTTTGGGGGCTGGGAGCATAGCCTAGTGGTAGAGTGCTTGCCTAGCATGGGTGAAGCCCTGGGTTCAATTCCTTAGTACCACAGAAAAAGCCTTTTCTTTTTATTTTTAAATGTAGTGCAATTTTATTATTATTTAGGTGTTTTGCATAGATGTTACCATTTCAGATCAGGTAATGAGTACAGACTCTTTTTGGACAACGTCATGTATTCTTTGTTTTTTTTTGTTTTTTTTTTTTTTTAAGTGTGATCTATACCAAAAGGGTTTCATCAAGGTTAGTTTTTTGGTTTATTTGCTTTTGTTTTTTTGTCTGGTCCTTGAGCCTATACACTGTCTTTGAACTTATTTTTCTCAAGGCTAGCACTCTACCACTTGAGCCCCAGCACCTCTTTTGGCGTTTTCTTTCTTTCTTTCTTCCTTTCTGTCTTGTTGGTTGTGAGGCTTGAACTCTGGGCCTGTGCATTGTCCCTGAGATCTTCAGCTCAAGGCTAGCACTCTATCACTTGGAGTCACAGCTCTACTTCTGGTTTTCTGGTGGTTAACTGGAGATGAGAGTCTGATGGACTTTCTTGCTCTGGCTGGTTTTGAACCTCAATCCTCAGATCTCAGCCTCCTGAGTAGCTAGGATTGCAGGCGTGAGCCACCGGTGACCGGCAATGAGCTTATCTCCAAATCACCATCAGAAAACTAATCTCCACCTGACCATCAGAAAACCAGAAGTGGGGCTGGCAGAAAAAAAAAAAAAAAGAACAAAAAGGAAAAGGAAAATGAAGCCAGAAGTGGCACTGTAGATCAAAGTGATAGAGGGCTAGCCTTGATCACAAGAGCTCAGGGATAGCACCCTAAGTTCAAAGCCTACAACTAGAAAAAAACAAAAGAAGAAGAAGTATCAAGGACTTCCCTTCAAACTGGGATCTTCAGATCTCAAGTGTCTTGAGTAACTCGGATTACAGGATTGGATAATGTCATCTTTTCTTCACTTTTTCCCAGTTCCCTTCTCTGGCTGCTACCCACAAGTTGCATAGTTCATTGTCTATATTTGTTCACCCATTCTCCATTGATTTTTTTTTTTTATCTAACAGGGATTTGAATTCTGGAGTTTGCAGTTGCTAGGCAGGCTCTAAACCCCACCCCCATCCTTCTCTTTTACTTATTTTTTTGTCTGACATTCTGACTGGGACTAGCTTCAGACAGTGAATGCGGCAAAACCTCCTTGCTATGTCGGCCTGAGTCATACCAGATTTATTGGCTGAGATGGGTCTTCATGACCTTTGAACTTGGTCTTCCCAATCTCTATTTTCCTGGCAGTCGGGATTATGCTGTATCCATGGTTTCTTTTTCTCTTTCTTTCTTTCGTGGGTTGTAGGACTTGAACTCTGGGCCTGGGTGCTGTCCCTGAGCTCTTCAGCTCAAGGCTACCACCCTACCCCTTGAGCCACAGCCCCACTTCTAGTTTTCTGGTGATGAATTGGAGATGAGTCATGGATTTTAGTGCCTGGGTTGGCTTTGAATGGTGATCCTCAGATCTCAGCTTCCTGAGTAGCTAGGATTACTGACCTGAGCCACCATGCCAAGCTATTGTTTCCTGTTTCTTTTGTGGCTCATGGTGCTTGAATTCATGGCCTGGGTGCTGTTCCTGAACTTTTTCACTCAAGGTGAATATTCTACCACTTTGAGCCACTCAAGACTTCTGGTTTCCTAGTGGTTAACTGAAGATAAGAATTCCTTGCTGGCTGGTGGCTTTTACCTCTAATCCTAGCTACTCAGGAGGCTGAGATGTGAGGATTATGGTTCAAAGCCAGCCTAGACAGTAAAGAAGGAGAGACTCATATCTGGAATTAATCCCTAGAAAACAGGAAGTGGAGCTGTGGCTCAAGAGTAGGGCAGTAGCCTTGAGCTGAAGAGCTCAAGCACAAATGCCTAGGCCCAGAGTCTAAGACCCACTACCAAAAAAAAAAAAAAAAAAAAGAATCTCAGGGACTTTCCTGCCTGTGCTGGCTTTCAACCGTGATCCTCAGATCTCAGCCTCCTGAGTAGCTAGGATTACAGGCAAGAGCCACCTGGGCTGGCTGGATCCATGGTTCCTTAACCTAACAGATGGTGCTTAGCTGATCTGCCACTGTTGCATGCTAAGCTAAGTAGAGAGAACTGTGCTCACCTTTCTTTCTTAAAGGGCTCAGGCCTGATCTTGTGCTGACTCAGTCTTCTGCCACACACCCCGCCTCCAACATTGGTTTTTACCTCCAAATAATATGAAAACACCCCTACCTCTGCTCACCTCTCACTTTTTTTCTTTCTTTTCTTTTCTTTCTTTCTTTCTTTCTTTCTTTTTTTTTTTTTGCCAGTCTTTGGGCTTGAACTCAGCACAGTCCTTGGGATTTTTCCTCAAGGCTAGCGCTCTGCCACTTGAGCCACAGCACCAGTTCCGGCTTTTTCTGTGTATGTGGTACTGAGGAATTGAACCCTAGTCTTCGTGCATTCTAGGCAAGCACTCTACCGCTAGGCCAAACTCCCAGCCCACTCCTCACTTTTAATATGTCCACCATTGCTCACCCCTCACTTGTGTGTGTGTGTGCCTGTTCTAGGGCTTTAAACTCTAGGCCTGTGCACTGTCCTTTGGCTTTCTCAAGGCTATGGAACCCAGGGCTTCATGCATGCTAGGGGAGGGCTCTACCACTAGGGCACGCTCCCGGGCCCCTCACCTGGGTTTACCTGACTCAGATGGGCCTGGAGCATCCTGGCCCTGAGTGCTAGCGACTGCTGGGAAGCTTGGTCCTCCCTGAGCCTCCCTGCCTCCAGCTGGGCCCAGGTGGCTGTGGCTGAAGATGGGACTGGGACTGGGACTGGTGGGTCCCTGCCTGGGCTGCAGCTGGTTTGAATTTTAGAATACTGTTTACCACCGCATTGCACTGGATTCTACAAATCACAATGCACAGAGACCATCAGCATCAGGACCAGAAAATTCCACCCGACAGACCCTGGCCCCACGCCCAAGCCTCCTGCGGAGCTCCCCACCTCTGCCAGCTGAAAACAAAGGGATATGGCTGTGATCCAGGTTAGCTGAGGGAAGGGGGAACTGAGGGAGGAAGGACTTGGCGGGGAAGGGTCGGCTGGAACCCCTCCTCCAGAACCCCAGCTCACTCAGGTCTCCCCACCTCCCCACCCCCACCCCAAATCCTGCTTCGGTTTCCAAGGAAACAAACACCCACAGAGGCACCCAAGTGGGGCTCCGCCCCATCCCAGGACCCGGCTCCGCCCACTGCCCGCAGACCAACCATTGGCTTCCCAGAAGAAGGTCCTCTCACGATTGGTCCATCTCTGGAAGGCCGCGCCCCCAGCTGACAGAGCGAATGGCCGGCTTTGCCCTGGAACTCCGCCCCCGGAGCCTGAGGGCGGGCCGGTCTAGGCCGTGAGCCCCGCCCTCCAGCTCTGCCAGGATCCTGACTGCTGTTGAGGATTGGAAGGGATTCGGCCTAGGTCCTCTGCACATTGCCTGTCCTGAGAGTGTGGTATAGCCTGCCCAGTGGGGTTCCACGGGCAGTCTGTGCATCAGGCCTAAGGTTTCTTCTTTTTTGTGTGTGTATCATGGGCTTGAACTTTTGTGGGTCTGGGCCTGAGTGCTGTCCCTTTGCTCTTCAGCCCAAGGTTACCGCCTTACCCTGGGCCTGGGCTTTGTCCCTGAGCTCTTCAGCCTACCACCCTACCCTTGAGCCAAGCCCTACCTCCCGTTTTCTAGATGTTAATTGGAGATAAGAGTCTCAGGTCCCTTTTGTGCCCTGGCTGGCTTTGAACCTTGATCCTCAGATCTCAGCCTCCAGAGTAGCTAGGATTACAGATGTGAGCCACCACACCCGGCTTAAAGTTTATTCTTGGAGCTGATGAGCCTTGAAGCTTGGGTTATGAGATGGTCTCAGTCAAGAAAGAGTCTTTGCTGCCCTGGCAGGGGATGGTAGTGTGGCATCCAAGGTTTTCCAGGAGGAGGTGAGGGTAGAAGGGGTCAGAGCCCCCTACTCCCAGGGGATGGATGTGAGCAAGTGTGAAGACCCTAGGTTTCCCAAAAGCATCTCTTTCAAAATGCTCTGAGTCTCCACCAGGGGCTGGGAGAATATTAAGTACCTTGACAGAGAGACCCTGGATTTCCCGGGGTGGGGGAGGAGCAGAGCAGTATTGGACCTTGAACTCAAGGCTTATGTGCTGTCCCTTGGGGCTTTTTCATTCAAGTCTGGTGTTCTACCACTTGAGCTACAGTTCCACTTTGGTGGTCAATTGGAGATAAAAATCTCACTGACTCTTCTTGCCTTGGTAGCTTCTTATTTATTTATGTGTTTATTTATTCGTTCAGTTGTGGAGCTTGAACTCCAGGGCCTGGGTATTGTTCCTGAACCTCTTTGTCCTTAAGGCTAGGGCTTTACCACTTGAGCCACAGTGCCATTTCCAGTTTTTGAGTGATTAATTGGAGATAAGAGTCTCACGGGGACTTTGGGCACTTCTCTGTTTCAGTTCTCTTTGAACCTTGATGCTCAGATCTCACTCTCCTGAGTAGCTAGTATTAGAGGCATTAACTAACAGTGCTTGACTTTATTGTAGATGTCTTATTTTGTTTTTGCCAGTGCTGGGGCTTGAACTCAGGGCCTGAGCAATGTCCTTGGGCTTTCTCAAGGCTAGCACTCTACTACTTGAGCCACAGAACTACTTCTGGCTTTTTCTATGAATGTGGTATCAAAGAATCGACCCAGATCTTCATGTATGCTAGGCAAGCACTCTATCACAGGCCAAACTCCCAGCCCTTCCCTGCCATTTAGAGTTTCTGGATGAGTAGTGATATATTGAACATCATTCCTTTTCTTTTCTTTTTGTTAGTCCTTGGGCTTGAACTCTGGGCCTGGGCTCTGTCTCTAAGCTCTTCAGCTCAAGGATACCACCCTACCCCTTGAGCCACAGCTCCACTTCTGGTTTTCTAGTAGTTAATTGGAGATAAGAGTCTCACGGACTTTAGTGCCCAGGCTGGCTTTGAACCATGATCCTCAGATTTCAGCCTCCTGAGTAGCTAGTATTACAGGATGAGCCACCAAGACCAGCTTATTTTTATTTATTTTTTGGTGGGTCATGGGTCTTGAACTCGGCCTGGGCACTGTCCCTGAGCTCTTCAGCTCAAGGCTACCACCCTACTCCTGAGCCTGGGCATGTCCCTGAGCTCTACAGCTCAAGGCTACCACCCTCTCCCTTGAGCCACAGCCCTACTTCCCATTTTCTAGAAGTTAATTGGAGATAAGAATCTCAGGGTCTGGGGCCGGGAGTTTGGCCTAGTGGTTAAAGTGCTTGCCTAGCATGCATGAAGACCCGGGTTCGATTCCTCGGTACCACATACATAGAAAAAAGCCAGAAGTGGTGCTGAGGCTCAAGTGGTAGAGCTCTAGCCTTGAGAAATTCCAAGGACAGTGCTCAGGCCCTGAGCTCAAGCCCAGGACTGGCAAAAAAAAAAAAAAAAAAGAGTCTCAGGGTCTTTAGTGCCCAGGTTGGCTTTGAACCTTAATCCTCAGATCTCAGCCTCCTGAATAGCTAGGATTACAAGCTGAGCCACTGCTCCTGGCTCATTTCATGGTTTTTTTTTTTTGTGTGTGTGTGTATGATTTTTCTAGGTACAGTTTATTTTGATGCTCAAGCTGCCCTGGGCTGTGATCTTGCCCTTCGTACATTCCTATGCCATGGGGGATAATGGGCACATACCATGTCCCCTAGCCACTGATTTAGATGAATCTCCTGAACTTTCCTGACCAGGCTGGCATTAAACTGAGATCCTCAGACCTCAGCTTCCGGAGTAGCTGGGATTACAGGCATGAGCCACCACTGCTGGCTCTAGGAGAGTTTATTAGAAAAGAAATATGGGGACTGGGAGTGTGGCCTAGTGGCAGAGTGTTTGCTTAGCATGTGTTTGATTCCTTGGTACCACGTACACAAAAAAGTTAGAAGTAGCCAGGCACAGTGGTTCATGCCTGTAATTCTAGCTATTCAGAAGGTTGAGATCTGAGGATCGTGGTTCAAAGCCAGCCTGGGCACTAAAGACTGAGAGAAAATTATCTCCAATTAACCAGTAGAAAAGTAAAAGTGGTGCTGTGGCTCAAGGGGTAGGGCGATAGCCTTGAGCTGAAGAACTCAGGGACAGAGCCCAGGCTCAGAATCCAAACCCCAAGACCAACAAAACAAAGAAAACAAAACAAAAAACAGAAAGAGCAGGGCGCAGTGGCTCGCAGTGGCTCACGCCTGTAATCCTACCTACTCAGGAGGCTGACATATGAGGATGAAGGTTCAAAGCCAGCCCAGGCACAAAAGGATCTGAGACTTTTATCTCCAATTAACCTCTAGAAAATGGGAAGTAGGGCTTGGCTCGAGAGTAGGACAGTAGCCTTGAGCTGAATTGCTCAGTGACAGTACCTAGGCCAAGCTCCATGACTCTCACACACACACACACACACACAAAGCCAGAAGTGGTGAAGTGGCTCAACTAGTAAAGCACTGATCTTGAGAAAGTTAAAGGACAGTGTTCACATCCTGAGTTCAAGCCCCAGGACTAGCAAATAAATAAATAAACAAACAAACAAATAAATAAATGGGCTGGGAGTATAGCCTAGTGGTAGACTGCTTGCCTAGCATGCACAAAGCCTGGTGTTTGATTCCTTGGTACCACATGCACAGAAAAAGCTGAAAGTGGTGCTGTGGCTCAAGTGGTAGAGAGCTAGCCTTGAGAAAGCCCAAGGATAGTGGCAATGCCCAGTCCTTGAGTTCAACCAATCCTTGAGTTCAACCTCCAGGACTGGCAAGAAGAGAGAGAGAGAGAGAGAGAGAAAGATATCGCACGCCAGGAGTTTGGCCTAGTGGTAGAGTGCTTGCCTAGCATGCACAAAGACTTGGGTTCGCTTCCTTGGTACCACATACATAGACAATCCGGAAGTGGTGTTTTGGCTCCAGTGGTAGAGCTCTAGCCTTGAGGAGAGCCCAAGGACGGAGCTAAGGTCCTGACTTCAAGCCCCAAGACTGACAAAAAAAAAAAAAAACAAAAGAAAAAAAGGAAGGTGGGAAATAAATATGGCATAGAAAGGAGATTTTATGGCAAGATGCACAGAAAGACTGCATTGAAGATCACCTTCCAAGCCAGACACGGTACCTCACACCTGTAATCAAGCTACTCAGGAGGCTGAGGTCTGAGGATCTAGGTTCAAAGCCAGCCCGGACACAAAAGGACCTGAGACTCTTATCTCCAATTAACCTCTAGAAAATGGGAAGTGGGGCTTGGCTCAAAGGTAGGGAGGTAACCTTGAGCTGAAGAGTTCAGGGACAGCTCTAGGCCGAGTTCAAGTCCCACAAACAAAAAAAAAAATCACCTGCCAGCTGGGCACTGGTAGCTCACATCTATAATCCTAGATTCTCAGGAGGCTGAAATCTGAAGATCATGGTTGAAAACCAGCCTGGGCAAGAAAGTCTGTGAGACTATCTCCAATAAACTACTCAGAAAAAGCTGGAAGTGGAGCTGTGGCTCAAGTGGTAGAACACTAGCCTTGAGTACAATGATGCTTAGAGATAGTGCCCAGGCCCTGAGTTCAAGCCTCAAGACTGGCAGAAAAGAAAAAAAAAACAACACATCAGAGCTGAGGTTCAGGGGTTCTCCAATCCTAGCCACTCAGGAGGCTGAGATCTGGGGATCACCATTTCTTTTTTGCCAGTCCTGGGGCTTGAACTCAGTGCCTAGCCATTGTCTCTCAGCTTATTTTGCTCAAGGATAGCGCTCTACCACAGTGCTTTTTCTGTTTAAGTGATACTAAAGAATCAAACCCAGGGCTTCATGCATACTGGGCAAGCACTCTACCTCTGAGCCACACTCCCAGCCTGGAGGATCATCATTTAAAGCCATGATGGGCAGAGTCTCTCATGTCCCACTAACTAACAAAAAAGCCAGATGCAGAAGGGGCTCAGTAGAGAGTGCTAGACTTCAGCTGAAAGTCTCAAGTAAGACCACAAAGTTCCGAGTTTAAGCCCCAGTACTGGCCTAGGATTCATGAAGTCCCAGCCAGCTTCAGATATGAGGTTTAGCAGTCTCTTGGCTCAGGATTGGTTACAGTAGCATTTCTACCTGGCAGGTGGTTTGGTCCTTCCTGGATTCCAAATGGCTACAAAGTGGCTTCTGGAAAGAAGGGCTCAGCAGCATGGATCTGTCCCTGGGGTGGGTCCACAGGGCCTAGAAGTTCACTAAATTACCTACCTCCAGGGCATGGGTTACAAGCTGAGTTAAAGATCTGTTGTCTCATGACATTTTATGACACTGGTGGCCACCTATGCGGTCACGTGCAAGCTGGGAAGCTGAATGACTATGCTTTCTCTCACAGAGTCTCCTATCTTCTTTTGTGCCAGGGTGCGGTCCCTTAGCCTTTTTTTGCTGAAGATTGGTGCTGTAGCATTTGGGACATAGTGCCGTATCTGGTTATTTGGCAATTCATTGAAGATAAGAGTACTATCGTCTGGGAGTGTGCCTTAGTCACAGAGTGCTTGTCTGGCATGCACAAAGCCCTGGGTTCAATTCCTGGGTCCCACATACACAGAAAAAGCCAGAAGCACCACTGTGGTTCAAGAGTGCTAGCCTTGAGAAAGTCCAAGAATGCCCAGGCCCCAGGGCTAGCTTGGAACTTGGATTCTCAGATCTGAGTCTCCTTCATAGTTAAGATCAGACAGTGAGACTGAGTCACTATCGACTGGTTCTGACTTTTTTTTTTTGGTCAGTTGTGGGATTTGAACTCAGGGCCTGGGCATTGTCCTTGAGCCTCTTTGTTCTCAAGGCTAGTGCTCTACCACTTGAGTTACAGTGCCACTTCCGGGTTTTGAGTGGTTAATTAAAGATAAGAATCTCACAGGCTGGTGGTTGTGGTGGCTCACGCCTGTAATCTTAGCTACTCAGGAGGCTGAGATCTGAGAATCAAGGTTCAAAGCCAGCCTAGACACAAAAGGACCTGAGACTCTTATCTCCAATTAACCTCTAGAAAACGGGAAGTGGTGCTTGGCCCAAGGTTAGAGTGGTAGCCTTGCTGAAGAACTCAGGGACAATGCCCATACCCAGGGGGTAGGGTGGTAGTCTTGAGTTGAAGGGCACAAGGACAGCACCCAGGCCTAGTTCAAGCCCCATGACCCACCAAAAAAAAAAAAAGAATCTCACAGACTGGCTTCTGCCTGGGCTGGCTTTGAACCATGAGTAGCTAGCTAGGATTATAGGCGTGAGCCACCAGTACCCAGCTTGTGTGTGTGTGTGTGTGTGTGTGTGTGTGTGTATGTGTATGTGTGTAACTCTGGGTCTAGGCACTGTCTCTGAGCTTTTTTGTTCAAGGCTAGTCCTCTACCACTTGAGATTTGAGTTATGACTTCAGTTCCAGCCTTTTGTGGTTAATTGGAGCTAAGAGATTCACACTTTTTTTTTTCCTGCCTGGGCTGAGGTCCTCACATCTCAGCCTCCTGAGTACCTAGGATTACAGATATGAGCCACCAGTGACCAGGAATCAAACCTGAGCAATCTATTATGAGGCCACACTTCTGACTCAGTGAGATTTTTTTTTTTTTTTGTGCCAGTCTTGGGCTTGAGCTCAGGGCCTGAGCACTGTCCTTAGGCTTCCTCAAGACTAGAGCTCTACCACTTGAGCCACAGGACCACTTCTGGCTTTTTTCTATGTATGTGGTACTGAGGAATCAAATCTGGGTCTTTGTGCATGCTAAGCAAGCACTCTGCCACTAGGCCATACTCCCAGCCCCTCAGGGAGACTTTTATCTTCAATTAACCACAAAAAGCTGGAATTGGAGCTATCACTCGAATGGTAGAGTGGTAGCCTTGAACAAAACTCAGTGACAGTGCCCAGACCCAGAGTTCAAGCAGCAGAATTGGCAAAAATAACAAATAAATACATGAATAAATAAATAGCCATTCCAGGTCCTGCAGGTGCATAAACATGTCAGGGCCTCCATGCTTGTGTTCATGTGTATCTAGGGCAGGACTCTATTACTGTGATTGTCATTTATAGATAAATAAAATAGGATCATTGTTAAAGAAATAGCTTTCCTCTATGACATTGTATAGGAACCATTGTTAAAAACCAAATAGCAAAATAATGGCAGATGAAGGACATGGCATGTCGCTCATAGCCAAGGCCCTGAATTCAATCTCCAATCCTGTAAAACAAAAAAGAAAAGAAAAAAATACTACTCAGTACAATTGTTCAAGCCTGTAATCTTTTTCTTTTTTTTTTCTTCTTTTTTGTGGGTAATGAAGCTTGAACTCTGAGCCTGAGCACTGTCCTTGGACATGTTTTGCTCAAGGCTAGCCCCCTACCACTTGAGCGCTCTATCACTAGGCCACACTCCCAGGCCAAATCTTTTTTTTTTTTGTCAGTTGTGGGGCTGTCCCCGAGCTCTTCAGCTCAAGGCTACCACTCTACTACTTGAGCCATAGAGCCACTTTATTATTTTTTTTCTGATTTTATTTTATTTTTTTAAAATATTTTTTTATTGTAATTAATAAAAAGGTTACATGATATTTGCCAGATAGAAGGTACATTAATTCACATACATTGATGTCCTTTCACATGTTAAAGCCACTTTATAATTGTAATTTCTTGCAAGGCAGAGATTAGGGATTGAGGTTCAAACCAGCTGGGGAGGAAAAGTTCTCAACACCCCATATGAATGGATGGGTAGGTATGGTTGTCCTTGCCTGTTATTCCTGCTAATGGGAAATCACTCTGGCTGGGTGCAGTTGGAGTCTGCTCATCATCATCTTCAGACACTTGGGGAAGCACAAGAAGGATAAAAGCCAAGACTGGTCCAACGCAAAAAAAAGGGGCTGGAAGTGTGTCTCAAGTGGTAGAATGCCTGTTGTCCAACCATAGGCCAAGTTCAATCCCTACTATACAAAAACAAAAAAAACAAAAAACAGAAGGCTGAGCTAAGATCTAAGTGTTGAGGTTCAAAGCCAGACTAGGCAGACAAATCCATGAGATGCTTATCTCCAGTTAACCAGAAAAAGTGGAGTGATGGTGCAAGTGGTTGAATGCCAGTCTAGCGTGAAAAAGCTAAGGATCAGCACCCAGGCCCTGAGTTCATCTCTAGTATCACTCTAGTATCAGCATAACAAACAAGCAAACAAACAAAGCAGCCAGGCTCTAAGGGGCCAGGAGGTAGTAGATCTCTGACCAGTAGACAACTTGTCTGGAGGACATGTCCTGGCAAACCCCTCCAGCCCACGCACTGATCCTTGGCTCAGGGAGGGCTGGATACTTTCCCGGCAGCACCCAACAAACCAGGGACATAAGCAAGATGAGCAACCAGGTGGGCAGCACGGACTGGCCTTTTTATTTTACTTATTTCTTTTGTGTGTGCTGGTTCTGGAACTTGAACTCAGGGCCCAGTTACTCTTGCTTAGCTTTTCACTCAAGGCTAGTGCTCTACCACTTGAACTATGCCTCCACTCCAGCTTTTTGCTAGTTCATCACAGATGGAGTCTCTCAGAACTTGCCTTTCTGGGTTGCATTTGAACTGTGAGCCTCCAGATCTCAGCCTCCTGGGGTAGCTAGAATTACAAGCGTGAGCCATAATGCTACCCCTGGTTGGTCTTTTTTTTTTTTTTTTTTTTTTTTGTGGGTCATGGGGCTTGAACTTGCCTGAGCACTGTCCCTGAGCTCTTCAGCTCAAAGCTGCCACCCTACCCTCCAGCCAAGCTCCACAACCTGTTTTCTAGAGGTTAATTGGAGGTAAGAGTCTCAGATTCTTTTGTGCCTGGGCTGGCTTTGAGCCTTCATTCTCAGATCTCAGCCTCCTGAATAGCTAGGGTTACAGGCGACAGGCACTGCACCTGGCTTGGCTAGTCTTTTCATTCAGCAGAGTCAAAGCTCTAGAATTTCTGGCAGACTGACAGACTGCCTCCAGCTCTTTCCATTCTGGAAATGCAATTGTTTGGTTTTCTTGGCTGCTGTGACAGGACGGATGCATGTGTTTCTCTTTCTGTCCCAGGAGGTTTCGAAATTAAGCCAGGTCTTTCCTGGAGGCCAGAGAGTGGGGGAGTTAAGGGGAGGGTCAGGGTATACTTGAAGCTAAAAAGACAGGGTGCTGAGGAGCAGTGAAAAGGAGCCAGCATTGAATTCCTTGTCCTGATTTTCATTTTATCCCTTCTCTCCAGAGCAGCCTAAAGAAATGCTGAGTCTAGCCAGGCAGATGGAGATGATTCTGTGTGTGTGTGTGTGTGTGTGTGTGTGTGTGTGTGTGTGTGTGTGTGTGCTGGTCTTGAATTTGTGTGCTGGGGCTTGAACTCAGGGACTGGGTACTTTCCTTGACCTTTTTGTTTGTTTAAGTCTAGCATTCTACCACTTAAGCCACAGATCCACTTCTGGTTTTTGGTGGTTTATTGGTGGTTATCTAACTTTCCTGCAAGGGCTGGCTTTGAACCTCAAACCTCAGATCTCAGCCTCCTGAGTAGCTAGGGTTATAGGTGTGAGCCACCAGCACCTGGCTTTGACTTTTTTTTTTCCCTTGCTAGTTCTGAGGCTTGCATTCAAGGCCTGACACTCTCCTTGGGCTTTTTCCTCAAGGCTAGCCCTCTACCACTTAAGTCACAGCACCACTTCCAGCTTTTCTATGTATATGGTACCAAGGAATTGAACCCTGGGTCTTCGTGCATGCTAGGCAAGCACTCTACCTGGCCACGATCCTGGCCAGGTCCAACATTTTTTTTTTTTTTTGCCAGTCCTGGGGCTTGAACTCAGGACCTGAGCACTGTCCTTGGACTTTCTCAAGGCTAGAGCTCTACCACTTGAGCAACAGCAACACTTCCAGCTTTGTTCTATATATATGATACCAAGGAATTAAACCTGGGTCTTCATGCATGCCAAACTCTCCTCCCTGTTTTTGTTGGTTATGGGACTTGAACTCTGGGCCTGGGCGTTGTCCCTGAGCTCTTCTGCTCAAGGCTACTGCTCTACCACTTGAGCCATAGCACCACTCCTGGCTTTTCCTATGTATGTGGATCCAGGGAATCAAACCCAGGGCTTCATGCATGCTAGGCAAGCACTCTACCATTAGGCCATGATCCTAGCCAGGTCCAACTTTTTTTGTTGTTGTTGGTTTTTTTTTTTTTTGCTAGTCCTGTGGCTTGAACTCAGGGCCTGAGGTCTGTCTTTGGACTTTCTCAAAGCTAGAACTCTACTAATTGAGTGACAGCACCACTTCCAGCTTTTTTTCTATGTGTATGGTACCAAGGAATCAAACCTGGGTCTTCATGCATGCCAGGCAAGCAGTCTACCACTAGGCCAAACTCCCAGCCCTGTTATTATTGTTGTTGTTGTCATCAGACTTGAACACTGGGCCTGGATGTTGTCCCTGAGCTCTTCCACTCAAGGTTACTGCTCTGCCACTTGAGCCACAGCGCCATTTCTGGTGTTCTGGTTGTTAATTGGAGACAAGAGTCTCATGGAGGGGCTGGGAGTTTGGCCTAGTGGTTAAAGTGCTTGCCTAGCATGCATGAAGACCCGGGTTCGATTCCTCGGTACCACATATATAGAAAAAAAAGCCGGAAGTGGTGCTGAGGCTCAAGTGGTAGAGCTCTAGCCTTGAGAAAGTCCAAGGACAGTGCTAAGGCCCTGAGCTCAAGCCCGGGACTGGCAAAAAAAAAAAAAAAAAAAAAAAAAAAGAGTCTCATGGAGTTTCATGCCTAGGCTGGCTTTGAACTGTGATCCTCAGATCTCAGCTTCCTGTGTAGCAAGGATTACAGGAGAGTCACCAGCACCCAACTTTGATTTGTTTTAATGGCAGAAAATATATAGCATAAAATTTAACATCTTAGAACAATGAAAAGCATTAACAACTGCAAGCTGGAGCTAGACACCAGTGGCTCACACCTGTAATCCTAGCTACTCAGTAGGTTGATACCTGAGGATTGCGGTTCAAAGCCAGACCTGGCAGAAATGCTGGTGAGACTATTATTTCCAATAAACTATTCAGAAAAAGCCGAAGTGGCACTGTGGCTCAAGTGATAAAGTGCTAACCTTGAGCACAAAGAGCCTCAGAGACAGTTCCCAGGCTCGGAGACCAAGCCCCGGGACAGAAAAAAAAAAAAAAATGCAAACCAGGCACCAGTGGCTTGCTTATTCCTATAATCCTAGCTACTCACGAGGCTGAGATCTGAGGATCATGCTTCAAAGCCACCCTGGGCAACAAAGTCTGTAAGGAAAAGTCTCACAGGATTTTCTGCCTAACTGACCTGGAGGCATGGCTGAGCAAGTAAGCTATGTGAGAGCGAAGGGAAGTACTGAATTCATGCTCCAGTCCCATTCCCTAACCCTCTACCCCCCAAAAAAATAACCTGACAAAGATGGCAGTATGAAGAATAGGGACACTCCTGGGCCCTTTACCAGCTACTTTGTTGTTAACTAACCCTGGGAACTCCCCTCTTTGTGATTTCCTGATATAATTTATGTTCATGCTGGTTGAGTCAGAGTTTTCTATTCCTTGAAGAAATGAGTTTTCAATTCTATACAGGCCATGTGGCTACCATAAGTAAAAGGAGCAGTTAAACCATGGCAGGAAGATTCCTACAGGCTTGCTCAGTGCCTTTGTATGAACTAGAAAGACTCCCTGCGATGGAGAGGCAGTGCTCTGGCTGGCAGATCTGAATTCCAGCGCAGATAAAAGCCCCCCCCCCAAGATAAATATGGCTAAAGTAGTTTAATTACATGTGTGGCAATAGAACCAAACTGTGTCAGTAGCTCACACCTGTTATTCTTGTTACTCAGGAGGCTGAGATTTGAGGATCAAAGCTTGAGGCTAGCCTAGGCAGAAAAGTTCATGATATTCTTCTTTCCGGGTAACCACCATAAAGCAGGAATTTGAGCTGTGGCTCAAGTGGTGGAATGCCAACAAAGCAAGCAGAGTGAACACAGAGCCTTGAATTCAAGTCCTGGTAACATGTTGGTACACAAATAAAATAACACATCCCCTTGGCTTGAACAGCCAGGCACTCACAGATCTCTGTGTGAGAGTTCTGTGCTGGGCAGCAGGCAATGCCAGTTGGGGCCTGAGGCCAGAACAGGAGGGCAGGATGAAGCGGCAACTCACAGGAGGAAGACTTCAGAAGATCTCCAAGGAAGCAATTTGGGGTGGTGGCCAGGCAGTAGAGGCCAAGGCCTGGGCACCAGCCATACCCTTCTCCTGGCAGGCACATCTTGGCAGGAGCCTGGCTCTGCCCAGGGTGCTAATGTCCTCTTAATTAGCCAGACATGCGCCAAGTACTGGCCACCACAGCCTGAATTATAGGCAGCACATTCAGGCCTTGGAGCTGGACCAGGGGCTGCCACCCATAGGGCAGGTAGACCTTTGCAGGCTGTGTCCTGCACAGGAGCTGGATAGCGGGGTTGTATGGTCTGGGGGAGGTGCCCTGAGCTGCCTGTAGAGGCCAGTCCAGGCTGGCTCTTCCCTTGGACTCTTTTGTGTGTGTGTATGTGTGTGTGTGTGTGTGTGTGTGTGTGTGTGTGTGTGTGTGTGTGTGTGTGTTGGCTCCAGGGCTTCTCAGGCCCTAGTATACACCCTTACTTGGCTTTCTTTGCTCATAGCTGATATTCTGCCCCTTGAGCCACACCTCTAATCTGTCTGCTGGTTAATTACTGATAAGAGTCTCCTGGATTTTTCTGCCTTGGCTAGCTTAGAAACTCAATCCTTCAACTCTCAGCCTCCTGATTAACTAGGATTATAAATGTGAGCCACTGGCACCTGATTCCTTTGGACTCTTATTTGCCGCAAATGGAACTCAGGGTTTCCTGTAGACTGGGCAGGTATTCAATCACTTGGCCCATTTCTCTAGCCTTTTTGTACACACATATTTATATGCATATATATGTACATAGATAACACTATTTGGTAGAATAACTGTTGTTTATTTTCTTTTTCCTCCCAGTAGATCCTGGGACTTGAACTCTGGGCCTAAGTGCTGTCCCTGGGTTCTTCAGCTCAAGGCTACCACTCTAACACTTGAGCCACAGTGCCACTTCCGGTATTCTGGTGATTAATTGGAGATAAGAGTTTCCCGTACTTTGTAAAATTTTTATTCCAGCTCAGTACCTGAGCACTGTCCTCAGGCTTTCTCAAGGCTACAACTCTACCACTTGAGCCTCAGCACCTCTTCCAGCTTTTTCTATGTATGTGGTACTGAGGAATCAAACCCAGGTCTTCGTGCCTGCTAGGCAAGCACTGTACCACTAGGCCAAACTCCAGGTCCCTCACGTACTTTTTAGTGCCAGGACTGGCTTTGAACTATGATCCTCAGATCTCAGCCGCCTGAGTAGCTAAGATTAAAGGCTTGAGCCACTGAGCCTGACATAAAATAACTTTGTTTTTGGTTGGTTATGAGACTTGAACTCTGGGCCTGGATGCTCTTCAGCTCAAGATTATCACTTTACCACTTGAGCCACAGTGTCACTCCTACAATAACTTTTTTGTGTTTATCAGTACTGGGGCTTGAACTCAGGGACTAGGTGCAGTTGCTGAGCTTTTGTGCTCAAGGCCGGTACTCTACCAGTTGGACTCCACTTCTGGTTTTTTGGTGATTCATTGGACATAAGAATCTCATGGAGGGAATAGTTAGGATACAGGCGTGAGCCATCCACCATATCCTGCTGTTGGTATTCCCAACTCTGCAAATCTGATAACCACAAGCCTGAGACACTCCCCCTGTCTCACGCCACCCCTGAACCTCAAAACTTCACATCCTCCTTATAGCTGGCCAGTTGCTACCCGTTGCGCCTCGCTTTCTTGTTTATAACCAAAAGGCTCTGCACCCAGGGACCGGCAAGAATGTTTGTGGAAACATGGAGGTCGCAGCCTGCTCCACTCTTATGGGCTCTGTCTGACGGTACTGGGTGTGGCTTAAGTCCTGGGCACCACAGCTGGCCTGGGGCTCCAGAAACAGCTGGGAGGGAAGCTGAGCTGGCAGGGCACAGCCTCTAACCGGCTCCTCCCACTCACGAGGCTCTGGGGAGAGGCGCCAGTGGTACCAGGCTGCCTGGACCAGCCTCAGAGGCGGTGGCAAAAGACCATAAAGATGTCATTCACAGTGTGTGGGGCTTGAGGCTCCTGCTTTGCCCAGGGCTGAGCTGTGAGCATCTGTGTCATCAGCATGGCCAGCATTCTAGGTTTCCCCTGTCCTCCCTCATCTTCCTTTGAGAATAGGGAAACTGAGGTAGAGCTAGGACACCGTCACAGCGCTGGAAGTGGTAACACCAGGCAGGAAGCTTCCAGAATGATTTGTGAAGCTCAGGGCTACCTGATCCTTGTTCTCTCTGTCTCTGTCTCCCTCCCTCCCTCCCTCCCTCTCCCTCTCCCTCTCCCTCTCCCTCTCCCTCTCCCTCTCCCTCTCCCTCTCCCTCTCCCTCTCCCTCTCCCTCTCCCTCTCCCTCTCTCTCTCTCTCTCTCTCTCTCTCTCTCTCTCTTTTCTCTCTCTCTCTCTGCATGTGTGCATGCCAGTCCTAGGACTAGAACTCCTGGAACACAGGGCAGGGATGCTGTTTCTGAGTTTTTGTGCTCAAGGCTACTTCTCTTCCACTTGAACTATAGCTCTACTTCTGGCTTTTTGTGGTCAATTGGAGATAAGACTCTCAAAGAAGCCAGGCACCAGTGGCTCTTGCCTATAATCCTAGCTACTCAGGAGGCTGAGATCTGCAGTTCAAAGCCAGCCGGGTTCAAAAGTCCATGAGACTCTTTTCTCCAATTAACCACCAGAAAACAGGAGTGGCTCTGTCATTCAAGTGGTAGAACTCTAAGAACTTTAGCCTTGAGCTCAGGAACAGCACTCAAATGACAAAAGATAAAAAGCTCATTTCTGCCCCGGCCGACGCTGAGCTTTGAGCCTCTGATCTCAGCCTCCTGAGTAGTTAGAATTACAGGTATCAGCCAGTGCCTGGCTTGTTCTTTTCTTTCTTTCTTTTGGTCTTTTTTTCTTTCTTTTTTTTGGTGGGGGGAGTCCTGGGGTTTGAATCCAGGGCCTGAGCACTGTCCTTGGGACACTTTTTGCTCTTTTCTCAAGACTAGCACCCTGCTACTTAAGCCACAGGGTTAGTTTCAGGTTCAAACTCTTAGCTTGTTTCTCTCTCTTCTTCCCTCTCCCTCTCCCTCTCCCTGTCCCTCCCTCCCTCCCTCTCCGCCTCTCTCTCTCTCTCTCTCTCTTCTCTCTCTCTCTCTCTCTCTCTCTCTCTCTTCTCTCTCTCTCTCTCTCTCTCGTCCTTGGGCACTATCCTTGGACTTTCTCAAGGCTAGAGCTCTGCCACTTGAGCCACAGCACCACTTCTGGCTTTTTCCTATGTGTGTGTGGTACTGAGGAGTCAAACTCAGGTCTTCGTGCATGCTAGGCAAATACTCTACTCCTGGCCGCCTCTTTTTTTTTTTTTTTTAATTCCTCTTGCACTAGAATTTGAAACTGGCTTGCTTACTTGGTGTTATACTATTTGAACCATTCCTCCAGTGTGGACTCTTTTTTTGGTTAATTGGAGATAAAGTCTGTCACTCTCCAGATGTCTACCTTCTGAGTAGTTAGGATTACAATCATGAGCTACAGGTCAGCCTTTTGATGATATAGGGATTTGAACTCAGGGCCTTGGACTTGCTAGGCAAGGGCTTTACTATTTAACCTACACTCTCAGTCCTGTTTGTTTTTTGTTATTTTCAGGTAGGATCCTTTTTTTTGGGGGGGGGAGGCTGTCATGGGACTTGAACTCTGGGCCTGGGTGCTGTCCTTGAGCTCTTCAGCTCAAGGCTACCACCTTACTCCTTAAGCCACAGCTCCACTTCCATTTTCTCTGTATTTAATGCCTGGGCTGGCTTTGAACTGTGATCCTTAGATCTCAGCCTCCTGAGTAGCTAAGATTATAGGAGTGAGCACCCTGCCCTGCAGGATCTCTTACTTTTGACCCAAGCAGCTGGCACACCAGGTGTGGCCCACTGTGTCTTTTTTATGACAGGGAATGTCCATGCAGTTCAGGATGGCCTTGAACTCTCAATCTTCTTGCTTCCTGGGCTTTGGACCTCAGTTTAGAGCCTCTGGGGTGGGAGCTCGCAGGATGGTGTAAAGGTAAACTTCCAGGAAAGCAGGAGGAGCTGTGAAGCTGTAAGGCTGGGTGGGGTGGGGAACCCCAGTAGGAAGCCTCAGAGCTGAAGGAGGAGAGGAAAGCTGTGCTGATTGCCTTTGGGGTGGTTGCTCCTGTTAGCAGTAGCAGTTCTGGAGGCCCACGGCTGCCAGACTGGACAGAAAGGATCCTGGGCCTCCCTCAGGAAACTGGGTTCAGGCCTGGTTGTCCGAACAGAGTGGCTCTTCCTGGTGGCCTCATGTCCCCTCTGGAACTGGCGCAGGACACTGGCCAGCTGGGGGTGGCCACAGCCAAGCCCCTCCCCTCTCCGGTGCCATGCCCTGGTTCCAACAGAGGCTCAGGTGGCACCTTGAGTCCCCTGGGGCCTAGGGGACACAGTGTCCACAGCCTCATCTTTTCCCACAGGAATGTGAAGTGGGACTGGCAGAATGGTGTGATTCGTGTCTGCCTCCGCAGGAACCAGAGGGGCGGCCCAGGAAGACTGGAGGAAGGAGCTGTGTGGGGTTCCTTTGCAAAACCCAGCTGCTATTTCCTTCCTACAGTGACCTTCAAACAACAAAAACAACACCTATGAATAATGCTAAAAGTCCTTGTCTTCAAAGCTCTGTTGTCAGTCTCAGCCATCAGTCACTTCTCTTTCCTGTCCTCCTCACCTCCAAGTCCTCATCCAGACCTGTACAGGGTAAGTGCTTGTCATTCACTTTGGCCCAGCATGGAGTGGAGGAGGTTGGGGGGGGGGGGGTGAATGATACATGGCCTAAAGTCTAGGCCAAAATCCAAATCCAAACCCATACCAAAATGAAACATTCATTTGTGGTTGAGGAATGAATTCTTGGGACAAGGAAGATCTGGACAAAGCAAGAGATCAGCTGCAGAATGGAATTTGTTAAAGAAATGACAGAAGCTAGGCACTGGTGGCTCATGCCTCTAGTCTTAGCTACTGAGGAGGCTGAGATCTGAGGATCATGGTTCAAAGCCAGCCCAGGCACTAAAGTCTGTGAGACTCTTATCTCCAATGAACCACCAGAAAACTGGAAGTGGCGCTGTGGCTCAAATGGTAGAGTGCTACCCTTGAGCTGAAGAGCTCAGGGACAGTGCCCGGGCTCAGAGTTCAAGCCCCATGACCAACAATAACAACAACTACAAGAACAGAAGACAACAGAATATTATGTTGCAGTGAAAAGGAATGTGCTTATGCACTTTTGTGTAAGAGCAGAGATATTGCTAATTTACCCATCTGGTAAAAATATAGTGGCGTGTAGCTGGGTGCTGGCTGCTCACACCTGTAATCCTAGCTACTCAGGAGCTGAGATCTGAGGATAATAGTTCAAGGACAGCTTGGGCAGAAAAGTCTATAAGACTCTTATCTTGAACTAACTACCAGAAAACTGGAAGCGGAGCTGTAGTTGAAGTGGTAGAGCACTAGCCTTGAGTGGAAAAAAAGCTAAAGGACAGTGCTCAGGCTGAGGTAAGCCCCCAGTAAGGACATATACACACTAGCAGTGGCATTAAGGCTGGAAATGTTGCTGTAGCTTGGTGGTAGAGTGCTTGTCTAGCATATGCAAAGTCTTGGGTTTGATTCCTCATCACTGCCAATAAACAAATAAAATAAACAACAACAACAACAAAACAGTGGTGTTACCCAGGCATGGTAATCTCAATACTCTAGGAGCCTGAGTCAGGAGGATTAAGAGTTTGAGGCCAGCCTGAGTCACAAAGTGAGACCTTATCTCTCTCTCTCTCTCTCTCTCTCTCTCTCTCTCTCTCTCTCTCTCTCTCTCACACACACACACACACATACAAATACATGCAATTGAAAAATATATCCATGCTTTCCTGTCCCCATTTAAAGAAGTATGGGATGTGCCTTAATGATAGAGTACTTGCTTAGCATTCATGAAGCCCTGGGATCAATACCTCAGTAACACATAAACAGAAAAATCCAGAAGTGCCACTGTGGCTCAAATGAGAAAGTGTTAGCCTTGAACAAAAAAAATCTCACAGAGCCACAGAACCACTTCCAGCTTTTTCTGAGTATATGGTATCGAGGAACCGAACCCAGTCTTTGTGCATGCTAGGCAAGCACTCTACCACTAGGCCAAACTCTGACCCCTAGGCTCTACTTCTATCTGCTGACATGAATCTCAATCCACCAGTGCACCACTGGCCCCGGGACCTCTGCCCAGTCCAGGCCCTCGATGGATTTCCCCAACATTTATTCTGTTTTGTTTATTTCATCTTAATGTCTGGTGAGGATTGGAGAATGGGAGGGAAACCAGCAACCCTCCCCACTACCAGAATCCCCCCCACTACCAGAATTCCCCCCCCCACTACCAGAATCACCTTTACCCAATAAGTGGGCAGCAGGTGGGGGAGGTGCACCAATCAATCCATAAGCTTGTTGCAGATAGACTACCCTCAGGCTGCCCCAGGATGGGTGATGATATTAAGTGAATAATCAAACCAGGATACTGACTGGGCTCTGATGCAGTCCAGGCTCTGGCTTAATTGCTTGATGAGTAGGGTGGCTGACTTGTCCAGGTTTGTCCAAGATCTTCCTTGTTTGAACCAGTTTGAACAATTTCACATCCCAGGTCTAAATTCTTAGGTGTGAACCCCTTTAATCCTTTTGCCTGCTTTCCCGTGATCTTGTTCCCTTCTCCTTTTTCTTTTTCTCTTCCAGTATTGTGATTTGAGCCCAGGTCTTCAGAACGCTAGGCAAACTCTCTACCACTTGAGACATGCCCCTCGCCCACCCTTGTCCTTGACTTCATTTCTGTTTTTGAGATAGGGTCTCTATAATTTTACCAAGGCTGGTTTTAACTAGAGATACAGCCAGGCTCTGGTGACTCACACCTATAATCCTACTCAGGAGGCTGAAATCTAAGGATGACAGTCTCAAAGCCTCTAATCATAGCACAAAATGTCAAAAGCAAAGCTGTGGCTCAAGTGGTAAAGGTCTAGCCTTGAGCAAAAAAGCCCAGGGACAGAGCACAGGCCAGGAGTGCAAATCCTGGGACCCACACACACTTACAAAAGAGATTCTCTTGTCTCAACATCCTCAGCTGGGATCACAGGTGTGTGTAGCCATGCCTGCCCAGCTGTGCCCCTTTTAGAGATGAAAAAAAAAAAAAAACCCTCAGAGATGTTATTTGCATGTGTCTGCGGCAGTACTGGGGCTTGAAATCAGCACTAGGCCTTCTCTCTTGGCTTTTCAGCTTAAGGTTCTACCACTGGACCCTTAGTTCCACTTCTGGGTTTTTGGTAGTTGATTGGACATAAAGAGTCTCACAAACCTCCCCTGTTTGGGCTGGTTTTGGTGACCAACAGATCTCGGTTTCTGGCTTTGGAGGGGATTTTCTGGTAAAGGGACCAGTAGTCATCACTGTTGTATGACACAGGCTCAGAACTGGTCCTCTTGGTGTCCTGGCCTGTGTCTGGGAAGGGCAGGGGCCTTGTGGGCAGTGTGGTCTTGCAGGCATTCCAGGGGTTGCCTGGCATGCCCGGAATGTCCCAGAAAATGTCTGGGCTTTTCAGAGGCTTAGAAAAGAGAAGTGTTCCTAGATGGGGTGCTGGGTCGGGTGGACAGGCAGGGAAGGTCTCTTTTGAGTTGGGCTCATCAGATTCACCTCACAAATGGTGTCACGACCCGATTGCTTGTGCATCATCACCAGGATGGGACTATGGTCACTGGCTCACTGAAACCTATCTGGGTGGGCTGAGCCCCGGGGAATCTCAGCCACCTCACAGAAGGGCCAGGCAGCAAAGAGACAGGCTGGGTTGGGGATGAATTGTGCTGTGCAGGCTCCTCCCCAGGTCCACAGCCCCGGGGGCGGGTGTGGGGGGTGGGGGGGAAGCGGTCTTCCACTCAGACCCGATCTGCGCCGTGGTCTCCGCTGTTTACGCACCATCTCGTCTTTCTCCCCAGCTGGGCTTGGGGTGAGGGGCGTCCGGGAGGTCACGCGGGATCAGAGGGTGGGGCAAAGGCGCCGGGAGGGGAAGCGGGTGGTGTAGAGAAGACCCGGAAAACCAAGCCGCGCCCAGCGCAGCGTTTGCCGGGCTCGGGGGCCGAGGAGCGGCGAGCCCCCTCCCCGCCGAATCCGGGGGCGTGGCGTGGGCGCGGCCGCGCTGACGTCACCGCGCCTATATAAAGCAGCCGGGGGGCCGCGGGCCGGCTTTGTGGAGCGCTGCGGAGGGTGCGCGCGGCCAGCGTTCGTCAGACAAAGGAGCCGGGGCGCAGCCGCGGGGACCACCACCACCACCACCCATTTTCCTTTCTCATCCCCGGGTTTTCGGGGCCTGCGTCCACCAGCCACCATGACCGCCAACGGCACGGCCGAGGCGGTGCAGATCCAATTCGGCCTCATCAATTGCAGCAACAAGTACCTGACGGCCGAGGCGTTCGGGTTCAAGGTGAACGCGTCGGCCAGCAGCCTGAAGAAGAAGCAGATCTGGACGCTGGAGCAGCCGCCCGACGAGGCGGGCAGCGCAGCCGTGTGCCTGCGCAGCCACCTGGGCCGCTACCTGGCGGCCGACAAGGACGGCAACGTGACCTGCGAGCGCGAGGTGCCCGGCGCCGACTGCCGCTTCCTGATCGTGGCGCACGACGACGGCCGCTGGTCGCTGCAGTCCGAGGCGCACCGACGTTACTTTGGGGGCACTGAGGACCGCCTGTCGTGCTTTGCCCAGACCGTATCCCCCGCCGAGAAGTGGAGCGTGCACATCGCCATGCACCCCCAGGTCAACATCTATAGCCTGACCCGCAAGCGCTACGCGCACCTGGGCGCCCGGCCTGCCGACGAGATCGCCGTGGACCGGGACGTGCCCTGGGGCGTCGACTCGCTCATCACCCTCGCCTTCCAGGACCAGCGCTACAGCGTGCAGACCGCCGACCACCGCTTCCTGCGCCACGACGGGCGCCTAGTGGCGCAGCCCGAGCCCGCCACCGGCTACACGCTGGAGTTCCGCTCCGGCAAGGTGGCCTTCCGCGACTGCGAAGGCCGCTACCTGGCACCGTCGGGGCCCAGCGGCACGCTCAAGGCGGGCAAGGCCACCAAGGTGGGCAAGGACGAGCTCTTCGTGCTGGAACAGAGCTGCGCCCAGGTGGTGCTGCAGGCGGCCAACGAGAGGAACGTGTCCACGCGGCAGGGTGAGTGGGGACGTCGCCCCCACATCCCGCGTCCCCGCACAAAGCGCCCTCCGCCCGCATCCTGCCCAGACTCCCGCCCTTTCTCACCCGCCGCGCCCCTGGGCGCCCCCTGCTAGGCCCACCGGCCACCCCCGCCCCGCCGCGGGACGTGAGGTCCCGGCCCCTCCTCGGGCGCCGCTTGCACAACTCCCACCCCGGGTTGGGGTCACGGGGGGGCGCCCTAGGCCCAACCTAGGTACGTGCTAGCCCCCCGCCCGACCTAGCTCCTTTCGCCAGTGCGCGCCGAGCCTGAGGATCGGCGTCCACGGCTCCTGGGGAGGGGGCGCCCCTAGGCCCTCTCTGCGTCTCCTGGCCCTGGCCCAGGCGTGAATCTCCACCGGTTTCCGGCCGGGCCGGGCTGGGGGAGGCTTGCCGGGAGTTAGATCTTGCAGGTCCCCCCACTTCGGGGCGCCTGGCGTTTCCGTCCCTCATCTGGCTGCCCGGCGGGGTCGCGCCCTGCTGGGGGTGGGGGGGCGCCCGCCCTATCGGCCCTTTCTCCCCCCACAAGGCCCCGCCTTCCCCGCCGGCCCCGCGCTCCGGGCCGCGGCCTTTGTGAGCAGGGGGGCGGGTCGCCTCGGCTGGGCCCTCCCTCGCCCCCTTTGTCCTGCTTGGGCTCTGCTGACTGGAAAACCAGATGCGGCGGGGCGGGGGAGGGGAACGGCCCTGGCGGCTCCCCCTGCGGCTGAGTCCCCCGTGCGCCCCCAGGACCCGCCCCACGGCCAGAGCCCTGTCCCCGTGGCGCCCCGGAGGTGGACTCGCTCCTCACACCGCAGCCCTCTAGCAGCGTGGCGCGCATGGCCGCGCGCCAGCCACCCCGCCCTGCGCTCGCTGCGCCGCGCCGGGCCGAGCGTCGGAGGGCGGCCTCGGCGCGCGCCTGGAGACCCCGGCCCGGCTCTCTTGGGAAGCCCCTACCCTGGAATGAACCCGTCCCCAAAGGCCCTGCGGGGAACAGTTGGCGGCAACTCGATCCATCCCCTCCTGGGCCTCCCACAAGCTGGGCCATTTCCCACCGGCCTGGACGCCAGAAGTGAGCCCCCTTCTTGGCCTCCTTTCTAGGTTCTCCCCATCGCCGGGATCTCGGCCTTCCTGAGTCTGGTCCTCCCTTGCCAAGAGGTTGATTGCAGCAAAAGGCCCCATGGAGAGATTTGGGGGGTTGGGAGGGATGCTGTGAAGTTCTTGCTTCCCTGGAGGGGAAATTGGGCCCCAGACCTTGGAGCTAGCTGGATGAGAATCCTATGTGAGAGTTGCCAGACCCCCACGGAGTGGGGGGGTGAAGGTGGAGGACTGGGGCTGAGTTAAGGCCCAGAGAGGTGGAGCCACTTGCTCCAGGTCACACAGCAAGTCAGCAAGCATACAGAACTGGGTATATTTGACTCCATAAATAAGGCCTCTACTTGTTCTCTTTCAGCTTCCGCTCCCGGTGTCTCACTGCTGGGTGGAAGGCAGAATCCCCCGTTGAGCAGACATGAGGATATGCTGAGATATAGTGCTGAGCTCCATAGTTTCTTGGGGACATAATTGAGGTGTGAAGGAAAAGTCAAGGGGAACAGGACCTGGGTACCAGATTAGATGAAAGGGATCCTTGTTTTAGAGGACACTTAAGCTGACTTGGTGGGTATATAGAAGGTAACATGTTGAATGTGTGGAGTGGTGTTATAAAGCACATAACAGTCTGTGCAGAAGTCCTAAGGTAGGAAAACACTGTGAAAGCCCAATGTGGCCAGAAAATTGGGAGATGAGAATGGAAGGACCTGTAAGGCCCTAGCACCAGATAGATGTTGATTTTCAAAGATTCTGTACCTTGGAGAAGATGAGGCTGGGGGAGGTGGCCAAGGCCCTTTGAGCCCCAGAGAGCCTGAAGGTGTTTTGCCAGCCAAAACTGGAAGTGTTCACTGGGGTGTCATGATTATGATTCAAGATGATGGGGTAGGAGGAGCCAGACCTTGGAGCCAGGCAGAGTTGGCTCATCTTTGAGTTTAAAGAGATTGAAGCTTGGGGGAGGGGACTTGGGAGGCTGAGGTTGGACCTCCATGCCTTCAGATCTTGGGATCCTTGTGTCTTTCAGCCAAGCTCCCTTGCTTCCTGGGGTGGGGTGGGCGTGATGCAAGGACTATGAGCCATAGGGGTAGGTGTGTCTTTGATTCTATTTTGGGCAGGCTTTCCAGAGAGGGAGGCCCAGGTCTGTGCTTCCCAAATGTAGCTGGGAACTGCTGGGTGTGGGTATGGGATGTGGGGGTGTGGGGTGTGTGAATCTTATGGCGCAGCTATACTTGTGCTTTTCCTTCCCCCACTCCTTCAGAGTTGTAGGGCTTGTTATTTGAGGTAGGGTCTCACTAACTTTGTCTAGACTAGCCTCAACTGGAGATCCTCTCTCTGCCTTATGAGTAACTGAGATTATAGGCTTGTACCACCACGCCTAGCCTCAGACTGGGCTTTGCAGGAGGAGGCCTGGAATGGCTTGGGTAAGATTGGAGGGATTTAAAGGGGCTAGATAGTTGTAAAAAAAAAAAAATGCACTAGACTGTGATTCTAAGCTTCTCTGTATAGGCGAGATGGTGTGGACAAAAATCCCCCTTTTGAACCACTGGGAACCACTGGGTTTGCATGAAGGGCAGGGAGAGCAGGACAGGCAGGGAGGGGTCCCCTGTGAGCCAATGCAGACAGACTGGTTGAGGAGCTGGAAGCCGGAAGCAGGGGACAGGGCTCTGGAGGGAGGTAGGCTTGGCTTAGACAGAAGCACCACCCCCCTTCCCGGCCCCCAGGTTCCTGTGTCTGTGACTCAGGTTTTCTGTGCTGCAGTGGATCAAAAGACAAATCCTGCAGAAAATCTGTTGCCATAGCAACAGGACTCCAATTAGAGACTCCAAGGCCAACTGTGGTCTTTCCTGCCCGGGCAGCCTTGGAGGGGCCCTGCTGCTCGAGAGGATGGGGGGGGGGGTCCCTCTTCCATTGTCCTTCCAGCATACCAGCCAAGAGACTGGACCTTTATGGCAAGTCGGAAAACTGAGGTAGAGTGACGTTGATGGCATCTTCCCAAGGGTGCCCAGCCTGGCTCAAGTGCCTCACTGGCTAGTCTGGGCCTTTCATCAAACTGATGGACAGAGCTGGGTGGCTCTGGGCAGTTTGGTGTCTGCGCTGGGCATGTGAAGTCTGGTGATACTGGGGCCACCACGGTAGTGCAGGGCTCAGCTGCCACCAGGTCTCTTCTGTTCGCTGTGTGCAGCCTGCAGGGGCTTTCCCAGCTAACTGTCTCCTACTGTCTTCTTGATGGACATGAGCTGGACAGATGCCAACATGTGGTCAGTGCGGGGTGTGGCTGTGGGGATAGCTGCCTGTCGAGATGTTTCATAGCCCCTCACCTCTGTAGCAGGTATAAGGCTTCTTGGTGAGGGAGATCAAGTAAGGAGGGGACCCCAGCCCAGAGCTATGCTTTTGGGTGTGACTATGGTCTTTAATAGAACTGAGGTTACAGATCTGCTCCAGTTATACCTAGCTATTGGTTGAGATGGTGTCTTACTACTCAAGCTGTCCTCAAATCTCAACCCTCCTTCCTGTCCCTGCCTTCCAAGTGGCTGGGATTGCAAGTGTAAACTGCTGCATCTGGTTATGACCACATTTTATTCCTATAATTAATTAATTGCTTTTTAGCCCTGGGGACTGAACTCGGGGCCAGAGCTCTATCGTTTGGTTTTCAAGGCTAGAGCTCTATCACTTGAGCCACAGCACCACTTCCAGCTTTTTTTTATGTATGTGGTACGGAGAAATTGAACCCTCATCTTCCTGGATGCTAGGCAAGCACTCTACCATTAGGCCAAATTCCTGGTCCTCCATTCCTATCATTTTTTTCCCTTTGGTCCCTGAATTCTTCAGCTCAAGGTTACCACCCTAGGCCTTAAGCCATTGCACCACTTCTGGTTTTCTAGTGGTTAATTGGAGATAAGAGTCTCACGGTGGCTTTGAACCCCGATCCTCAGATCTCAGCTTTCTAAGTAGCTAGGATTACAGGCCTGAGCCACCATCCCTAGCCCTATAATTTTAATCATTTTTCTTTTTTCTTTTTTTTTTTTGGCCATGTGACCTTGGACCAAGGACAAGCCATTCTGCTTCACCTCAGGAAGTAGATACTTCATTGAGTGGAGACAGGATTGGGGCCAGAACCCTTCAAACCTTTTTATCACAGACATGAACTAAGGATGGGTTCTGGCATGTGGTGCACTGGCCACGCTCACCGCTGGGGACCCTGCTTCATAAAGGAGCCCAGAGGCGCTTGCTTGTAAACCTCACACAATGCCCATGACTCTGGGTTGCTGTTCCCAGAATCATGGCTACCCCAGCAGGGTGTCAGTGGCTCAGGCTTGAATCCTAGCTACTCAGGAGGCTAAAACTTGGGGATGGGAGCGGGAAGATGGATGATATTCGGAAAGTAGAACTGTGATTCAAATGGTAAAGTAATGGATTTGGACAAGAGAGCTAAAGGATAGCCTTCCTTCAGGCCCTGCTCGCACACACAAAAGGAATCTCGGGCCTTTGCTGAATGGGACTTTTTTTTTCCATGTTGGAAGCAAAAATCTCACTACAGGTTTTGGCTGGAAGAATCAGTTGCGATGGATGGGGGTGGTGAGCCGAGGAGAGTTCCCTCCTGGCATTAGTGGTTGGGGTTGGTTGGTACTGAGGTCTGTGCTGTTTGGTCAGATTCTCTCCTGTGGTGGAAACGTGCACAGACAGATATGATGCAGAAAGCAAGCAGCCTGCCACCTCACCAAGCTGGGCACATGTGGATGGATACATGCATATACATGAAGCATGAGCTGGCAGGGTGTGGCTAGTGTTTTATAGCTATAGAGAGGGCAGGGTTAAGTGTGACTTTGTCTTAAAGCTTTTATTTTTTAATTTTATTTATGTTTTCTGGTTCTGGGACTTCAACTCGGGGCTTGGACATTTTCTAAGCTTTTTTTTTTTTCTTTGAGGAGGGTGTGGCTCAGGCTGGCACACTACCATTTGAGTTGCAGCTGCTCCGTTTCTGGTATTTTGGTGGTTAATTGGACAGAAGAATCTCATAGACTTTCTTGCCTGGGCTGGCTTTGAACTATGATTCTCACATCTTTGCCTCCTGAGTAGCTAGGATGACAGGCATCCCTGCCATGCTCTTTTTTTATTTAACCATTTTCACTTTCATAGACCCACATTGGCTCACTGGGCACACCTCTCCCAGCCCTGTTCTGTGAATGAGTGCCATCTGTGCCCAAGCCTCTTCATGATTTGGGTTGTATTTGAACCAAATCCCTGACACCAGGGCGTTTGATCCTGAAATACTTTCATCTGTAACAGAAAAAGAAAGAGGCCATTTCTTACATAACCACACAGAACTTAACAATAACCAGTCTTGAAAATCGAATCCCAGGTCATGTTGAGGTTCTTCTGCTTGGCTCCAAAATGTCTGCTTGCACAGGGTTTGTTTGAAAACTTTACTTTTATTTTTGCCTGCACCTACATTCCTTCCTTCCTTCCTTCCTTCCTTCCTTCCTTCCTTCTTTCTTTCCTAATTTGTGGTGCTGGGGATTGAATTTAAAGCCTCACACTTGTTATTAGGCAGGAATTCTTCTACTCAAGTCATATTCCCTTAGTCCCTTTTCTGTGTTATTTCCCCTCCTTCCCTCCCTCCCTCCCTCCCTTCCTGTACTGCGGTATGAACTCAAGGCTGTGTTTGCTCAGCTTGCTTGTTTGGCTGGCACTTTGCCACTTGAGCCACATTTCCTGTCTGGTTTTTTGCTTGTCAATTACAGATGGAAGTCTCATAGCCTTTTTCATACTCGGGTTGGCTTCAAACCTTTATCCTGTGCATCTCAGCCTCCTGAGTAACTATGATTATAGGTGTTAACCACTGGTAACTAGCTGGCTTAGCTCTTTGTTAGTTGGGGAAGAAGAGTCTCTTGGATTTATCTGCTTTGGCTGGTATTAAACCAAAATCCTCAAGGACCATCTCCCTGAGGAGTGAGGATTAAGGTTGGCTAGTTATTTTCATGATAAAGTTTAGGCTGGTTGGACTTTGATCCTCCTATTTCTTCCCCATGTCTGGGATGACTGGCATGCATCACTACATCATCCAGTGATTTTGGTGGAGTCCTAAGAACTTCTTCACAAGGCTGGCCTTATAAATCCTCCTGATCTCTGCTTTCCAAGTAACTAACTGCTACCTGGCTGACAAAGGCTCACTGTATAGCCAGGCCGGCCTGGAATTCAAGATTCTTCTTCATCAGGCTGGGATTACTGAACCACTTCCTTCTGTAGTCACAAAGTGAGCTGAAAATGGCCTAGTTGGCTTTGGCTCTCTGGTTCTGCCCATGTGCTGCAGTCCTGCCAGCTGCTGCCCTTGATGTATTGCCCGAGAAGACCTGAGCCACACTTAAGGTCTCAGCAGCCACTGCCCTGTGCGTGGGTTTGGTGTGAGGTTGTGGGTTATCCCACATGAGGGTATAGGGACGAGGCCATGGCTGGAGCTCACCAGCCTGGGGCTCCTCTGCAGGTATGGATCTATCAGCCAATCAGGATGAAGAGACTGACCAGGAGACCTTCCAGCTGGAGATTGACAGGGACACGAAGAAGTGCGCCTTCCGCACCCACACTGGCAAGTACTGGATGCTGACGGCCACAGGGGGCGTGCAGTCCACTGCGTCCACCAAGTGAGTTGTCCTGCTCCTCCCCTGCCTAGGCCCCATCCACCCCCATTCTGTGGAAGCCAGCTGCCCCTCCCAATGCTGTCTCCTCACCCCCAGGAATGCCAGCTGCTACTTTGACATCGAGTGGCGTGATCGGCGCATTACACTGCGTGCCTCCAACGGGAAATTTGTGACAGCCAAGAAGAATGGGCAGCTGGCGGCTTCGGTGGAGACAGCAGGTATAATTTGCTGCCTTGGGGATGTGCTCACACTTCCTGTTCCCTAATGCTGCCTTTAGACTCTTGGCGGGGGGGTAGGGTCCAGTTACCCAAAAACAGCACTCTAAAGGGCCCCTACCCAAGCTTACTGATCTAAGGGTTGCCTGTTGAGTGGCCCCCAGCACTGGCTGTCCCTCTCTGAGCCACATTCTGGTTGTCTCAGCCCCCATCCTGCCCTCTGCCGTGGGGCTCACTGTCCCTTCCTGTCCTGTAACAGGGGATTCAGAGCTGTTCCTCATGAAGCTAATCAACCGCCCCATCATTGTGTTCCGTGGGGAGCATGGCTTCATTGGCTGCCGCAAGGTCACTGGCACCCTGGATGCCAACCGTTCCAGCTACGATGTCTTCCAGCTTGAATTCAACAACGGCGCCTACAACATCAAAGGCAGGTTTTCCACCCCTGCTTCTGCCCGGCTCTGGTGTTGGGGGCTCAGCCTGTCCACACTCCTGTGTCTTGGTTGGGCACTGGAAGCAGCCCCTTCTTTCCTCTTGCCTGGATGGGTCACTTTTTCTTGCCCAGCTAGGGCAGACAGAGAAGGTGAGGGATAAGTAGACATCTGAAATCCAGGGAAAGCTAGCACCGGTGGCTCATGCCTGTAATCCTAGCCACTCAAGAGGCTGAGATCTTGGGGTGGAGAGTGGCCCTATGATAGAGTGCTCGCCTAGGATGCACAAAGCCCTGGATTTGATTCCACCTACACAGAAAAAGCCAGAAGTGGTGCTGTGGCTCAAGAGGTAGAGTACAAGCCTTGAGATAGCTCAAGTACAAGGGGCCAGGAGTTTGGCCTAATGGTAGAGCGCTCACCTAGTATGCACCCAGGTTTGATTCCTCAGAACCACATGCATAAAAACCCAGAAGTGGTGCTGTGGCTCAAGTGGTCGAATTCCAGGATTGAGGAAAGCACAAAGACAGTACTCAGGCCCTGAGTTCAAGCCTCAGAATTGGCAAGGAAAAAAAAAAAAAGAAAGAGAGACCAGGAGTTTGGCCTAATGGTAGAGTGCTTGCCTAGCATGCACAAAGACCGGGGATTGATTCCTTGCTACCACCTACATAGAAAAAAGCCAGAAGTGGTTCTGTGGCTCAAGTGGTAGAGCTCTAGCCTTGAGAAAGAAAAATAAGGACAATGCTCAGGCCCTGAATTCAAGCCGAGAGAGAGAGAGAGAGAGAGAGAGAGAGAGAGAGAGAGAGAGGGAGGGAGGGAGGGAGGGAGGGAGGGAGGGAGGGAGGGAGAGAGAGAGAGAGAGAGAGAGAGAGAGAGAGAGAGAGAGAGAGAGAGAGAGAGAGAGAGAGAGAGGGGTAGGTAGGTGAACGTGAGCGCTCAAGTTCAGTGCTTTGTCCCTGAGTTCAAGCGCCAGGACTGGAAAAAAATTCCAGTCCCCAATTCAGCTGGGCTGAGGTTCTGTCTGGAAGCAGATTAAAGGGGAATCATGACCTTGGAAGAGGGCAAGAGGAAGAAGGGGTGGTAGGCGGGAGGATGGGGAGGGCACAGCCTGACGGAGTCTCCCTCCCTAGACTCTACAGGCAAGTACTGGATGGTGGGCAGCGACTCCTCGGTCACCAGCAGCAGCGACACCCCGGTGGATTTCTTCTTTGAGTTTTGTGACTACAATAAAGTGGCCATCAAGGTGGGCGGGCGCTACCTGAAAGGGGATCACGCCGGGGTCCTGAAGGCCTGTGCGGAAACCATTGATCCTGCCTCGCTGTGGGAGTACTAAGGGTCCCGGGTCCCCTGGGGGTGGGCTCCTCCAGGCCCCCCTGCTCACCCTCTTTAGGTAGCCCTACGGCAGGTGGAGAGCCCCTTGCCTTTCAAACTGGAAACCCCAGAGAATATGGTCATTTCCCTCCCCTGCTTCCCAATGGGTCAGTGGCTGCAGCCTGTCCATTAGAGGGACTTTAGGTCCCTCTGTCTCCTCCTCTGCCATGAGGCAAGGCTGGCATCTCTTTCTGACCTCAGACAACTGTGAGCCTTATTTTCCTGGAAGTAGCCCAGAAGTAAGGGTGGCTGGGAAGTTGCCTCAGCCTCCAGGAGCTGGACACTTGTCCCCAGCCTAGTCCTTCACCCCCTCCCCCATCAAGTGGGAAGTCTTCTGTACCTGGCCTGAGTCGTTCATAGGTGTGTTTTTGGGTGTGGCTGGACAGCTGCTTGTATCAAACCTTGCAGTGATTCAGTGGCTCCCTGGCTGGAAGTGTGGGGGGCGCTGGACAGCCATAGGGTCTCCCCCTGCACATTCTGGTCTCAGTGGGGTACCCTGTTCCCATCTCATTTCTTTCACCCTGGCCTGACTGGAAACAAAATGACCAAATCAGTATTTTTTTTTTTCTCTTTAATGTATGGGTGGAAGGCATCCCAGGATAGCTTGGTTATAGTTCTGAGGGGTCTTGGTGTGTGTGTGTGGGGGACTTGTCATCTGCGCCTGCTTCTCTAGCTGGTTATCCCCAGTCCTGCACACCCCCAGCCCTGGGCCCACCTTTCTCAGCCAGAGCCCTGCTGTGATTGGTGCTCCGTGTCTGACTGACACCTTGGGTCTTCTGGGTGGGAAGAAGCCATGTGTCTCCTTGGCGGGGCCCCAGCCTCCCATCCTGGCTCTCACTCTGGGTGTCTTGGTCTTTTATTTTTTGTAAGTCATTTGTATAACTATAAACGCCCATAATAGTAGCTTTGAACTGGAAAGAGCAAAATAAAATAATGCAAGTCTGCAGTCCGTAGGGGTGTCAGTGTGTGTCATGGAGAGCATTGTGTGTGCAGGGTGGGGGTTATGTGAGGATGGCCGGGGAGGTGGCAGCCAGACTGAGATGGGCCGGAATTCAGCCCCAAGGCTCACATGGGTTTGCTAAGAACTGATAGGTTTTGTGTGGGCCCATATTGAGGCTTGGAATTGGGGCCTTGTATTCTCACATGTCTTTTTCTTTTTGATCAAGGCTGTTTTATTACTTGAACCACTGCATTTCTAGTTTTTTGCTAGTTAATCTGGGATTAGAGACTCATAGGCAGGGGTCTGTGAGATGAGCTGGCTTCAAACCAGCATCCTCAGATAGCAGCCTCCTGAGTAGCCACAATTACAGGCCTGCATCACCAGCTTAGAACTGGACCACTGACAGCTTGAACTCGGCCTGGGCATTGTCCTTGAGCTCTTCAGCTCCATGCTACCTCCCGACTCTCCAGCCAAGCCCCACTTCCCATTTTCTAGAAGTTAATTGAAGATAAAAGTCTCAGGTTCTTTTGTGCCTAGGCTGGCTTTGAACCTCATTCCTTAGATCTCAGTCTCCTGAGTAGCTAGGATTACAGTGAGCCATCGAACGCTACTTTTTTTCTTTTTTTGCATTTGTGTATGTATTTCTATAACTGGGACCTGAACTTAGGGTGTGGACATTGTCCCTTAACTTTTTTGCCAAAGGCTGGTGCTCTAAAATTTGAGCAGCTGCACTTCAGGCTTTTTGGTGATTAATTGGAGATAAGAGCCTCACAGACTTTCCTGCCCAGGCTGCTTTGAACCTCAGTCCTCAGGTCTCAGACTCCTGAGTAGCTAGGATTGCAGGCACTGGGGCACCTGTCTAGACCTGGGCAAATTTGTACTGCAGCCAAGCAGGCCATCCATCATTTGGAGAGAAGATGGGGGCATGTGTCCTGTAGCTGGATATTTGCAAGTGGAGGTCAGGCACCCAGCTGCAGCTACCCTCATGCCCCAGGATCTACGGGTTGTCAGGGTCACCTTTTCCCTGTTCACTGGGACCCAGTCTATGCACACCCCTTGACAGAATGTTCTAGAAGCACAAACTGGGGTGGGGAGGGAGTGTGATAAGCAGGTCTCTACAAGGAAGCTGGTTTCAGCTGGAGGTCAGAGCTGAAGGATTGAGTTCTGTCTTACTCCCCAAGGTCAAGCAAAGCACCAGGTACACACTCAGTGCTTGTCTGCTGGCGGCTCATTCTGCCCTGGTCCTCAGGGGATAATAGCCCCTACACCCAAGGTGGAGCATTCCATCACCTTGGGCCCCCAGGAGACCATAACCCATTTTTTATTTTTGTTTCCTTGTTAAGCCCTATATAAGCAAGCTACACCCAAATCCAGTCAGTAGCAAACCTCCAATCCTGTGGGAAGCTCTTGCCCCTCGCTCTTCCTCAATAAACAGTCCTTGCCTGTTGAAGATTGAGTTCGGCCTATACCTTTTCCATTCTCCACTTTCCTTACATTTGGACCTCTCCAGGTTGCCACCCCCTGTGGTCAGGCAGTCCCATTTTACAGAAGGGGAAACAGACCAAACAGACAAGGTGGGGATCCAGACCTGGCATATGGCCACTGACCCTTTGGGGATGGAACTTGGGTTTCTGGAGTCCCTGACCACACTAGGTCACATGCTTATTGGCTGTTGGTGATGGAAGGACACTGTGATTGGTGGCCTCGGGGCAAGAACAGATTGATTAGTCCAGATGGCCACAAAGGAATGTTAATCCCAGCGAAGTTCCCGGATCCCACCTGGTGGAAGCCAGAAAAGTCTTGGTGATAAGAAGGGACAGATGGATCCTCTGAACCACGCTGGGGCCAACTGGGGCTGGAGGGGAAAAGAGGGACCCTCACACCACCCAGCAGGCCTGGCCTTGGTCGAGGGTCCCCTGTTTATTCTGCAATCTGCCATGTGGCAGACTGAGTCTGATAGGGAGGGCATAGATCAGAGAGAGGAGGCACTGGGTCTGATGGGAGGAGCAGGGTCTGACGGGAGAGGGGCAGACTGGATTCTGTGATGACAGTTTGTGCTGGCTGCACCCACTCAGGGGGTGCAGGCTACTCTGGGTTGGCCCAGGGTTTGGTAGAAGAGGGAAGAGCCTTCCAATGAGGTAGGCAGTCTAAAGGGAGGAAGCTCAAAGGCTCAAAAGAGCCAGGTGTGGTTCACGCTGGTAATCCTAGCTATGCAGGAGGCTGAGATCTGAGGATTGAGGTTCAAAGCCAGCCTGGGCAGTAAAGACTTTGAGACTCTTATGTCCAATTAATCACTACAAAATGAGAATTGGGGTTGTAGCTTGGGTAGGGTCATAGCTTTGAGCTGAAGAGCTCGGGGACAACACCCAGACCCAGAGTTCAAGCCCCATGACACCCCCCCCCCAAAAAAAAAAAAACCCACGCTTAAAGGAGGAGGTGAGAGGCAGGTGGTGAGGAAAGGTCATTCCGAGATCAGTAGAAGGGTCAATAACTCACATGACCCCTCAGCTGTTCCCTGTCTCCAAGGCAGACACCCACAGGGATGGGGGATGGCTCTTGGGAGCTTGAACATATACAGACTTGAGAGCACACATAGGAAAGTATGGATACTCATGTGGATAAAAGCAAAGATCCCCATGTACGTGTGCAGGAATGTAGATGCGCAGGTACCAAGCTGCACCCTGTGCCCATTTCTCCCAGCCCTGGTGGGAGCCAACAAAATGCCTTCAGTTAGGGTGCAAGAGTTCCACTTCCCATTAGGAGAGAAAACAAAGGCTGGATACACTTGGGGATCCTAGACCAGCTCAGTCTCCAGGCAACTGGTCAGGGTTAACTATGACCCCAAAAAGATCTCAAATAGGCACTGGTGGCTCACACCTGTCACCCTAGCTAATCGGGAGGCTGAGACCTGGGGACCACAGCTCAAAGCCAACTCAGGCAGGAAAGTTGTGAGACTGTTGATCAGAAAAAAACAAAGGGTACTATAGCTCAAAGTGGTACAGGCACGGTGGCTCACACCTGTAATCCTAGCTACTCAGGAGGCTGAGATGTGAGAATCGTAGTTCAAAGCCAGCCTGGGCGCTAAAGTCTGTGAAACTCTTATTTCCAATTAATCACTAGAAATTCAGAAGGGGAGCTGTGGCTCAAGGGGCATGGTGGTAGCCTTGAGCTGAAGCACTCAAGGATAATGCCCAGGCCCAGAGGTAGGGCGGTAGCCTTGAGCTGAAGAGTTCAGGGACAGCGCCCAGACCCAGAGTTCAAGCCCATGACCGACAAAAAAACAAAGAAACGTGTCCCTGAGCTGAAGAGCTCAGGAACAACACCCAGACCCAGAATTCTAGCCTCACAGCTGACAAGAATGAGATAAAATCTCCATGGAAGACAGCGTGAAACTTAAGGGGCTTTTCTGTCCTGTCAGGGTTCCCCGCTACCAACTAGGAATGTGGAGAACTGGTAGCTGGGGGCAGCTCCACAGTCTCATTCAAATCTTGGCCTCTCCATTTCCCTGTGCAAGCCTGGGTACCTTAATGCAGTCCTGAGCCTGGCCTGGGGGCGTCAGGGGCCCCACTCCTTTTATGTCTGGGAAGGATCTCAGACCCCACAGTTCCATGTTTTCTGGGGTTCAGAAACCACACTTTTTTTTTAACCAGTCCCAGGGCTTGAAGTGAGGGCCTGAGCACTGTCCTTGGCTTTCTTCAAGATTAGCACTCTACCATGTGAGCCACAGTGTCACTTCCAGCTTTTTCTGTGTATGTGGTACCGAGGAATCCAACTGTTTTTGGACATGCTAGGAAGCACTACCATTAAGCCAAACTCTCAGCTTCTCCCTCCACCACCTTCCCTTTTTTTTCTTTTTTGTCAGTAGTAGAATTTGAAGTTAGGGCCTCCAGTATGCTAGGCAGGCAGTGCTCTACTACTTGAGCCACATCCCTAGCCCTTTTTTCTTTTTTTTTGTTGGTTGTGGGCTTGAACTCCAGGCCTGGGTGATGTCCCTGGGCTCTTCAGCTCAAGGCTACCATCATATCCCTTGAGCCACAGCCCCACTTCTGTTTATTGTTTATTATTTTTATTGTTTCTTTTTCCGGTCCTGGGCTTGAGCTCAGGGCCTGGGCACTATCCTTGGACTTTCTCAAGGCTAGAACTCTACCACTTGAGCCTCAGCACCACTTCCGGCTTTTTTCTATATATATGGTACAAAGGAATCAAAGCCGGGTCTTCGTGCACGCTAGGCAAGCACTCTATCACTAGGACAAACTACCGGCCCCACTTCTGGGTTTTTAGTGGTTAGTTGGAGATAAGAGTCTTACAGATTTTAATGCTGGGGCTAGCTTTGAACCTTGATCCTCAGATTGCAGCCTCCTGAGTAGCTAGGATTACAGGCATGAGCCATCATGCTGGCATCCTTTTATTCTTTTAGTCATTTTCCAGATAGAGTCTTGCAGTTTTTCCTTGGGTGGCCTTGGACCCTGATCCTCCTACCTGTCTGTACCACCATACCCAGCTGTGACCTCAACTCATGCTCTAATGATGATGAGTTCTGGGGGGAGGCGGAACTGGTTGTAGCTAGGAGAGGCTGGGAGGGGTCCCAGCACAGCCAACCTAGGGGAAGTGCTCTGAGTCTCTTAAGAGAACAGATGGGGTCTCCTAGACAGAGGAAAGCCTGTGGAGGGCTGGGCTGCATATTAAGTCTGAAACCCAAGCCCCTTAATGGCCCCTCCCCCCAGCCCAGGAGGAAGGGCCTCCGCGAATTGTGGACAATGAAGACTATGTTCTTTCCCACAGGGAGATTGTGGGAGAGGGTCTGTTTTTCCTCCTGTCTGTGAGAGGGGCAGGAAGCCTTCAGGAACACCCCACTGGAGCCAAACACTAGGCTCCAGTTAATCATGATAATATAGTGATCATTATTATTATTATTATTTTTTTTTTTGCCAGTCCTGGGCTTGAGCTCAGGGCCTGAGCACTGTCCTTGGATCTTCTCAAGGCTAGAGCTCTACCACTTGAGCCTCAGCCCCACTTCCGGCTTTTTTTTCTATGTATGTGGTACCGAGGAATCGAACCCGGGTCTTCATGCATGCTAGGCAAGCACTTTAACCACTAGGCCAAACTCCCGGCCCCTGATCATTATTATTTTTAAAAAGTAAGCCTGAGGGGCCGGGAGTTCAGCCTAGTGGTAGAGTGCTTGCCAAGCATGCACGAAGGTCCAGGTTCGATTCCTCGGTACCACATACATAGAAAAAAAAGCCGGAAGTGGTGCTAAGGCTCAAGTGGTAGAGCTCTAGCCTTGAGAAGATCCAAGGACAGTGCTCAGGCCCTGAGCTCAAACCCAGGAAAGGCAAAAAAAAAAAAAAAAAAAAAAGTAAGCCTGAGCCGGGCATGGTGGCTCACATCTGTAGTCCTAGCTACTCAGGAGGCTGAAATCTGAGGATCAAAGTTCAAAGCCAGCCCAGGCACAAAAGAAGCTGAGACTTTTTTTTTTTTGCCAGTCCTAGGGCTTGAGCTCAGGCCCTGAGCCCTGTCCTTGGATTTTCTCAAGGCTAGAGCTCTACCACTTGAGCCTCAGCACCACTTCCGGCTTTTTTCTATGTATGTGGTACCAAGGAATCGAACCCGGGTCTTCATGCATGCTAGGCAAGCACTTTAACCACAAGGCCAAACTCCCGGCCCCCAGGAGCTGAGACTCTTATCTCCATTTAACCTCTAGAAAATGGGAAGTGGGGCTTGGCTCAAGGGTTTGATTCCTTAATACCACATACACAGAAAAGGCTGAAAATGGGGTCTAAGGACAGTGCTCAGGCCCTGAGTTCAAGGTTCAAGACTGGCTAAATAAATAAATAATAAATAAAAATATTAACCTCAGGTCAGGCATGGAGGTGCGTGCTCATAATCCCAACCAAAGCTGAGGAGGGAGGATTATAAAAAAGGCTACATGGTGAGACAAGACCCTCTCAAAACATCAAAATCAAAAAACTAAAAATATATGAAAATATGCCACTACCATTTATACTAGGGTTTGAATAAAAAGCCTTGTGCTTTCTCCTGGCTTTTCTGCTCAAGGTACTCTCCTGCTTGAGCCACACTTGCTTGCACCTTGACTTTTTGCTTGATAACTGGAGATAAGCATCTCAGATTTGTCTACCCAGGTAGGCTTAAGACTGATACCCTCACATCTCAGCCTCCTGAGCAGCTAGGACTACAGACATGGGCCACTAGCACAGCTGTAGGCCTTTCTTGTGCTTATTTTTTAGCTTTGTATTATATATATTTATTCTTTAAAGTAACATTTGTAAGTACCCAGGCCTCTACTAGTTTCTGACAGTCTATCATTGAGTCAAATAGTATTTCTGGTCCTTTAGGAAGGGGTGGGCATACTGGAAAATGAACGAGGAGATTAGTGGGGACTAGCCCAAGGCTTGGATGAGGACAGAGGACAGGGCTGGCTGTGAGACAGGAACTGTACCCCTGGGGATGGAAACCAAGACTCCAAACTTCCTGTTGCTCCCTAGGCTCTGAGGAAGTGCTGGGCTTCCTGGCTGGCCCTTTGCCCTGTCAGCCATTTAAGGGAACACTTTGACGTGTCTGACCCCAGGTGTGAAGATGGCCAGGCAATCTGGATAGCCACACAGGCCAAGGTTGCTCAAATGCTGTTTGGGGGCCTGCTTGGAGTCATCTGGGCAATGCCACTGCACCCAGTTCCATAACTCCTCAAGGGCATCATCCACAAGCTGTGTGCGACCTGGGGCTGCCACAGCTGGCTGTAGTGTAAGCCAGGCTGCTAGTGTCAGGGACAAGTCCTAGGTAATCAGAGATGGGGCAGGGATGGGCCTTTTCATCCTGACAGAGAAACTCCTTTTGGATTTAGCAGGCTCATTTATGGTGCTTCACCATTTGAACCATGCCTCCAGTTTGCTATACTGGTTATCTGATATACACACATATGGCTCAAGTGGTAGAGCTCTAACCTTGAGGAAAGTTCAAAGACAGTGCTCAGGCCCTGAGTTCAAGCCCCACGACTGGCAAAAAGAAAAAAAGTCTGTCATTTATGCCCAGGCTGGCTTTGAACTACAATCCTCAGATCTCATCCTTCTGAATAGTTAGGATTACAGATGTAATTCACTGTCACCCAGCCCAAGGCACTTTTTGACAGAACCTACTCTTTCACGGAAGCTAGGGAGACTAGTCTGATTACTGTGAAGAAAGACAGGCAAGGCCACCTGTTGTGGAGAAAGAGAAAAGCAGATACTAGTAGCTAGAAGAGACAGCTGTCCAAGCACACAGGGGCAGCTGCCACCTTCCCTCCACATCCTTGTGCTCCTCGGGGCTGTGGCTGCAGCTGCTGGTTACTTAACTGGGTCAGGACAGGACTCAGCCTTGGAAGCAACCTGGGTGTTGCAGAAGTGTCCTTGGTGGGCGAGGCTACATCCCTGCTACAAAATAACTTGTCTGGACCTTGGGCAAGAGGGGAGTTGGGAACTCACAAACAGGGTAACACCTAAGCCCCAGCTACAGCACTGAACTCAATCCACATACAGAAATAGTACTTTTTGGGTTTGTGGCAAGCCACGAGTCAGAGTGACTTGATACAGCATTAGCTAGTGAGGTGCATAACAAGAGGGGACGGGGTGGGGGGGAGGGATAGAGGGTTCTGAGACACAAGGGACAGCAAGCTCCTTGGGCCAGGGAACGTGAGCATGGGGTAGGGCCGTGCCTGGTGGGGCTAACATGTCCTCCTCTGGGATCCTATCCTGAGAACTGTATGCCAAGGAACAAGGTTCCAACTCTGAAGAGCTGACTTAAAATGTAGTTGTCAGCTGGGCATGGTGGCTCACACCTGTCGTTCTAACAGTGGACAGACTGAGGCAGGAGCATCTCTGTTCCAGGCTAGCTGGGTTACATAGAAAGGTCTTATTTCAAAAATCCAAAGCCAGCACGGTGGCTCACACCTGTAATCTTAGCTACTCAAGAGGCTGAGATCTGAGGATGTGGGTTCAAAGCCAGCCCAGGCATTTCAAAGCCCAGAGACTAAAATTAATCACTAGAAAATGGGAAGTGGGGCTGTGGCTCAAGGGTAGGGCGATAGCCTAGAGCTAAAGAGCTCAGGGACAGAATTCAAGCCCCATGACTGCCCCTTCCCCCTACCCCCCAAAAAATCCAGTGCAAGTAGCACATGTCTGTAAGCCTATCAGCACAGAAGGCTGAAATTTGAGGATCATAGTTTGAAGTTAGTCTAGACAAGTTCATGAAATTATCATCTCCAATTAACTCCCAGTGGAGTGCTAGCTTTGAGCAAAAAAGCTAGGAGACAGTGCCCAGGCCCTGCGTTCAAACCCCAGGACCGACCCACATCTACAAAACCAACAACAAGAATACAAAGAAACACTGGAAGCCTTGGAGTTCCCTTGTAGGGCAAAGCTCAAATAACCCTGAGTAAATCTACACAAGGTCTCACGGGAGTCTTGATAGCAACCAGATGAGCAGTATAAGCTGGAGGTAAGGAGGAAGGCATAGCGGAGCCAACTTCTTCCTTGCAGCAGGAAACCAGTCCAACAAATGTTAAGAATGATAGGCTAGGCCACCTGTTGTGGAGAGAAAAGCAGAGTGGTCCAAGCACATGGGGCAGCTGCCACCCAACCCCATGTCCCTGTGCTCTGAAGGGCTATGGCCACTGGGTACACACCTGGGTTAGGACAGGACTGTCAAGGAAATTCTATGAAAACCAAGGAAGAAGGGCTGGGAGTTTAGCCTGGTGGTAGAGTGTTGCTTGGCATGCATGAAGACCCAGGTTCCATTTCTCGGTACCACCTACATAGAAAAGCTAGATGTGGTGCTGTGACTGAAGTCACAGAATACTAGCCTTGAAGAAAGCCCAAGAAGCCAATGCTCAGGCCCCGAGTTCAAGCCCCAGGACTGGCAACAAACAAAATACAACAACAAAAAAAAAGGCAGAGATGCTTATGTGCAAGACTTGGGGCACCTTCGGGATATCCGCTACAGCCTGGGGACTAACGGGGTGGGAGGCCAGTCTGGTTGTCTAAGTGCCATGACAACGGATGGTGGAACATGCACAGGGATGAGCCATGATGGCCTCAGCCAATTAACTAGTCTGCCCACTGACCAAACCAGAAGCAAGGTACTGTATATATACCTTTATCCTTGAGTTTTCTTTTTCTTTTTTGCCAGTCCTGGGCTTGAACTCAGGGCCTAAGCACTGTTCTTGGACTTTCTTAATGTTAGCGCTTTACCATTTGAGCCTCAGTACCACTTTTGGCCTTTTTTCTATGTATGTGGTACTGAGGAACTGAACCAGGCTCTTTGTGCAGGCTAGGCAAGCACCCTACCACTAGGCTAAACTCCCAGCCTCCTCTTGAGTTTTCCGCTTAAGTGTATTTTTTGGGTGAGGGTGGGGGTGGGATGGGGTGGAGGGGTGGTCCTTAGTGGGTCCTGAACACTGTCGCTGAGCTCCTCAGCTCAAGGCTAGTGCTGTACCAGTTTGAACCACAGTGCCACTTCTGGTTTTCTGGGGTCAATGGGAAAGAGTCTTACAGTTGTGAGCCACCAGCACTCAGCTTTAGCATATATTTTTCTTTTTCTTTTGCCAGTCCTGGGGCTTTCCTCAAGGCTAGTGCTCATTCTATCACTTTAGCCACAGCACTACTTCTAGTATGTGATAATAAGGAATTGAACCCAGGGCTTCATGCATGCTAAGGAAGCATTCTACCACTAGGCTGGTCAGTTGTGGGACTCAAATTTCAGGCTTGGGTGCTGTCCCTGAATTCTTCAGCTCAAGGCTACCATCCTAACTTTTGAGCCATAGCACCACTTCTGGTTTTCGGGAGGTTAATTGGAGATAAAAGTCTTATGGTCATGGACCAAGAGTTTAGCCTAGAGGTAGAGTTCTTGCCTAGCATGCACAAAGCCCTGGGTTTGATTCCTTGGTACCACATACACAGAAAAAGCTAGATGTGGTGCTGTGGATAAAGTGGCAGAGTGCCTTGAGCAGAAAGTGTCCAAGGACAGTGCCCAGGCCCTGAGTTTAAGCTTCACAACTGGGAGGAAAAAAAAAAAGTCTCATCAATATGGACTTTAATGCCCGGGCTGGCTTTGAACCACAATCCTCAAGAGATCAGCAGCCTCTTGAGTAGCCAAATTATAGGCGTAAACCACCACACCAGCCTAGTGCATTTTTTCTGTGTGGAAAAATTCAGTGAGACTTGTTATTAAAGGGCACTGTGTGGGGCGGGCATGTAGCTTAGCAATAGAATGCTTACCCACCATGCATAAAGCCCTGGGTTTGATTCCTCAGCACCACATAAACATGCCGGATAAGGATCTGCAGGTTGTTCTGCATGGAATTGTACAAAAACCTAACCTAACTGAAACCTAAACCTCTCATCAAAGCCCTCTGTATCTGGGTCTTAGCAGCTACCCAAGCCGAACTGGCAGAGGCCCTGCAGGTGAGAGTGGAAGCTAAGTCTCCTCCTTGCCTCCTGATTCTGGTACATGAGTGTGTGCATTCTTGCATCCTTTGTCTCTGGAGGTGATTGAGTTGGTCTGACTCTAATACTCCTGAGGGCCTTGTGTGGCTCTTCTCATCAGAAGAGAAGCCAGGAGAGTACACAAACATTTATTTACAAAAAATCCCAGTTACATATGATACAGGCTTTTTACATACAGTAGTTTAAACAGATTTACTCCATCTATTTCCACTACCATACAGTAAAGAAAAAACATTTTAGGAACTAATCATACCAAGTGACAGTCATGCACACCTTCTTCAGCTGGAAACCTTCAGCTAAGTGCAAACACTAGACCCACTCTCCAGTTTTAAGGCAAATAAGTTGGGACTGTGGCTGGGCAGCCATGCCCCAGGAGCAGCCTGGGCCCGGGGTGAACAGCCAGCTGCCTCTGATGCCAACAGGGCACCCAAAAGGAAGCGGTCCCTCCCATAGACATGTGTGGCCAGGTGACTAGAAGTTCTCAAAGGCCCCAGCACCTCTTCCTGTGCCAGTTTCATCTGGTCTCAGCCCTCCAGTATAATGCTATGTCTGGTGCTACCTTCCCATGTATGGGCTCACTGCTGCCCTCTACTCTCAGGGGAAGGGCAGACAATGGGAGTTTGCTACTATTTAAGGTATTCAGGGGGTCTTGTCACAGAGGCATGTGGCCCGCCTTTCCAAGGCACTGTTATTCAGGATAGTAGCCAGCTCACCAACACTGTGTCCCACCCATACCTGGTGACATTTTCTCCTGATTGAATCCCTGAAAAACATCCAAGAGGTATAGGGCAGTAGGTGACATTACCCGTGTATCCCCCAAATATGGCAGTTGTCTCCCTGTCCGAAGTCAGTGCTCTCAACTTCCCACAGCTACATAGCCAAGATGAGGCCTCTGCCAGGCTGGGTCCCAGTTTGGCAGTGGAAAGCTGTAGTTCTCCACTTGGCAAATAGGGCAGAGTGACACCTTCACTGTACAAACATTTGGGCTGGGGTCATGGTGGGAACCCAGCACACAGGCCCAGAGCTGACTCTCATCAGACTGCAGGGGGGCAGTTGCCTTCACCCCAGCTACAACCTACTACTTATTACTAAGAGAAATGTGGGCAGGTGCACAGGAGGGTTGCTGCAGCAGGGGCAGCTTCTGGAGGCATTTGTATCTCTAGGGAAGTAACTCTCCAGAACTCCTAGGGAAAAAGAAAAGCTGTTCACCTGCATGGTGGCAGTGAGATCTCCCCAGCGATAGGGCAGCTCAGGGGACCTGGGACTGCTACAAGAAAGAACCCCGTTTGGTCCAGGTGTCAGGACCACCCAGCCCCAACAGGAGCCTGGCATGGGAGAACCATCAGTGCAGTTTGCAGAGACTGAGGAGAAATATGCGAACAGGAACAAACACTTGCAGAATTAGGAGTTTTGCTGCCCTGACCTCTGACCCAGGAAGAGCCAGACAGGTCCCCTCATAAGCCCCCAAAGTGCACAAGCCTTTCAGGGCAGGAGTCCTTCCTGAGAAATGCACGGGAGAAGAACTAGCCTTCCTTCAAGGGGCCCCAGGGAACCACCTCTCAAGTGAGAAGACAGGGCAGCGCAAGGTCCCATGTCCCACCATCCCGTGCAGACTTGGCAGGGCCAACAGGCCCCATCAGAAGCGCCGCCGAGGCTGGGGTCCAAAGTGCATGGGCAGGTTGTGCTCCAGAGGCATGTGCATGGGGCCAAAGTCGAAGTTGACACGAACGTTGGGCAGTGGGGGCACATAGGGTGCAGGGACGGGGCCCAGGTTGACCTGGAAGTTGTTGAACATAGGCCGCACAGGAGGCAGGGGGAAGGGTGGGTGCACGAAGGCATAGGGTGGCATGTGTGGGGGATGGAGATTCTGGGGGACAGGCCGAGGGAGGGCTTCCATCCGCTGTACCTTCTCAGGAGGCTTCTCCAGAGGGGGCCCAATGCGCTTGTAGGTGCTCTCTGCAAGGAAGATGGGGTGTAAGTGAGAATAGGTTGCATACATCTCCTGGCTCTTGCCAGAGCTGGGAGGCTAAGGACAGCCAGGAATGGAAGGGAAGACTCCCTCTGCTCCTCCCCAGACTCTTTCCTCCAGGTCCAGAGGGGTTGTTTCCCAGATGGACAAACAAAGCTTCAGTAGTGAAACATCTGCCCCCCTCACATGGAGCAAACAGGGACAAGATTATACCTGCCTATGGGCGTCCCTTCACAGCTTGGCAAGGGACATCACTATCTACTTCCCTTCACAGCCAGAGCTTGGGGGGTGGCTCACACTAAGTCCGGTCCATTCTTTGTCACTTCAGTGGACGAGTAGCCAATGTCTATTAGTTAATTTGGCTTCCAGAGCCCAAACTTACCCCTGGGATCCCTGACTATCAACAAGGGCCCAAGCTACCCAGGGTATGAATGGCTTTCTGGAGCCTGGGTGCAGGGCTAGGGTGGGGAGAACACTTGCCTCCATTCTTTCTCCTCTGCTCTTCCTCAGCCTCCTTCTGGATTTCTTCGATTAGCTTCTCATCATCTTCCTGGAAGAAAAGCAATGGCAAGTATGGGCCCGAAGTGAGGCTTGCAGGACAGGGAGGGTTGAGGTGAAGCACAGCACTCCTGCCCAGCTTCTCAGTATCACCTTCTATCATCTGCTGATATGCTCCCTGGGGAAACTTTAGGCAGACCACCTGGCCCTACCTGTGCCACAGGCTTCTCCTCTGCTCCTCAGCAACACACAGACTCTTTCTACTAGATTGACTGCAAACCCAAGGAAGCAGATGCCCTCTAGAGCTGAGGGCCACCGTCAGGGCAGCCCTGGCACAGTGACTGAACAGATCATTGTGTGGGCGTTTTTCCTGGGGTCTTCAAGAATTACGAGCAGTCAGGCAGGTGAGTATGGTGGTGCTCACCTATAATCTAAGTGGATGGTTGTAGAAATGTGGGATTGAGGCTCAGGGCAAGGCCAAAAAATGAGACCCCATCTAAACAAACACGATGGGCATGATAGTTTATAACTGTCATTCAGGCTATGTGGGAGTTATAGGTAGGCAAGACTATAGTCTGATTTGCCATAAGTTCATAGCTCCCCCCCTTCTCTCTCCCTCGCTCCCCCCCCCATAAAGTAAGCAAGTAGTCAGTCAGTAAATGGGGAGGAACACAGAACAAGTAAGGCAAGAAGAAACTAGAAGACTCACAAGTATCTCCCACATAAAAGCCTCTGAGCCTAACTAACCAGAGAGCTGCTTAGCTTTGGTTGAAACAATACGTGTGACAACTCTGTATTTATTTTCTTAGTGGGAAGAGGGGCTCACACACTCAAGCTTTGAGCTAATGATCCTCCTGATTCAGCCTCTCAAATGCTGGGATTATAGTCATGGATCCAGCTTAACTCTGGGTTTCTCATGCTTATCTGAAAGTACTCAAGGATCTTCTGGATGGAAAGCAGCCCGGGATCTCTCATGGAAGGACCAGGCAGGGGCAGTCTACACATCTACTTAGGTGACTCATGTCATAGCCAACACAATGACACACTAAATGGTTATTATGATCCTCAACGATTCTGGAGTCAGACATTTTGTTCAAAAGATGCTTCCCTGCAAGACACTGCTCTAAATTCATAAAGAAGCTTGGAACCAGTGAGACACAAAGTCACTCAGATGGAATGTCGCCACATAACACACTTCTTCAACCCAGTAGATTTGGGGCCCTGCAGAAGATCTCTGCAGCAACCCACAACAGCCCATGGAATGCTTACTCTGCAGGTCTCAGCCAACAAGCAACAACTGTGTCAGGGAAATTATGGCATCCCCAGTCTTTCAAGCAGAAACTCTGACATGCCTGGGGAAGGGGTGGTGACAAAGGTAGGAAAAATTCCCATTGTGCATGCCAGGAGCTGCAAAGCGCCTGTGCTCATCATGTTCACTTTCCAGTAAATGTGCCCAAATCCTCTTAAAAACCCCACGTGTGGTCTAGCTGCCCTAGAACCACTACACAAGGGGACACATGCCCTCCATACTTGCTGGCAGATCTTTATGGAAGTCAAGAAAATTCTACCATCTGTTCAGAGGCAGAGCTGGAAGCTTATTTGTGGCCAGTGGAAGGCCTAAAAAAAAAAAAAAAAAAAAAAAATCAGCTGGACAAGGTGACTCATGCCTGTAATCCTAGCTACTCAGGGCTGAGATCTGAGGAGATCAGGTTTGGAAGCCAGCATGGGCCTGAAAGTCCATGAGACTCTTCAGTTAAGCACCAAAAAAGCCAGAACTGGAGCTGTGGCTCAAGTGGTAAGAGTGCAAAAAAAAAAAAAAAAAAAAAAAGCTTTAAGATAGTGCTAAGATCCTGAGTTTAATCAAGGCCTAGCTGCTCCCCCTCAACCAAAGAAAGATAAAAAGACTAAAATACAAAGAAACAAAAGAAAGAGAAAGAAAAGTGATGAAAGCTGTGAAGCAGGAGAAGCGCTTAGCAGGACTAGACTTTGGACCTTGGGCTTTTTTGAGATGAAGACTGGCTGGAACCCACCTGAGCCCTGGGCCCTTTCATAGCCTGTAAGCCTCAGATGCATGGTACTGTTGGTTGTAGGAGCTACCTGATGCCTCTGTATCAAGCCAGATTGGGCCACAGTGAATGAATACATGGAATAAGACAGACAGGTTCTCAAACAGGTGATGGTGATGGGTCAGCATCCTCTCTGGCCTCTGGGATACAAGAAGGATCAGGAGTTCTTTAGGATGCTCTCTCTGCACCTTACTTCTTACCAGCCCTATCCCCTGTAAGCTCAGGAAGAACAGTTTCTTCCAATGAATAGGGCCAGACTAAGATGAGAGGGAGTTAGGAACTGGTCAGTGCTTAAGGCACTTCACTCCAGAGAATGAGAGTAACAACTTATTAGACTGGAGTGGAGTGGAGGTTAACCACCTCCTTCAGTGTGTAGTCTAGGCCAGCAATCATGGGACCACATGGCAGTGAGAACAGGGAAGGAAGGGCATGAAGCTCCCTCAGTGGGCCAAGGGACCTCAAATGCAGGAGGTCTGGACAAGTGTCAAGGACAGAGGATCAAAGAAGAATATGGAGTCTGACTATCCACCAGATCTGGAAGAGTGATTTAAATAAAGGAGAGGGTGATTTCCTTCCTTGAATTCCTTTGAGCTTGGCAGGATACAGAGAGCCCTGGCTGACAAAGAAAGTCCTGGCACTTCACCAGCAATGGGGGGAGGAAGGGGAAACAAGAGAGGAGGAAGCAAGGGCCCAGCTGGTCCAGAGACTGGAAGGAAGTAAGGTAGAAATTACCAGAGAGGTTTTAATTAAGAATAGAAAAGCAAAAGCAATCCTTCAACTGTCCCTCAACCACAAAGCCCTACATCTCTGTTACATATCAGGGTCTGCATTGGAGAAAATGCACAAAGAGAAACTGCAAATGGCTTAAGGGGAGAAAGCCTGTTCTGTAGGTCAGCTATTAACAGTAATCACCAGCCACAGCTGGAGAGTTCCCCCCAAGATGGGGGACTGAGCAACTGGCACAGAGCTATTCTTAACAAGGCTTTCCAAGTCTTCCTCAACCCATATCCTAACCTTTTTAGTCACTGGCTAGCAGCTTTGTTTGCCTGCCCTCTGTGGCATAGGGGGAGGGTGGGCAACAGGGAATGGCAAGTTGCCTGCTGCTTCCTCTCCTATGATTCTGGGGGTGGGGTTGGGGCTGGGATCCAGGTCATGTGTGGCCACAGCTGTTGTTAATAAACTTGCAATGATTTCATGAAGGCTTCCAAAGGGCTGAAGATTTAGTTTCAAATTGTTCCCAGCTCAGCTGCAGAGTGCTCAAGAAACAGCAGATCCTAACCCCTACGCCCAGCTATATGTCTGCAACAGGAAATTGGGGAGAGTGGAGAGCTTGAGGAGGAGGAAGCTCACTAGGACAGGCACATGCTGTGCAGCTGGTGCACTGGACTGGCCATGCTGGGGAGGAGCAAAGTTTCTATAGGTTCCATATTGGCCTCTGGTCATCCTTCTCTGTCTACCACTTTCCTTCTCCCTCTCCCTCCAGTCTTTCTTTCCTAGTTATGGGGACTGAACTCAGGGCCTGAGCATTGTCCTTGGACTTTCCTCAAGGCTAGGGCTCTAGCGTTTGAGCCACAGCAACACTTTAGGCTATTTTTTTTTTTTTTTGCTAGTCGTGGGGCTTGAATTCAGGGCATGGGCACTATCCTTGGACACTTTTTTTGCTCAAGGCTAGCTTTCTGCCACTTGAGCTACACAGCGCCACTCCAGCTTTTTCTATGTAGATGGTACTGAGGAATTGAATCCCGGGCTTTGTGAATACCAGGTGAGCACTTTGCCACTAGGCTACACTCCTGGCCCTCTCCCCTTTTTTTGTCAGTTGTGGGGCTTGAACTCTGGGCCTGGGTGCTGTCCCTGAACTCTTCAGCTCAAGGCTACCGCCCTACCCCTGGGCCTGGGCCTTGACCCTGAGCTCAGTTCAAGGCTACCACCCTAACCCTTGAGCCTCAGTGTCATATCAGGTTTTCTTTTTTCTTTTCTTTCCCTTTTGGGTTTTTTTTTTTTTTTTTTAATTTTTTGTGGGTCATGGGGTTTGAACTTGGCCTGGGGACTGTCCCTAAGCTCTTCAGCTCAAGGCTTCCGCTCTACCCTTGAGCCAAGCCCCACTTCCCATTTTCTAGAGGTTAACTGGAGATAAGAGTCTTATGGACTTTAATGCCTGGGCTGGCTTTGAACCTCCATCCTCAGATCTCAGCCTCCTGAGTAGCTAGGATTATAGGTGTGAGCCACTGTAACTAGTGGCCCTCCCTATCTTTTTCTTTTTTGCCATTCCTGGGGACTGAACTCAGGGACTGAGCACTGTCCTTGGACTTTTTTTTCTCAAGGCTAGAGCTCTACAACTTGAGCCACAGCACCACTTCCTACGTTTTCTATGTATGTGGTATACCAAGGAATAGAACCCAGTTCTCCATGCATACTAGGAAAGCATTTTACCACTAGGCCAAACTCCCAGCCCCTTTCCTTCCTTTTTGTGTGCACGTGTGTGTGTCCGCGCGCGCGCGCGCAGTGTGTGTGTGTACATGTATGTGGGCTGGTACTAAGGCTTGAAAACTAAGGGCCTTTTGTGCCCAGGCTGGCTTTGAACCTTGATCCTCAGATCTCAGCCTCCTGAGTAGCTAGAATTATAGGCATGAACCGCCACACTGGGCTTGTGCTTGGGTTTTATTAAGCCTAGGCAAGTGACCCAGATATCATGGTCCTCATAGGCAGAATGAAAAAATGGTGTCCGTCACTCCATGCTGCCAAAGTCCCCCAGTAGCCTCATGGTTTATTGTGTGTGGGTTAGAATACCAAGATTAATTTCTAGAAAAATTCTGAAATGATACTTGCCCCTCCTTAGAACCAACAGTATTCAAAATAGTGAATAAAAATAGAAAACCAGGGCCAAATATGAATGCTGGGTTAAGGTCATATACCTGGGTTAAAAGCTCATGTCTTTACTCTCTTTTGTAGGAAACAAATTTAAGCTGGGAGCATAGCCTAGTGATAGAGTGCATGCCTAACATTCATGAAACTCTGGGTTCAATGCCAAGGTACCACATATACTGAAAAAGCCGGAAGTGGCACTGTGGTTCACTAACCTTGAGCACTAACCTTGAGCAAAGTGTGTCCAAGGACAGTGCCCAGGCCCTGAGTTCAAGCCCCAGGACTGGCAAAAAAAAAAAAAAAAAATAATAAAGAAAAAGAAAAATGGCTAAAACTGAACATTAGTTTCTAGCCTAGATGTGGGCACCTTCCTGGATGGGTTTTTGTCTTTCCTTAATGGTCTTCCTCCAACACTGCAGCCTCAACTGCCTCCCACCAGCACCAGGCTCTCCAGGATACCAAAGCTCCTGAGGGGAGAAGCCAGTCTGAGAACTAGGACTTGTGGCCCAGGGTAGAAGGAAGCCCAGCTTCAGATTCCACCAAGTTTCTTCCTCAATGGAGCAGGAGAGCCAGCTGCTGGAGACAATCACAGAGCTGAGCATATACAAACTCTGAAAGGAATGTACCTCTCCTAACCCGAGTGAGGAATGGAGGGTGCTACTGAGAGCAGGCTGTGCAAGGCTAGCCTTCCTTTCATAGAACAGCTTCAAACAGGTTCAATTCCTCGGTACCATGTACGTGGAAAAGGCTGGAAGTGGTACTGTGGTTCAAGTGGTAGAGCGCTAGCTAGAGTTCAAGCTCCAGGTCTGGGGGAAGAGAGGGAGAGAGGGAGAGAGGGAGAGGAAGAGGGAGAGGGAGAGGGAGGGAGAGGGAGGGAGGGGGAGGGAGAGAGAGAGAGAGAGAGAGACAGAGAGAGAGAGAGAGAGAGAGAGAGAGAGAGAGAGAGAGAGAGAGAGAGACAGAGACAGACAGAGGAGAGAGACAGACCTGAGCTAAAAAGCCCAGGACTGGCAAAAAACAAAAACAAAACGACAAAAAAGGGCCTGGAGTTTGGCCTAGTGTTAAGAGTGCTTGCCTAGCATGCACGAAGACCCGAGTTCAATTCCTCGGTACCACATATATAGAAAAAGGGTGGAAATGGTGCTGTGACTCCAGTGGTAGAGCGCTAGCCTTGAGAAAGCCCAAGAATAGTGCTCAGGCCCTGATTTCAAAGCCCAGGACTGGCAAAAACAAACAAAAAACAAACCCAAAAAAACATGTTGACAAAAACAATTCTCTAGGAGGTTTTCTCATAGCTCAAACCTAGGACAAACAGACATTGGTTTTGTTTTGTATGTAAAAAGAACATGCTGTCACACATACATTTCCAGAATCTACTAGGTGAAGTTCTGTGAATCCCAACAGTGACAGAGTGAGTGCCTAAGCTGCCAATCGGCAGCCACACATGCACAGTTGCTAACATACTGAGGTTGGAGACAGCCCATCGCAGAGGAAGGTCTGCCTCTTTATATGCTAGGACTCAGCACTGCATTCTGACCCCGATCCAGAAAACTGTGGTTTGCTCTGTCTGCATTTGCTTCTGTTTTCCTTTTTCCTTCTTAAAGAAGTTAGCCTATTTCATAAGACTTGGTTTTGGTTTATTTTTGGTAAGGAACAGAGAAAGTTACTATTCACCATTTGAGGCTCAGTACAGTTAGCTGAGGCTCCTAGCAGTCTCTAGTCATTAAAGACTAAGCACACTTTTCTCTACAGGACAAGGACACCTCCCTCTTCCTTGCTGACAATGGGAGATTCTTCCCTTTCCTGCCAGCCCATTAATGAAGAGCAGGCAGGACAGGGTGAGCTTTGTTTCTCAGCTCTGCTGAATAGCTTTGTGTTCTCAGAAGCCCCAGCAGATGCTGGGGTGCAATTCAATAGGCCTCCTGGTGAGAATCAAGGAGACTGGGCTGATCCCTAGTTTGATGGGAACAGGACAAATGGAACAAAATCTTGGTCTATGGTGACCAGAGGAAATTGGAGGGATCTGTTTGCCTGACCTTCCTTTCTAACTTTATTTGAGCCACCACAGACCCTTCATCAGGATGGAAATGAACCATACAGAAAGAAAATGGGGCTAGTGCATAATGTGGCAATGAGACAAAGAGGCAGTGGCAAGAAAGTGAAGTTTCCAAGGAGGACAGAACAGCAGGGAGTAGAGGGTGGTTAGTGGATAGTGCTCTAGTGGGCTAGCCATCGCCTGTGGTCACATTTACCTTGCCCTTTGTTTCTGTGGATAAAATAAAGTGGGAAGAGCTCACTGAAGGAAAAGGCCTATTTCCCAAGGAAGTTATAGAAGTGCTGGCCAGACAGCATGTGAAAGGGAAGAGAATGGTTAGGCCCTATAGAACTGCCTGACACCTGACAAGCACTTCTCACTGGGGGCTATATTTTTTTCCAGCCATAAAAGGAGGCAGGATGGCTGAGGGTTTCACTGGATTGTCAGCTGTGCCATCAGAGCCAGCCGGTCAGCCCCTTTAGGCAGCTTCTTATCCTGTTTACTATACAGTCCCAACATGGCTGCCTGGCCTACAGCTGGCTTACTCCTTTTCCACTGAGGTATTCTGATTGGTACCTTGCTTTAGTCCTGGCTGAGGTCAATTTCAAGGCAGTCCCATAAGATCTGGCTACTAGACCTAGTAATCTTCAACTCAAGGCTATATTCCTACCCCTTGAGCCACAGTTCCACTTTTTTTTTTCTCTAGTGGTTAATTAGAGGTAAGTCTCATGGTCTTTAGTATTCAGGCTGGCTTTGAACTTTGATCCTCAGATCTCAGCCTCCTGAGTAGCTAGGGTTATAAGTGTGAGCCACCACACCTGGCTTCCCTTTCATCATCTTAGGGCAAACATGCTGGAGATTTCCATACCAGAGGTATGGTTTAAAATGTATGGTTTGAGTGGGCACCCAAGAGTTCATGCCTGTAATCCTAGCAACTCAGGAGGCTGAGATATGAACATGGTAGCAAAAAGGTAGACTTTCTCTCTGTCCACCCATGGGGAAAAAAAGCATTTCTGCCTTGTTTACACTAATGTATTTTCCTTTTGTGTTTGTATGTGTGCATTGAAGATGGAACCCAGGGCCTCCCACAATCAAGTGCTCTACTGCTAAGCCAGCCTTAGCTGCTACTTTTAGGCTTGCTCTTATTTGCAGCCATAATGATCCTTTTTCTTTGTGTGTGTTGTTCCTGGAGGCTTGGGTGCTATTCCTGAGATTTTTTTTTTACTTGCAGTTAGTACCATCTTCAGATCTCAGCCTCCTGAGTAGTTAAGATTAGAGGTGTGAGCCACCAGGCTCATGTTCTTTGTTCTGTTTTTTTTTTTTTTTTGTCAAAGGCATTGACCCTCAAGCTGACAGCCTAGGTGCTGTTACTAAGATTTTGTGTTCTAGGCTAGTACTCCACTAATTTGAGCCACAGCTCCACTTTTGGTTTTCTGGTGATTAGAGATGAGTCTTACAGACTTTCCTTCCCAGGCTAGTTTTAAACCAGGACCCTCAGATCTCAGCCTTCTAAGTTGCTAGGATCATAGGCTTGAGCCACCAGTGTCCAGCTAATGTGGTAATATTGAGTTAGAGAATTAAAACACTGGTATTTGTATGTGAGAGTGATGAGAAGCCTGTAATTTCTTTGTCAGGTACTGATGGGAGCATTATGTTGGGCAATTCTCTTCACTGTTCTATGCTCTGAAATACTTCAGATGGCAAAGATGTTTATAAGTTTAAAATTAGGGGCTGGGAGTTTGGCCTAGTGGTAGAGTGCTTGCCCAGCATGCATGACACTCTGGGTTTCATTCCTCTGCACTGCATACACTGGAGAAAGAAAAAAAAAAAAAAAAAAAAAAAGCAGAAGCGTTGCTGTGGCTCAAGTGGTAGAGCGCTGGCCTTGAGGAGAGCCCAAGGATAATGCTCAGTCCCTGAGTTCAAGCCCCAGGACTGGCCAAGAAAAAAAAAAATAAAGTTTATAAGTATATTCTCTAAAACATGAAAATAATTTCCTGGCCCTACTTCTGGCTTTTTCCGTACTGAGAAATCGAATCAAGGGCTTGATGCATGCTAGGTAACCACTCTACCACTAGGCCACACTCCAGGCCCAACAATTTGCCTTTCTGAATCTTGTTTTCTTTTCAAGATGAGGTCTCAGTGTATTGCGTAGGCTGATCTCAAACCCGAGGGCTCAAGTGATCTTGAGAGCCTCCTAAGTAGCGGAGACTACAAGCATGCCCTATCATACATCTTTTGCTTGCTTTCTCCATTTTTCCTGTGGTTATTGGTTCATGTAATTTCCTACACCTTTTCATGAGTCAGAATTTGTTGTGCATATATAAAACATGTTTCACCATGGGACTATGGCTCTTTCCCCTCATTTGCACTTACAGTAGGGTCTGTCCATAGGGAGCACCGTGAGCACTCCTGGCAAGGAGCTCCCGGTGAGCGAGGATGCTGGCAGAAATGGTCGTATCCATTTATAGATACCCGGCATAGGTAGCACATTTGGGCACCACAGCGGCAGGACATGCGGTTACAGCCTTCGGATTTGATGAGGCCAGTCCCACACTTGTGGCATTTTCTAATGCGGGCAGCAGTCATTTTTTCTTCACTGAAAACAAGAACGTATGATTGGAGTCAGCAGGGAAAAAGAAGCAGACAGACAAATACTATAGTCATTAATTTCTTTCCCTATGCAACAACTGCCTGTGGCTTTTATGACATTAAAGAGAAGAGGTTACTTTTGGCGTCTGAGTTCAAAGTTTACTGATTGTATAATCTTGGGTAAAATTCCTAGTTTGAGATTCATCATTTTTAAAATTAATTAATTCCCCCCCCCCTTTACCACTAAACTACATTCCTGGCCCAGTTTTTTTTTTTTTTTTGGTGGGTCATGGAACTTGAACTCCTTGGGCCTAGGAGTTATCCCTGAGCTCTTCAGCTCAAGGCTACCATCCTACCCTTGAGCCAAGCCCCACTTCCAGTTTTCTAGAGGTTAACTGGAGATAAGAGTCTTAGGTCTTTTTGTGCCAGGGCTGGTTTTGAACCTTGATCCTCAGATCTCAGCCTCCTGAGTAGCTAGGATAACAGGTGTGAGCCACTGCGCATGGCCCCCATTTTTTTTTTTTTACAAGTCAAAGCATTTATTTTTGCATAGTTACATTTACTAGGTGTCATACTCTGAGCAGTCAATCATTTTGAACCCAGAGTAGATAGGAATATTATTATTCATATACCTTTGAACAAGACTTAATTACAGTGGTAAATGCAATTTATTTACATGTAAAGGTAAATGCAATTTATGTATATGCAAATTTTCTCTTATACTAATTAATGACCAAACCTATTATAGCCTTTTATTGAAAGATGAGAGCAGAGTAAATAAAGCCTGTTATCTCAGAATGTTTAGTTTTTATCTCTTAATATGCAAGACTTTGAATTTGAGTATTATATTAACCTTAGTTACGTTAGTAATCGAGTGTGGCCAGAGAGCAGTCTCCTGATTTCATGTATGAGAAGATAAATATGATATTTATGCCAATCAAAGTCAAATTCAATTCACTTGTTGACTAGTCCTCTGTTTACTACAAGGCTCTACAAACAATACCCTTTCGAGATGTCAGCTAAGAAAGAAAATACTGTATTTACTCCTCAGCCATCTTCAGGCTAAAAGATGCACGGGGCTTCAGTATATTTTGTTCCATGTGAAAAAGTATGTAAAATTTGGGCACCTTTATATGTCATAACTTATATAAAGCATTGTATGATTCTATGAAAAAATATTTTTTATAAAAATATCACAAATACAATGTCATAACATTAGAGGATGTTTGGCACAAAAAGGAAAGACATCAATCATGTCTCTACACTTGAATATTAACCCAAGGGCAATGTCTGTGGACTATCCCTGTTTCTTTTGCCTTCAGACAATATTCTACAGTGATGCGATGACGAAACACACTTAGCAACTCTGCTCTTTGGTCTTCCTTGTCCAAGTCAGCCAAAGAGGGATTTCTTATGTATGGATACACCGATACATAATTATTTATTCTTAAAGTGTGTACTTTTCAGTCAGAAAAATGAACAGTTTGTAGCTGTGGGTATCTAATTTACATGTAATGTGCTTATTTTTATTTCTTTTGTATTTTATTTCTCTATTTTTGTTTGTTTTCATGCTGCTGTTGGAGTTTGCGCATGGCCCCCATTTTTTAAATTGGGAAAATATAACTTCCTCATGATATATATATATATTTTTAATTTAAATTTTTATTTTTTGCCAGTCTTGAGCTTGAGCTCAGGGCCTGAGCACTGTCCTTGTACTTTCTCAAGGCTAGAGAGCTACCACTTGAGCCTTGGCACCACCTCTGGCTTTTTTCTAAGTATGTGGTACTGAGGAATTGAACCCGGGTCTTCATGCATTTAAGTCAAGCAATCTACCACTAGGCCAAACTCCCAACCTCCCTCATGATATTTTAAGGATTATAGATAGTGACTAGCATATATCATTTAGATAAATAACTTCCCTGTTATGAAATCCCAAAGGCTTGAAATTGAGGGAGAAAATTTGGTGTCGTCCTAAACTATGTGCTTTACATACAGAGAACTGGGACAGTATACCAAACCTCACTTTCCCTGGAGTTTGGAAAACTTGGTGTGGGGGTAGGTGATCTACTAGCCAGGTTGTTTGTAGAATCATCTGACCTGATTTGAGGGATAGACAACTTGAACAGAATGATAGACAGTTGTTTGCCAAGAGCTGCCTGCTATGTCAGCTACTTCCACAGTGCTCTGCTCCAGCCTACAAAGTGACACTTTTCATCTTCCTCTGCTAAGCGGAAGGTACCAATGACAGAGGACAAGGGCTGTGCACTGTACCCTCATCCCTAAGTATGGTTGAAACAGAAAGTGAGTCTAGAGGTTTGTTACAGATAGCTGTACCAGAGTGCAGAAGATCTAATGGTTGCCAGGTGTAAGCTGGGCATTTCTACACCCCAGGCAGCAGCCCACAGTGTCAGTGACTGCTTAGACTACTGATATTAAAGACATGGCTACAGTGTGCTCCTCAGAATCTAGATCACATATCTACAAATAAACAATTGCATTAAAAAGACTATTTATCTAGGTCTCATGAAATAAAGGAAAGTACAACTTTAGCTTGAAAAGAAACACCAGTAGGAAAACAGAGTTTAAAGTGAATTCAGTACTATCAAGTTAGGTTGACTATTTTAGTTATTGGCACAAAACAAAACCCCAATCCTCAAGGTTCTGATGACTAAGTTTCCAATCTGAAAAGCTAGTTCTAAAACCTGACTGTAATTCTGAATAGCACAAACTCCGTAAGAGCCCCTTTGAGATCAGCCTGGCTGGGTTTTTCTTTGGGTAGCTACCTAGGGCTCAGCATGACAAAGAATGGGCTGAAGTGAACCGAGGCTACGCAGACCTTTTCCAAAGGTTTGCAGAGAGGGTTTGTTTGCTTGTTCTATTCAATAAATTGTTTGTCATTATGTGAAATAATAATGGGTATGGCAGGAAAAAGAGAAGGCACTCCCCTAAAGCAGATGAAGAATGCTTAGATGAATACTACTATAATGTTCAAACAGCTGTTCAACACAGCAGGAAGTGCTCAAAACATTACCAGATAGGGGCCAAATGGCCTTGTATCAAAATAAAGCCAGTGGGGGCCAATACCTCTGCAGGAACACAAATGTGAATAGCGAGACTGAGAAGAGCATAGTTGGGCTTATGAAGGGGAAGGGGAGCAGGCAGAGAGGGTGGTCTGGCAAGCAACATCAAAACTAGGAGGAAATAGCCCACTGGATGTGTTTCTAGGGACAAGGCAGGAAGAGAAGCCTGAGCTGTGTGTCTGCTGGACCTTGTGTTGTAACAGGATGGCTCATGACTCTCCTCTAGATAACCAGCTGACCTCCCATGAGTCCAGTGCTACTTCAATCCAAGTTCAGGTAATTTTTCCTTTTTTTCCCCTCCTCAAATCTAGAGCTCTATTTGAGCCACAGTTCCACTTCCGGTTTTTTGGTGAGTAATTGGAGACAGGAGTCTCACGGATTTTCCTGCATGGGACTGGCTTTTGCTCACAATTACAACCACCTGTGAAGCAAGGAGTACCGGTATGAGTTACAGGTGTCTGGCTTTTGTGTCTGTTTTTAGTGCTGGAAGGGCATCTTTGAGATGAGCCAACTTTATAGTGCACAGTACTGTCTGCCCAACTCTTTTCACTTCTGTTTGACCAGCACAGAAGATGGTGTCCTGGAGAATAGTTAATTATTGAGCAGGTACTGAGTAATGTTCCAGATGCTGTTCCTTCTCAGAGCAACAACACAGTTCCTGGCAATTGGTATGTAGCTATTGATCGGTAATATGCTTTTGTTTACTGTCCAGTGCCAGAAACCATTAGCAGTTGACAAGCATCTTATCTGTCATCCACCAGGACAATACTGTGATCTATTACTCAAATGACATGCAACTGTATCTGACTTCCTAAACAGAAGCAGCAAGTACTCAAGGATGTACTAATGTGAAATACGAAAGCACAAAATAGGAGCTGGGTGCTAGTAGATCACGCCTGTAATCATAGCTACTCAGGAGGCTAAAGATCTGAGGATCCCAGTTTAAAGCTAACCCTAGCAAGAAAGTTCATGAAGAGAGGGAAACAGGGACAAAAACACAAGAAGGGGTATCAATATGTGAGAAGTAATGCACATACTTACCTGACAAATGCAACTGTAATCCCTGTATATATTATTCCGACAATAAAATAAAAACAAATCTGCAATCAAATGAAAAAAAAAAATAGAAAAAACGAAAAGAAAAAAAAAAGGCTAGTACTCTGCCACTCAAGCCACAGTGCCACTTCTGGCTCATTTTAGATAAATGTCTCACAGATTTTCCTGTCGAGGCTGGCTTTGAATCACAATCTCCCGATTTCAGCCTGAGTAGCTAGGATGACAGGTATGAGCCACTGGTGCCCAGCTTTTCTTTTTTGAGGTATTAGAATTTATATTAAAGGCTTTGTTCTTTCTAGGCAGGGATTCTACCACTGAATTATGGTTCTAGACCTTTTTCACACTGGTTATTTTTGAGATAGCACCTCACTTTTTGACTGTGCCTGAACTGTGATCCTTCTATGTATCTGTGATAACAGGCACATGGCAGTATGTTGAGCAAAATCTTATAGACTTTTCTATACAGGCTGGCATAGCATATCAATTTTCCTGATCTGATCTCAGTCTTCCACTAGTCAATTACTGGTGAACAAGAAAGACCTGGTAAATTTTTTGCCTATACTGGCCTCTTGATAGTGTTCCAAGTAGCTGGATTATGAGGCAACTGGTTCTTCTTAAATTTTACACTCTCACCATTGTCAATTTCTATCTCATTTAGCAGGGAAAGGCTTTAGTTTTTATTAGATTGGGTCAACTTTGATACTTTCCCCCATCAAGGACCATAACCTTAAACACACTGCAGAGTCTCTTTTGTCATATAAGGTAGACATCTTTGGGAGCCATTATTCTGTTCACTTAAGTTGAGGCACAGAGCATAGTCAGGAATCTCTATGCCTGAGTGATCATGAGCAAGGTACTTGGGCTTGCTCTCTGGGTCTCACCTGCCTCATTTGTGAAGTAAGTATGTTAATACTTATCTGTGCTAGAGACTCAGAGATGGATAAAGGACCCAGACATCATTCTCTGGTTCACCGCCTGTGCAATAAACCTCCTTCCTTACCTATCCTTTTCAAACTGGGCATAAAGTCCCTGGCTAGAGACTCCCATAGTGCTGCCTTGCTTTGGAACTAGGTTGTGTTCATATGATACACATTAATTTCTGAATCATTTACAACTTTCTATTTTCTTCTACTAGAGTTTAAATGTGACCATGGCCCAGGAACAATTATGTGGGTGAGAATGCCACACTGAGGAAATAGTGAGGCAGATAACAGGATAAAGGAACCTGGGTTTTTGAGTGACCTCATGGACCAGATCAGCCAAATCAGTTCAGAAAGACTGAACTGTTACATGAGGGAGAAATGGGCCTTTTCATATTTAAAACACTGCATTTTACTAAGTTAATATATGTGAAATCCTAAACCATATAGAGAAATATTATAAGTAAATGGTTATCATAATTACTGATATAACATTTTGAAGTTTGGGGGCCACTAGAATTCACCAACAAAAATAGAAGCAATATTAGTGCAATCTAATCTAATTAAAATGTGTTGTGAGTGCTTATTTATTTAGACAATAAGGAGAGGGGGGCCAACAATTATTGAATGCATGTGGGGCAGGCATTTTCTATGCACCATTTCACTTCCAAAATGGCTCATGAGGTTGTGGAGAAGAGGAACCATGGCAAGGGCTTGGTTTCTTCCCTTTGATCACTCTGGATTGAAGAGGATTAACCCTTTGTCCTCTCTGCCAAAGGCTGAGGGGTCAACCATACATGCCTGGAGTCATACTACTCACATTGATGTTCGATACTTGATGTCATCCTTTTCAGCCAGCTCTTCACAGGTGAGGCCATTGTGTTCTTTCCAGAGTCCCTGACACTTCCTACAGGTCTCCTGGTGACAAAAGACAAATAAGTTTCTGGTGAGTGGACAACATACAATTTTCTGTTCACCAAAGGCCTGTGAAACATACTTTATAGGGTTTGGAATCTCTCAGAGGACCAATCTCTCTTCAGGACTCTCTCCCCACCCCTCCTTCCTTTCCTTCTTTTTTCCTCCTCCTCCTCCTCCTACCCCTCCTCCTCTTCCTTTTTGGTGGGTCATGAGGCTTGTGCTTGCCCTGGGAGCTGTCCCACCCAGAGCTCTTCAGCTCAAGGATATCACCCTACCCCTGGGCCTGGGTGTTGTCCTGGAGCTCTCAGCTCAAGGCTACCTCTCTGCCCTTGAGCCAAACCCCACTTCCTGTTTTGTAGAGGTTAATTGGAGATAAGAGCCTCAGGTTCTTTTGTCTTGGGGCTGGCTTTGAACCTTGATCCTCAGATCTCAGCCTCCTGAGTAGCTAGGATTACAGGTGTGAGCCACTATGCCCATTACCTTCCTTTCTTTTCCCCAGTCTTGGGGCTTGAACTCAGGGCCTGAGCACTGTCCTTAGGCTTTCTCAAAGTTGGAGCTCTACCACTTGAGCTACATACAGCACCACTGCTGGCTTTCTCTATATATGTGGTACCAAGGAATCAAACCCAGGTCTTCATGCATGCTAGAAAAGCACTCTACCACTAGGCCAAACTCTCAGCTCCTCACGATGCTGTTTCTAAGGAACATTGCAATAGCAGAGAAAAGAAGCATCAGGAAGTGGCACAGAACAGTTTCTCCCTCTCCCTCTCTCTCATCCTAGGGCATGAACTCAGGGTCTGAGTTGGGCTTTCCTCAAGGCTAGTATTCTACCATTTGAGCCACAGCACCACTTCTGGCCTTTTCTGTGTATGTGGTACCGAGTATTTTAACCTGGGTCCTGGTGCATGCTAGGTAAGCATTCTATTCTTAGGTCCGCCTGGAAGAAATGACTTCTTCCCTTGGCTCTCTCCCGTGGACCCTGGAAATCCCCGCCCAGGACCTGTAACCCTGGGAATTGGCATGCCTGGGGCAGACTGGGGGAGGTCCTCTAGTCTAAGGTATTTCCCCATCCTCTGAGATACTCCTGGTCCCCAGTTTTCTCTCTTTAAACCAAAAGAAAGTGCTTGCTCCCATCCCTAGTCTGTGTAAGGCTTTCCGTAATGCTACAGTACACCTGGAAACACCACAGGAGATTGATATGGTCTGGAGTCTTTAAAAAGTGAAGAAGAATGGGCAGCTTGAGGGTAGAATCTGTCAAGATCTTACTGTGAGCTCTAGTCCCCAGTCCTCTGCATGGAGTTCAGGAATAATTTAGATCATCATTATCATGGGCTCTAAGGGAGACCCTGTTACCCATCACTGATAAACATGGATATCATCCTTCACACTTTAGCTTCACTTACACAAACAGAAGTTAAAAATAATTACCACTTTTAAATCTAGATTATAAAATATTTTCATAGGTGCCAGAAACCATCCCACATCAATAAGAATGTAAAGAAACAATTCAATAATCCAGAAATTCCAGCTTCAGATATGTGAGGCAGGTGACTCACACCTGTAATTGAAGCTATTTGAGAGCCAGAGATAAAGAGAATATAGTCTGAGGACAGCTTATGGCAAAAAAGTGAAAACCCTACCTTAATAAGTCAGGTGTGGTGTCATGTGCCTGTGAGCCAAACTGAATTGAGGTCCAAGGCTGACCCAGGATTAGGGCTGTGACTAAAATGGCAGAGTAACTGGTCTAACAAGTTAAGAGGCCCTGGAATTCAAACTCTAGTAATAGGAAAGAGAAGATAGAGGAAGGGGAACAGAGAAGAGAGAAGGGGAGGGCAAGGAAGGATGAGGTGAGCTAGATCTGAATGATGAGTCATTAAAGAACGTTCATTCCACAGAGATCATTGTATGAGATGCTAGCAGACAGAACTGGCAAGTTGGGCCCTGCAATTGGACTACAGATAGTGCAAACAGGTATGGTCTGGCCAGGGCCTTGAGGGGTCTATCAGTTTCAAGTTGGTCCCATAGCACCAAAAGGTATCTAATTTGAATGTCTTCAAAACCAGGGAAATGACATCAGCTTTGTAATTTAGAAGATCAGTCTGGGTGGGAAACAGTGGAAGAAAGAGTGAATGACAGAAGACAGCTGGAGCTGGTAGCAACATCCAGAAGTATGAAAGAGGTTTAGACTAGGGAAGTGAGCAAAGACTTGGAGAGGCTAACTAGCTTGGGAGAGGAACTGAGGAAGCAAGCCTGGAAAGAGTATGGGGAGAAGGGATCAAAGGTGAGGTCTTGGACACTGGTTTGTACAAATGAGGACCAGAGAGGTAAGATAAGGGTAGAACTCAGTGGCGGAAGGTGTGAAGATCTCATCTGACAAGGCTGTGAAGACATTCTTGGGGATGGGAGGCAAGAGGAAGAAAGACTTTGACATTGGGGAGGGCAGGCTAGAGGCCACTATAGGTGGGGCAGATTAGACTTTCATATCAGTTTTAGAAATGGGTCCCATAGACATGTTGTATGCAGTTGAGCTAAGTCTGAGAGGGCTGGAGCAGTATGTAAAGCAGCGATGCCATTCTCCCTAAGCAAGGGACTAGCGAGTGGGGGAGACGGAGCAGGATGTAGTCTGCCTGCAAGGACACCAAGGCACTGGCAGGACTCAGGATCTCAAAGGACTGAAAGGCAGATGCAAGACTGTCAGGTTTTTCTTTCTTGCCAGTCCTGGGGTTTTCTCAAGGCTAGAGCTCTAACACTTGAGTCCCAGCACCACTCTTGGCTTCTTCTATGTATGTGATTCCAAGGAATCCAACCTGGGTCTTCATGCATGCTAGGCAAGCACTCTCCCACTAGACCAAACTCCCAGCCCAGTTTTTTTTTTTTTTGGCCAGTCCTGGGGCTTGAACTCAGGACCTGGGGCACTGTCCTTGGACACTTTTTGCTTGAGGCTAGCACTCTGTCACTTGAGCCACAGCCCTACTTCCGGCTTTTTTTGTGTATGTGGTTCTAGGGAATTGAGTGAGCATGCTACACTACAGTCCAAGACTGCCATTTTTTGAACTCTTTAAATTTTATATAACATATATGTGCTATTTAACAAAAAAAATGTAAAGAAAATTTAAAAAGAGAAAAATTAGAAGGACTGCTTAGGGAGTTAATGAGTGGTTTGCATGAAGGCTTCAATCAATGGTAATAGGAAGGGTGGGGTAGAGATGAGCTCATGGGAATCTGCACTTCAATAACACTGCTTCCAAGGGACACAGATGTTCTTTGGTCCACTACTGGCATCCCGTTCAGTAAACAGAGGCTAGATCACTATTGTACTTAATTATTAGCTACCAGAAAAGCAGAGCAGCACAGAACTTTTCTTAAAAGGCCTTGTGCCTGACTATTCCAGGAAGCTGGTGGATAAACAACAGCTGGAGAATAGATGAGCTGGTTTTTAGATTCCATCCTTCCAAACAATAATACCCTAGCCACCCACCAGGAAAAGCAGCTTGGAAACAATACCCTGCCTTGAGGTAGTGCTTTTTTGCATTCCTGGTGACTCAGTTATTAATTCATAGACCCTCCTAAGGGAAGAAGCTCTGTTCTATAGTGAGGCCTTATCCCACCAGGGTAGAATGGTCAGGATTTTCTCTTGCTGGTGTCCATGATGCACAAAGGTCATGGGGAAAATTCCAGCTCTTTGTACATCACAGTGCTCAGCACGTGGGTTTTCAGCCATGGTAATAATTTCCTTCTCACTGAAGGGCTTAGGGGTCCCAGAGAACAAACCCCATCTGTCTTCTGAAAAGATGATGTTGCTAGATTATTGAAACCCACAATTGAAACAATGCAAGCAAATAGCAGGCTGGGAAAAGTTAACACATGGAGCTCTCTGTTGTGTCTGTATTATAAAAGTGGTATGTGTTTTACTAAATTATAATTCTCTCCTTTTAAGCACTGTTAGGCTTTGTTCGACCAACTCAACCGTATTAAGCAGAAATGTTCCAAGTGCTTCTATTACATACAGATAGCCATGTCCCTCCAATAGAGGTTAATGTGTGAAAGGGCCATTATGGAGAGTAGAGCACCCTGGAATTTCCTGACATGAGGGAGACATCACATTCTGATTCTCCAATCAGGCTGGGCCCACACTTTCCATCACTTTACTCAGGAGGAAGGGTAAGGTTAGGGAGCAAATGGTTAACCTGGGCAGCTAAATGCAACCCATTTATCTGTCTTTGTTGCCTAAACAATGTTCATTGGGCAAAGTAGAAAGTTAAATTTAGGTCACTTTGGATGACCACCCAAGAGTGCACATAAATGTAACTTCCAGAGGCAGGTGTTTGGCTTGGTGGTAGTGTACTTGCCTAGTATGCACGAAGACCCGGGTTCGATTCCTCATTACCACATACACAGAAAAAAGCCAGAAATGGTGCTAGGCTCAAGTGGTAGAACTCTAGCCTTGAGATCCAAGTCCAAGCCCAGGCACTGAGTTCAAGCCCAGGAATGTCAATAAATAAAATAAAATAAAATAAATGTAACTTCCACAAAAGCCAGGACAGCTGGGTGTGTGGTGGTGCTCAGCTGTAGTCCCAGCACTTGGAAGATCCTGAGTTCTATGCCATTGTGGGTTACAAAGTAAGACTTTGCTTCATAAACCTAAAAGCCCTTCATCACAAACAAAACAACAAATCCTCAAATTCTCAGCAGACAAATGTGCCTCGTCATAACTCTTCTTTCTTTCTTCCTTTCCCACCCCCATCTTTTCCCCGAGTGTCAGTCATTGGGCTTGAACTCTGGTCCTGGGTGCTATCCCTGAGCTCTTCTGCTCAAGGCTAGTGCTCTACCACTTGAGCCACAGCACCACTTCCAGTTCTGGTGGTTAATTAGAGATACATGCACATCATGCCCGGTGTGGCACAAACTGTGATCCTCAGATCTCAACCTTCTGAGTAGCTAGGATTACAGGTGTAAGCTACCGGTGTCTAGGCTGGTCATCACTTTCTAGACAAATCATCTTACAAGGGTCTTAAGGCCCATGGATTGCTGGCAAAGAACAGAAGTGGAGGTCATGCATTGGTGCTGCTTATTCCTTGACACTCAGATTTACCTGCCTGATGTCTAGCTTACCTCGAAGGTAGAACACACAAAAAAATCTTTCTTTTACAAGCACATACTAAGTATGTGATAGTTCCATGCATGCACAACTGACTAAATTTATGCCCTCATTCCCCTTTCTCCTCTCCTCCCTTATTTTTGACTAATCCCTCCAGCAAAACTCGTAACTCATTCTCTAGGGGATAAAAGTTGCTGAGACACTGACAGGTATAAGGTTATGGTTAACCCAGCTCTAACTTTAGGAATTTCAGCTTTCCGCTTCCTCATTTCACGAAATAAGTAATTAAAAAATATAAAGCTGGGCATGGTGGCTCATGCCTGTTATCCTAGCTACTCAAGAGGCTGAGACCTGAGGACTATGAAAGTGTGTGTGTGTGTGTGTGTGTGTGTGTGTGTGTGTGTGTGTGTGTGTGTCTGTCTGTCTCTCTCATATCCTGGGGCTTGAACTCAAGGCTTGAGCACTGTTCTTGGGCCTTCTGAAGGATGGAGCTCTTCCACTTGAGCCACAGTACCACTTCTGGTTTTTTCTATGTATATGGTACCATGGAATCAAACCTGGGTCTTTGGGCATGCTAGGCAAACACTCTTACCACTAGGCCAAATTCCTGTCTCCAATTAACCACCAGAAAACCAGAAGTGATGCTGTGGCTCAAGAGGTAGAGCAGTATTCTTGACATGAAGAGCTTAGAGACAATGCCCAGGCCGAGAGTTAAAGCCCCATGACCGACCAAAAAAAAAAAAAAAAAAAAGGGCTGGGAATGTAGCTTAGTGGTAGGCTGCTTGCTTACCTAACATGCATGATGCCCTGGGTTTAATTCCTTAGTACCATATAAACAGAAAAAGCCAGAACAGGCACTGGGGCTTAAATGGTAGAGTGGTAGAGTGCTAGCCCTGAACAAAAAGCAGCTCAGGGACAGTGCCTAGGCACTGAGTTCAAGCCCTAGGACTGGCATACACACTGATGAGACTATAAATGTCCAAAGTCCTTCACAGGACAGATGAAGTACCTGACTGTTCACAATTGCTTAACAAGGACCACAGGCTTTTAGGCCATCTATGTCCTCTTGCTGTCCAAGTTGCTGGTCTTTCTGTTCCAGGCCCAACCGACATAGGGATACCAGCTAGAAAATGTACAAAACCACTACTTTTAAGGCACTGAAATAGATGCTGGAAGTCTTGAGAATCAACTAAGCTGGGCTAGGGAGGCAAAAAATTGGGTCAGGGGGATCAGAGTGAGGAGCAGAGCTGAGTGTGATGGAAGGGGAGGTTAGGCTGAAAATGGCTTCCTAGGCCACTCTTCACTTGTGCTTCTAGGGGTTGCAACAACAAACAAGTTATGTGTGGAAATGTCACAATGAAACTCCCCTATTTACAATTAATATATGGGGATAAAGAAGCAAATGAACAAGTCATACTTATTTCTATGTTTTTAAGAGCTCTGTTCTAGTTAAGAATGTAGATAAATGGGCAGAACCTAGAGCTGCAACTGTGACTGGAAAAGTACGGCTCTGTGAGCATGCAGCACAGGCTATAAGGAGGTCTCATAGGTGATTGCTGACAAAAACAGACCATTGTTTATTGGAAAATCCAAGGATACACAAGACCAAGGCTGAGGTTATAATGACTTCTCAGGTAAGGAGAGCACAGATGAAAGCTGGCAAAAGCCTCAAGAGATTATCACAGCAGCAAAGGCAACAGTCAGCTGCAGCTTTGCAGGATACCTGCATCCCGGTTTTCCTAGAAGCTGTGAATAAGCTGCTAAGCACCAGGATGGCATGGGAGTATATTAAACCCGAGGCTATCTTTTCTTGTTTTTTTCCACTTGATAGGAACTTGCTAATCAGAGTGATCTTAGCCTGGCGACATGTAAGGAAGTTGTTCCTTCCACTTTTGGCCAGTTGCACATCTGGTGGAGTAGTAGAAGGAAGCACATTTTTAGGTTTCATGACATGAATAATGAACAGAGACAGGCTTTAAGAGAGCTTTCTACACTAGAACCAAGTATCACTCTTTCCCTCAAGCAGCCAGCCCTAGACCCTTCCTGGTAAATACTACCATTAAGCCCAGCAAAGGTGGCTGGATTCTGACGTTAGGATTTGCTAATGATTTGCTTGAAGTGATTACTGGTACCCAACTCAGCTTAAATTCTGTTAAAAGCAATTCTGCTGCTGGGGACAATTTTGGCAGGAGCTGTTCTCCAAGCTAGTAGACCCAGTCACAGGCCACAGTGTATTCTGAGTGAATTAAAGTTAAGGGAGGACAGGGTGTGTGTGGAGAGAGATTGGGCTCATGTAGAGATGGCCATGAGCAGAGGGAATGTGAGTGGGATATTAGAATGAACTGGAAGAGGGAAGAGCAAGTTGTTTGGAGAACCAGCTGGCTGTCCAGCACCCGGTACCAGTCCCATGTACCCTGCTAGTGATCACAACTCCTGCTCTCCATAACAAAATGCTCAGCTTTAGGGCAACCTTCCTAGACTCCCTTTTTTTCTGTGTCAATGACTACTTATCATCAGTGCTAGTTTCAAATACCAGGGACCCTGCAAAACCCTGATGCCTTAGGAGAAAGCTGATGCTCTTGCACTGAACTCTGGGACATCTGGATTCACTACACCTCTCCAAGAAGCTAAACAAACATTCCTCAAGGGTGAAGACTATGCTCTGCCATCATTTGCATAAAGGGTTTCATTGATTTTTTTTTTTTTTTTTTTGTGCCAGTCCTGGGACTTTAACTCAGGCCTGAGTTAGCTCAAAGCTAACACTCTACCACTTGGGTCACAGTGCCACTTCCAGCTTATTCCATTTATGTGATACTGAGGAATCAAACCCAGAGCTTCATCCATGCTAGGCAAGTACTCTATCACTAAGCCACATTCCCAGTCCCCTCTACTCCTTACCTTAAAAAACAAACAAACAAAAAACAACTCTGGACTGAGCCTGGGTGCTATCCCTGATTTTCTGTGCTCAAGGTTAGTGCTCTATTGCATGAGCCACAGCTTTACTTCTAGCTTTTATGGTTAACTGGAGATAAGAGTATCACAGACTTTCTTGCCCAAGCTGGCTTTGAACTCCAATCCTTACACCTTAGCCTCCTGAATAGCTTGGCTTATAGATGTGAGTCATTGGCACCCAGCTCATTCATCTGTTTAAACAACAGTTTGAGGATCTGTTTTTACTATATGCAGATGTCCTGGTGAAAAAGCCAGAAAATTCCTGACCTCAAGGAGCCATACTGTGCTACAGTGTTACCTCCCTTTGGCCAAGTACTAGGTCTGACCCAAACATAGGGCTGAATGTTGGGAAAATAGTACAGAGATGAGAGCTGACAGGACACTTTCTCCACAGAGTCACAGATCTTGACTTCTGCATTTTACATGGTGACAAAAGCACAAGAGACCTTTCTGCATTCTGACTTCTTCCCCTAAGAATGTTATTTCTTTCCTCTTAGGTCTTCATGTTTATAATTACAATGTATCTCATGAGAAAAATGAGGCTGGGTTCTTTCCCTGGTATAATGAGTTAAACTGAAACAACATTCATTGTCTTTTAGTTGACAACCAAATGCCCATGGGTAGTATAAGAAAGAATTTTAAATGAGGCACTCTTGTAATCTCAGTTACTCAAGAGGCTGAAATACGAGGACTATAGTTCCAAGTTAGCACAGGCAAGAAAGTCTGTGAGACTTATCTCTAAGTAACAGAGGTGGGAGTGGGGGAGGAGACCAGCTAGAGGTGGTGGAGGTTGTGACTCAAGTGGTAGAATGCTAGCTTTGGGCAAAACGAAGCTCAGTATAATGCTCAGGCCAAGTTCAAGCCCCAGGATTGGTACCAAAAAAGAAAGTACTGCATATTATTCCAATTAAGATGTGCACATGTACCTGTGGGCCTAACTATTCAGGAGGACAAGGTGGGAGGCTCTCTTAAGCACAGGTTTTGAGGCTGAAGGTTTTCTTTGCTGACTTCTGCACAGCTGCAGCAGTTGTAAAGACTTTATGAGAAAAGGTGCTTCACAGACACAGCTCTGGGGACATACGCTAGAGAAACTTTGGTGCAAAGGTCAGGATAGAAAATTGGCAGGCCAGCTGCTCTGGCTTGGCCCCTGTAGGTTTTTCTCCACTGGTTCCACCATGGAAAGCCTTCCTGGCTCCAGGTTTTTGCAATGCTGAGGGTTGGACCCAGGATCTCCCATCATGGGCTAGGCAAGTCCAGTATGAGCAGTATGAGGTTTTTTTTTTTTTTTTTTGCCAGTCCTGGTTTTGAGCTCAGGGCCTGAGCACTGTCCTTGGGCTTTCTCAAGGCTAGAGCTCTACCATTTGAGCCTCAGTACCACTTCCTACTCCCCCCCCTCCATGTATGTGGTATGGACAAATCAAACTCAGGTCTTTGTGCATGACAGGCATGCACTCTACCACTAAGCCAAACCCCCGATCCACAGTATGAGTTTTTAAATGCTGCCATGCAATCTGCTGCTAAGCTTACATGGAGTCTGGCTTTTGCCCTAAAAAACAAAACAAAATCCCCATCCCCCAGAGGTAAGAGAACCTTCTTATATCTAAATGCAGAAAGTTCAATTGCTATAGCCCTGAGGAAAAGGTTTCTTTGGGAAAGATTTTATATTGTTACAGGCTTTAATTTACACACACACACACACACACACACACACACACACACACACACACACACACTGTATTTTATAAATGTGTTCACTTGGATGCAGGTGTGAGCCACTGGGCCCGGCTGGCAGCTTGCTTCCCCCCCCCTTTCTTTCTTTGTGGGTCATGGGTCTTGAACTTGGCCTGGGTGCTGTCCCTGAGCATTAAAGCTCAAGGCTACCACCCTACTCTTGAGCCACAGCCCTACTTCCTGCTTTCTAGAAGTTAGTTGGAGATAAGACTCAGGTCCTTTTGTGTCTGACTGGCTTTGAACCTTGATTCCTAAATCAGCCTCCTAAATAGGATTACAGGCATAAGCCACCAAGCCTGTTAGTTTATTGACTTTTACATATTTCAAATGACCAGTTGGAGCTGGTGGCTTTTAATTTTTTTTTTTTTTTTTACCAGTCCTGGGCTTGAGCTCAGGGCCTGAGCACTGTCCTTGGACTTTCTCAAGGCTAGAGTTCTACCACTTGAGCCTCAGCACCACTTCTGGCTTTTTTCTACGTATGTGGTACCGAGGAATCGAACCTGCGTCTTCGTGCATGCTAGGCAAGCACTCAACCACTAGGCCAAACTCCCGGCCCTGAGGCTTTTAATTTTTTTTGTGTGCTAATGCTGCCCTCTAGGGACTGAAAGTTACAAGAGCACTACAGGCACAGCAACATGGCAAGATACTTTACTTAGGGGGGGAGGGGGATTTTTGTTTTTGATGACTTCTATATCTGCACAGTGTGCAGACTTAAAGCTCCCGTGATGTAAGCTGGAGAGAAACTTCTAGTTTATAGAACAGAACATGGAGAACTTGTCTGATCTGGCGCAAACCCCTCCAGGGCTCTCTAGAGGTATTGTTGGTCTGGGCTTCTAAAGTGGGAGGTTTTTCTGGAGTAAATGAAGGTTTAGCTTATTACTATTATTATTATTTTCTAAGGATACTAGGGCTTGAATGCAGAGCCAGGAGGTCTTGCTTTTTTCTTAAGGCAGGTATTCTACCACTTGAGCTGCAGCTCCAGCCTCACTTTCAGCTTCTTGTTGGTTAATTAGAGGTAAGAGTCTCACACACTTATCTGCCTGGGCTGGCCCTGAACTTCACTTCTTAGGTCTTAGTCTTCTGAATAGCTAAGGATTACAGGTGTGAGCCACTGGCACTCAATGATCTATTCTAGAATGGCCCTCGCTCTTCCCCATTAGGTACAGCATGTTTTGGTCAGAATGACTATGAATAAAGTCACCAATCTGGAGACTGCAGCCACCAATTAAATGTATATCCTACAAAAGTAAGAAAAGTGAGAACAAGGAGGCTGGGAGGGATGGGTAAGAAGGCTGAAAGGGATAACATTGATTTTTTAATCTATATTCAATAAGGCACTGGTGACTCACATCTATAATCCTAGCTATTGAGGAGATTGAGATCTGAGGGTCAAGGTTTAAAGCCAGCCTGAGCAGGAAAGTCCAGGAGACTTTTATCTCTAATAGATTCATCAGAAAAAGCTAGAAGTGGTGCTACAGCTCAAGTGATGGAGCACTAGCCTTGAGCACAAAGAGGCTCCAGGACAGAAGCACCTAGACCCTAAGTTCAAGCCCCAAGACCTAAAAAATAAAAGCACTGTATTCATAAACTGCATTAAGTGGCAACTCTTTTGTACAACTATTAAAATGTAACAATAATAACAAATATATGTAAGTCAGAGAAATTAAAAAAAATAAGGTCCCAATTCCCTTATGTCACTTATTCAACAGTGATGATACTCTGCAAGCCCTTTTAAGAAATCACTGGGTTGTAACATGCTAGGATTCTAAGGACTAAGGAGAGAAATATAAGGATGAAGAACGTCTGCTGGAGTGAAGGACAAAGTTCAGTCATGAGGTGGGTAGTCAGGGAAGGCTTGACAAGATGTATTTAAGTGAAGCTTTATGGAAGAGGAGGTGCTTAGAGCCTTGTGATGTCTGGGGGGAAAGAATTACAGCAAAGGGAACAGCAAGAGGGAGGTGGAAGACTCATCAGAGCTCCAAGCAGGGTGCTATGTGGGTGAGAGGTTGTGTTGCAGGTGATGAAAAGGGGTTGGCTGGCACCCAGGGTGGGCGAAGGGTTAAGAGTCTCCCCACATGGTTCTACATGAACTAATTCCAAAGAACTCCATTGCTATGTGCTGACTCCCCTTTCATAGGATGCTCTCAGGCCTCTGAGCACCTTACCTCCACAGGTTGAGGGCTAATCCACCTCCACAAGCACTCAAGAGTTTGGTTCTCAGAGCCTTGAAAGGGCCTGAGGGCAGAGGCTGTGAGTCAGCCCTTCCTAATGCATCTGCTAACCACAGATGCTCCACACAGCACAAGCTTGTTGAGCCAAAGTTAACAGAACATGACTTTGAAACTATGAATCCATAGCCTCTGGTAGGTTGCGAAATCACTGAGATGGGTTGTAGCCAGATTTTTTTTAGGAGGGGGAGAGGGAGAAGAGGGTACTGGTCCTGGGGCTTGAATTCAGGGCTTGGGAGTTTTCTCTGACTTTGCTCAATGCACTTTACCCACTTAAGCTACAGCTCCACTTCTGGCTTTTTCTGGTTAGTAGAGATAAGCCTCACAGGCTGGCTTTCACCTGTCATCTTCAGATCGCAGCATCCTGAGCTACTGATGTCTTTTTTTTTTTTGCCAGTCCTGGGGCTTGAATTCAGCAACTGGGCACTATCCGTGAATTATTTTTTGCTCAAGGCTAGCACTCTACCATTTGAGTCACAGTACCATTTCTGGCTTTTTTTCTGTTTATGTGGTATTGAGGAACTAAAGCCCGAACTTCATGGATGTTAGGCAAGCACTTTACCACTACACCACATTTGTGCCCCCATAGTTTGCTTTTTGTGTTTTGTATTGTAAGTGAAGAAGTTCAAAAGCCAACTTAGAACCCATTCATTTGGAAATGAGATATGTTTCTTTAAAAAGTACAGAGGCTTGCTTGCTTGCTTCCTGCCTCCCTCCCTCCTCCCTTATATCCGTAAGAGTATTAAAGTGGTCTTAAGGGGAGGAGTATCTGGGTAGGTAGGATTTAAAACAAAAAAAGAGCTGAGTCTTTCTTTTCCTTCCTTCCCCTTTCAGATATGGGGCTTGATCTTAGGGCCCAGCTGCTGACCCCGAGCCTCTTTGTGCTCAAGTGAGCACTCTATTACTTGGAAGCACAATGCCACATCCATTTTTTTTTTTTTTTTGCCAGTCCCAGGGCTTGAACTTGGGCCTGAACCCTGTCCTTGGTCTTTCTCAAGGTTAGAGCTCTACAATTTGAGCCACATTACCATATCCTGCTTTTTTCTATGTATGTGGTACCAAAGAATCAAACTGGGTTTTTGTGTGTGCTAGGCAAGCAGTCTACCACTAGGCCAAACTCCTGGCCCCATATCCAGTTTTTGAGACTTTTCTGCCCTAGTGGGCTTTGAACCACGATCCTCAGATCTCAGCCTCCTGAGTTGCTAGGATTCCACAGCTTTTTCTTCATTGTCAACACTGCTGATTCCCTGGAGATCTTGGAACAACACACTTGGAGGATAGTAATACAAGTTCCACTGGAAAAAGTAGCAGAGCTAGAAAAAGTAGGTCCTATTTAGGTCCTATTTTTTTCTCCCCCATCCCCATCTCTGCCAGTCCTAGGGCTTGAACTCAGGGTCTGTTCTTGAGCGAGTGCTCTATCACTTGAGCCACAGCGGCACTCTGGCCTTTTCTGTACATGTGGTATAAAGGAATTGAACCCAAGACTTCATGCATGCTAGGCACAGTCCTGGCCTCTAGGCCCTATTTTTATGTAAGAATGGCATTGTAGGCTTAACAAATGGGAGAGAAAAGACACAAACATCTGGGACAGCATGCGCTATAATGTATACAAAAGGCACTGGTCTCAAGTTCATATATTCTTCCTCTCCAATCACTATTCCACACTGAATTCCAGTCTGGTCCTGGCTCATGACCAGGTGTGAGTCCAGCTGGGAACAGAGGGCAGGGACATAATAACCTCATCCAAGGCCACTATTTCCTGTAAGTAGAAGATATTGTTTCTTAATAACAAAACCAAATCAAGACAGACCACCTGCATGAAACAACCTGCTTAGGAGACTTAACTAGGGACCTAATTTAAGTAAGATAATGCTACAGACTAAGCCTGACTTATACCATCTATTTTAAAAACATTAAAGTCTGGACTGGGTGTGGTGGTTCATGCCCATAATCCTAGCTACTGAGGAGGCTGAGATCTGAGGATCACAGTTCAAAGCCAACCTGGCAGTAAAGTCCAAGAGACTCATCTCCAATTAACCACCAGAAAACTGGAAGTGGCACTGTGGCTCAAGGAGTAGGAGTAGGAGCTAAAGAGCTCAGGGACAATGCCCAGGCCCAGAGTTCAAGTCCCATAGCCACCAAAAAAACAAACAGACAAAAGATAGATGGTATAGTCCAAACTGCCTTGAACTAACCATCTTCCCAAGGATGAGATTATAAGCATGTACCAAAATGCTTGGCTTAACCATCTCATTTTGTATTAGTATTACTTCTAAATGGTCAAAGTACTTATTATTCAGAATAAGTATGTATGACTTGGGGAACGATCATCCTTAGTAAGGGAGGCATATTTCTACCTGGATATAGCATAGGCAACATCACCCACATTCACTATAAAGGTGGGTGGGGAGCTCACTCATTGCAGAATGTGATTGTTAGACTATTTTTTGGCAGAGAGGTGGGGTAGTCATTTTCTCAAACTCTCCTCTATAAAGCAGGAAAAAAAAGGATAATGTAGAAAAAAAGAGAAAGGACATTTTTCTGTTTGCCTTTCTTTTACATATATAGTTAAAATGAACAGGCCTGGAATTGTCCCCATCTTCTCTACATTCTTTACTAGCGATTTCTACCTTCTTCTCTCTTTTTTTTTTTTTTTTTTTGCCAGTCCTGGGCTTGAGCTCAGGGCCTGAGCACTGTCCTTGGACTTTCTCAAGGCTAGAGCTCTACCACTTGAGCCTCAGTACCACTTCTGGCTTTTTGCTATGTATGTGGTACCGAGGAGTTGAACCCAGGTCTTCGTGCATGCTAGACAAGCATTCTAACACTAAGCCAAACTCCCGGCCCAATTTCTACCTTCTTTTGGTGTTTTTGTTGTTGTGGCTCATGGGGCTTGAACTCTGGGCTTGTGCGCTGTCTTTAAGCTCTTTAGCTCAAGACTAGCTCTCTACCATTTTGAATCACAGTTCCACTTCCTTTTTTTCTGGTGGTTAACTAGAGATAAGAGTCTCTTTTAGATTTACAATAGAGCAAAACCTAGATACATAAGGCCAAATAGTGTGATGCTAAATGTAAGGACCTCCAGGATACAGAAACAAAAGCCACATAACGAGTGACTGTTGTCCTTAATGTACTATGTTATCTCTCTTCTCTTTTGCTGTCCCTTGGTTATTTCATATTGTTACAATATTTCACCTTGTTATTTGATATATTCTATATATGCTTAATTGGTTGTTTAAAATTGGATGGGCAAGGGGGGAAAATCAAGATGAGCGGGGGTGGGGGAGAGGGAAATGGGGACCATGACATGAGAAAGGGTATCAATGTTTGTGAAGTAATGCACCTTCTATCTGGTGAATATAATGTAACCCTTCTATTAATTACAATAAAACTATATGGAAAAAAAAAGTCTCTTTTAAAGTCAGCCATGCCTGAAAGTTCCCGAGATTCTTATCTCCAACAAACCACACGAAAACTGGAAGTGGCGCTGAGGGTCAAGTGGTAAAATGCTAGCCTTGAGCCGAAGAGCTCAGGGATAATGCCCAGGCTCAGAATTCAAGCCCCAGGCCAGAAAAAAAAAAAATACACCAAAAGACACAGGAAATTGATAACACTCTGGTAAGCCTAACAAAAAAACAGAATTCAATAAAAGAATTTGTATTTTTCAGTGTTTATGCCAGTGTTGCTTTGTTGTTATATAAATACATTCAGGTTTTAAAATTACAGTCATGTTAAATGTCTATTATAAAACCTCTAGAGCCAAAATAAAATAAAAAAATACAACTCAAAAGAGTCTCACGGACTTTTGTGCCTGGGCTGGTTTTGAACTGCAATCCTCAGATCTCAGCCTCTTGAGTAGCTAGGTGTGAGCAACACTTGGCATCTTTTGGTATACTTCAAACACCTACCTTCTGCTGGCCTTTCCTCCTAGGTCAGAGAACATGCCCTGCAGAACTGAAGGGCTGTAGGATCAGGGATTTGCCAAAACCTAAGCTTAAAAGCTAGTACCTAGATTTATTTGTGAGGCTCTGGGGCCCTCTGCTGGTTGCTACTTCTGTTACCTCTTCACTAGACCATTAAAATATTATTTTACAATTTATTAGGTGTATAACTGACTTCTTTCAGGTAGTCAGAAACAGCAAGAACAGTTACTATAATAACACATTCCATGAATAAGATCCACAGAACATGAGAGCTGTGACAGGCTTTGAAATTGTCAGAAATGAATACACCAAGTACACTAGCAACTGTGGCCTATAGACACAATTCTGAGCCCCACAGTGTGGCTCTGGGCATAACCAGTGGTCCTCCTGGGAAATTCTCAGGGCTGAATTGGAGCATATATTCCTGATACTCAGCCAGTAAGACTAGTACTTAGGTGCCACGAGGCACCAGTGGCTCATGCTTGTAATACTAGCTACTTAAAAGATTGAGTGTCGAAGAATCCTGGTTAGAGGTTCACTCAAGGAAGAAACGTCCATAAGACTATCTAAAAAAATAACTAGGGCTGGGAGTGTGAACTAGTGCTAGAGTGCTTGCTTAGCATGCACCAAGCCCTGGGTTTGATTCCTTGGTACCACATACACACAAAAACTCGAAGTGTGCTGTGGTTTGAAGTAGTAGAGCACAAACTTTGAGCTGAAGAACTCAGGGACAGGACAACATCCAGGCACACAGTTCAAGCCTCATGACTAGCAACAAAACAAAAAAGTAAAAACAGAACTAGAGGTACAACTCAAGTGGTAGAGCCAGTGCAGAAAGCATACGGACCATAGTTCAAACCCCAGTACTTCTCCCTTCTCCCCCCACCCAAGTTAGCCACTGCTCTACTGCTGCTGTTATCATAGCTGGCCAGGGCCAGCCTTCTTATCCTCTTAACTATGGGGATGTAAAACAAAATCCTGCATATCTGTGGAAACCAGCTAACCAGGAAAGATGTCAGAGGTGGCCTGGAAAGGGAGAGAAAAATTTAGAAAAAGGTGGACATAGAATGCTAAGAAACTGAGGTCAGTTCTGTACACAGAGGGACTTAGCCTCTAAATATAGCCTGTAATCCTAGCTACTTATGAGGCTGAGACTCTTATCTCCAACTAACCACAAGAAAACCAGAAGTGGCATCGTGGCTCAAGGGGTAGGGCAGTAGCCTCGAGCTGAAGAGGTCAGGGACAATGCCCAGGCCCAGAGTTCAAGTCCCATGACTGACCAAAAACATAGCAGGAGCAGGCCTAGTTTATTGTTGACTTTCTAGTAAAATTGACCACATAGAGATCAATAAGCAAATGTATGAAAGATCAAGGAGGAATGGCAAGAGTTTAAGAGTAACTTCTGAGAGCTGCTTAGGGGCTATATACCCTACTTATTTAACAAGCTCCCTGGTACTCAGGCCTCCTTCAGAAATTGCTCTGTTAGTCACAGGGAGAAACTGAAGTGGAGAGGTAAATGTTGGGGATAGTCATTGAACTGACAATAGTCATCTGAATATTCAATATGGACACCAGGGTGCCAGCAAGCCCTTGCTGAGGGAGGACTCAGGATGAAGGCCCTGTTCTGTCCTACCTAGTGACATGACAGAGTAAACCCATTACCTCAGACAGCATGGAACCAGAATGTGGCCTGGCCAGCCAGACACAAAGGGTAGGTAAAAGCATGTAGCCACATGTGAGGAGACACAGTAAGCATATGGATGCTGGGGTGCAAAGAGAACCTGGGTAAAGCCTACTGCAGCAGCAAAGCTGCCTAAGGAACCCCTTGAGAGTCCTTTCTTGCTTCCTTTCCAGAAGCAAGTCCTCTTGCTTCTGGAGTCTAAGTGTTCACTGGATCTGTAATTATTTGATAAGGCCTGAGCTCCAGCATTATGGTCTAGCCTAGTCTTGCTCCTGGTGAGGTATTGATGCTATGTTTCAGAATTTTTCCCCCCGCTCCAGTCCTGGGGCTTGAATCAGGGCCTGATCACTGTCATTGAGCTTTTTTAAGGCTAGTCTTCTAATTCTTGAGCCACAGTACCACCTCTGGCTTTTTCTGTATAAGTGGTACTGAGGAATTGAACCCAAGGCTTCATGCATGCCAGGCAAGCTATGCTCCAGGCCTTTTATTTTGGGGGGGGGAAGGGGGGCGGTCAGTCATGAGGCTTGAACTTTCTTGGCCTGGGTGCTATCCCCCTTGAGCCACAGCACCACTTCAAGTTTTCTAGTGGTTAATTGGAGATAAGAATCTCACGGACTTGGGCCGGGGATTTGGCCTAGTGGCAGAGTACTTGCCTAGCATGTACGAAGACCAGGGTTTGATTCCTTGGTACCACATACTTAGAAAAGCCGGAAGTGGTGCTGTGACTCAAATGGTAGAGCACTAGCCTTGAGGAAAGGCCAACGACAGTACTTAGGCTCTGAGTTCAAGTCCCAGGACTGGCACACACACAAAAAAGAATCTCAGATTTTAGTATCTGGGCTAGCTTTGAACCATGATCTTCAGATCTCAGTTTCCTGAGTAGCTAGGATTACAGACTTGAATCACCATACCCGACTTAAAGTTCAAAATTTATGAGCCACATCTCTGCATCAACGAAAGAACTCAGAGGTAGACTTTTATGGGATCCAGGGCCTGGGACTAGAGCAGTGTGAGAATCCTAGAGTTTCTAGAAGCTAAGCCTGGCTCATACAGGGGTAGAAGACCACTGGATCCTTAAGGTGGCTTCCTATAGAAGTCTATACACCTTTGAGTTTTTCCAATGGTGCAGAAATATGGATCACAAATTCTGAGCCAAAGCATCAGACACATGCTGTATATGGTCACTAATGACTATAGACACATAGACAGTTACAGAGGGAAAAATAAACATGTAAGCAAGCGAGTTCCAGCAAGCCCAGTGTCTTCTCACGCTCTCTGGGATCTGGACTTCTCTATACTCAGAGTGAGATGTGAGTGGGGTTGGCCCTGCTCCTTTCCTGCCTTCTACACAGGCCTATGGGACTCAAGCCAGAGTACAAGAGGTCTTCTGCAGGGCTCCAGAAATTCTGTCACCTTATTTTATTTTATTTTATTTTTTGCCAGTTCTGGGGTTTGAACTTAGGATCTAGGCACTGTCCCTGAGCTTCTTTTGCTCAAGGCTAGGTCGCTAACTCTTGAACAACAGTACTACTTCGGCCTTTTCTGTTTATGTGGTATTGAGGAATGGAACTCAAGGCTTTATGCATGCTAGGCAAATACTACTGCTAAGCTATATTCCTAGTCCTGACTTGTTTTCTTAAATGCCAGAGATCACATGTGAAGTATAACTACTATGAAAACATAGCAAGTTACAAGATGGATCTTGCAGAGTCAAATTCTATTACCTTTCCTCTTTCCTCCACAGACTGAAGAGACAAAGAGATGAGCTAAAAGCTACAGGGAAGGGGCAAAGGAAGGAAGTAAAAAAAAAACAAAAAACCCAAGAGCTAAACCTGTCAGAAGTCATAGTTTTGTCCCCTTTCCTCTCATATATCCAAATGGCAAGTCACCAAAGCTACAATCAACTAGCTCAGGAATAATTAAATCAATCTTTGCAGAAGAGCTTTAAATACTGAAAGCCCCATTAATCCTCATACCTTATAATTAAATATGTATGCTAAGAAGGCTTGGACAAAAGCAAAACATTTTCAAAATGTGCATTGTTTACATTTATAGCAGTATGATGCATTTCTTAGTTCTGACCTTGTAGAAAACTATGTAAAAAATTCCATGAAGCACACACTATAAAAAATGGCAGGAAGAATAGAGAGACAATTTTAGCCCATATTGAGCTTTAAAATGTGCCTGCATAAACAGCTTTTTTTGCACCATACTGGGGACTGAGCCAACAGTTTCATGCTTATAGACAAACTCACTACTGCTGAGCTATAACCCCCAACTTTAATAGCTTTACTTTTTTTTTTCTTTTTTTTTGCCAGTCCTGGGCTTGAGCTCAGGGCTTGAGTACTGTCCTTGGACTTTCTCAAGGCTAGCACTCTATCACTTGAGCCTCAGCACCACTTCTGGCTTTTTGCTATGTATGTGGGGTACCAAGGATCGAACCCGGGTCTTCGTGCATGCTAGGGAAGCACTCTACAACTCGGCCAAACTCCCGGCCCCTAATAGCTTTACTTTTAAGGCCATATGTAATTTAACCCAGGATAACAACTTCCTTTCATTCTCTTACTTGTGCCCTCTGAAATTTGGGAGAAAGTTTTCCTTCCACTGTAGCAGGATTCTCTCTCCTACTTGAGCCCCGGTTAAATGTACATATCTTCAAGTTGGACATAGTGGTAAAATGACTAATTTCAGAGCTTAGGGGGTTGAAGCAGGAGGACCACAAATTGGAAGCCAGGCTGGGCTATATAATGAAACTATTTTAAACAAAAACTAAGCCAAAATCCAACTGAAGGGGATTTGGCTGGTGAGGTAGAATGGTGGTCAGAGCCCTTTCTTGACTACTTCTCAAGAGCTGCCTGCAATTATTCCAGAATACTTCTGCCACAGTAACCTCAGCAATCCTAATCACAAACACGCACATGAGAAATGTACATATTCATCATGGAACTATGATTTGAGGGCTAGTGGAAACCAAACTTGCAATGAATCAACTCAGATCTGGAGGTCACAGTCTCATTCAAACAACAGCCAGGGGACACAACTTCATTTTACCCTGCCTGTCATGCCTGGCTTGCTACTATTTTCTTGGCACAGAACTCTGTCCTCATGGGAGGCTCTGTGATGCTCCAAGTTTTAACAGAAGTGCATCTGCTATCTAACTCTGAAGAGTGCCTCACTTCTGCCTGTAGGGTCCTTATGCTGGGTCTTCCTGTACTGAGTGGAAAACTCAATTACACCCCAAACACACAGATGACAGAGCTCACTATTCTGACCCAGAGCAGGGTTTCATTGTGGGAACAGTCTTTCATGCCCCATTCTATTCCCTGCCCCTCATTTCTTGGCTATAAGCAGTAATTAGTAATGTCAAGGCTATGACTGGATTGCTCCAGACCATTAATAATGCAAGAGCAGGAGCAAGATGAATGCAGGCATGCACAACAGAGGTTTCAAGGTTAAAAGCATCGAAGGAGAGAGCTGGGGTGGGAAATGTGCTGCTGGTGATGGGAGGTGAGGAGGAAAAGTGTGAGTGTGCATGTGTTAGATAAAGAGAATTCTAGTTTTAAATCTAATCTTTAAAATGCCCAGTTTTGGCTGGGAGTTTGGCCTAGTGGTAGAGTGCTTAGCATAGCAGGCATGAAGACCTGGGTTCGATTCCTTGGTACCATATATATAGAAAAAAAGCCAGAAATGGTGCTGTGGCTCAAGTGGTAGAGCTCTAGCCTTGAGAAAGCCCAAGAGTCCAAGCCCTGAGTTCAAGGCCCAGGACTGGCAAAAAAAAAAAAAAAAAAAAGAATAAAATAAAATGCCAAGTTTTCCTTTAGGTGTTAACTTGTATGGCCAGACCCAGCCATTGTTCCCACGTGGGAGAAGTGGACACATGTCCCTGGCACCTGACTGGGATCTACTAGCACAGACCCAATGAGACTGGAGAGTTGTCAGTGTATGAAATTGAGGTCAGAGGAAAGTACAGCAGCATCTCTGAAACATATTTCAGATGTTCTAAATGACTTCTCATAAAAGGCAAGGCAGCTTGTTCAGCATAACTTGTCCACTGAAGGCTTTTTACAGCCAAAGCAAGGAAGCAATGCCGAGCAAGCTGGGCTTGGCAGCTAGGCTCTTTCCTCTACAGGAGAGAAGAGAATGTATTGTAACTGCCTGGTTTTCAAGAAAGGATTTTGAAAGCTACCATTTCTGACATTCCTACATTGAGCTTTGTAGAGAATGGAATGATGGCAAATAAGCTTGTGAATTATGCCCACAAAAAGCTTAGTTTGGCTATTTGAAGAGTGTCTGCTTGAGAGATGAGGGAAGATGCCACGGGTGAGGCTCACAGGCACCCATGAATTCCTCAGCTGTTTATCCCCACATTGCCTCCTTAGCAAAGAGGGATTTGCTGCTAAATCTCTTCTGGTTCTTCACATATCAAAAGTGAACTGCTTCACATATTAGAAAAGCAATGACCACATCGGCTGATTTTACCACCCAAACCAGACATTTAAGAACCCAGTCATGGCAATGCTCAGTGAATCAGAAGCCTCCTTACTTGTTAGTCAGAGAGCCTCGGTGGGAAAAGGAAGCAGTTGGAAGCAGCCTTGAATCCTAATTACTAAAAGCTGTATTGAGTCCCATGGGGCTGATTTCTGGGCTACAGGCAGTTTCAATGGCAGTACTCTGTCCAGTGAAATGGGCCTTGTGCAGTAAGATCAGCAGGAAGAAAGGCAGCACTGCTCTTTCTACTTATGGTACTACCCCATTTCACCTTCAAATTAGGCCCAGTGGCCCTATTTGGGTGCTAAGATTGGCCTTGCCTCGGAACAACCTCTAGACTGCACAAGTCCATAACACACACACACACACACACACACATAGGTACATACATGTATTATATATATGTGCATATATATGTACATATAAATGATGTGTGTGTATATATATATATTTTGCAGTCCTTGGGCTTAAACTCAGGGCCTGAGCACTGTCCTAGGGCTTTCTTCAAGGCTAGAGCTCTACCACTTGAGCCTCAGCACCACTTCTGGCCTTTTTCTATGCATGTGGTATGGAGGAATTGAACCGGGGTCTTTGTGCATGCTAGGCAAGCACTCTACCATGAGGCTACCTTCCTTCTCCAAATGGATTTTTTAAATTTATTCTTTACCAGTCCTGGGGCTTGGACTCAGAACCTATGTTCAGTTCTTGAGCTTCTTTTGCTCAAGGCCAGTGGCACTCTACCACTTGAGCCACAGCCCCACTTCTGGCTTTTTTGGCAATTTATTGTTGATTAAGAGTCTCTCGGGGCTGGGAGTTTGGCCTAGTGGTTAAAGTGCTTGCCTAGCATGCATGAAGAACCAGGTTCGATTCCTTGGTACCACATACATAGAAAAAAGCCAGAAGTGGTGCTGAGGCTCAAGTGGTAGAGCTCTAGCTTTGAGAAAGTCCAAGGACATTGCTCAGGCCCTGAGCTCAAGCCCAGGACTGGCAAAAAAAAAAAAAAAAAAAAAAAAGAGTCTCTCATACTTTCCTGTCTGGGCTGGCTTCATTCAAACTGTGATCTTTAGATTTCGACTTCCTGAGAAGCTAGGATTACAAGGGCCAGGCTGCAACTGGATATTTCTAAGTATAAAATTAAACCCTTTATGTGTTAGAGGCAATAAGAAGGATAAGAAAGTAAAGAGCAGGAACTAGTTGGGCAACAGCCAACCTTAGAGAGAACTTCAAAGCAAGCTACAACCTCCCCTAAGAGTCATTTCCTTTTTTTTTTTTTTAAAAACAGGAAGTAAGAAGGGAACTGTAGATTTTTTGATAAGAGGAATTTCCGCTTTGCTATATGGGAGATACTCTCAGTGTTTGTGTTTTTCTAAAGTTAGGCAAGAGTGCCTGAAGCATACTGTGACCAAATTAGGAAGCAAGTTGACTAATGTCTCTTAAGCTGGACACATGGCCAGGATGCCCAGCATGCAGAGACAGTGATAGATGGGCAGAAACAGATTCTCTGATCAACAAGGAAATGTTTGCTTGAGAAATCAGCCTTAAAGATTACAGCTAATTACAACTGATAATTATTCTGCAACAGTTGTACTTGTCCCTGACAAAGAGGGCTTTCCAAATTACAAGACAGCTTGGGAAGCAGTGAGAGTCACTCATGGGTGCAACCCATACATTCCACAACAGCCCAAAGAAGGGCTAAGGATCACGCCAGTCAGCTCTTCTATGGATTGGAAAACTCCGTTTTAGAGAGTGAGAATAAAGGAAGTCTTCTAAAAAAAAAAAAAAAAGCCTTGTAAACTTTACATCGCAAGGCTACTTGCATAGTGGCTTTATTAGCTAGTGGCAGGGTCCTGCAGTGTGGACACAGGGTCCAGATATGCACTGCCACCTGGCTTACTTTACTAAGCCTGCTTCAGCTACTTCTACTCAATGATTCTCTCTTTCAGGAATGATATGTGAGTCACTGCTAAATCTAAGCCTGTAAGCCCAGAGCTCTTGCAACCAGCACTGTCTAGTACCAACATTCAAATATTCAATCTTGAAGAGCCTTGCTTTCCCTCCCAACTTTCCTGATCAGCAAGATTCTTGGATAGGATTATTTTTCCCCCTCAGGAATGTGCTCTATTCAGTTCTTGCTACTCCTATGAAATCAGATGTGCAGTTAAAGGTAAGTTTAAATGACAAAGCAAACTCTTTTCCTTCCTTTCTCCCTCCTTTTCCTCTCATTCTGGTGTCACTGAAGATTAAATTTAATTTCTTCATAGGAAAACATTTGCAGGAAGCAGGGACCTGCTGACACAGCTTTCCCTATTAAGACACCGGCCCAGTTTGTGTTGAGATATCATATTGGTCCCTGTACCAGGGTGCACAGGGCAGGAATTATGTAGCTACTATCTCAGAATATTCTAATGTCAAAACAGGTAAGCATTTATTTTCTTATTACTCCTGTGTTGATTTACAATCACCTAAAGTTATTTACAATCACCTAAAAAACCTATGAGTTTTGTAGATGACACAACAAAGATTGTGTACTTCCCCAAAGATCCAATTAAGAATTGCATTTCTATTAGTCAAAGTTCCCAGGACTCACCTTCAAGTTCAAATAAGTCAAACTGTACACTAATGGGGATAAATAAGAGCCAACCCTGAACCAAAGCCCACAAATAATCAAAATACCAAAGTTGAATTATCTCTGTGCTCACTCATCTCTATGGCTTCTTCTGTTGTACAATGTAGGCTTTGGGGTGTAATCTCCTAAGTCCCCATTACAATTATAGAGAACTAAGTGTCAATAGTATAGAACCATCTGGGTAGACTTCCCATAGCCATATGTGTTCCACTAGATGAATGAAAGATGACAATGACATCCCTGCCTGTCCTTGGCACACATGCCACAGCCTAAGGGCCTAGCCAATGCTACCCCTGGCTCTCCACTCTCGTTGCTGCTACTGTTTGTCCTGGATCCCAGATTGACTGAAGCTTGACTACCGTGAGAGTGGCTCTCACTGACGGTCTTCTGCTTTCTTCTCTCTGCAGTGGCTATCAACAAGTCATATTGTCCTTTTATGGTAGAACAATGAATAACTTGCCCAGCAGTGGAGCTGAGAGAGATGACAGAATGGAAAGTTGTCATTTGTTGTGGTTTTGGCAGCCACAGCAGAGAGTGTTTTGCCCTCAGTCACTCTTGGACAGGAGAAAACAAACCTGGCCAATTGCTCCCAGATGCATCTTTCCTGCCCTTCCTGCATGTGGGCAGAGCCATGATCTTCAGTTTTGTGGAAATATGCTCTTTCTAGAAGACATGAAAAGGTCTTGTTTTGTATATGCCTAAGCAGAGGTGCCTTCCCCACCCCCAAACACACTTCTAGGCACTATGCTAGAAGAGCAGACCTTTGTTCCTTGTTTAAGTGTATAGGTGCTAGCACTGGGCAGGGAGGTCACTCACATGATAGGGAAGAGCAGCACAGCCTTGCTCCCTGTCTGTAGTGAGGCACAGAGGGCTCAGAAAATAGCTACTATCTTCAGATAAGCTTGTCTCAAAAAAATATATGAATGTCTATCACCCATGTGTTTGTTAGTAGGACAGTAGTTTATACCACACTGCCTTAAATTGTTTGCATTTCTGTCAGGAGGCCCATGGAGAAAAAGCAGGCTTCTCAGCAGCTGGGGAAACATGTTGCAAAAGGGGAATTAAGCAATTCTCTGTATGCACATCAAGAGTTAGGGAAATTAAGCTTATCTGAGCGAGAGAAATTAGGCTTATCCAACATGCTTTCGGCTGGAAAACAAGCCTTTTAAAGTGAGTGGGGAAAAAAAAAACTTGTGATGATTAGCACGATTCTTCCATATTTAAAACACCCAAGGACTAAAAAAAATATGCTGGGCTGTAGAATTACAGCAAAGCACCAACTGCCAAATGATCTGCTCCTGGAATCGTCAGCTACAGGAAACCATAAAAAGGAAGAGCAATGGCAGGGAAGGGTAGGAGGAGGTCCTGGACACATGTGTCTTGAGAACATAGCTCTGGTGGCCTTGGACTGGCTTGCTCACTTGTTTGTCCCCAAAGCATTTTTTGTCTGTCTTTGGCCTTTCTCAAGGCTAGCACTCTACCACTTGAGCCGCAGCTCCACTTCCGGCTTTTTCTGTGTGTGGGGTACTGAGGAATAGAACCCAGGGCTTCATGCATGCTTAGCAGGCACTTTACTACTAGGCCACACACTCATTCCCCTCTCCCAACCAAAGCTTTCTTTTCTGGTCATTTCTAGAGTCAATCTTGATCATTCCCAGTCCAGAGCTCAAAAGGCTGAAGCAGCCAGGCCTCACGCTTGTAATCCCAGCTACTCAGGAGGCTGAGATCTGAGGACCATGGATCAAAGCCAGCCCAGGCATGAGAAAGTCTATGAGACTCTTATCTCCAATAAACCACTAGAAAACTGGAAGCAGCATGTAGCTCTAGGGGTAGGAAAGTAGCTTTGAGCTGAAAATCTCAGGGACAGCGCCCAGACCCAGAGCTTAAGCTCCATTTCCTTTTGAGAAATGGTAGAGTGGCTGCAAACACTTACAGCTTTGTATGATTGGGCTTCAGAATTAGGATTATTTCATGGAGGACTGCAGAAGAATTGTGGACCCCAGGTTACTAGAAATGTCTTGAATGGTAGTAATTATACTGATAAGGTATGTTAGCTCCTACTGCTGTCATTCTGCCTCTCCCACTGCTCTTTCCCTTTCATGAATTGGCAAGGATTATCCTCAAAGCAGCACATGAACTCACTGTCCCTCTGTTAAGCCCATGCTGGCACCTTGGGTTCTCCACAGTCACATTTGTCCTCCTTGTTCTGCATTGTGAAGTCTTCTACAATTTGGGGGTGATTTATCTTCCTATTCTTCCTTCTATCTGCTCTCACCATGTGCCCACTGGCTGACCCTACAATCAGCTTGACTTCTGTCATCTTCTGGCCTCAAAGTGAAGTTCTCCCTGTCTCCACCCATTGGATCCCACTAGAGTGTAGTCAGGCCAAGGCCACCTCATTTGCAGCGATATATTCCACAACGGAATCTAAGTGATCCTTTCTTCCTCAGATTCTGTCTTCCTCCCATTCCCTTCACCATCTGTCTGGATGAGCTGGCATTTTCTAGACTATAAACTATGGCCAAAGTTGTCCTTTTTGTATTACTTCTGGAACAACTTCTTTAATTAAGTAGCTATTGAGTGAATGGGAAGGGGGGGGAGGAAAGCAGAGGACCAGGAACATGGCTTAGTGGTAGAGTGTTTACCTAGCAAACATGAAGCCCTGGGATTGATCTCTCGGTACCATATATGCAAAAAATGACAGAAGTGGTGCTGTGGCTCAAGAAGTAAAGTATGCTAACCTTGAGGAAGCCCAAGGACTGTGCCTAGGCCCTTAGTTCCAGCCCCAGCAATGGCGGAGAAAGAAAGAAAGAAAGAAAGAAAGAAAGAAAGAAAGAAAGAAAGAAAGAAAGAAAGAAAGAAAGAAAGAAAGAAGGAAAGAAAGAAAGAAAGAAAGAAAGAAAAGAAAAGAAAAGAAAAGAAAAGAAAAGAGTGGCCTAATGGAAGAATGCTTGCCCAGCATGCACTGGGTTCAATTCCTTGGTATCAAATACACAGAAAAGTTTTAAGTGTGGGGCACTGGTGGTTCATGCCTGTAATCCTACCTACTGAAGAGGCTAAGATCTGAGGATTGTGGTTCAAAGTCTGCCTGGACAGGAAAAGTCTGTGAGACTCTTATCTCCAATTATTCACTAAAAACAGGAAGTAGACCTTGGCTCAAGGGTAGGACAGTAGCCTTGAGCTGAAGAACTCAGGGACAATGCCCAGGCCTTCAGCCTCAAGACAGACAGACACAGACACACACAGACACACACACACACAGCTGGAAGTGGTACTGTTTTCAAGTGGTAGAGTGCTAGCCTTGAGAAGGCCCAAGGACAGTGCCCAGGCCGTGACTTCAAGCTCCAGGACTAGGGGAAAAAAAAAAAAAGAGGTGGAAGAAGAGGAGGAAGAGGAGGAAGAGGAAGAAGAGGAAGAAGAGGAAGCAGAGGAAGCAGAGGAGGAGGACAGAGAGGAGGAGGAATAAGAAGAGGAAGAAGAATAAGAAGAAAAGGAGGAGGAAGAAGAGGAAGAGGAGAGGAGAATAGACTGTCTCACAAAGCCTATGGCTGAGAGCGCAGTGGCTATCCGAGTAGAGAGGAGAAAAAGGCTAAGTAGAGGGCAGGATCCTTGTTCACTTTTATGGCTAGGCAAAGATCCTGAGGAAGAATGGGTCCAGAGAAAGATGGGGAATTGACAGGAATAAAGTAGTAGTGACAATGATTAGGATCAAGGGTTAGGAAGAAGGTGCTCAGCCAGGTGTGGTAGTTCAAGACTGTAATCCTAGCTACTCTGGAGGCTGAGATCTGAGCATCAAAGTTCAAAGCCAGCCCAGGCTCAAAAGGACCTGAGACTCTTATCTCCAATTAATCTCTAGAAAATGGGAAGTGGGGCTAGGCTCAGCGGGTAGGTAGGGCGGTAGCCTTGAGCTGAAGAGCTCAGGGATAGCGCCCAGGCCCCATGAGTTCAAGCTCCATGACCCACAGAAAAAAAAAAAAGTGAGGTGCTCACCTGGAAGAACGGTATAGAGAGAAAGAGAAAGTTAGAGAGCGGGTACTGGCCTTGAGGGCAAAGGTGAGCTTTTTATGGAGGTAAAACAACTTGGAAAAAGGCAAAAAGGACAAGCTGTAGTCAAAAAGAAGAAAAAAATTGTGATCTCTTCATTTGCTTTCGGCTAGAACCTAGATCGGCTTCTCAGAATAGAGAGCTTTTGAAATTTAAAACACTTTTCAAGAACCTCTGATGGGAAATAAAACCAAAAAGGAAAAAGTGCTTTTATGAGGCTATAGGGATTTGATCTGAGAAAGTCTTAGTCTACTTTTTTTTGAAAATCAAATGCCTAATCTCAATTTGAAAATCTTCAGTTTTCTAGAAATCAATGAATTTAGGTTGGAAGGACACTGATAAGGTCATTTGGTCTCTTTTCTAACCTTGAAGTAGGGTAGCTTCATGTTCTGACTGTTGGAAATAGTACCAGAGGAGCAGCACTTAGTGCCATCCTTCACTGGCTACAATAAGAGCTAAAGAGCCACCATAGATTCAAATGTCATTTTTTTGTTCAGTTCCCTAGGGGAGTTAGGTCTCCTCTCACAGGAACTATACACACAGAAACTTCCCTTCATCAGGATGACAGTCCTTTACTTACCCCACAAATAACTGTTGGTATTTTCCTGTTACGTTACAAATTTTCTCTCTTTTTTTTTTTTTGCCAGCCCTGGGCTTGAGCTCAGGGCCTGAGCACTGTCCTTGGACTTTCTCAAGGCTAGAGCTCTACCATTTGAGCCTCAGCACTACTTCTGGCTTTTTTTTTTCTATGTATGTGGTACTGAGGAATTGAACCCAGATCTTCGTGCATGCTAGGCAAGCACTCTACCACTAGGCCAGACTCCCAGCCCCAAATTTTCTCACTACTTAAAATGTATACTCTATAGACATAATGTTTTATTACATAGATTAATATGTATCTTTGACATACAAACCCTCAGCCTAATTTCAATAATATTCAAAAATCTAAGTGCCAGTGATTGTACTCAGATTCCCCTCTTGAATACTTGTTTGTTAAACACGTCATCTGAAATATGATGTAAAAATCAATGTTAATAAATTCTTTAATAAAAAAAAACCCATGCAGCATTCCAAAAGGACATTTGAATTCTCAGGATTGATATGTCCTCCTCATATCAGCAAAGCAGGTACAAGAGCAGCATCAGCTAATGCCAGAAGACTTGGAGTTGTTTTTGGATATGTTAAATCCTGAGTGACTACTATGCTATATACCTTTATAGCTTAGCCTCTAGTTGCTTAAAAAAAATTTTTTTTTATTATTGCAAACTTTAGACATACATACTAGCAGATAGTGTAAAGAATCCCATGAACTCGTCACTCACATGTAACAATGAGCAACTCAAGGCCAAACTTGGCCCATCTTTCAACATCCTCTCCTATCTCCCTACATTGGCACAATTTTGAGGCAATCTAGATTAGTTATTTCATTTATAAACCTTTTAGTTTTTATCTCTAAAAGATAAGGTCTCTAAAAATTATCCTAGCATACCAAAACCACACCTAAAACACACACAAGTCACTCAGGCCCACCTGCTGGTATACGACTCTCAGCAGAGGGCAAGGCCTGTCAGAACCACCCAATGAGGTTCAAAGAGGCAATAGGAATTGGTGCTTTTGCCTATTGTGACAGGCAGCCAGGTTTTCTGAGCCTAGGTGATAGAATGGTGTGGCTACTGACACAGACTTGCATTTTAAACTCTGGTGTGTGGGCAAGCCATCAAAGGGGTCTGAAGAGGTAACAGGAACTTCCTTATTCCTTGTTTCAAAAGCCAAAGAGGATACTAAGGAGTAAAAGGCCATTTCTGTTTTGTGGCTACTATACTGCAATTGGAAAAGGACTGGGAATTCAACAGAAAACATAAGAAATAGCATCCAACAACTCTGGCTTGGCATTACTCTCATTCTACTCAATGCTTGGAACATTATTCCCCTTTGCTATATATTCTCCTGCATTTCTGTGTCTTGACAGACACAGGATGGTAGTTTTCATGCTGGTGGTGTTGCCCTAGCAACAATTTCTCTTCTACCTGGCAAGGCTAGAAACCCTGCAGTGCGCTGTGCTAGGAATGTTAAGAGGAGACATGATCACCCAGCACTTCAACCTACAAGCACAAGATGTCTGCATGCACATGCGTACTATTTCACACAGTGCGGTTTCTCAAGGACATCCCAATGAGATCACCAAAACAAAGTAACTGCTGACAAAAGAAACACACAATTAGTGTAAAGACAAAGGATGGATAAATAACCCATAAAAAGGTATTTTGTAGGGGGGAAAACAAGATGAGGGGTGGGAGTGGGGGGAGGGAAATGGGGACATAGACAAGTGAAAGGGTATCAATGTATGTGAATTAATGTATCTTATATCTAGCAAATATCATGTAACCCTTCTATTAATTACAATAAAAATATATGAAGAAAAAAAGGTATTTTGTAGATATCAATTTTTAAGGGATTAAAAAAATTATTTTATCTTTTGCCAGTCTTGGGGCTTGAACTCATCAGGGCCTGGACACTGTCTCTGAGCTTCTTTTTACTCAAGACTAGCACTCTACCACTTGAGCCACAGCATCATTTCTGGCCTTTTCAATTTATGTGGTACTAAGGACTTGAACCCAGGGCTTCATGCATGCTAGGTAAGCACTCTACCACTGAACTGTACCCCTAGTCCAGTGTCTCGTGTGTGTGTGTGTGTGTTGATCAGTTGTGAGGCTTGAACTCTGGGTCTTGGCACTGTCCCTGAACTCTTCAGCTCAAGGCTTGTGCTCTACCAGTTGGATAGTCATGTTTAGTGACATGAAGTCTAAGACACTGAATTAAGTTGCACTGACATTGTGCCTTTTACTCCCCCCCCCATTTGGCCAGTCCTGGGGCTTGAACTCAGGGCCTGAGCACAGTCCTTGGGTTTTCTCAAGGCTAGAGCTCTACCACTTGAGCCACAGCACCAGTTCCAGCTTTTTCTATGTATGTGGTACCGAGGAATTGAACTGGGCCTTTGTGCATGCTAGGCAAGCAATTCACCATTAGGCTAAACTCCCAGCTCAGCTTTTTCTATGTATGTGGTACTGAGGAATTGAACCCGGGTCATCATGCATGCTAGGTAAGCACTCTACCACTAGGCTAAACTACCAGACCCTGTGCCTTTTATTTTTTATAAGTGTTATTGGGATTTGAACTCAGGATCGCTTGCTTGCTTGCTTGCTTGCTTGCGAGTCAAGTACTGAGTGATGTGTGGCTTTAGCTCTGCTTTGTGATAGTTATTTTTGAGACAGGATCTTGTTTCCTGCCTGGGCATGGTCCTTGACCTTAATTTACCTCTTTAGTCTTCCCATAGCTGCTAGGTTTTTCAGCTTCCCTCCACTGAGGTGGAGACTTGGGTTTTTTTGTTTTTGTGTCAGTCATGGGTATTGAACTCAGAGCCTGGATGCTGTCCTTGAGCTCTTTCGCACAATGCTGGTGGTTAACTGAAGTTAAAAGTCTCATGACTTTCCTATCTAGCCTGGCTTTGAACTGTGATCCTCAGGATTCAGCCTCCTGAGTAGCTAGGATTACAGGCATGAGCCACTAGCTTCCAGCCCATCCCTGCCTCCTTTCTTTTCTTTTGTTATTTATTTATTTATTTATTTTAATCTACACTGGCCTGGAATTAAGATCCTGCCAACCTCAGTCTCCTATGTAGCACAGAGTAAAAGGCACATGCCACTAAGCATATTTATGGTTTTAGAAGAGGTCTCATCTACTTATATGCCCAGGAGGGCCTCCAACTGTAAACTTTCTATATAGTCTAGCCTATACCTTCAAGTACCTAATACTGTAAGTGTGAGCCATCATACCTGGCACCACTCAAAGTTAAGTATGTATGACTGTTTTCATACAGCTGGGTGAGTTTTTAGGTCACAACCACTAAAGCAAGAAGCTCGGTCAGAGCTAGAGTTAAAGCATTAACGGGCTGACATATCAAAGCCTCTCATGTTAACTACCATGCTACTGTTTTCAAGGCTGCAGGTGGAAAGTGACTGCCATGTACTCCACTGATGCATAGCACTAAGCACAGAGCTGGACACAGAGCAGTGGCTCCCTGACCACTGCTCACCACTGGTCTTCAATAAAACTCTCCACATTAAAGAAAACTCACAAGAAAGCTCAGCTAAAGGCCTTGTCCCAAGCAATGCTGACAAAGAGAAAAGGTCTCCTCATCTGAATATAACAGAGGGTTCTCAGTGATTTGTCTTTTGGGAAATAACATTTCAACCATTACCCAACTTCCTGGGCAAGAGAAAGGAATACCAGAACATTTTCTGGAGGGCAAGATAGGGTTGAGGAAACAGCTGAGGGCCAGACCAGTTGTGACCAGGTCCTTGGGTTTTACAAGTCTCCACTGACCATAGAGCCTGTCTAGACAGCCTTGGCTTAGAAATTTGATCAGGCTGACTCGTGCTCTACCACCTGTCAAAAAGCTCTTTAAGGGGAAAGTAGAATGGGAAGATAAACAATATTTGCTCACTATACCCCCCCCCCAACACCCTACCCTGCTTTTTTTCCCTTTGGTCCTGGGACTTGAACTCTAGGCTTGGGCACTATCTCTGAGCTCTTCAGCTCAAGGCTAGCACTCTACCACTTGAGTCACAGTGTCACTTCCTGTTTTCTGGTGGTTAACTGGAGATAAGAGTCTCATGAACTTTTGTACCCCAGCTGGCTTTCAACTACGATCCTCGGATCTCAGCCCCCTGAATAGCTACGATTATAGGCATGAACCTCCAGCACCTAATCACTGTAGCCTTTTATCCTATTGGAAATAAACATTTATCTGCTGAAGTGACTAGTTTTTCTGTTTTGGGTGTGCATGGATGGAGAAACTAAGATACTGATTAAGGGAAATAGGTGTGCTCACATGCACAACTATAGGCCAAACCAGTTCTAAGATTAAGATGCCCATTGCAGACAAGTATATAGTAATATTTACTATAGGAAAATTAAAAAAATGGAAAATTGGTGAAAATATTAGATAAAAACTGAGATTCTGGGGGCTGGGAGTTTGTCTTAGTGGTAGAGTGCTTGCCTAACATGCATGAAGACCCAGGTTCGATTCCTTGGTACCACATACATAGAAAAAAGCTGGAAGTGTTACTGTGGCTCAAGTAGTAGAGCTCTAGCCTAGAGAAAAAAAAGTTCAAGGACACTGCCTAGGCACTGAGTTCAAGCCCCACAACTGACAAAAAACAAAACAAAATAAAACAAACAAAAAACTGAGATTCTGAAACCACTGTTCTTCAATGCGAGTTCTGCTCAGTAATTTGAGGAAGACATGGTGCTTGGGATCCATTTTGGACTATTATGGGAAAAGTAACACTGCGGTCAATTACCTGACATTAAATCTCCCTGTCTATTTTTTTGCCCCCTTGGTTGTGGAGCTTAAACTCTGGGTCTAGGTGCTGTCCCTGAACTTCTTTGCTCAAGGCACTCTCTCTGCCACTTTGAGCCTTTTTCAGCTCCACTTCCAGCTTTTTGGTGGTTAAAGCTCTTATCAATAAGTCTCACACAGACTTCCTTCCTGGGTTGGCTTTGAACCATGACCTCAGATCTCAGCCTGAGTAGTTAGGATTACAGATGGCAGCCATTGGTGACTGGCATCAGTGCCCACTTTGTACAATCTCTGTGAGGATGAGGAGTAACCAAGGACTCTGACAGGCACTATCCAAGATAGACCTAGAAAGGTACAACCCAAAACATCTTAGCAAGAACCTCTCCGGGGCCAGGAGCATAGCCTAGTGGTAGAGTGCTTGCCTAGCAAGCACGAAGCCCTGGGTTCGATTCCTTGGTAAAAGATACACAGAAAAAGCAGGAAGTGGTGCTGTGGATCAGGGGGTAAGAGTTTTAGTCTTGAGAAAGCCCAAGGACAGTGCCCAGGCCCTGAGTTCAAGCCCTAGAACTGGCAGAAAGAAAAAAGAAAAGAAAGAACCTGTCTGGGAACAAGAGACCCACCCCCTTGCAAAGAGCATGGGCAGATTACACTGCATGTGGAGAATAGTTCTCACTCCCCTCTCCTTTTTGGACTCCAACTACACAGCACGAATTTCCACTCCAATGAATGAGCCCTCATCCATATGCTTAAAAATCCTTTTGTCACGGAGAAGTTTGGTTCCTGTCAACAGCACTTCCTTAACAAAAAGCCCTCACATATAATCGGAACTATCTAGGAGTCAGCAAAGTGGCTGGAGCCCTGATCAGCGTACGGCTTTTAAAGTACCAACTATCTGCTATCACAGCTGGAGCTGCCTTGGCACTGACAGCTGGTCCAGTTCATTTACATTCCCCTCACACAGTCCTTTAGCTACTGCAGGAGGCTACAGATGCCTGTTTATTTGTTTTTGGTAAAAAACTGGTTTGTTGCAGATGTGGTTATATTTCACTAGCATAAAGTTAACAACACTGAATATCACAAAGGAGAGAAGGAACCTAGACCTGGAAAGAAAGTAAATGTGTGGGAAAGGAAAAAAAAAACCAAATACAAATGACCTGGGGGAGTCATGGGTGATTAAAAAATCACATTCACACTCTCAGTTTCCACTAAGACTTCAAGACAGACATTATTCAGTTACTCTGGTTATACTGTCACTTACTGATGATCTCTTTCTCGAATTTGTGTCCTCGAGAGTTCCCAAAACTGTACCTCCTCATGGCCCTGGCTAACTTTCCACAAAGTCCTATATATATTGCTGAATTCATAAGCAAAATGATGATTCCAGGCAAACAGAAAGAGAAATGTCTGATCCTAAGTATATATATTCTAAAGTCATTACTTCCAAATCTCCCTATTATCTCTCAAACCCATTCTTCCATCCCAAACCAAAGAGATGAAAAACAAACTGTGAAGTGCTTTATGTGAAAACACATAAGGAAGAAGAGGGTCTCAACAAAGTATCCCATCATGTCCAACAAACAAAGCTGTCCTCCATCTCAGCAGAGACAGTATCTTATTCCAAAGGAACCCTAGGCACTAAGTCCTCCTCCAGATAATACATTAATATAGACTTTATCTTAGAGTGACCAGCTCCCAGAAACTTAACTGGAATTTAGGTTAGTGGAAGAGATTGCAAAGGTCCTTAGTTTTACATGGCCAAAATCTGCTTGAGGATCCTTTCTTGTGTATGTACTGTTCTTAAACTCAGGGCTTGTGTGTGTACTGTTCTTGAACTTAAGCTTTTATGCTCAAGGCTCAAGGCTATGGCCCTACCCCTGGGCCTGGGAGTTGTCCCTGAGCTCCAGGCTACTGACTTACCCAAGAGCCAAGCCCCACTTCCCATTTTCTAGAGGTTAACTGGAGATAAAGAGTCTCAGGTCCTTTTGTGCACAGGTGGGCTTTGAACCTTGATCCTATGATTACAGATGTGAGCCTTAGTGCCTCCCAGTTTTTTTTTTTTTGGGGGGGGGGGGGAAATTCAGTCCTGGGGCTTGAACTCAGGGTCTAGGTGCTACCCCAGGGCCTGTGTTCAAGCTCCACCACTTGAGCCACAGTGCCACTTTGACTTTTTCTGTTCTGAGTAATGGAACCCAGGGCTTTATGCATGCTAGGCCACTAAGACACGTTCTAGCCCCATTTCTGGCCCACTTTTTTGGGGGGGGCATGGGTCGTGTGGCTTGGGGGGGGGTCTCAGGTCCTTTATGTGCCCAGACTGGATGTGAACCTTGATCCTCAGCTCTCAGCCTCCTGAGCAACTACGATTACATGCGTGAGCCACACCGCCAGCTGAGCCTATTTCTTAAATGTAAAGATTCTGCAAGGAGATGTTAAGATTGTTAGGAACAGCTGGGTGTGGTTGTGCTGATGCAGTAACTTTTGAAATGCCCGAGAAAAAACTTTTGTTGTGGAGCATCAGTGCCACCTAATGGTAACTGGCTGTATGGCTTATGAAGGTCAGTGAGATGTGATTTTAAATTTTTTTTTTTTTTTTTTTTTTTTTTTTTTGCCAGTCCTGGGCTTGAGCTCAGGGCCTGAGCACTTTCTCAAGGCTAGCACTCTACCACTTGAGCCTCAGCACCACTTCTAGCCTTTTTTTTTTGCTATGTATGTGGGGTACCGAGGAACTGAACCCAGGTCTTTGTGCATGCTAGGCAAGCACTCTACCACTAGGCCAAACTCCCGGCCCCTTAATTTTATCCTCTACACAGACTTTCCTTGACAGCAGAAAGGGAGCCTAGAAAGTGTCATTATCAGCAGAAAAAGGCCAAGTTCTAAGCAAATGGCCCTGTTGTTCATAATACACTACTGCATTTTCTTTGCCATGCAGTCCTCAGATGTAGAAGATGAGAATAAAAGGAAGAACTTCTGAGCTCAAGTTGCCAGATCAAGCATTCATTATTCCAAACTCCAAGCTCTTTTTTTTGTTTCATCTGGCCAGTTTGGGGGCTTGACTCAGGGCCTGGGCACAGTCCCCAGTTTCTTTTGCTCTACAGTGCCACTTTGGCTTTTTCTGTGTTCACCAGCTTGAGTTGCTGTTTCCATGTGATATGAGATGGATGATCCAATTTTATTTTTTTTTGGATGTGCACATCCAGTTTCCCATTGTGTTGTTCTTTCCCTTTTGAATATACTCGTCAAAGATTAGCTTACCATGATGGATTTACTTTTGAATTTTCTACAATATATGCTGTCTTCATGCAAGACCATAGTCTTTTTGTTGCTAGTGATTTCTAGTTTCATTCCACTGTGGTCAGAAGAGATACTTGGTAGAAAGTTGATCTCAAATTTGTTAAGACTAAGCAGGGCGAGGTGGCTCACACCTGTAATCCTAGCTAAAGGAAGTGGGGATGTGACTCAAGGGGTAGGGATGTAGCCTTGAGCTGAAGAAGAGCTCAAGGACAGCATCAGGGCCAGAGTTCAAACCCCATGACCCATCCAAAAAAAAAAAAAAAGACCCTCTGCTAGATAACATTGTATATGCTCTAGTCCCTTATATGAAACGGTATAGTATTCCCACATGACCTATGCACATCCTTCCATACAATTAAAATCATCTCTAGATTATTTCTAATATCGAATATAATGCAAATGCTATGTAAATAGTTGATATACTGTACTGTTCAGGAACAGGTACAAGAAAAGAAAAAAGTCTGCATGTGTTTGATACAGAATTAACTTTTTCCCTCGAATATTTTTAATCTGTCAATGAATCCATGGATGCAGAGCATATAGATATGGGAGTAACTGTTCTATATTTATTATTGGTATATATTCCAGCTTAATCCTTTTACCATAATTTCTCTCAGGACAGTAAATGACTTAATTATGGTTGCTTGCTTGCTTTTGGTTATCATCTTCATGGAATACCTTTTTTGTGCTGTTGATTGTGGTCTTTTTTCATTTTATTTCTAATTTATTAATTTGTCATTACACAAACAATACATGAATACATATTCAGAAACATCAAACATTACAGGTAAAGCTAATGAACACCATCAAACTACAGCTAACCGCGGACAGCTGCCCTCTGGACAGCTATGTCCATTCACTGAGCCGGGACTCTGTGTGAACATGTGGCATGTTTAATACCAACTGTAGCATATGATTATACATATGTGTGGGCTTTAAAAAAAAAAAAAAGTCTTTCCACATTCAGCCTACAGGTATCCATGAAACTAATGGAGGGTTTAAACACAACATTTAGCCTTCTCCCCTGCCCCTCCAGTCCTGGAACTCCAACTCAGGGCCCGAGCACTGTCCTTGGGCTTTCTACTGCTTGAGCAGTTTGAAGCCAGCTGAGGCAGTGAAGGCTGTGAAACTTATCTCCAACAAAACTATTTAAAAAGACGGGCATGGGGAGGAGGGAAATGGGGACCAAGACATGAGAAAGGGTATCAATGTATGTGAATTAATGCACCTTCTATCTGGCGAATATAATGTAACTCTTCTATTAATTACAATTAAAAAAAATTAAAAAAAAAAAAAAGACAGGCATGCCTGAAATCATACTCAAGAGGCTGAGATCTGAAGATTGTGGATCAAAGCCGGCCTGGACAAAAAAGTCTATGAGACTCATATCAAATTAAACACCACAAGACTCGAAGTGGCAATGTGGCTCAAAGTGGTAGAGCACTAAAAAAAGCTCAGGAATAGTACCTTAGACCCTGAGTTCAAGCCATACAATGGGGTGAGGGGGAAGGAGAGAGAAAAGAAGCGGGGGATGAAAGCAAGCAAGCAGTAAAGAAAGAAAAATATCAATATACCTATTCAGTCTTTTGATTGGGAGTTTAGGCCCTATACATTTAAATCAATCACTGAGAAAGAAGGATTTATTGCTATTTTTGTTTTGCTTTGTATCTGTCCATCATATAGGTTTTTTTTGGGGGTCCCTTTTTCCTTTTTGTGTAGTGACAGGCATTAATTCCTTTTTCAATCTGTAAGTATTTTCTTCATGGTCATATTGGGACTTATGTAGAACATCCTATATTTATAATAACATATTTTAAGGTGATAACATTTTTTTTTTTTTTGGCCATGCCTCGGGCTTGAACTCAAGGCCTTAGCACTGTCCTTGGGCTTTATCAAGGCTAGAACCCTACTACTTGAGCCACATCACCACTTCCAGCTTTTTCTATGTATGTGGTACCAAGGAATCAAACCCAGCTATTCAAATATCCAAAGATTACATTCTAAACACATTCACTGAATGCAGTTTCAGACTAACATGTGCAACTAGTCTATTTCTAAGTCGTTGGAGAATAATGGTCTTTGCTTCTACTTGGTCTTCCAAGCAGAATCATAACAAAAAAAACCTTATCAGATTTTGTCAGAGATGTCAATATGACAGTCAAGTGCTATGTGAATTTTGGAGGCAAGAAGAAGTATGTATATGTGGGTAGTATTTGAACATGGGCTAAGAAGAAACAAATCAAGAAATATAACAATAGAAAAAACTAAGTTCCTGTTTTATATTAGTATACATTTATCCTTACAAAAAAACCAGAGAGCAAGGACTCAAAGAGCTCTGTAATTGGAATCACACATGTAGCTTCTACTTTGTAACCAAGACAACCACCCTCATGTGATTTTACTGAAAGGATGGCACCAATAATTCTCAAGCAGCAGCATACACACTTGATAAGCCATTAGGGAACCTCACAATATCAAAATTCAGTAAAAGCATACACGAAAAATCTTACGTCCTTACCTTCCGGCAGCGAGGATTAGGGCAGCTGAACCTCTTCACATCACTGTCTAATAGAGCAGGAAAGCTGCAGGAAGGGCACCTGCAATCAGACAATATAAACAGCATTACTCAGAGGGCAAAAGCCTGAAGAGGCTGGAGGGATTGTTCAAACTGAAAGTAAACTTTGAGCTGGAGAGCTACAATTTTTTTTTTATTTTATTTTTTGCCAGTCCTGGGCGTGGGCTCAGGGCCTGAGCACTGTCCCTGGATTTTCTCAAGGCTAGGGCTCTACCACTTTAGCCACAGCACCACTTCTGGATTTTGCTATGTATGTGGTACCGAGGAATCGAACCCGGGTATTCATGCATGCTAGGCAAGCACTCTACCACTAGGCCAAACTCCCGGCCCCAAGAGCTACAATTTTTTTTTTGTTGTTGTTGTTTTGTTGTCCCCCCATCAGTGGGTGGGTGGAGGGTGTTGAATTCAGGACCTTAGCAATGGTCCCTGAACCTTTGTGCTCAAGTAACTCTACAACTTTTGAACCACAGTGCCACTTTTTTAAAATTTTTTTAATTTTTTACCAGTCCTGAGGCTTGAACGCAGGGCCTGAGCACTGTCCTTGAGCTTTTCCTCAAGGCTAGTACTCCACCACTTAAGCCATAGCACCACTTCTTGCTTTTTCTATGTATATAGTACTGAGGAAATGAACCTGGGTCTTCAGGCATGCTAGGTAAGCACTTTACCACTAGGCCAAACTCCCAGCCCCATTTCCCGTTGTTTTCTGGAGGTTAATGAGAGAAAAGAGTCTCACAGACTTTTTCCTGCCTGGGGTGGGCTTCAAACTGCCATCCTCAGATCTCAGCTTTCTTAGTAGCTAGCAAGCATGGGCCATCAATGCCCAGCAGCTACAGCGTTTTCATACTTGTTATTTTCTACTAAAGCATAGACTGAGCCTCTTCTTTCCTGGATCTTCCAGAACATACAGGTATCTACCATCTAGGTCCTGGTTGACTATCAACCATTCATTGAGTAAACATATATCCAAACTTTTTGGAGAATTCCTGTACACATTATTTTTTTCTCCAAGCTAAGGCTCAGCAACTGAACCTACAGGCCAGATGACTAGGGAGCTGTAAGTCATGCAGATGAATATTTAATTTATAGTTTTCCACTTATAACTAATTATTGTATTTCTCAGCAAGAAATGCACAAACCAGCCGGGCACGGTGGCTCATGCCTGTAATCCTAGCGACTCAGGAGGCTGAGAACTGAGGATCAAGGTTCAAAGTCAACCCAGGCACAAAAGGACCTCCAATTAACCTCTAGAAAACAGAAAGTGGGGCTTGGCTCTAGGATAGGTTGGTAGTGGTAGCCTTTAGCTGAAGCGCTCAGGGACAGTGTCCAGGCCCAGGGGTAGGATGGAAGCCTTGCGCTGAAGAGCTCAGGGACATCACCCAGGCCGAGTTCAAGCCCACCAAAAAAAAAAAAAAAAAAAAGGCATAAAACCCTGGTAGATGCAGCTTTGTTATAAAATTTGCTGATTGGAGAAAGTTCTCAGGCAGCACTCACATTCAAGGTATGAGTTCTTATGACTTTTATTTTTGTTGGTTGGTGGTGGATCTTGAACTCTTTTTTGGCGCAGGGGCAGTCGTGGGACTTGAACTCAGGGCCTGAGCAATGTCCCTGGGTTTTTTTCCTCAAGGCTAGCACTCTGTCACATGAGCCAGAGCACCATTTCTGGCTTTTTCTATGTATGTGGTACCGAGGAATCAAACCCCAGTCTTCATGCATGCTAGGCAAGCATGCTACCACTAGGCCAAACTCCTGGCCGGGTCTTGAACTCTTGAGATGAGTTCTACCAGAGAACTTACCTGACAAGCTCATCAGCATAGGCTGCGGCAACTTCTTCTTCAGCCTTTCTCTCATAGTATTTATATAGGATGGTCTGTGGAAGTACTTTCTCCAGTTCACTGGTTGGGAATGAACACGTGCAGCTCCCTTCCATGCAGCTGAGATCTGACTAGAATGGTAAGGTAAGCAGAACACAGAAAAGTCAACCAAAGCCAGGTGCAGTGGCTCACGCCTGTAATCCTAGCTACTCAGGAGGCTGAGATCTGAGGATTGCAATTCAAAGCCAGCCTGGGCACAAAAAGTCTGTGAGACTCTTATCTCCAATTAACCATCAGAATACTGGAAGCTATGGTTCAAGAAGTAGGGCAATAGCCTTGAGCCTTGAAGAGCTCAGTGACAGCGCCCAGGCCAGAGTTCAAGTCCCAGACTAACCAAAAAGAAAGAGAGGGGGAAAAAATGTCAACTAAGGTTTCAGAGCTGAACTGCATCTTTCAATGAATATCAAGTAGCTGGTTAATAACAGACCCCGGAGGTGGCAGAACAACATCTACTTTGTCTTCTTTCTTGAGAAAATACTTCAAAGAAACCATGAAATGAAAACAGGAAGCCCAATTTTGATACTAGTAGCAGTCCAAATTAGGGCCCACAATGATGAAAAGTAGATGGAGGAAGATCACCTGGCTTAGCAGATCAGAAAGCCCTGGTTCAGTATACGAAAAGAGAGCCAGCAGAGAGTAGCAAGCTGCTTTCCTCAGTGGATCTGCAAAGCAGTAGACTCTCTAGGAGTTTAGTGTGAGGAGAGTAAGAAATATATCAGTTATTCGCCTTTAGTTCCCACTTCCTTTAGACTGAATCAGCTTCCACCACAAAGGAGGAAGGCTCAGGGACAGTGGAAGCAGCAGTGATAGAGGAGGGCAGAGCTGAGGAGAGCACTCAAGTGAAGTCTACACAATGACAAAAGGATTCTCTAAACTCCTTCCTTCCACTCAGCTCCAGACTGATGGAGACAGGATTTACACCCAAGTCCAGTAAGAACATCTAACAGAATACCATTTGAAGTTTATCATATAAAACTATTACCAGACACCTAAAATCAATCTCATCAAGCTCTAAAAGCTTCCAATATGAATGAAGAAAAGTGCCAGACATCTAACGAACATTTCCTCGAATTTGCAGATACCAAAACAGCTACAAGTAAAAACACTTATTAAAGTTAACAATAAAGCTGGTACATACACGCACGCACATGTACTTGCACACGAGTGCACGCACACACACAGTCTGCAAGCAAGTGCACATGTGCGTGGCTCAACTGCGCACACAAATACACATTAATAATAGCTAAAATCTATGCAGTATTTATCAATGTGTCACAAAATACATGCTTTAAACATGATACATCATTCAATATTCCTAACAATTTTCTTTTGTGTGTGGGTCATGGGGGCTTGAATTTGGCCTGGGCTCTGTCCCTGAGCTCTTCAGCTCAAGGCTATGCCCTACCCTAGAGCCAACCTCCACTTCCCATTTTCTAGCGGTTAATTGGAAATAAAGAGTCTCAGGTTCTTTTGTGTCCAGGCTGGCTTTGAACCTTGATCCTCAGATCTCAGCCTCCAGAGTAGCTAGGATTACGGCATTAGCCACCACACCCAGCTGTTCCTATCAATCTTAAGAGCATCTCCTTTGCTGAGAGAAAGAAGCTGAGACTTAGATCACACTTTCTGGAAAACATAATCCTTATTGAAGCTTGAACTCAGGGCTTGGGCATTGTCCTGTACCTTTTTGGCTCAATGTAAGAAAAGTAGTAGTGCTCTACTGCTTGAGCCACAGCTTTCTTTCTGACCTGTTGGAGGTTAATTGAATCCCCTGGCTTCAAATCACAATTAAGCCAGGCATTCAAAGCCAGCCTGATCTCTCTAAAGACCAGGAAACTTTTTTTTTTTTAATATTTTTTATTTATTTATTTATTCATTCATTCATTCATTCATTCATTCATTCATTTATTTATTTATTTGCCAGTCCTGGGCTTGAGCTCAGGGACTGAGCTCTGTCCTTGGGATTTCTCAAGGCTAGAGCTCTACCACTTGAGCCTCAGCACCACTTCTGGCTTTTTCCTGTGTATGTGGTACGGAGGAATTGAACCCGGGTCTTCGTGCATGCTAGACAGGCACTCTACCACTAGGCCAAACTCCTGGCCCCAGACCAGGAAACTTTTATCCCCAATAAATCACTAGAGAATGGGAAGTGGGGCTGTGGCTTAGGGGTAGGGCAGTAGCCTTGAGCTGAAGAGCTCAGGGACATCGCCCAGGCCCGGAGTTCAAGTCCCATGCTCCCCTCCCCCAAAATAAAATAAATAAAATAAAAATTAAATAAGATCACAATCCTCAGATCTCAGCCTCCTGAGTAGTATGATTTGGTGGTACCTTGGTAGGAGATTTTATATTGTACTTTATGTTTTCAATTATTATTATTATTATCACTATTATTATTCTTTTTTTTTGGCCAGTCTTAGGGCTTGAACTCAGAGCCTGAGTACTGTCCTTTGACTTTCTCAAGGCTAAAAATCTCTACCACTTGAGCCACAGCACCACTTCTGCCTTTTCCTATGCATGTGGTACCAAGGAATCGCACCTGGGTCTTTGTGCATGCTAGGCAAGCACTCTACCACTAGACCAAACTCCCAGCCCATTATTATTATTGTTATTATTATTACTAATATGATTATTGCCAGTCATGGGGCTTGAACTCAGGGCCTGGGCACTGTCCTTGGACACTTTTTGCTCAATGCTAGTGCTCTGCCACTTGAGCCACAGCACCACTTCCAGCTTTTCCTATGTATGTGGTACCGATGAATTGAACCCAGGGCTTTGTGCATGCAAGGCAAGCACTCTACCACTTCTTGCCCATTCTTGTTTTTTTTTATTAATGGTCCTTGGGTTTGAACTCAGGGCCTTGTATTTGCTAGGCAGGTACTATACCACTTGAGCTACTAATACCGGCGTTAGGGCTTTTAGGTCTCAGAAGGTAAACTATCTCTCCCTGACCTCATTTCTTTCTTTCATCTCCTCTTTTATTCTCAAGACAGCCACAAAAACTATAATTTCTCTTCTTAAAGGGTTGTCACACTGGGTGCAGTGGCTCAGGCCTGTAACCCTAGCTATTCAGGAGGGTGAGATCTGAGGATCAAGGCTCAAAGCCAGCCAGGGCACAAAAGGAACTGAGACTCTTGTCTCCAATTAAACTCTAGAAAATTGGGAAGTGGGGCTGTGGCTCAAGGGTAGGGTGGGTGGTAGCCTTGAGCTGTAGAGCTCAGGGGAAGCGCCTAGGCTGAGCTCAAGCCCCATGACCCACACACACACACACAAAAAAAATAATAATAAATATATATATATACACGTATGAAACTTACTAATGTACTCTCCCATGCTGAAATAAGCTGGAAGTTCTAAGTTCATCCTCAATCCGATGGTGAACAGGATGGTGAGTGCTCAGGTATGCCCTGTAGGGCTAGGTTTGGGAACATAGACTTTTACCATTTCCAGAAAATAAACTGTTATACTTAGAACCAACAATCTTGTATGTCAGGTCATATACTTACCAACTATCAGCAGAATTCTACAAGTGGCACTTGCCCATCTGTGTGGTTATTCCAGACTGTGAATGTTTCTTACATAATACAGAATATTAAGCAAATCTTACCTTTCCAGATCCAAAGACAGCCTCTTGGGCATATCTAATGAGACACTCCTTGCAGAATAAGTGAGCATCAGCACACTGTGTCAACTCTTCAAATGGAAATTCTCCATAACAACAGCGGCACTCAATCAGCTGGCCATCCTGTAGGTCATCAGAGACACATGTGAATTAGCTTAGACGCTCACTTCATACTGTATGTGAAGGCCCCGTATACCTGTACCAGACACATACCCTGAGATCCAAAGGGACCCCTAGAAGTTACTAAATGAGTTGTTTTCTGCTATCTAAACACAGTTCAGAAAATGCAGGTATGCCTATAACTCACAATTTGGGAAATGGAGACAGTAGGATTATGAGTTTGAGACCAAACTGGGCCACGTAGCAAGATACTGTCTGAAAAAGTGAATAAATAAGTCAAAGCAGCTCAGGGTAGCAAGTGCAACATTAATTCACAGTTAAAGATAGCAAGCTATCCCTGCTCTTTTTGGGGGTGTTTTTTTTGGACTAAATCTTTGTATAAAGCCATCACAGATCATCATTTCCTGGTTCTAAGAGAATTGTAACATCTGTACCCAGACGCTAACATGACTATAAAAGGTGTAAGGTGGTGTGGGATATTATCTGAAAAACTTCTAAAAGTATTTTTTCTTTGTGTTTTCAGGCAAGAATATGAAGGGATAGGGCCGGGAGTTTGGCCTAGTTGGTAGTGTGTTTGCCTAGCATGCACGAAGACCCGGGTTCGATTCCTTGGTACCACATACTTAGAAAAAGCCAGAAGTGGTGCTGGGGCTCAAGTGGTAAGAGTTCTAGCCTTGAGAAAAATCCAAGGACAGTGCTCAGGCCTTGAGCTTAAACCCAGAACTGGCAAAAAAAAAAAAAAAAAAAAGAATATGAAGGGATCATAACTCTGTCTGTTTTCTTTTGCCTGTACGAGGGCTTGAATTTAGGGCTATATGCTACCTGGCAGTTGAATTACCATTTGCACCATGCCTTTAACCCCTCTTTCCTGTGTGTGCCAGTACTGGGGCTTGCTTTAACTCAGGGCCTCTCACTCTTGCTTAGCTTTTTTGCTCAAGGCTGGGACTTTATACTACTTGAGCCATACCTCTATTTCTGCCTTTTAGCTGATTAAACTTTTCTGCCTTGGCTGGCTTTAAATTTCAATACTCAGATCTCAGCCTCCTCAGTAGCTAGTATAATAGCTTTGAACAACCAAGCTTTAGGCCAAACTTTATCTTAAGGGACTAATTAAGTGAATTAAGCCAGTACCATCAACTGACAAACTAGGATTCAACTGAATCTTTTTATTCACTACACAGACAAAAAAGCCATCAGCATGTTCCTACTATGTTGAAAAGGCCGTTACTATATAAGGCAGCAGCAAATGCCCAAGGCCAGATGTACACATTGTCCTCTAAGAGTGTATCTAGCATATTCCAGAAATGTTCCTTAAGAAGAAATTGTTAACACTAACCCCCCACTGCAGTTCTGATTCAGTCCTGTAGTTAGAATGACTGTGCTAGCTCCTGTAACCTGGTTGTAACCTGGTTAAACTCAGCAACTGGAAAGAAAATTAATCAGAAGTTTGTTTTTGAGATGTCAAGGAAATAAGAATTAGGAAGGGAAGCACATGAGATTACTCAGAATAAATGAATTAGGTAAGACTTCACAATACTCTCTGCCTTTCTCTCTCTCTCTCTCTTTTTTTTTTTTTGGATGATACTGGGATTTGAACTTAGGGCCTGGTGCTGTCTCTGAGCTTGGGCTCTATTACTTGAACCATAGCTCCATTTCCAGATTTTTTGTGGTTAATCAGAGATAAGAGTCTCAAGGATTTTACTGCCCTGGCTGGCTTTGAACCATGATCCTCAGATCTTAGCCTCCAGAGTAACTAGGATTACAGGCATGCACCACCAGCACTAAGCTCAAAATACCTTTTGATATTGTTCTTCATTCATCTGCAGGGCAAGCAAAAAGTCTTCATGCTGAGGGGGAAAGAAGTCATACATTCAGATACAAGTTAAGTAGTAAACAGTATTTACTTCTGTGAATGCTACTATCTTGTTACCATAACTATATACTTCAGTCATTAAAAAGATACCTAGAACAACTTGTTGAGAGAATGACATAAATAAGTAAAAAGCAAGTTTGACTACACAGTTTGCTGGTAAGGCTAAGAGGTAACATTGCTGAGAATGCAAAACAGCAGAACCAGGAAAAGAAGCATATCCATACCACTTTTAGGAATCTGACCCAAAGAGGTCTTAGGCTAGAAAGTTCTCTCATAATTATGAAAGATGGAAGTTCAAAATAAAGGTTTCAGAAAAGCTGGCTCCTGCTAGAGGTTCTGAGGGAGAAATCATAGCTTTTGGACACCTGTGACAGTGCTTAACATTTTCTTGGCTTGTAAGCCCATCACTCTAATCTTTGCCTAGACATCCCCTTTTTTTATGTAATCTATCTTCTTCAAGTCCTATTCTCCCCCGCATCCCCCATCCAGGGGCTTGAACTTAGAACCTGGGCACAGCCCTTGGATTTTCTCAAGGCCAGAGCTCTACCACTTGAGCCACAGCACCACTTCTGGCCTTTTCTATGTATGAGGTACTGAAAAATCAATCGCAGGTCTTGGTGCATGCTAAGCCAACCCCCTTCCCATTTTAAAAATTGTTATTAAAAAGGTTATGTACAGAGGGGTTACAGTTATAAAGACCAGGTAAAAAGTATACTTATTTATGGACAATGTCACTCTTTCCTTTATTCTCCCAATTTTTCCCTCCTATCCTCACCCACAAGTTGTACAGTTCATTTTCAACAAACTGTCCAGTACCATTGTTGCATTTGTTCACCCTCTGTCCCTCCATTTCTGTGCCTCCCTTTATACCTCCAAAGATATACAATGAACAGAACAAAAAGAGAAAACGAAACAAAACAGCAAAAAAGAAAAAGCTGGGCTGGGAGTTTGGCCCTAGTGGTAGAGTGCTTGCCTAGCATGCATGAAGACCCAGGTTCAATTCCTTGGTACCAAAAACATAGAAAATAGCGGGAAATGGTACTGTGGCTCAAGTGGTGGAGCTCTAGCTTTGAGATAGCCCAAGGAAAGTGCTCAGGCCCTGAGTTAAGGCCCAGGACTGGCCAAAAAAAAAAAAAGAAGAAGAAAAGAAAAAAAAATTAGTTTTCATTTTCTGGAATTCATTGATAAATATTATTTTGTATGATCAGAAGCACGTAGGTAGTATGCTTTTCTGTTCCTCTCCTAAGAGTATCGTCCTTTGGTCTCACTGTGTATAAATGCCTAGAGCCAAGGTCTTATTTCTAATAGGAAAAAACCCAGAGCCAATTATGGTAGTGGTAAGTGCCTATAATCTCAACACTTGGAGGCTGAGGCAGGATGATGGAGAGTTTGAAGCCAGACTAAGCTATATGGTAAGACTCTAATCAAATAAAGAGTAATTTAAAAAAAAAACATTTAACTAGACATAAAAATCTATGATGGGCTATGTATTCTGTAGATACAATGTTTTATTACATATATTAATATGGTTGTATGACATATAAACTCTCAGCTTAATTATAATTATGTTCTAAAATCTATGTGCCAGTGATTGTATAGAGATTCAATTCTTGAATACTTGTTGGTTGAATATAACATTTGAAATACGATGTAAAAATCAATGCTAATAAATTTTTAATAATAATAATAGAAGTTTCCTATTCCCTGAAACTTCAAAACAACCCTGAAGGTTTGGCCAAAAGAAAAAATGATGGAGTGTGCTCTATTATTACAGATACTAGGTTTTAAAAGGAAAAGAGATCAAAAGATGCTAGTATCTCATACCTGCAACCTTAGCTGTTCAGGTCGCTGAGATCTAGAGGATTTCTGAAGACAGGTTTGGCAGATAATTGGTGATGAGACTCCATCACCAATTAACTAGCAAAAAAACAAGGTTGGAAGTATGGTTCAAGTGGGAGGGGTTCAACTGAGCAAGAAATCCAAGGCATTCAAGTCCTGAGGACTTTTTTGGCAAGTACTTCCATGCCTGACTTCTCCCTCCTCACCCCCCACACCCATGGGGGTGGGGAGAGGGAAGGAAAGAGAAAATGGCTATAGGAATTACTAGAATACTCTGTTAGGTTTTTTGTTGTTGTTGTTTTTTGTTTTTGCCAAACCCAGGCTTAAGCTCAGGGCCTGAGAACTGTCCTTGGGCTTTCTCAAGGCTAGAGCTCTACCACTTGAGCCACAGCACCACTTCTGGTGTTTTCTATGTATGTGGTACCAAGAAATTGAACCTAGGTCTTCATGCATGCTAGGCAAGCACTCTACCACTAGGGCCAAACTCCTGGCCCCATATTGTTGGGTTTTTAAAAAGCAAGGCAGAAGAATACAAATCTTATAGCTGGGTGTGGTGACTCACACCTGTAATCTTAACTACTCAGGAGGCTGAGATCTGAGGATCTTGGTTCAAAGGTAGCCCAGGCACAGAAGGACCTGTGACTCTTATCTCCGATTAACCTCTAGAAAAGGGAAGTGGGGCTCAGCTCAAGGATAGGGAGGTAGCCCTGAGCTAAAGAGCTCAGGGACTGCACTCAGGGGAGTTCAAGCCCCATGACCAGCAAAAAAATCTTATTACCCTCTGGGGAAGAGTGATAACTGGAGCTGTGACTCAAAGTGGTAGAGCACTAGCCTTGAGCTTTTTTAAAAAAGGCTTAGTAACAGTGTCCAGATTCTGATCAAGCCCCCATGATGGGGGGAGCCAATTCCTTCAAAGCTCAAAATAAGCAGAAATTAATGACTTGTTTGTTAAATGACATAAACAGATAATTTCAAGTAACTTCACAATATAGCATTTAAAATTTTTTCGTTTTCCTTAAAAAATGTGACTATATGCCGGGTACCTGTGGCTCATCCATGTAATCCTAGCTACTCAGGAGACTGAGATCTGAGTATTATGAATTCAAAGCCAGCCTGGGAATGAAAGTCAATGATTCTCATCTCCAATTAACCATTAGAAAACAGGAAGTGGGGCTGTGGCTCCAAATAGTAGAGTGCTAGCTTCTAGCTGAAGAACTCAGGGACAGTGCCCAGGCCCAGAGTTCAAGCCCCATGATTGATGCCTCCCCCCCACCTCCGCCCTGAAAAAAAAGACTGGTATACTAGGCACTGGTGGGGTATGCCTATAATCCTAGTTACTCAGAAGGGTGAAATCTGAGGACCATAGTTTAAAGCCAGCCTTAGCAGGAAACTTCATGAGACTCTAAGGTAACATTACTTCTGTACTGTTGATACTAATTCATGTCAACACTGTTTTAAGATGTGACCTCACAGATTCTCTAATATGTTTTAGGGAACCCAGAAGTACCTGTTGCAACTCTAAGAGCCACTACTCCAGAAAATGTTTAAATAAATAATATTCTCGTTTACTTGAATAGCTGTCACTCCATTTGATAAAAATCTTAGAGCTAAATGGAAGCTCTCTATCTGGGATTCTTCCATCATTAAAACCTCACAGAGGTGAAATATACAGTACGAAGTTCCAATTCAATTTCTCTAACAAACTGATTGTTAGAAAACTTGTCAGAATCATTATAAAACCCAATTGTTTCCTGTTGAAAAATCTGTCATGGGGTGTTAGGAATATGGCTTAGTGGTAGAGTGCATGCCTAGCAAGCAATGAAACTCTGAGTTGGATTCCTCAGCACCAAATAAACAGAAAAAGCTGAAAGTGGCTCAAGTGGTAGAGTGCTAATAGCCTTGAGTAAAAGAAGCCCAGGGATAATACTCAGGCCTTGAGTTCAAGCCCCAGAACTGTCAAAAAAAAAAAATCTATCATTGTTGGGCACTGAGGGTTCAAGCCTGCAATTCTAGCTATTCAAGAGGCTGAGATCTGAGGATCACAGTTTGAAGCCAGATTGGGCAGTCAGACAGTCCATCAGACTTTTTTCTCCAACAAAACACTCAGAAAAAGCTGGAAGTGAAGCTGTGGCTCAAGTGGCAGAGTGCTGGCCTTGAGCCAAAGAAGCTCAGAGGCAACACTAAGTTCAAGTCCTAGGACCAGCAAAAGAGAAAAAAGAAAAAACAAAAGGGAATCAGATTAGTCATACAAGTCAAACACTAGGGTAGTGGTCCATTCCTATAATCCCAGTTGTTCAAGGGGCCCAGATCTGAGAATTGAGGTTCCAAGTCAGCTTTAGCAGAAAAATCCATGAGACTCTTCTCTCCAATTAACCACCAAAAAGCAGACACACAGACACAGACACATACACACACACCCATTTCTTAGATTTTCTATGTAGACCAGGCAGGCTTACAAACTTGTGCTCTTCTTGTCTGAGGTGTGCATCTCCACACCCTGCTTAAAAAGGTAAATCTTAAATGATAGTTCTGTATAAAGTCCAACAGGGACAAGTAAGAACCACAGAAACATATCTAAGCCCAAAGTATGGCCTCCTACCTCTGCCATTTCTTTGATTTTCTGCTCATAGAATTCTTGCTCTTGTTGCACAGCCGGAAGGAGGGCCCTCTGGTCATATGACCTACAATGTCGTCGTTTATTTTCCAGAAAGAACATCCGTTTTTCTATTTTTATGTCGCCTATGAGACATATAACAATTCAAAATCACATATACAACTGTGCTAAGAAACAAGACTAGCCATGCTCTATCTCTTGCCATCCACTTATGACTTCCCATAACATATTCTGCAGCTAGAAATTGTGCCTTTTACCAATCCAAACCCACTTTACACTTTCTGGCCTTCTTCTGTGTATACCAATTGTATTTCATGGGATGGCTATACAATTATTACCCATTCCATTCTACTTCACAGCTTTGGATTATTATGAAGAGTGACCTCTGTTTATTAATCAACTTGCAGTTGAGTTGGGTATACAGGAAAAAAAGAAAGTATAAATAACAGGATGTTTGCTACAGAAAATAATGCCAAATTTCCAAAGTGGTTGTTTCAATTTATATCCTCCTACCACAAGGTGTAAGTTCTAGTTGTTCAACATGCTTGCCAACATCTAATATCATCAATTGTTGGGAGCCAGAGTGGAATCAAACTGTACCTTGACTTGCATCAGACGATGGCTTTATTGTCTTATTGCTTTCTGGCCCTATTCTATGTAAATGACCTGAGAATTACCATATGAATGTAACACCTGGAGGTTCCCTGGGTCAGGAGGAGGGAAGAAGGGGGAGTGGCAGTCTTGCGGACATCCCGGACCCGGTGTGTCTGTCTCTCTTCTTTTTCTTCCTAGTCCTTGTCCCCTATTTCAGGAACCTCAATCTGCGAACCCTGGTTTGCTGCCGGTTGGCCCCGGCAATCAATATTTTATTTTAGCCATCTTGGTAGGTATAAAAGCTATGTATGTATTTTTCTTTAACTTTAAATTTGAAAATCTTCACATATATAGAAAAGCTAATAAGAGTTTCCCAGCCTTGGGGCTGGGAGTTTGGCCTAGTGATAAGAGTGCTTGCCTAGCATGCACGAAGATTCCTCAGTACCACATACATAGAAAAAAGCCAGAAGTGGCTCATGTGGTAGTGCGCTAGCCTTGAGAAAACTCAAGGATAGTGCTCAGGCCCTGAGCCCAAACCCAGGACTGGCTTTTATACCAGGCTGGCTTTGAACCTTGATCCTCAGATCTCAGTCTCCTGAGTTGCTAGGATTACAGGTTTGAGCTACTGCACCCAACTGCATCCTCAGTTCTGCACTATCATGTGAGGTAGCAGATAACATTCAGAATCAAAGACAGCAGAAGAGCAAAAACCAGAAACAGACTGTCCATTTTTTTTTTTCTTTTTTTGCCAATCTTAGGGCTTGAACTCAGGGCCTGAGCACTGTCCTTGGGCTTTCATCAAGGCTAGTGCTCTACCATTCATGCATGTTAGGCAAGCACTATCCCACTAGGCCATGCTCCCAGCCTGTCTGTTCAGATTTTATATATCTTGGTGGTCTCCTAGAAAACTATCTTCCACTGAAAAAATTTCAACTTAAGCTGGGTAATTATACAGGATTCTAGATACTAACACAGTGAAAACAAAAGAAGATATTCTTAGGAGGGAAACACAAAGGCAAAATGTCTAAGTGATACTTACATAAAATAATATACATACTGAAGGGTTAGGAGGAAAGCACAGAACTCAAGAAAAAAAGGGCAAAAACAACAGAAGTGGAACTCACTGGACACTGATGAAAGTGAACTATACAATGGGTGGCTGGGGACAGGAGGAAGGGACTAGGGGAGAATGAGGGTACAAACAGAAGATACTGTGTGAAAGGATATGCACTCATTACCTGACTCATGTAATTGTAATCACACTGTACATCATACAAGCAAATAAACAAAAACAAAAATGGGGGGGCGGTGTTTCCTCCACAGAATTGCTTTTGCTTCTTTTTTAAATATGTGTTACACAGGCATGTTAGGCGCTGGTGTGTCACATCTATAATCTTAGCTACTCAAGAGAATGAAATCTGAAGATTAAGGCAGAGAAGTTTTTATGACAATATTGGTATTTTCAATTAATAAAAATGTGGCTTAAGTGCCTAGTGTGGCCTACTGAATAGAGTGCTTGCTTAGAATGCACAAAGCAGCAGGTTCCATTCCTAAGTACCACATATACAGGAAAAGCTGGAAGTGGTGCTTTGGCTCTAGTGGTAGAGTGGTAACCTTGAGAAAGCCAAAGGAAAGTGCCCAGGCCCTTAGTTAAAGCACTAGTGCCGGGGCCAACCGGCAGCAAACCAGGGTTCGCAGATTGGGGTTCCTGAAATCGGGGGCAAGGACTAGGAAGAAATAGAAGAGAGACAGACACACCGGGTCCGGGATGACTGCCGCGTTTATTTTTCACTCCCGCTTCTCCCCTCCTCCAGACCCAGGGAACCTCCAGGTGTTACATTCATATGGTAATTCTCAGGTCATTTACATAGAATAGGGCCAGAAAACAATAAGACAATAATGCCATCGTCTGATGCAAGTCAAGGTACAGTTTGATTCCACTCTGGCTCCCAACACACTAGGACTAGCAAAAAAAAAAAAAAAAAAAAGTACTGGACGTGGTGGCTCACACCTATAATCCTAGCTACTCAGGAGGCTGAGATCTGAGAATCACGCTTCTAAGCCAGTCTGGGGACTAAAAAGTCTGTGAGGCTCTTATCTCCAATTAATCACCAGAAAACTGGAAGTAGTAATGGCTAAGGGGTGGGGCAATAGCCTAGAACTGAAGAGCTCAAGGAAAAAGCCCAGGCTGAGCTCAAGTCCCATGAATGACACCCCACCCCCCCCCAAAAAAAATGTGGCTCAAGTAATAGAATGAAAAGGGCACCTGAGAGCATGAGGCCCTAAGTTCAAGTCCAAGTACTGGCCCATGCACAAGACCCACACACACAAAAATGAGTTAGTCATTGTCAGTTATGTCTGACCCAGCATGGGGCCCTCTGTAAGAGCTGTAGAAGACCTCAATGACAATGCAGAAGGGAAAAGGCTCAGATCAGAGCTTCACACATTCATCCACACTCAGCTCATTACCTTGTTCAAATCTGAAATCTATGTAGGAATACTGATTCATTTCTTTCCTTTTTTTTCTTTTTCCACTAGTTTCTGGCGAAAGCTCCTGCCATTTTTTAATAGCATCAGAAAAGGCCTAAAAAAAAGTGAGAAAGAAAAGGTTATTTACTATTGTAAAGCATATAGGGTTAGGGATCATAACTCAAGTGGTAGAGAACTTGCCTATCAAAAAGGCCTTGAATATAATCCCCTGTACCATGAAATTTAAAAAAAAAAAAAAAGTAACAGCCAGTTTCCAAATGTCATCTTCACTCAATGTCTGCTCCCTTCCCTGTGTGTCTCTCCAGTAACAGGCAGCAGCAAGAAAGATAACATTTTGCTATCTTTATTTTCCAAGACATTTAGAATTAGACAGCCTCAGAACAAAAATACTTAATGACAGGTTCAAGGACAACAAAAGGAAATAAAAACTGCCGAAATGCCAGGCACTGATCTGTGGATCAAAGCCCTCCTGGGCACAAAAGTCTTTTGAGACATGTTTCTCCAATTAACCACCAGAAAACTAGAAGTGGCAGCTGTGGTTCAAAATGATAAAGCACTACTAGCCTTGAGCTGAAGAGCTCAGGAACAGTGCCCAGGCCCAGACTTCAAGCCCACATACAACAAAAAACAAACTCCTAAATATCTTCAGATAAATTCCATGTCACTTCCTAGCTAGCTAGTGGCACTGGTCTATCTTTTTGTTGTTGTTGCTGGTTGAACTGAGGGCCAGGGTACTGTCCCTAAGCTCTTTTGCTCAATCCTAGTGTTCTACCACTTTGAGTCATAGCACCACTTTCTGTTTTCTAGTATTGGAGCTAAGAGTCGAACACTTTTCCTGCTCAGGCTAGACTCAGATCTCACTCTCCTGAGCAGCTAGGATGACAGGTGTGAACCATCAGCACCCAGGTGTTTGGTATATCTACCATACCTATGGTAATGCAGAGGAGACTAGATTCTGAAGAGAGGAAAGGGGGGGGGGGCGAATGTGGCTCATATCTGTCATCCTAGATACTCAGGGGGCTGAGATCTGAGGATTGCAATTCAAAGCCAGCCCAGGCAAGACCATGAGACTCTTATCTTCAATTAACCACTAGAAAACCAGAAGTGGAGCTGTGGCTCCAAGGGTAGGGTTCTAGTCTTGAACTAAAGAGCTCAAGGACAGTGCCCAGGCCCAGAGTTCAAGACCCATGACCCACAAAATAACAAAAAACACACACACAAAAAAAACAAACCCCAAAACAAAAAAACACTGAAAAACTCTGAAGGAGGTGGCAGTTGGCAGGAAACTAGAGAGAGAAACACAGAAAGAAGGCTGCTAATCCTGAGCTGGTCTATGGCTACTCCGACTCGGAAAGGAAGACTACAAACTACAAAAAAAAAAAAAAAAAAGTATAAACAGAGGGCCCTGATGTTGTACTGCTAATATGAGCTATGGAAAAAGCTCACATAGTGCACATACATTAATATCAGTAGGAAGATCTGTGAGGCAGCAACTCCATCAGTATGGAAGACTAGCCACAGTGAGGAAAGACATTCTAGTGAGAGGGGTTGGCTAGCTGTCACTCCTTCAAAAAGGCTTTTATTTCTCCTTGAATTATGAATAACTTCACTGGGTACACTAATATAGGTTGACAATTGTTATTTTTCAGGGCTTATCCTTCCTATACTTTGTGTTAGAATTGCATTGAGAAATTTGTTATGATGAAACTTAAAAGACTACTGAAGACTAGGCTTTTTTTTGCGGGGGGAGAGGGCGGGTTGGGATGGGGGTGGGAGGCAGTTCCAAGGTCTGAACTCAGGGCCTTGGCACTGTTCCTGTTCTTTTACTCAAGGTTTGTACTCTATCACTTGAGCCACAGTGCCATTTCTGGATTTTTCTGTTTATGTGGTACTAAGGAATCAAACCCAGGGCTTTATGCATACAAGGCAAGCATTCTACCAGTAAGCCACATTCACAGCTCAATACTAGCTAGGTATTTTTAATAGAAGCACAGCCTTTTGCTGAGCTTCAGTTTCCTTGCTGTGTACAAGGAACAGCCTTTTTTTTTTTTTTCTCTTGCAAAGTGAAGACATCTTGAGGTGTTTTTTTTTTTTTTTTTTTTTTTTTTTTTTTGCCAGTCCTGGGCTCAAGCTCAGGGCCTGAGCACTGTCCTTGGACTTTCTCAAGGCTAGAGCTCTACCACTTGAGCCTCAGCACCACTTCCGGCTTTTTTCTATGTATGTGGTACCAAGGAATCGAACCTAGGTCTTTGTGCATGCTAGGCAGGCACTCTACCACTAAGCCAAACTCCTAGCCCAAGGAACAACCTTTAGGATGTTTACAATAAAAAGTGAAAATGAGGTCCAGCTGCAGTGAAAAACTGAGTGACAGAGCAATTCAAAATCATCCCTGGATATGTTTTCTACAACATGTCCACATAACAGTCCTATCCTCTGTACCAGACTTTTTTTTAACCATTTACATATAACAATGACAGATCCCCAGTTGAATTGGCCACATCCTGTTTCAACTCTTCCTAAGAGTATGTCGCCTTAAATACTTCTCTTCAGTCCAGTCTGGATTCATCTTACTTCAAAATACTCTGAGATTTCCAAACTACCCACTGAAACAAGATGTCTTTTTAAACAAAAACAGTAAAGAGAAACATGATAAACGGGACAAGAAGGAAGCACCTCTTTACACAAAGTATTACTAAAATCACATAGGTAGAGCTGCAGAAAAGAGCTCAGGAAACCATTTGGATAAATCTCCATGTTTAAGCTGGCTCAGGATGACAGTGGATTCAAGATGAGCCAGAACTAAACCACAAAGCCCTACATCCTCTTAAGGGAAGAGTCTGTGAAATGACCAAACTTTGGTGTGCAGTCCCTCTTACCTTCCTAGGACAAGGATGCTGATCTCTGGGAGTGAGGTGTTGGGATGCTGGAGATGGGACCTAGACCCTTCTACATGCTAAGCACATGCTCTATCATTTAACTATGGTGCTAACCTCTGCTCATTTGAACCCTTCTGGAGCTCCGAAAAAGCTTAAGTCCCAGGGCAGTGAAGGATTAGGCACAGTCTAAACACCAGGCATCAAGGAGCCCTTTCTGCCTGTAGTCATTACTTTACAGGAAGCTCACTTTTTTTTTTTTGTGGGGAGTGGGGGAAGCAGTCCTGGGGCTTGAATTCAGGGCCTGGATACTGTCCATGGGCTTTCTCAAGGCTAGCACTCTATCGCATGAGCTACAACACCACTCCTGGCCTTTTCTGTGTATGTGGTATCCAGGTATCAAACCCAGAGTTTTGTGCATGCGGCAACATTCTACCACTAGGCCACCCTCTTGGCTCGGGAAGCTCACTTTTTAATGACAGTACAGGCATTCCCTATTTTATAGAATGAAGGATAAGAGTAAGAATTACTCCTTCAGAGTAATTTTACCTAAAATCAATCCATAATTAGGAGCTTGCTGACAAATGCCCCAATCTTGGCAATCTGAAAGAAGGGGCTGAGTCTAGACTCAGCACAAGCCACCTTCACCTGGGCCTCACTTGAAATAGCCTCACTTAAAATACTTGGTGCATATTTTAATCATTAAAATAAATCTACGCCTATAATCTGGGGAAAATATCAGTGTTAGCTGAGTATCATAATCACCTGAGCAGCAGAAAAGCTGAAGACAGTAGAGGAAGCAAGTGGTATGGACAAATGTTGTCCCTGCTCACACTGTCCAAGTTGACAGTCACAATTAACAGGAGCTGCACAGCCAGCCTTGTTAAACAAGTATGTCTCAGCAACCCACTAGCTGCAACACCTCCCTAAGCACTAGAACTGTGGCCTACATGTGGTATTTTCCCTCAGGCCTTCAGGGAAATTGCAGCTTTCAGGAGCTGATTTTTCTTTTGGAAAGCATCCTCACTGGGCACAAATGTCTGTTCCTTTCTCATAGACATTTCCTCAGGTAACTAAAAACTAAGACACCTGGGGGATGGTGTGTCACTGTCCCAAATTAGAGCAATTCAGGAAGGAATAAGATTGACACATCTTTCAAATCCTAGTCATTCTGCAATCCACATTTAGCTTATCACTCCAAAAGTCTTATGATCAAACTGGAACTTCTGACTCTAATGTATTTTTTGTTTTGTTTTGGTGGGGCTTGAATTCAGGTCCATGACATTATTCCTTCCATTCAAAGCTGGCTCTCTATCACTCAAATCACACCCCAATTTTCAGCTTTTGGCTGGTTAACTACAGGTGAGTGTCATGGAGGACCAGGAGTTTGGCCTAATGGTAGAGTGTTTGCTTAGCATGCCTAAAGACCTGGGTTTGATTCCTTGGTACCATATACATTTCTATGTATATGGAAAGACTGGAAATGGTGCTGTGGCTCAAGTGTTAGAGCTCTAGCCTTGAGAAAGCCCAAGGACAGTGCACAGACCCTGAGTTCAAGTCCCAGGACTGGCATTAAAAAAAAAAAAAAAAGTGCTATGGTGGACTTTTCTGCCAGGGCTGGCTAGGGACCTCAATCCTCAAATCTCTGAAGTAGCTAAGATTACATGTGTGAGACACTGGTAGGTGGCTTTAATGTAGAATTTTTTACCCATTTAGTTTTTTTCTGGCCAGATAACACCTTTGTCTGTTATCTTTACTCTGACAAATTTCTTAGCTCTTTGCTATCACAAACTGTCCCAGTCCTCATTGTTGTCCCACAAAGAAGTAAACAAGTGTAACCCAATGGAAAGACCAAAGAGTACACCTTTCGAGTTATTGCATAGTGTCCTTTGAGTTCATGCAGGGCCCACTTGATGTCTTGACTGCTGAGCATTTTGAAATCAGCCATCAGGAGGTCAGCAGCCTGGATGAAGCAGCGCTGGTCAAGAGGAGTCAATGTGGAAAAGTCAAAGAAGTCTACCTTAGGCAGCTGGAGTGAGAGAAGCACAAAGTTAGAAGCCAATAGTTCATGCAGCCATGATCATACATGTCACCCTCCCTCCTACAGGATGAAAAAAATCATTTCCAAAGTTAAATGTGATAGAAAATACTAATTTTGTTTTGTCTCAGAAGAATTACTCTGTATTTCTGCAACAGAGACAGAGAAATGGTGGTCATAGAGGATAAACATCTGCCTGAAGTCTGACTAGTAAAACTAGTCAGATTAGTAAAGAATTATTACTAGGACCTGAACTCAAACTTTCAGCCATTTTCTTTCTTCAAACTGTTTAAAACATAAATATCAACTTTACCCTTGCTCCAGAACACATAACAGAGGAAGTAAAAAATCTGTGGAAGATCAAGTGCTAGACCTTAATTATGGTTGGTCAGAATCATCCTTTCCACACAGCATATTAAATGCTAGTTTACATCACAAATGAAGATAATGATCAAATGTTTAAAGAACCAAACTTTACATCTGACATGAACAAGTATATAAATTCTACGCAAACCTTTTACCAGGACAAACATACTCTAAATAGATATTAAACTCCTGGTATTGATTTGCAAACTGAAGTATTTACAAGGAGGCATAGTAATGCTTTTGTAATTTACCATGAAAAACATTGTAATGAAATGAAATACAAAGATGTGTTGTTGGGCAGACAGATGACAAAGCGTGACAAAGTGAAATTTATGTATTTTTCATTAACATGAGTGGCGAACATAAAGGTGATTACAGCGTAAAAAATTTCAATTTCAATTTGTGTTTGAAAATTTCATAAATAAAATGTTAAGAAGGATAGTTCTAAACAAAGAATCATGGACAATTCTTGTTTCACTTTTAGGAATCAGCTTTGTTGGTTTTAAGCCAGAGAAGACTTACTACTTTGTGGGCGAGGGAAAAGACTAACAGTGAAAGAAGACTCCTTTGAGTCAAATCTAGAGTTCAAAGAGGCACAGGGAGGGGGATTCCATTGAAAGACTACATTCTGAAATTCCATTTTTATTTCTAGTCTTTAAAATGATGTCCTAAATATGTACTTCTGTTGATAAATAAAGATGACGAAAAAGGCAGAGCAGTTCCAGGTATAGATGGTACACTTGCCTTTATATCATCTTGGCTGGCGAGCAGACTACTGCTGGGGTTGATAATGACTCTATCTTCTCTCTTTGGATAATCTGGATTTTCCAGAAGAAAATTGCAAAGTCTGCAAAAACACATGGTGTTACTTTTGAACTGCTTTCAAATCCCAAAACTAACCACTGATTCAAATGCACCTTTTGAAAAATAAAAGTCCCTGGAGACAAAGGACAGCCAGTCCATCAAGGATGCACTGGGAGTGGTGGTACCCTCTTCTAATCCCAGAACTTGGGAGACAAAGGCAAGTTAGGTCAGGCTGGGTTACACAGTGAGACTATCTCAAATAAAACATAACTATAAGAAAAAACAAAACAAAACGGAATTAAGGCATTTGTAGTGCAGAAAACCTAAACTGTAATAATATACAAATAGCTTTTGTTTGCTAGTTTAAGTAGGAATAAGCATGCTGATGAAGACCAAGTCCTATGAAGCTTATTTATTTGTTGGTTGTTAATGCAATGAAGTCATTGAATTACTACTGGTTAAACTGTATGGAATTGGAGAATTCAAAAGTAATTACTCTTGTAGATACCCGTGACTCACATTGTAATCCTACTTACTCAGGAGGCTGTGGCTTAAAGCCAGCCTAGGCAAGAAAGTCTGTGAGATTTTTATCTGCAATTTACTACCAAAAAAGCCACAAGCAGAGCTGTGGCTCAAGTGGTAGAGCTCAAGGGCTGAACACCAGCCCTGAGCTAAAGCCCAGTATGGGCACAAAAAAACCCCCAAGGGATGGGAGAATAGTGGTAGAGTAGTTGCCTAGCATGTCATGAAGCTCTGGGTTCCATTCTTTGCTACCACATATATAGGAAAAGCCAGAAGTGGCCCTGTGGTTCAAGTGGCAGAGCAATAGCCTTGAGCAAAAAGTGCCTAAGGACTGTGCACAGGTCCTGAATTCAAGCCCCAGGAGTGGCAAAACAAATCGCCCCCCTCCCAAAAAATACAAACAAAAAATAGCACACCTATGTTAACTCTGAATTTTCTTTTGTTTTTGTTTGAGAGGGTCTCAATGTATAACCTAGGCTAGCTCAATACGTACTCCAGACTGGCCTTACGATTCTTCTGCCCCAGGATCCTGCTTGGCTAATTTTTCATTTTTATTCTTTAGGATATTTGTACATAAAAAAATATTTACCACTTTTACACAGGCAGGGTAGGTGCAGAACACTGTTAAAATTATGTCAAGAAAGTATTTTTTAACATCTTGACTAAACACAGGCAGTATTGAAGGGCAGAAATAACTAGGGATCTTAATTCCATAACAGCACCCCATTCCAAAAGAGGGGGGCCAGGAGTTTGGCCTAGTGGTGGAGTTCTTACCTAAGACCCAGGTTCGATTCCTCAGTACCACATAGATAGAAAAAGCCAGAAGAGGTGTTGTGGCTCAAGTGGTAAAGCTCTCACCTTGAGAAAGCACAAGGACCGTGCTCAGGCCCTGAGTTCAAGTTCCAGGACAAAAAAAAAAAAGAACCAAAAGAGGTCTAGACATGACTAACTTCAGAACTAATATAGTATCATTACAAGGACATGGTGCTATGTGAAACAAACCAGTCAGAAAAAGACAAATGCTAAACGATTCCACTTACATCAGATACCTAGAGTAGTCAAATTGAGACAGAAAAAATAGGGGATTCCATGGGCTAGGAGAGCAGAGAATGGGAATTTAGTATTTAATGGGGACAAAGTTTCAGTTTGAAATGGATGGTAGAGATGGTTGCACAATCACATGAATGTGCTTTGAACTGTGTACTTATAAAAATGGTTAAAATGATAAAATTTAAAAAATATAATAGAATACTTACACATTTAAATCATAGTAACTTTTTGAGTGAATTATCTCTTCAATATACCCATTTGCTACATCTGGAAATCTTGCTTCCTAGGAAGAAATAACATCATATAGTATTCTGAAATTACAATGACAAATGGCAAAAAATACATAAAATAATTAATGACTGTAAAAGTGTTGTGTTTGGGTTAAAATTCAGTCTTGGCTCCAGATTCATACAGAAGATAAAGACTAGAAAGGTCCTAGAAGTCATCTGGCCCTCTATCCCATTTAGCTATCCATTTTTCATGCTTTCAACAAATACTGAGCATCCCTGTGTAGATAGGTAAGGTATAATCCCATGCCTGCTACTCAAAAGGCTCAAAACTTACTGGGCCAGATTAATAAACCTAGGTGAAGTAGAATTAACACAGATTTCTATCTGTTTCTACTAAGTATTGCACATAAACAACATCAAAAGCTACTGAGAATTCTGTGTTTTTTTTGTTTTTTTGGGGGTGGGTGGGAGGGTCAGTGGTGGGGGTTTGAACTCTGAGCCTGGGCACTATCCCTGAGCTCTTCAGCTCAAGGCTAGCATTCTACCACTTTAAGCCATAGTGATTAACTGGAGATAAGAGACTCGAACTTTCATGGCCTGGCTGGCTTTGAACAGTGATCCTTGGCCTTCAGCCCCGAGTAACTAGGATAACAGGAGTGAGCCACCAGCACCTGGCTCAGGGCCTGTGTTCTGTCCCTGAGTTCTTTTGCTCAAGGCTAGCACTTTACTACTTTGAGCCACAGTTCCTCTTTCAGTTTTTTTTTTCATTAATTCAGTTTATTGTTAATATAGAGGTGATGTATACAGGGATTACAATTACATGAGTCAGGTAATGGGTACATATCCTTTCATGCAGTGTCTTCTGTTCCCTCATTCTCTTCCAGATCCCTCCTGTCTCTACTCAACAGTTGTATAGTTCACTTTCATCACTGTCCAGTGAGCTCCACTGCTATACTTTTTCACCTTTTTTCCCTTGAGTTCTGTGACTTCCCCCTCAACCCTTCAGAAGATGTACACTTAAAGGCAATTAAAAAAAAAAAACACTAAAAAAAAAAGAGGTCCCTTGTTTCTGTATGTTTCAGTACATATTTTATATAAACATGAGGAAGCACTTTGTATTGGGCCTTTGTGTTTTCCTAGAAAGTCCCCTCTTTTTGTCTCACTGTATTAGTATCTAGAATCCTGTATAATTTTTCATGTCCCAGTGTACTTTAGATCTAGCTCCTGCATCTAAAAGAACAAATACATCACTGGTCTCTCCGAGTTTGGCTTATATCACTTAACATGATTTGCTCTAGTTCTGTCCATTTCCCTGTACATGACATTTTATTCTTTCTAACAGCTATGGGCAATTGTATATAGATAACATATTTTTTTTTTAACCATTCATCTCTTGTGGGGTATTTGGTCTGTTTCCATATCTTGGCTACTGTGAATAGTGTGGCAATGAAGACGGATGTGCAGTGTCGTCATCATATCCTGTCTCTTGATGTTCAGGGTAGATGCCTAGGAGTATATGGCTGGGTTGTAGGGAAGGTCTGGTCTATGTTTAGTTTTTTGAGGAACCTCCAGACTGCTATCCAAAGTGGTTGTGCTAGTCTACATTCCCAACAACAGTGCAGTAGGGCTGCTTTTCCCCACATCCCCACCAAAATTTGTTGTTGTTCAAATTCACAATGTTGCCCAATCTTATTGGGGTGAGATGGAATCTCAGAGTTGTTTTGATTTAAATGTCTTTTATGGTCAGGGATGATGAGTATTTTTGTTCATGTATTTCTCTGCCACTCTTACCTCTTTAAGAAGTCTCTCTTTGGGCCGAGAATGTAGTCTAGTGGTAGACTGACTGCTTGTGTACCACGCATGAAAACCTGTGTTCAATAGCTTGCTACTATATACACAGAAAAAGTTGGAAGTGGTGCTGTGGCTCAAGGGGTAAAGCACTGACCTTGAGAAATCCCAAGGACAGTGCCCAGGCCCTGAGTTCAAGTCCCAGGACTGATCCCCCCCCCCAAAGGAAGTCTCTCTAGTTAATTTATTAATTTTGATAGGATTTGGGCTCCCTGTATATACAGACTGGATATTAGGACATATTGCTGGTAAAGATCTTTCCAGCTGGTTAGTAAAACAGACTTCTTTATTTCTTTTTTTTTTTTTTGCCAGTCCTGGGCTTGAGCTCAGGGTCTGAGCACTGTCCTTGGACTTTCTCAAGGCGAGAGCTCTAGCTCTTGAGCCTCAGCACCACTTCTGGCTTTTACCTATGTATGTGGTACCGAGGAATCGAACCCGGGTCTTCATGCATGCTAGGCAAGCACTTTAACCAGTAGGCCAAACTCCTGGCCCCTAAAACAGACTTCTTAAAAGGCAGATCCCAGCTAACTCTGGACATTCCGTCCTGCGTCACTCCTCACAGCAGCTATCCAAATGAACTGTTATGTTGACAGAAATACTCTAATGTGTTTATTGTTAGCTACATGTGTATACTGACATATGTGACTAATATGCTGGAAAAGGAATTTTATGACTTTGTCAAACATTTCAGTATCAACAGCCATAGGGGTTAGTGGCTGTTGTAATTAACAGCACTGTTCTAGGTCCTATCCAATAAATCTGCTGTTTTACTTTGAATTTGGAATGAACTCAACGGCTTTGAGAAAACTGTGGGGTTTGTAGTGATATCAATAACATGATGTATAACTTAGTACCTACAATTTTTTTCCTTTTTCTTTTTTTTTTTGGGTTGGTCCTAGGATTTGAACTCTGGGTCTGGGCGTTGTCCCTGCGTTCTTCAGCTCAAGGCTCCTGCCTTACCCCTTGAGTCACAGTGCCACTTCTGGTTTTCTAGTAGATAAGAGTCTCAAGGAGGGGCGGGAGTTTGACCTAGTGGTAGAGTGCTTGCCTAGCATGCACAAAGACCAGGGTTCAATACCTTGATACCACATACATAGAAAACAGCCGGAAATGGTGCTGTGGCTCAAGTGGTAGAGCTCTAGCCTTGAGAAAGTCCATGGACAGGGGATGGTATTTTGGCCTGGTGGTAGAATGCTTGGCTAGCATGTACAAAGACCAGGTTTCATTCCTCAGTACCACATAAATAGAAAAATCTGGAAGTGATGCTCAAGTGGTAGAGGTCTAGCCTTGAGGAAAATCCCAAGGGCAATGCTCAGGCCCTGAGTTCAAGCTCTAGGACTGGTTAAAAAAAATAATAATAAAGCCCAGGGACAGCACTCAGGCCCTGAGTTCAAGCCTCAGGACTTGCCAAAAAAGAAAAAGGGAGTCTCACAGACTTTAGTGCCCGGGCTAGCTGTGAACAGTAGTTTTCAGATTTCAGCCTCTTGTGCAGCTAGGATTACAGGCATGAGCCACCACAGCCTGGCTCTCAGAGGACTTTCTAGAGGATAAAGTAAGGAATCCTAATTTCATTTCCCTTTTGTTTTCTCCTTTTATTCTAGTCATCAAGTTATATACTTCTCAGTAAAAACAAATTTCTTGTTTTTGCAAAGAAAAACCATAATACCACTTATAGTCATCTAAATCATAAAAATAAATAAATAAAACTTACTGTTTCTTTCACTAATAGTGCAATGAGTTCTTGGTCAACTTCAACAGGTTCTTGCCCCCAGAGGTTTTCCAAATTGGCCTCCTGTGATTCTTGTAGCGGGAAGGCTGGTCCTGGCTCTTCATTGTCAACAGCTAACTGTTGGTCTTCAAGCCCTTCAAGAGGATCGGCAGGCTGAGGAGAATCATGGCTTGGGATGCTGTCCTGCTGGGGGTCTGGTCTTGGAAAAACTGGCCTTGAAAAGGCTGGCTCTGGGAGTTCATGCTGAAACAAAGGGTCCAGCTCTGTTTTAGGGTGCCGATCCTGTGGAACGACCTGGTTTGTTATCTCCAGGGGGCGTTGGTTGAGAGCCTGGAAGTAAGGATGGCCTATCCAGTAGTCTTCAATGGCCTGATCCTCTACTGAGGTAGCTGATTCTCCCAGATTTGGTAAGAACTCTGACTCTGAGTCATCAGATGACTGATTCTCAATTTCCAAATGATCATCTTGGGGGTAATGAAGGATATTTTCTTCCAATATAATGACTTTCTGCTTTGATCTAGGGTTGATGATGTCATTTGCTACTTGGTTATGACTTGGTCCAGGCATGGGTTCTCTTTCTCTGTGGCCAGTTGACTTGGTAAATTTGGAGACTTCAGGAGGCTCAAGGTCCAGAAATTCACCATAGTCATCTTCGGAATCATCCTGTGTCCCAGAATTAAACAATGAGTTGTTACATAATGAAAAATACCTGTTATCTGATTCACATGCTGTTCTAGAACTTTTAGGCCTCTCTTCTTTCAATTTTTTCAGATCTTGCCACTGGGCAGCTGGTTTGATGAAATTGGATCGGGATGCCTGAGGTTTATTTCTCTAAGAAAAAAGGAAAATTTAGTAATAAGGACTAAATTTCTTTCCTTTGTCTGAGACTTCTTATATAGTTATATTGAGCTTCCAAAAGGACAAGAAGTAAAATAAAACCAAAAACAGGGCCAGAAGTTTGGCCTAGTGGTAGAGTGCTTGCCTAGCATGCACGAAGACCCATGTTCAATTCCTTGATACCGCATACGTAACAAAAAGCCAGGAGTGGTGCTGTGGCTCAAGCAATAGAGCTCTAGCCCTGGAGAAAGTCCAAGGACAGTGCTCAAGCCCTGAGCCCAAGCCCAGGACTGGCAAAAAAAAAAAAAAAAATCCTTCTCCCCAATAAAACTTGCTCTTTGCATTCTTGTATCTTAACACTGAAATTTGATCATGCTATACCATCTGTAAAAATCAATGTAGCTATTCATGGATAGATACTTGAGTTACAACTTGAATTATAATCTGATATCCCAGACCACTAAAATAAAATCAGTGGCAGAAAAAACCATGAAAGAACTAAGCCAGGCACTGGTGACTCATTATCTGTAATCCTAGCTACTGTCAGGAGGGTGAGACCTGATGATTGAAGTTCAAAGCCACCCATGCCCCCCCCACTCCCAGAACCTTGAGACTCATATCTCCAACTAACCATTCAACAACCAGAAGTGGTGCTGTGGCTAAAGCGGTGGAGTGCTTGAGCACAGCAAGGCTTAAGATCAGAGTCTGGGCCCTGAGTTCAAGTCTCATAACTGACCCCCACCCCCCAAAAAAAGAACAAAGAGAAGGAATGTGATAGGAGCATGAAGCCAGAAAATACTAGAAAACTAGGAAAGTAGTTAGGATCAACAGTTCTAGATACTGAATATATTATACACTGAAGATTTCGAAAAACTAGAAGAATTCTGAGCTGGGCACTGGTGGCTCATGCCTATAATCCTAGCTACTCAGGAAGCTGAAATCTCGGGATCTTGGTTCAAAGGCAGATCCGTGTAATCCTATCTACTCCGTAGGCTGAAATCTGAGGATTGTGGCTCAAAGGTGCCCTGGCAGGAATGTCAGGGAGACTTTTATTTTCATTGTTTTTATTTTAGCTCAAGGCTACTGCCTTACCCTGGGAGCCACTGAGCCACTTCTGGTTTTCTAGTGGTTAAGAGAGAGATAAGAGTCTCATGTTCTGAGCTGGGGATTTGGCCTAGTGGTACAGTGCTTGCCTAGCATGTATGAAGACCGGGGTTCGATTCCTCGGTACCACATATGTAGCAAAAAGCCAGAAGTGGTGCTGTGGCTCAAGTGGTAGAGCCCTAGCCTTGAGAAAATCCAGGGACAGAGCTCAGGCCCTGAGCCCAAACCCAGGACTGGCCAACAAAAAAAAAAAAGTCTCATGTTCTTTAGTGCAGCTTTGAACAGTGAACCTCAGATCTCACCCTCCTTAGCTAGGATTACAGGTGTGAGCCCCCATGCCTGGCTTCAGTGAGATTTTTAATCTCCAACTAATCACCAGAAAACCAAAGTGGAACTCAAATAATACTACTAGTCTTGAGCAAAAGCACTCAGGATCAGTGCCCAGGCCCTAATTTCAAGTCTACTGCAGAGCTCAGGGACCGGGCCCAGACAGAGTGCAAGCTCCAAGCCCCACAAAAAAACAATGAAAAAAGAAATCTAATCTTGGGGCCAGGAGTTTGGCCTAGTGGTAGAGTGCTTGCCTAGCATGCACAAAGACTTGGATTCGATTCCTCAGTACCACATACATAGAAAAAGCTGGGAGTGGTGCTCAAGTGGTAGAGCTCTCTATCCTTGAGAAAGCCCAACGATAGTACTCAGACCCTGAGTTCAAGTCCCAGGACTGGCTTTAAAAAAAAAAAGAAAAAGAAAAAGTGATCTAATCTCAATCAGCAAAATTAAAAGTAGAGCAAAGGCTGGGAATGTGGCTTAGTGGTAGAGTGATTGCCTAACATGCATGAAGCTGTGGATTTGATTACTCAGTACCACATAAACGGAAAAAGCCAGAAGTGGCTCAAGTAGTAGAGTGCTAGCTTTGAGCAAAAGAAGCTCAGGGACAGTCCTTGAGTACAAGCCCTGGGACTGGCAAAAAAACAAAACAAAACAAAACTCTATAAAGCAAGGCATTTCTCCATTCCCAATCCTGGCCCTGCCCTCACTCTCCCCCAAAAAAGTGGGGCTGAGGCTCCAGGGGTAGGGTGATAGCCTTGAGCTGAAGAGCTCAGGGACACAGGACCAAAAAAAGGACCAAAAAAAAAAAAAAAAAAGATGTATATGACCAGTCAGTATTACTTTTTCTTATCTATTCTATAACCCTATGTATCTAAAAAAGACATACATAAGGATATTCACTACTGTATTATTAGTAGTATTAAAAAACAAAAACAAAAACTTAACACTTCCACCAACAAAAAACAAAAAAAGGGCTATTTTGGGGGGGGGGGCGGGAACAGGGTTCATGGGCTTTGAACTCTGGGCAGGGGGCTGTCCTTGAGCTCTTCAGTTCAAGGCTACCACCTTACCCCTGTGCCTGGGGATTGTCCCTGAGCTCTGCAGCTCAAGGCTATGGCCCTACTCCTGGAGTATCTGCCCCAATTCCACTTTTTTAGTGAATTGGAGATAAGAAAGAAGTCTCACAGTCTTTAGTGCCCAGGTTAGCTTTGAACCACAATCCTCAGATCTCAGACTTCTGAGTAGCTACTATTATAGGCATGAGCCACTGAGTCTGGCTCTAGGGCTTTCCCCACAACCCCCAATATGAAAAGCTCACCAAGAAAACGCCACTAACTCAAAAGCAAGTTGTAGAATAATGCATATAGAGAATTATTCTATTGATAAAATAAAAATTTAAGCCAGGTGCTGTGGCTCACGCCTGTAATCCTAGCTACTCAGGAGGCTGAGATCTGAGGATCAAGGTTCAAAACCAGCTGGGGCACAAAAACCACCTGATACTCTTTTTTTCTTTTTCTTTGCCAGTCCTGGGCTTGAGCTCAGGGCCTGAGCACTGTCCTTGGACTTTCTCAAGGCTAGAGCTCTACCACTTGAGCCTCAGCACCACTTCCGGCTTTTTTCTATGTATGTGGTACCGAGGAATCGAACCCGGGTCTTCATGCATGCTAGGCAAGCACTTTAACCACTAGGCCAAACTCCCGGCCCCTACCTGATACTCTTATCTCCAAATAACCTCTAGAAAATGGGAAGTGGGGCTTCCCCCGCCCCACCAAAAAACACAGAAATTCATAGCCTTGAGCTGAAGAGCTCAGGGACAGCTCCAGGCCAAGTTCAACTCCCCCCCCTCAAAAAAAAAAACCCCACAGAAATTAAAGAAAAATAAATCTGCAAAGTGAAGAGACTCTTATCTCCAATTAACGTCAAGAAAACAGACAGTGGGGTTTGGCTCAAGGGTAGGGTGGTAGCCTTGATCTGAAGAGCTCAGGGGCAACACCCCCAAAACCCAGGGGTAGGGTGGTAGCCTTGAGATGAAGAGCTCAGGGACAGTGCCCAGGCCGAGACCAAGTCCCATGACCCACAAAATAAATAAATAAATAAATAGATAAATAAAATATAAAAGACAACCATTTCCAAAGGACATAATATATGTACACATACATATTAAACTCAACAGAAAAGAGCTGAGAGGACACATTAGACTAATGACAACAGTTCCTCAGGAATAAAGGTCTCCTTCAATTTCTTTCGTTTTTTTTCTAGTCCTGGGACTTGAACTCAGGCCTAGGCCCTATCCTTAGACACTTTTTGCTCAAGGCTAGCACTCTGCCACTTGAGCCAGAGCACCACTTCCGACTTTTTCTTAGTATGTGGTACTGAGGAATTGATCCCAGGGCTTCATGTATGCTCCCCAAGCTACGCCCCCAGCTCATCCATTTCTACACAGAATACAATCATATGAATTAAAAAACCTGAAATGGATGTCTCATTTGAAAAGAATAAGGTTATATCTCACTCTTCTAATTGAGGGAGGACAATGAGTCATAGAATGGAAAATCTTTGATGAAGCAGTAGACATCTCTAATTCTAAATCACATTTTGTATAAGAAGCAAGACTTTGCCTGCCCTGCAGGCAAAGGTTCCCACCTCACTTTGAGGGAAGAGAATAGGAGATTGTTAGCTATACTCATTGCTGCAGGCAGGTTGGACTCATGACTTATCTCTGTGAAGGGCAAGCAGTCACAGAGGCAGGTTAAAGAGATCTTAGAGCTGCTCTGGAGCTGTCAGGGAAAGTAGAACAAAACTCACTTCTGTCAGGATGACATCATCATCCAGGTCCTCTTCTTCATGTTGCTGAGGAGCTGGGGTGACCAGCATTGGAATCCCTTCTTCATCAGAAGAATCTGATATGGTGATAGGCCCATCTCTGAGACTAATCCAGTCTAAAAGGAGGCAAACAACACTGTTATTAGAAGACTGACACAATCACGTTCACTCTTGCAAATTCAATTTTGGCCCAAAGAGTGTTAACAGTCTAATGTTTATGATAACTACTGTTAACTTACCACCTGAAAGCACATACACTAAAGCAGTAACAGCTATGTTTCCATGTTTCGTTTTATTTTGTTTTCCCTTAATAGTGCTAGAGTATAGGCTAAAAATTATCAACTTTTTTTTTCTCTCTCTCTTTACTGGTGCTAGTCCCGGGGATTTAACTCAGTGGCTCACACTTGTAATCCTAGCTAATCAGGAGGCTGAGATCTGAGTACTGAAGTTCATAGCCAGCCAGGCATTAAAGAATGTGAGATTCTTATCTCCAATTAAGCACTAGAAAACAGAAAGTAGGGCTGTGGATCAAGGGGTAGCGCAGTAGCCTTGAGCTGAAGAGTTCAGAGGTAGCACCCCATGACCCACCAAAAAAAAAAAGAAAAAGGCCAGGAGTTTAGCCTAGTGGTAGAGTGCTTGCCTAGCATGCACAAAGACCTGGGTTTGATTCCTCAGTACCATATACATAGAAAAAAATGGAAGTAGTGCAGTGGCTCAAGTGTGAGAGCATTAGCCTTGAGAAGGCCCAAGGACCATCCATGTTCAAGCCCTGAGTTCAAGACCTAGCACTACCACCCATCAAAAAAAAGACCCCCCCAAATCAATGATCTCATTTAGTGAGCTGCAGAGATTCTAGATACAGCAATTAACACACACACACACACACTACCACCACCACCATCACCACCACTACCAACAACAAAACAGTTGTAAGGTTCTGTCTTGCTTTGAGTCCTGCCATGAATGTCATATTACAAAGCTGCTAAGAATGTTTTTGTTGTTTTGTTTTGTTTTTTGTCCAGTCCCAGTGCCTGAACTCAGAGCCTGGGCAATGCCCTTGGGTTTTCTGAAGGAAAGAGCTCTACCACTTTAGCCAGGTACATTTCTGGCTTTTTCTATGTATGTGGTACCAAGGAATGGAACCCAGATCTTCATGCATGTTAGGAAAGCGCTCGACCACTAGGCCAAACTCCAGGCCAAAACAGTTTTAAATAAGAAAATAAATAAATAAATAAAAAGCTGGGTAATGGTAGCTCATGTCTGTAATACTATCTATTCAAAAGGCTGAGAACTGAGGGTTGCAGTTTGAAGCTAGCCCATGCAGGAAAATCTCTGAGGTTCTTATCTCCAATTAACCACCAAAAAGCAAAATGTAGAGCTTTGGCTCAAATGGTAGAGCAATAGCATTGAGAAAGAAAAAAAGCAAGAAGCTCAGACACAGCTTCCAGGCAATGACTTTATAACCACAAAATATTATTAACAAAAGAAAACAAAACTAGTATAGCTCTTCTATTAAGTTGATACTTACAAGAAATGAATATAAGCTAGGTGTGGGTGGCTCACGCCTATAATCCTAGCTACTCAGAAGGTGGAGATCTGAAGATCTCAGTTCCAAGCCAGAACTCACTGGACTATGCAGGCCAATCAATGCTTCATAGTGAGACCCTGTCTTAAAAAAACCAAACTTGGGAGCCAGGACTTTTGGCCTAGTGGTAGGGTGCTTGCCTAGCACAGATTAAGCCCTGAGTTCAATCCCTCCGTACAAGTTGGAAATGGTGCTGTGGCTCACGTGGTAGTGCTCTGGCCTTGAGAAAGCCCAAGGACAATGCTCAGGCCCTGAGTTTAAGCCAGGACTAGCAAAAAAAAAAAAAAAAAAAAATCCAAACTAGTTGAGTGATTTCAAACCTATAAGTCTAGCTACTCAGGTGACCTGAGATCTGGAGGACCAAAATTTGATGTCAGTCCAGGCCAGAAAGTCCATGGCATTCCATGTACAAAACCAGGACAAAGATGTGGCTCAAGTGGTAGAGCACCATGCTTGAAGAAGCTGAGCAAGAAGGAGAAGCCTGTAGTTCAAGCCCTGGCATGGGGAAAGAAGGGAGAAAAAAATGGAAGGAAGAAAGAAGGTAAAAAGGGAGGGAGGAGGAAAGAAAGGTGTGGAAAGTGGGGGGAGGGGGAGAGAAACAACAACAGAAAAAAAACACAGAAAAGAAATATCATGTGAGGGCAAGCAAACTTACTAGTACCTATAACTGTTGTAGGAAAAATAAGCTCACAGGAGCACTCCTAATCCCATCTCTATAGATCCAATGACTGTCTACTCACAGGTTGGATTACTAGCATATTAATCTACTTATGTAAGATTTCATTTCTTCCTTTTCTGGCTGGTATACACAGGGACTCTTCCTTCCTAGGCAAGTGCAGTACCAATGAGCCATGCCTCAGCCCTTTTTGCTTTAGTTTGTTTATAGAAAGGATCTAACACTTTTGTCCAGGCTGCCTGGGGTCATGCTTTTTATGTGTGTGTGTGTGTGTGTGTGTGTGTGTGTGTGTGTGTGGTTATGGGACTTGAACTCTGGGCCTGGACGTTATCCCTGAGCTCTTCAGCTGAAGGCTACTGCCCTACCCCTTAAGCCACAACACCACTTCCCTTGTTTTCTGGTGGTTAATTGAAGAGGCACTAACTAAAGTCCCTGGGCTGGCTTTGACTCCTGAACCATGATTTTCAGAGCTCAGCCTCCTGAGTAGCTAGGATTATAGGTGTGAGCCATCTTGCCCAGCTGGGTAATGATTTTACCTTTACCACTTGAGTAGCTAACTACAAACATATAATACCATGCTTTGTCTCTTGGGGTTCTAACTAACCTCTCCCAGGCTAGCCTCAAAGCACTGTTCTCCTACCTCTGCTTCCTGAGTAACGGGGAATTTAGGCATTTGCCACCATGCTCGGTATGAGGGAGGATTGATAAAATTCATTCATGACTATATGTGTAATCTGGCACACTACTAGTCTAACAAATGCTTTTTATGCCTGATGTCCTCAGATCTAAAAATAAAATACTTCTGGATTCTAAAGCAGGCTAGATTCTTGGCCAAGTAGAATAAACAACTTACCTTGTCTCCTGTGGCAGTGAAAGTTGTTCAAGTGAATTATCTCTTCATTGTTATTTCCCTCTGCCATTTTCCAATGCAGTAATATATATGTGTGTGTTATTTTTAGGATTCAGACATGATGACCATCTGTACCAAAGCATATGGGGGGGAAAAAAAAGAGCATTAAGAGTATTTGTCACACGCTGGTGGCTTACACCTAATGACTGTATACGGCAGAGTACAGGCTTTTGGAGTGATGTAGTTTCAGTTTTTGCTCAAGGATAGCACTCTGCCACTTGACACACAGCATCATATCCAGTTTTTGTTTATACGGTACTGAGGAATCGAACCCAGGGCCTCATGTGTGCTAGGAAAGTATTCTTAACACTAAGCCACATCCTTTCTTTTTGGGGGCCTGGGAGCTGTCACTGAGCTCTTCAGCTCAAGGCTACGACCCTACCCCTGAAGTCACAGCGCCACTTCTGGTTTTCTGGTGGTTAACTCGAGATGAGTCTCCTGGTCTTTAGTGCCTGGGCTGGCTTTGAACTATCCTCAGATCTCAGCCTCCTGAGTAGCTAGGATTACAGGCATCAGCCACTGTGTCCAGCAAACTTTCTCATCAGTCAAATATTTCATCTTTTTTTTTTGGGGGGGGGTCAGTATTAGGACTTGAACTCAGACCCTGGGTGCTGTCCCTGAACTATTTCACTACTGCTGTATCATTTTGAGTCAGAGTGCCACTTATAAGCTTTCACTGCTATTGGTAATGTTCTGCCTTGACAGCATTTCAGATGCTGTTGGTCTCCATGTCCTCAACCAGTCAAGGCCACGGCCGTAACTGTCTGTATATACCTATAATTTAATGTCTCTCCACATGTTGCAAAGTAGAAGAAATGTGATTTTTCATATTTAAACTTCATTATACCAAAATCAAGACAAAAAAATTACTTTTTTTTTTGTTCCAGGCACAATGGCTCATCCCAATTATCTGGGAGGATCATGGTTTCAAGCAGCTGGTAAAAAAGAAGTGAGAGCCAAGGTTTTGGCTCATACCTGTAATCCTAGCTACTCAGGAGGCTGAGATCTGAGGATCAAGGTTCAAAGCTGGCCCTGGCACTAAAGGACCTGAGACTCTTATCTCCTATGAACCCCTAGAAAACAGGAAGTGGGGTTTGGCTCAAGGGTAGGGTGGTAGCGTTACACTCAAGAGCTCAGGGACAAGGCCAAGACCCAGGGTTAGGGTGGTAGCCTTGAGCTGAAAACCTCAGGGACAGTGCCCAGGCCAGAATTTAAGCTCCATGACTGACACACACTGACACACACACACACAGAAGTGAGATTCCATCTCAACAAATAAGCTGAGCATGAGGATTCACATCTGTAATCCCAGCTATGTGAAAGGTGTAACTAGGATGACAATCCAAAGCTACCTAAGCAAGAAGTACAACATTTGATCTGAAAATTAACCTAAAGCAAAAAGGCACAGAGGAATTGTTCAAGTGGTACAGAGCTTGGCAGGCAAGCAAAAGCCCTGAGTCCAAACCTGTTTTTTGATTGTTGTTGTTGTGGGGCTTGAACTCTGAGCCTAGGCACTGTCCCTGAGCTCTTCAGCTCAAGACTACTGCCCTAGCGCCCATGAGCCAGCCACAGCCCAACTTCTAGTGGCTAATTGGAGATAAGAGCCTGGCTTCTGAACCAAGATCATCAGATCTCAGTCTTCTACGTGGCTAGGATTACAGCAGTGGGTCACTGCACCTGGCATGTTATTGTTTTTTAGTTAAGATTTCATTTATGTGTCAGGGCTGGGAGCTTGGCTTAGTGGTAGAGTGCTTCCTCGCATGCATGAAGACCCAGGTTCAATTCCTTGGTACCATATACATAGAAAAAAGCTGGAAATGGTGCTGTGGCTCTAGTGCTAGAGCATTGGCCTTGAGAAAGCCCAAGGGCAGTGTTCAGGCTCTAAGTTCAAGCCCCAGGACTGCAAAAAAAAAAAAAAAAGAAAAGAGTTAATTTACTAGTATTGACGGGAATATGTTTTATCTGATTAAAGGCATTTCAAAAACCCTCCAGCAGACATCATCCCTATTCAGGGACACTTTTTCTTGCAGACTGAGACTGTACTAAATGGAAAAAAAAATTGGGTAGTTAGAAAGAAAAGTGTCATCAATTATTTAAGCAAATGATAATAAAAATGGTACTGAGAAAGCAAAGGCAAAAAGATTAAAAAGTAGAAGGCCCTGATGAAGACCCACATATATTCACTCATCAACGCTAAACAAAGATGCACTCAGTGAAGGAGTAGGGGAAATCCACATGGGAGAAAAATAAGCTTGGATTCCTTTTTAAGATGGCACATAAAAGTCAATTCTCAGCTGGGGGCTGTGGCTCATGCCTGTAATCCTGGCTACTCACAAGATCTGAGGATCGAGGTTCAAAGTCAGCCCAGGCACTAAAGACTCTGAGACTCATCTCCAATTAACCACTAGAAAGCCAGAAGTGGCTCTATGGCTCAAGGAGTAGGGTGTTAGCCTTGAGCTGAAGAGCTCAGGGACACTGCCCAGGTCCAGAGCTTGCCAGGCACCAGTGGTACCTAGAATCCTAGCTACTTAGGAGGCTGAGATGTGAGGATTTCAAAGCCCAAAGTTGGCCTACACCGATGAGTGGATCCCAAAACTGAGTATCAAGCAAGAAATGCACAAAACCAGCCGGCAAGGTGGCTCAAGCCTGTAATCCTAACAAATCAGGAGGCTGAGATCTGAGGATCAAGATTCAAAGCCAGCTGAGAGCACAAAAGGACCAGAGATTCTGATCCAATTAACCTCTAGAAAAAGGGAAGCGCAGTCTGGCTCAAAGATAGTGTGATAGCCTAGAGCTGAAGAGCTCAGGGACACTGTGCAGGCACAGGGGTACGGTAGTAACATTAAGCTGAAGAGCTCGGGACAGCACCCAGGCCAAGTTCGAGCCCCATGACCCGCCAAAAAAAAAAAAAAACAAAACAAAACCCTGAACATAGGGCCAGGAGTTTTACTTACAGACAGCAATGGTGGTAAACAGAGAAAAGCTCTGACATCAAATTCAGTGTCCCTAATCAAGGACTTTTCTTTCCAATTAGGGTTTTTGTTTTTGTTTTTTTTTTCCCCCCCAATCCTGGGGCTTGAATCTTGGCTTAGGTGCTGTTCCTAAGCTACTTTTGTTCAAGGCTAGCACTGTCCCACGGGAGCCACAGTGCCATTCAGCTTTTCCTGAGTAACTGGATATATGAGTCTCATAGACTTTCCTGCTTGTGCTGGCTTTGAACCTCAGACTTCAGGTCTCAGATTTCAGAGTAGTTAGGATTATAGGCATGAGCCTCCAGCAGTCTAGTTTTTTGTTTGTTTGTTTTTGTTTACTGTCAGTATTGGGGCTTGACCTAAGGGCCTGAGCACTATCCTGGAGCTTTTTTGCTCAAGCTATCATTCAACCACTTGAGCCACCACTTCCAGCCTTTTCCGTATATGTGGTACCAAGGGTTTTGTACACATTGGGCCACTAGGCCACAGTCTTGGCCCTCTGCTTAGGTTTTTAAGAATCATTTTCCCAGGCACAATGGCTCATACCTGTAATCCAGCTACTCAGGAAGCTGAGATATGAGGACTGATGTTCAAAGACAGCTGGGGCACAAAAGACTATGAGATAAATATATCCAATTAACTACCAGAAAACCAGAAGTGCTGTGGCTCAAAGTGATAGAGCACTATCACTGAGCTTTAGAGTTCAGAGACAATACCCAAGCCCAGAGTTCAATCCTCACAATCAAATACTACTACTACTACTAATTTTAAACACTAATTACAGAAGCCTAATTTTTTTTTTTATTCACCAAATAGCCTCCTTCAATTTTTTCAGTAGGAAGCAAAGGAAAATAAGTCATTTTCCATTGGTTAAATGCCAAATAGTAAACAGTTCTGGTGGAGCTATGAGTCCTCCTGAGTACACATTAGGGGTCCTAAATAGTGGTGACAAATAGTCTGGTGAAGGTATTTTCACTCCTGCCTGGGATGTCTCTGCATCAGGGCATTCCCCAACCTTTGGTCTTCTCACCTGAACTTCAGATCAGATGGCCTCAGTCAGAATCCTGGCCTCACCACCTAATGTATCAGTAGTACCTTTGGGGTAAGCCGTTAAATCTTCAGACTCCAGGTCCCTCACCTATAAAACAAGAACAACATGGTTGTTTAAATATAATTAAGTTACATAAGTGCCTAGTAAAGTGCCTGGCACATGGCAAAACATCATGACTATGACCCTCATTGAAATGTAAGCAGTCTTCTTACCTTGTTTAGTTACGTTGGTGACTAAATTTGAGAAACCCCTTTGTGTATGGTAAATGCCATCATAATAAAGAGTTTTGTTACAAGTAATCAGCAGTCAAATGAGGAAGAAATCTTATGCCTTTTCTTTTTCCTTGTCCTGGGGCTTGAACTCTAGGCCTGGGCACTGACCCTAAACTTCTCTGCTCAAAGCTAGCACTGTACTTGAGCCACAGCTCCCCTTCTGGCTTCTTCGATTATCTGGACGTACTTTCCCGCCCAGGTTGCCCTTGACTGGCTTTGAATCGTGATCCTCAGATCTCAGCCCGAATAGCTAGGATTACAGGTGTGAGCCACCAGTACCCAGAGTTCAGACCCCACTACCACCACCAGCAGCAGCAGCAGCAAAATACCTAAATAACAAAACTTAAAAGGGGAAAAAAACAAAACACCTAAGATAACAAAACTTAAAAAGGGGGAAATGTTGATTTGGGGCTCATAGTTGCTGATTCTGTCCTTGTGCTCTGGATCTCAAAGATGACAAAGTACAACACAGCTGGAGCACAAATGTCTTATCACCTCATGCTGGCATCAGATTTTAAGAAAGTCACTTGCCAAGTGCTGGTGGGTCACACCTGTAATTCTAGCTACTCAGGAGGCTGAAATCTGAAGATCCTAGTTCAAAGCCTGCCCAGGCACTAAAGTCTGAGAGACTCTCATCTCCAATTAACCACCAATTAACTGGAAGTGGTGCTGTGGTACAGCAATAGCCTTGAGTCGAAGAGCTCAGGGACAGCACCCAGGCCCAGAGTTCAAGCCCCATGACTGACAAGGAAAAAACAAAATCCAAAACCTGGTAACAAATAAAATTCTTGTATGGCTGGGCGCTGTACAGCTGTAATACTAGCTATACAAGAAGCTGAGCTCTAAAGATTGCAGTTAAAGCCACCCAGGCAGCAAATCAGTGAGACTCTTATTTTCAATTAACCCCAAGAAAACCACAAGTGGAGCTGTGGTAAAGTATTAGAACCTTGAGCAAAAGAAGTTCAGGGACAGTTCCCAGGGTTCAACCCCATGACCAACCCTGCCACCACCCAAAACAAATTGCTGTATGAAACCAGTAAGTTTCCAGGTAATTTGGAATATGTTGATGGATAACTGATGTAGCAGTCAGATTTTCTTTTCTAATCAATGTGAACCAATAGAACAAGAGTTGTACATTAGCTGCAATGAGTTAAGTCTATAGAAGACATTTGGTGTCAGGAAATGGAGTCTACCAAAGCCTTAACAAGGGCAGAAGAATAGGCGGGGTCCTAACAATTAGTTTCAATGGGATTATGTATATAATTAGCCATCATATACAAGAGGAAAAAAGGAGCCCAACTTGACCTAGATGCTGAAATCAGGTGACTAGAGGACAAGCAAAGAATATGAGCTCAGAATAGGAAAATGTACTGTGTTAACTCTGATATGTAGGCAAGACAAAATAACTATTTAGTATCATCTGTAACTGCAGATGTAACCACAAATCATTAGTCCGGAATTAAAGAAACGTTTAAATAGCACTAAAAATCCCATTATTGGTGGGATAGGAAAACATTTACACCAGAAATCAAATCCACAATCTTTAAGCTGGTTAAGGATTTTAAGACTGTCCTTTGAAAACTGATCTAGATATTGAGACAGGCAAATGTATCTTAATTCACAGCAGTAGAATGTTTTCTTTATATATGTTTGGTGGGGGGAATATTGAACTCAAGGCCTCAAATAAATCAAATCAAATCATGTTATGTGGTCAATGACTTGTAATATCTGACCCTTGGTGACATAGGGAGGATCATCTCGTATTGCATCCCTTATCCACATTCTCCAGGGACAATGGCTTGGATCTTTAACCATGCCAGGCTCCTGTCTTCCAACTTATTCACTGGCTGGATTACTCTTTTTTACTCCCTCTCACCAACCCCATTACCTCTATTCATTGTTAGGCTCTTCATCCCCGAGAGGAAAACCTTTTTTGAGAATCTACACTTAGATAACCTCTACCAGGTTAACTCACATATCCCTCATTTTGTGAAAAGTGCTTACCACACACTAAGTTAACAGCTATTTAGAAAACCATGCTGAATATCTATCTCCTCTGCTAGGACTTAAGTTGAAGAAGGAAGGAACACGAACTTTATTCACTCCACAGCCTCAGGACCCACACCAACACCAGGTACAAACCGAGGATTCACAGGTACTTCTGAATAAATAACATGTTCAAATGTAGCAGGATAATTAAGTGTAAGAAGTTTGTACTCATGCGGCAGCTCTACGCCTTACAAGTTTTGTGACCAGATAAAGTCTTTTTCAACATCCCATTGTCATCTCTTTTAAGATAAACTGAGGGGCTGGAGTTTGGCTTAGTGGTAGAGTTGCTTCCCTAGCACGAAGACCTGGGTTTGATTCCTCAGTACCACATACATAGAAAAAGCCAGAAGTGGTGCTGTGGCCACAGCGCTAGCCTTGAGAAAGTCCAAGGACTGTTCAGGCCCCAGTTCAAGTCACAAGACTCCTCCCCCCTCCCAAAAGAAAAGATAAAGTGAATAACAGAACCACAACATTGAAAAAGATGTATAAAGTTACTATTATGTGTGGGTAAAGAAATGAACTTTTGTCAGTTGTGGGGCTTGAACTCTGGGCCTGTTCTTCAACTCAAGGCTAGCGCTCTACTACTTTGAGCCACAGATCCACTTCAGGTAAGAAAACCAGTGGTTATTTGGAGATTTAAGAGTCTCACAACCTTTAGTGCCTGGGCTGGCTTTGAAACATGATCCTCAGATTACAGGTGTGAGCTACAAGAGCACCCAGCAAGAAATATACTCTTCACCTGATTGATGTAACTAACTCCTCTGTACATCACCTTTGCAGTAGCAATTTTAAATTACTTATTTTTTGTCGGTTGTGGGGCTTAAACTCTGGGGCCTGGGATCTGTTCCTGAACTCTTCAGCTCAAGGCTACCACTCTATCCCTTGAACCACAGGACCACTTCCGGTTTTCTAGTGGTTAATAACGTGAGATAAGAGTCTTTAGTGCCTGGGGTTAACTTTGAGCTGTGATCCTCAGATCTCAGCTGCCTGAATAGTGAGGATTACAGGTGTGAGCCACTGCGTCTGGCTAGAATAACAATTTCAAAACAGAAATAAATACATGGAATAGGCTTAGATGTCTGGAAAGCTGAAGTATTAATACTACTCAAGGGGTGGAAGTAGTAGGATACTGAGTTTGTGGCCAGCAGAGTAAAGTTAGTGAGATCTCAAAGACAAAAAAGAAACAATAGGAAAGAGTTTACCTAGTATGGGGTTCAGTCCCCATAAACTCCTACCAGAAAATATTAGAACACAGCAAAACCAAGAAGATAGCAAACATGCCGGGTGCCAGTGGCTCATGCCTAAATATTCAGGAGACTGAAATCTAAGAATCTTGAAGACAAATGCCAGTAGGAAAGTCCATCAAACTCAAATAGCAAAAAAAAAAAAAAACAAAAAAAAAACCAACCAAAACCTTAGGAGGCTAAGATCTGAGGATGAAGGTTCAAAGCCAGCCGGGGCACAAAAAGACCCTTATGGCCAATTAACCTCTAGAAAATGGGAAGTGGGGCTTAGCTCAAGGGTAGAGTGGCAGCCTTGAGCTGAAGAGCTCTGGGACAGTGCTTAGGCCGAGTTCAAGTCCCATGATAAAAAAAAAAAAAAAAAAAAAAAGGCCAGGATTTTGGCCTAGTGGCAAGAGTGCCTACCAAGCCTGAGGACCCAGGTTCAATTCCTCATTAACACATACACAGTAAAAGCCAGAAGTGATGATGTGGCTCAAGTGGTACAGCTCTAGCCTTGAGAAAGCTCAAAGACAGTGCTCAGACCCTGAGTTCAGGCCCCAAGACTGGCCAAAAAAAAGGGGGGGGCCAAGTGGGGCTAGGAATGTGGATTAGTGGTAGAGTGCTTATCTAGCACTCATAGAAGCTCTGGATTCAATTCCTCAGCACCACATAATCATAACAAGCCAGAAATGGGGCTGTGGCTCAAATGGTAGAGCACTAGCCCTGAGCATAGGGGCTCAGGGACAGAGCTCCAGCCCTGAGCTCTAGCAAAAAATTAAAAACAAAAGCCAACGTGGAGCTATGGCTCAAGTGGTAAAGTGCCAGCCTTGAATGAAGACCCTCAGGGTCAGCACTCAGAACCTGAGCTCAAGTCCCATTACTGGCACCAAATAAGCAAACATATTGTGTAGTAGGCTTCATTCTGTAGTTAACAAGCACATGCTCTTATCTCCTACTTCATTCATGAATTTACAACCCCTCTGATTCATGGTTCAAGTGTGTGTGCATGCACGCATACACCCACGTGCACCCACACCCTCACACTGACTGGATATGTTCTCTGAGTTGTCTCTCAGGGAACTTGATCTCGGGGCTTGGGCACTGGCCTTCAAGGCTTCTGAACTGGTGGTTAACTGAAGATAAGTGTCTCTGGCACTTTCCTTCCCGGGGCTGGCTGGTTTCGGTGATCCTCAGCTCTCAGTCTCCTGAGTAGATAGGATCAGAGGTGTGAGCCTCTAGCAACCATCTTCAACTTCTTCATTAGGTATCATTACAGGGGTTTCCAGAGGTTTCTTTTATTAGCTGCTGTTAACCTTACAAATCTAAAGCCTCTAAGACTACAAGGTTCTAAAATTGAGGCCCAAGTTCTCCCAGTCTTCAACTTCACCTCTCTATCCTTAGGCACCATAAATTTTGCAAACAAATCCAACAAAAAGCCAGGCTACTTTATGGCTGTGTCTTTCCTTACTAATCTGGGGTGGGCTGACTGGTGGTGTAGCTCAGTCCTGGATATGATTCTCAAGTTCAAGTACAAAATAGTGGGATAGGCAGGCACTGTGTCTCACACCTGTAATCCTAACTACTCAGGAGGCTGAGATCTGAGGATCAAGGTTCAAAGCCAGCCCCTGCACAAAAGGACTGAGACTTATAACTCCAACTAACCACTAGAAAATGGGAAGTGGGGCTGGGCTCAAGGGTAGTGAGGTAGCCTTGAGCTGAAGAGCTCTGGGACAACACCCACGCTCAGGGGTAGGGTGGTAACCTTGAGCTCAAGCACAGTGCCCAGGGGAAGTTCAAGCACCATGATTCCCGCCCCCCCCCCTTGCAAAAAAAATAGTGGGATAAGGTGCTGGGATATGGCGTAACTGGTAGAGAGCCTACACTGTAAGCATCTGGTCCTGAGTTCAAACTCTGTTCTAACCAAAAAATAAAAAAACCACCAGAAAACTGAAAGTGACCATAGGCTCAAAGTGATGGAGGGCTCGTCTTGAGCTGCTAGGGACAGGGACTGTGCCCACAGTTCAAGCTCCACGACTAACAGGAAAAAAAAAAATTAAACAAAACGGTAGGACATAGCGTTTCATCTCTGATCTTGAACTCAGGATCTGGGCACTGTCCCTGGGCCTCTCCTTGTTTAAGGCTAGTTAGTGCTCTTCCATTTGGGCCACAGCGCCACTTCTGGACTTTGCTGTTTATGTGGTAGTGAGCAATGGAAGCCAGGGCTTCCTGCACACTTGGCAGCACTCTACCACTAAGCCACATGGCCAGCCCCATGTCTTTGATCTTTGTAACTATCAAAATACCTAGACATCCATCACAAGCTCTGCTAGGTTGTAAGCGTCCCATCCTCCAGGCAGCTAGGAAACCCGCCGACCCTGGTCCAAAGTGTCTACAAGTTCCTGGAAGACCCAGCACAGGGGGGTCGAGACCTCAGGAGCCGGCAACCCCACGCCCAGGCGTGTGCCAGGCCCCGTGAGAACGCCGGCAGCACCAGCACTACAGGCCCTGCCCCGGGGACGGAACCCAGGCCGGGATGGAGAGTGACGGAAGCCAACTCGCTCCCAAAAGCTGAGTGGAGGAAGCACGAGTGGAGGGGGGGGAGAGGCCCCGAGCCGGGCCGTCACTCAGCCGGGGCCTCAGTCAGTCCGCCCGAGCCACCTCCTACCGCGTCCAGGCTGGGCACCGCCGCCTTCCGCCCGGACACAGAGACCAGTGGCCGCCGAAGGGGGCTCGGTCTCTCGGGTAACTGACCTGCCAAACTTCCCTCAAGCACCGGGACGAAGCTGGACCCCCCCGACCCCGGCGCCTCGTCCGCTCCCGCCTCCCTGCCCTCCCCGGCCCCCTGCGCACCGCGCTCCTACCTCAGTCCCGGACCCCAGCTCGCGCCCCTGAGCTCCGAGCCCCTGCGGCCTCACGGCCCGGCCCGCGCCCACCTCCTCAGACCGGAGGGGTCCTCGCGACCCCAGGACCGCACATCAGCCCGCCCGTGCCGGACACCTACTCACCGTTCAGAGAGACGAGCGCCGTCACCCCTCAACCGGCCGTTGAAGCACCTTCAGTGGGCTTTCCGGAAGGTACTGCCGCCGCCGCCGCCGCCGCGCTCCTTCCGGCGTCAACTCGCGCCTGCGCGTGGCGCCCCCTCCCGACGAATGGCAGGAAGAACCATAGAGGCACCTCGGTGAACGGGAGGAGGGGCCTGGGAGGGAGACCAGAGAGAGAGCCGGCTAGCTCGCCTCGAAACCTTGACTGCCCCTTGCGGTCGGAGGAGAAAAGAAACCCAGGACCGCAAGGATCCACTCAGGGAAATCGTGTGTGCGCGCGTGCGTGTGCCTTGAGAGGTAAGAAACATGGGTGTTACGGGCAAACAGCTCCACAAGCTTGGGTCGCCCTTTGCCGTTGGGATGATTCTTCACACATGTCATCAACCTGCAGCTGCCTCTCTGAGCTCCACTCTAGCCATAGCCAGTGGGCTCAAATTCAACAAAACAAAACTGGAAGCCGGGCACTGGTGGCTCACTGGCTACGCAGGAGGCTGCGATGTTAGTATTGTGGTGTGAAGCCAGCACAGGCAGGAAGTCCACGAGGCCCTGGTTCTTCAATTAACTAGTGAAAAGCTGGAAATGGAACTGTGGCTGGAATGGTGAAGTGCTAGCTATTAGGAAAAATAGAGGAAAACAGAAAAATAGACCATACTCAATCATCACTAGGCTAGGACTGTTTATTGTCAGCAAAGGACATAGACTTCCCATGGGTTTGGAGGGACTGGACTTGGGATCCTGCTTACGTGGCTCTTAACATGAAAACAAAGGCGTAAAAATAAGATTGGAATTCCCCAGTGGCTAGGGATGGGTACTTTCAGTTAGGTCCAGAGTGGAATGTCCCACCTGGAAGGATGTGGACTTTAGGCTGAGCCTAGGTAGGAGAATAGCCTGTCTGAAGGCAAGCAGGTGAGACACAGAGCGTTCTTTGCTTGACCTGGGGTAATAGGATGCGAATCAGTCCTTCACTAGCCTTGAGCATAAAAGCTCAAAGACTGAGGCTAGGCCTTGAGTCCCAGGATCAACCAAACAAAACAAAAAACCCAAGCCAGCAGTGGCTCACACCTGTAAACCTAGCTACTCAAGAGACTGAGATCTGAGGATCAAGGTTCAAAGCCAGCCCAGACACAAAAGGACCTTATCTTCAGTTAACCTCTAGAAAACGGGAAGTGGGGCTTGGCTCAAGGACAGGGTGGTAGCCTTGAGCTGAAGAGCTCAGGGATAGCACCCAGGCTGAGTTCAATCTCCAAGACCCCCACATACACATATACATGCAAAAAAAAAAAAAGATGTGTCAGCTTCATGTAGAGTCTCAAGTACACAGTTATTATTTTGTTTTCGCCAGTCCTCAAGGCCTAGGCACCGTCCTTGGACTTTCTAAGGCTAATGTTGTATTCCTTGAGCCACAGCAGCACTTCTGGGTTTCGTGTGTGTGTGTGTGTGTGTGTGTGTGTGTGTGTGTGTGGTACCAAGGAATGGAACCCAGGGTTTCATGCATGCTAGGCAAGCCCTCTACCACTAGGCCACACTCCTGGTTCTCTATCTATTATTATTTTTAATAATGAGATGGAGCTGTGCATGAAACACAGTTGTCTTGAGGAAAAGCCTGTGTAATTGTCTGGGTTCAGTAAGTGGATTTAGCCTCTGTCTTTGGGGAAAGCATTATAGAAAGAATGATTCAGGGCTGGAAATGTGGCTAACCTGCAGGAAGCCCTGTGGATTCCTCAGCACTATATAAACAGAAAAGGCCAGAAGTGATGCTGTGGCTCAAGTGGTAAGAGTAAGGGTCTGAGGAAGAGGAAAGACATGAGGGTAAGTAGAGACAACAGAAAGTTTATTAGAGTACCTCCTGGGTGAACCTCCTGGTTGGGACCATAGAGGTTGCGCTGGAACCTAAGCAGGTTGGGGTTTTGATAGGCAGGGAAGAAAAATATTTCACCTTACGGGGATTGTGATCAACCAGGCAGGTACAATCAGCATTGCGCAGGTGTATTGGACTGCAGCCATTTATTGGAAGAGGGAGTGGTCTCTGCTGCCCTGACGATCCCAGCAGCCCAACGGTAAGAGTGCTAGCCGTGAGCAAAAGACGTTCAGGGACAGTGCTCAGGCCCTGAGTTCAATTCCCAGGACTGGTACCAAAAAAATAAAAGAAAGAAAAGGAAAGAAAGAAGTAAGGGACAGAAAAGAAAATGGGGGAAAAAAAGAACGACTACCACTAATTCAGAGTTGGGAATCTTACCAACATTTTCTCAAAATGTAACAATGTATAACTCTCTTTTGCAGGGAAATAACTGTATTTTGCTACTAGAGATAACATTCATAATTTTAAGAGATTAAAATTTGAGGTTTATATCCATCCCTGTGAACTTGGCAGTTTCCCATTACTTGAAAACTTTGCTGATAAGATGGCTGATGATAGAAATGACTGTGATTTTTTTCTGATGTTTTCTGAAATGACATTTCAAAAAAGCTGCTTGATCTGGTGATAGAATAAGAAGTATGTATTTTGGTCTTCTATCTTAGCCAGGCCTCTCAAATCCTTGTAATTTCTTGAGCAATAAAGAGGATTGGATCTTTTTTTGTTCTCTTAGTTGTGGGGCTTGAATTTAGGGCCTGGGCACTAATCCTGAACTCCTTTGCTCAATGCTAGTGCTCTGCCACTTCGAGTTGTAGCGAATGCTAGTGCGTCACTTCTGAGTTTTTTGGTGGTTAGATGGAGATAAGAGTCTCATGGGTGGGGGCAGGAGTTTGGCCTAGTGGTTGAGTGCTTGCCTAGCATGCATGAAGACTGGGGTTTGATTCCTCAGTACCATACATATATATATATATATATATATATATATATATATATATATATATATGGCTAGAAGTGGTGCTGTGGCTCAAGTGGTAGAGCTCTGTCCTTGAGAAAAGTCCAAGGACAGTGCTCCAGCCCTGAGTTCAAGCCCCACAACTGGCACACACACACAAAAAAGTCTCATGGATACTTTCCCACCTGGGCTGGCTTTGAACCTTGATCCTCAGATCTCAGCCTCCTTAGTAGCTAGGATTACAGGCTTGAGTCACCGGAGCATGAGTCTACTTACTTCTTGCAGCCATCCTGGTGCCTCCTGCTTGTTGGAGGGAGTTCTCAACTTAATGCTGAAATGTCTAGAGGTAAGAAAGGCTATTCACTGAATGCAGATGCTTTAGAGAAATGCAGATGTCATAGCCTTAGGAAATCTTTGCATATAGAGAATGCTCTGATTCTACATTGATAACTATAAGGTTAGGTTTTAGGTGAGAAAAGAGCCGGGAGAAGTAAGGCAAGTAGAGGAAAATTGATTGGAGTATGTTCCTAGGCGAACTCCCTGGGTGAACCCAGAGAGGTTACACCAGGTCTAGCTGGTTGTAGCAGGACTTTTAAGGCTGGGGTAAAAGGGAATTGTTAATCAGTAGGCATTCTTACAGGGGGGCAGCTCCAGATCAGGGTTCGAGGCTAGGGAGTGATATAGGCAGCCCAGTGGCCTGACATCTCAGCATTTTTGCTTGGCTAATAGGGCAACAATAGTGATCTGGCTACTTGCTGCTGGACAGGGGCGTGGTGGGGGCTAAATGCCGGTGGTCTAGGGTGCCAGTTGGAGGGGCAGTCGATAGGCGAATGTCCCTGAAGAGCTCAGGGACAATGCCCAGGCCCAGGGGTAGGGCGGTAGCCTTGAGCTCAAGAACTCAGAGTCAGTGCCCAGGCAGAATTCAAGCCCTATGACCCACAGAAAAAAATACAAAAGGCAGGTTCCACCTTTGTCAGCAGTTAGGAGGTCTAGGACTCAGCGATTCTGTAGTGCCACCAGTGCTAGGGAGGTAATTAAGGAGAGGGTAAAGGAGGTGGGGGCCCATTATGAAGGGCAGAATGTAGTATACTGGCTAGAAATAACCAGTCAAATGCTAGGGCTGGACAGGAGTGGTTAGCAACTACCTCTCTTGATCTCTAGGCTCTGATTAACTTTTTATTTATTTATTTTTATTTATTTAGCCAGTCCTTGGACTTTCGCAAGGCTAGAGCTCTACCACTGGAGCCACAGCACCACTTTTGGCTTTTTCCTATGTATGTGGTACCCAGGAATTGAACCAGGCTCTCTGTGCAGGCTAGGCAAGCACTCTACCACTAGGCCAAACTCCCTGTCGGGAGCAAGAGTGGAATCAAACTGTACTTTGATTTGCATCAGATAATTGCTTGATTGTCTTATTGTTTTTTGGCCTTCTCCTGTTCAATTGATCTGAGATTTACCATATGAATGTAACCCCCAACAGTTCCCTGATTAACCATCTGGATGGAACACCTGGCAGTGCCCTGGTCTCAAGAAGGGATATAAACTTTGAGTTGAGAATAAATGGGGCGCTGCAGTTTTTGCCTGGGCTGCAGACCTCCCGGACCTGATGTGTTCGTCTCTCTTCTAATTTTTCCAGTCCCTGCCCCCTATTTCAGGAACCCCAATTTGCTGCCGGTAGGCCCCGGCAACTCCCGGCCCTGAGATGGAGTTTTATAGAGAGATTTTTCTCTGCCCAGGATGGCTGGCAATCAAAGGAGTCTTTGCCATAGAAGCCCTGTTATATTTCCAATTAAACAAGGAGACCAATAGGAATAGAGCTTACCTGCAACTTGTTAAGGATTGATCAACAAGTACTTGTTAACGAGTTTTGCAATGACAAAATTCAGTAGAGATAAGCAGCAACTGAGTAGGATTTTTGACTATACTGACAGTTTCTTACTGCAAGAGTTATAAACACCAGTGCTGTGCCAGATATCCAAACTTGGCACAGTGAGCTACTTGGCATATTCAGCAAATGTTGCTATTTACCAAAATGTATTTGATTGTAAAATAGCATAGAAATAAAATCGCATTATTTCCTTTGCTCACACAGCCCTCTTGATCTAACTTGTGAGGGTTAACATTATCCATAGGTGAAAGAGAACAGACATGAATACCAGCTAAGAGGGCAAAGAGTCAGGATGATGTAAAAGTCCCAGCTTCAGTGGATCTATCTGAGTTGTGTCCCCATCCTGAGTCAGAAGCCTTTAGTCGTATGTAATGGAGCCAGGCAGGAATCCACTTTTACCACAGTGGAGGAAGTCAGGATGGTCTAGGCAGAAGAGATGGGCTGGATCTCGGTTAGGCTGCAGTAGCATCTTCCAGTATCTCTTGGATGGATTGTCACATCTCCTGCAGGGTTGCCTGTAATTTTCTACAGAGATTGGTTTAAGACATTTGAAATCTCCCAGTTGCCTTCTCTGCGTGCACTGGCGTTCACAAGCTGGTGTACTGCTGGTGAACCAGCTATATCACAGTTGGTTAGGAACAGAGCAGTCTTATCTTTTTAGGGTTTGCTGGTGTTAGCAAAACATTTTAGCATATGAATTAGTTGGAGGAGGGGAGTTTTTGACTGAAACTGATCTCTTAGCCTACCAGGCGGCCTGCCTGCCTGCCTGATGTTCTGTTGTGATGTTCTGTTCTGATGTTCCCCATAAGTGGGCTGAGATGGGGCCTCTCCCACCAGGAGTGGGACCCCCCAACACAACCGTATCATTTAACTCTATATGTCACTGAGTGAGCCACTTCCACTCAGCATGGGAGGAAGAAAGGTAGTCTGGAATACATCTGCTACCCCCACCTCTAATTTCTAGAGGGATTGATTTCCTGATTTCCCCCCCAAAATATATATATATATATATATATATATAAATATAAAATAAGACAGAGAAACAGAGATTTACTTTCAAAAGATTTTTGAGTAACTCCAAAAACATGTTTAGATAGCATGTCTGGTGTTGGCAAGGTGGCTGTCAAGAGTGGCAGAAACAACCACAGGGCCCTGGAATTTCACAAGGGGCATGCCTTTCCTGTAGGAGTTTCTGTCCCCACTATGCAGCCTTTCCACCAAGGTCACCAACCAGTGGGTAAGGATGGAATCCTGGAATCCTTTAGAGAGGAAGGAAATAACAAAAACAGTACCAACAAACCATTTTGGCTCCAATGAGAAGCTGAAGTGGGATGCCATGGTTGACAGGAGGACACAAGCATGTAGGCAAATGTATGAACATGGAGACAAATGGCATGGTGTCCTGGCACCTGGGCTGTTAAGAGGTTCAACTAGGATAAGGTCAGGGGGCAGGATCAGTCCCAGGCACTTGACAGACGGTCCAGCAGCCTAAGAGCCAAGTTCAATGCTTGTCCCTGTCTCCAGGACCCAGGGTATGCCCATCACGAGATGAAGAAGGGGCTGTGACATTTGCATTTCTGAAGCCAAGCCCTCCTAGCTCCCTCACAGATTTTAACAATTTTCATGCTTAAGCAACAGTCATAACTGGAACAAAAATCTTTAAAATAATTTGATCATGAGGCAAACTAGTATAAGGCTTTGATCTTAACATCTAGAAGAGCAAAAGGAAAAGTAATCTGGCTGCAGAGGGGTGGGGGTTCAGAAAAACCCAGGCCATGTGTCCTTATCTCCTTCTTGGTGTTAGTTTCCAAAGCCTGTAGAGGACTGAGAGAGGGTGTTAGGAAAATGGAGGATGTGGCACTGAAAGTGAATGTTTGAGCAACTGGATAAAGATAGGGAAGAGCTTAGAGAGAGGGATTTCTTCTTCTGTAGCCTCCTCAAGGAGTTTGCCTTAAGGGAGAGATTCAGAATTCAGATTATGAGTTGAGTGGACTCAAGAAGGAGAAAAGGAAAAGTTTTGTTTGAGGTCTAACTGCTTCCAGGATTGGAGCAGACAGAAAGTTTTCTGGTAGGTGAAAGTTGGGACTATTCCAGGCTCCTCTGGATTTCCTTGAATAATGGCATATCCTGTTGTATAAGGGGAACATCTAAGAACTGCCATCAATAAAGCAGTCAGGGGCTCCTGGGATAGGCAGGTCTGAGATATGGGAGAACAGATTTAGAGAAAGATCTAGGGTTTTAGAGCAGGAATGAAGTGGAGATTCAGATTCTGGGGTTGAGGCAGACAAGAAAGCTTGGATAGGTATGCCAAGGACTAAAAGATTTCTCCTCCTTTTTGACAGAATAGCTAAGGCCTGCCCTTTGTGTGTAAGAAAGGAAAAAAAAAAGGGTTTGTTAAAGTTGGGGACAGAGAGGGTAGAGGCCTTGGACAGATAAGAGTTAAAGCTGAGAGAAGTCGAGAGTCAGGGGACAGGCAGGGCTCATTGAGGGACTCCTTACTTGGTAGGGTAGTAGAAGGTGGGCTATGAGGGAGAAGTTGGGGATCCATATACAGAAAAATTTGAAAGGCCAACGAGGGCCAGGAGATGTCTTTTGGATTGGGCTAATTGATAATTAAGGAGCTCATGGACCCTATGGGGAGTTATTGCTTGGCTCTGTCGGGAAACAATTAGTCACAAATATGTAACTGATTTTTGGCATATCTAAGCTTTGTCCTTGGAGGGTGTGTAACCCCAAGAGGTGAGGGAGAGTAGTGTATTTGGCTGTAGAGATCATCTACATATTGGAGGAGATATGAGGAGAGATTTAGTGAGGAGAGGTCTCATAGAAAAGTATTGGAGAAATAATATGGGCGGTCGAGACGTCCTTGGGGAACACTGCCCAGGTTAGTTGCTGCACCTGCAGGGTATCCAGGTATTCCCAGGTAAAGGAAAAAAGTGGCCTAGAAGAGGGGTGTATCGGGATAGTGAAGAAAGCATCTTTTAGGTCAAAGAAGGAAAACTATGGGGAATTGGAGGGAACCTGGGGAGAAGGATGTATAGGACATGTTGGAACAATTGCTTGGTTCATTTTACAGAGGTCTTGAACTAAGCAATAGGAGCCATTTGGTTTTTGATTCCTAGGATTGGGGTGTTACGGTGAGAATGCATAGGAGTTAAAAGAGAGGCAGAGAGAAGATGGAGAATAGATTTTAGCCCTCAGTGGGTGGTGGGGGGAACTGGGTATTTGTCTTGGGCTTTGAAAGTCCTGGGATCTTTTAAAGACAGGTTCGTAGTAAGAGGCCACAACAGGGCACAAAGTGTCCCCAATTATGGGGTTAACTTAAGGCAGGAAGGCAGGGAAAGCAAAGAGTTACGCTGGGGACGAGGGCTCATCCAAGTCCTATTTCATTTGGAGGAAGAAAATAGTAGATTTTAAAGGGGGTATATCTAAAGAAACTTTAAGTTTAGAAAGCAGATCCCTCCCTAATAAAGATAACAGACGTTGGGATATGATTGGGAAGGAATGGTTGAGAGTTAGCTTACAAAACTGGCAGGAGACAGTGGGACAGGGGACAGGGGTGATTTTTACTTACAGAAACATTGATAGGGATAATAGTTGAAGGACTTGACGGGGTGGGAGAGACCTGTTTTTATGCCTCCCTTAGTTGTGTCCTTCCTTTTATCCTTCTAGAGAAGGAACCACTTGTCCTGAGGTAGGGCTATTAAAGAGAAACTTTAAAATGATGGGATCAGGAAAATAGCTGACAAGGTAGCAGGGCAGGACTGATTGATATGAATGACATAGAACACACCATGGTCACAAGCCAGAAAAGTTCCATTTGGAGCATTAGCCCATAACCAGTCAGGAGCTAGGGCTGGGTTGGGCTGGTTAAGGCCTGGTAAAAGGCCTTGATCATTTCCTGTAAGTAGCAAGTAACAAAGGCAAGAATGTAAGTTCCTGTCTAGTTAGAAGGATGACAAATATGAATTTTAGACGAACATTAATGGGCATAATTGGATGGGCATTAACTATTTTCTTTTGATCTCCTGGCTCTGGTTAGATTTTTTGTTGTTCATGGGGCTTAAACACTGGGCCTGGGCGCTGTCCCTGAGCTCTTCAGCTCAAGGCTACCACCCTACCTCTTAAGTCACAGCCCCACTTCCCATTTTCTAGTGGTTAATTGAAGATAAGAGTCTTGAGGGCTGGCTTTGAACCACGATCCTCAGATCTCAGCCTCCTGAGTAGCTGGGATTACAGGTGGGAGCCTCCACGGGTGGCTAACATTTTTAACCTGTAGACATTTTAAGGGAAGGATGCAGTCCAACTAAGGTACTGAAAGTGCCACTGAGCATGGCTTCTGGTTAGTTTTGAAAGAGTAATTCCATTTAGGAAGTAACACCATCTCCTCTTACTCCAGTACTAGGCTTTTGTCCCAGGGGTCTAGGTGCTTGTTGCCGGGATGGCTTTTCCCAGTTGGCATCTCTATGGGGTTAGAACTCAAAGCCTGGGCACTGTCCCTGAGCACTTCTGTTCAAGTCTAGCGCTCCACCATTTTGAGCCACAGTGCCATTTCCAAAATCTGCTACATCACCACTTCTAGAATTTTGCTGATTGTTTAGTCATGCTTCCAGCCTGGCTAGTTAATGAAGAGATGAATTCTCAAGGATTGCTCTACTCAGGCTGGCTTTGAACTGCAGTCTTTGCCACAAAAAAAAAAAATAAATAAAAATAACGCTTTTTATTTCTGATTAAAGCCACAAGGAGATCAAACAGAAATACAGTTATTCTGAATTACATATAACCCCTTAGAATACTGAGGCTAAGACAATGTATGTGTCACTAAGCCTTAGTAATTTGCAACAAAACTGCAGGAGTCGGTGTCCTTTTAATTCTGTATTCAAGGCAGCTTACATTAAAAGGCGTTCATTGGAGCCGGGCCTGGTGGCTCATGCCTGTAATCCTAGCCACTCAGGAGGCTGAGATCTGAGGTTCAAGGTTCAAAGCCAGCCTGGGCACAAAAGGACCCAAGACCCTTATCTCCAATTAACCTCTAGAAAATGGGAAGTGGGGCTTGGCTCAAGAGGTTAATTGGAGTCTGAGGTCTTTTTGTGCCTGGGCTGGCTTTGAATCTTGATCCTCAGATCTCAGCTTCCTGAGTATCTAGGATTACAGGCGTGAGCCAACACGCCCACCTGTAACAAGCAGAATTTAACAGAATCTCCCTTCTTAAATGACCATTGATAATAAGAACAGAAAACCTTAAAACAATGTTGGGAAAAAAAAGATTACAAGGAGAATAGAGATCACATGAAATGTGATCCTTGTGGCCTTTGTCTCTTCCTAGGTGGGTGTATGTCTTTAGGACCTTCAGAAAATTGGGGGAGGGAGGAGTTCTTCTAGGGGCTTATAGCAACCTCAGGAGTTTTTTGTTTTTTGTTTTTTGTTTTTTTTGCCAGTCTTGGGCTTGAGCTCGGAGCCTGAGCACAGTCCTTGAGTTTTCTCAAGGCTAGAGCTCTACCACTTGAGCCACAGCACCATTTCTGGCTTTTTGCCATGTATGTGGTACCGAGGAATTGAACCTGGGTTTTTGTGCATGCTAGGCAAGCACCCTACCACTAGGCCAAATTCCTGGCTAACCTCACGAGTTTTAAGGGAGAAAGCAAATACCCTGATTTTGAAGTGAGTAGGCTCCGGAAAAAGCAAAAGAATGGATTAGTGGTGAGTCCCCAAAGACAAAAAGGATAGGTTTGTTTGGGGGTATTCTATTTGTCTGACTATTTCCAGGCTCAGAGCAGACAGTTTTCACTTAGAGAATCCACTCTGTTAGGTCTGCTGGGAGGACAGCATTTCTTCATTTTGGTCCTCACTTGCCTAGAATCACCTAACTGTAGTCACCTGACTGTGAGTAAGCAAAGGATCCTAGTCTGAGGTCCCTTCCTCATCCTCTGAGGTTTTCCTGAACCATCCTGGACACACTTCCCTCGGACCATGAGAGATTCCCTAGGCTCTGAGATCATTTCTGCATCCACTCTGGTCCCACCTCCTGCCTTTCCCTATATAACCCAGCTCAACACAAGTCTGTTCTCTATTCCTTTTCGCTTTCTCCTTCTCTGTCTCCACATGCTTGCATCTTGTGCAGGCCCGCAGTTTCCTCTCCTCCCAATAAACTCTTTCCTGCCTGAACCCTTCTGGCTAATCTTCCAGCTACAAGGCAAGGAAAGTTCCCTTTTCTTAGAGGAAATGGCTAGAAGGCTTATGGCAGAGAAGGACTTGGTGAGCAGGGTAGGAAAGCAGTTGGTGGAGGCCTCTGGTGTAGAAGTTAGAGAAGGACTTGGTAGACAGAACAGGATGCGCGGGGGTGTGTAAGAGGGTGTGGGGGGGAATCTGTGGAGTGGAGGCAGTCAGTGCAAGAGTCTTAAGATTAGAATGTGGGGAAGCCAATGGGATATCTTTGGGAGACAATTTGGAAAATTTGGTATAAGAAATGAGAGGCAAGTGACCAATATGAGCTCAAAGCTTTATTGGGGGACAGACCTGCTGGTCTTCTCTAAGTACGAATGGAGGCAACAGCAATGGACAGGTCTGAGTGGAATCTAAACAAAAATTTAGGGGGCAATTAAAGGATTGAGTCCTGCCTTGTTCCCCAGAGTCAGGCAAAGCACCAGGCACATGCTCATGTTCTTGTCCACAGGCGGGTCATTCCGACCTTGGTTTGCAGGGGACAATAGCTCCCACACCCCACATGGAACATTCCACCACTGGCCAGGCCAAGAATATTGCCCTGGGCCTCCAAGAGACCATAACCTGTTTTTAATTTTCTGCTTCCTGGTTAAACCATATCTAATCCCACCCCAAATCCTGTCATGAGCACAACCTTCAATCCTGTGGGAAGGTCTGTGCCCCTAGCTATTCTTCAATAAATAGTCCTCGCCTGTTGATGATCAAGTCTGGCCTATTCCTTTTCTATGCTCCATTTTCCAAACAGCAGTCATGGATCATATTACCTGGATCATGGGAATTTGGGAGGTAGAGTCGGCTCTGAGAAGAAGGTCTTGTGAAGGTTTCATGGGCTACAGGAATTGTGGGGAGAGTCAGTTTCCAGAAGCTGTGCAACAACACTGTTGCAACTGAGGAAAAAAATACAGCATTGAGAAATAAGAACAACATATTTTTGTAAACAGGTGGAGACACAGGGTGGGGATTTAATCAACAAGCTGATTCTGAGACCTTAGATTTGGTAGGATTAGGGGCCTGCCCCACTGTTCCAGGTGTCCCCAGGGTTTGGGTGTCAGCAGGAGACTATGGGGACCCCAGAAACAGAAAGGGGGGACTCTCAGAGTCTGCAGGTCCATGGTGGATTGCCTCCACCATAGATTGAGCTGGAAGGCTTTTGGATGGTAGATGGAATTGGTCGTCAAACGGCAAAGAACTTCCTGCCTGGAGGTGGACAGTCTGGGAACAGAGTGAAGGAGAGAGATAAGGCCTTTTTTGGGTTTATGCAGGGACCAATAATACCTCAAACCATGCATGGTGAGGGCTGGGAGTTTGGCCTAGTGGTACAGTGCTTGCCTAACATGCAGGAAGACCAGGGTTCAATTCCTTAGTACCACAAACAAAAAGCCGGAAGTGGTGCTGTGGCTCAAGTGGCAGAGCTCTAGCCTTGAGAAAGCCCAAGGACAGCTCTCAGGCCTTGAGTTCAACCCCCTCCCCCCAAGAGCATGTATGGTGGCCATCCATGGGGCATGCCGACTTAGGTAGGTAAAGGCCATTGTTTCAGGTGGCTGTTTAGCCCAGAGTGAGCTCAGAGATCTCTGTGCTCCTGATGAAGAAAGGCCTTGAAAAGAAAAGGTAAAAAAGACTGGTGAGAAGCGGCCAGGAAGCAGGTTGAAGGGACCCTGTTACTCCTGGCACTTTTTCCTTTCTCAGGTTTTGGCACCATATGTTAGGAAAATGGAGGAGAATGACAAAATCGTAGGTTAGACTTGATCATCAGCAGGGAGGACTGTTTATTGAAAAGCAGCGAGGGGCATGGACCTTCCCATGGGATTAGAGGTGTGAGGGTCTGGATTTTAAGGTGGGATTATATAGAGTTCAGTAAGGAGGATTTTGAGGTGGGCTTTTATAGGGTTTAACAAGGAAGCAGAAAATTAAAAAATAAGGGCTGGGAGTTTGGCCTAGAGGTAGAATGTTTGCCTAGCATGCACAAAGACCTGGGTTCAATTCCTTAGTTCCACCTATACATAGCAAAAGCTGGAAGTGGTACTGTGGCTCAAGTGGTAGAGCTCTATCCTTTATCCTTGAGAAAGCCCAAGGACAGCTCGCGGGCTCTGAGTTCAAGCCCCAGGACTTGCAAAAAAAAGAGAAGAAAAAAAACCAGATATGGTTTCTTTGGGGCCCATGGTGGAATGCTTAGAAAGGCCAAGAGTAGAATGGGCCACGAGGGATGGGGGGCTATTATCTCCTGGGGGCCAAGGCCAGTGTCTTTGGCCTGGCCTAGATTGGAATAACCTGCCTGAAGACAGGCACGTGGTGAAGCCCATTCATGTGTGCCTGGTGTCTTGCTTGACCTGAGGGAATGAGGCAGGAATCAGTCCTTCATATAGGGTCTATATGATTTGCATCTCTTCCCATGCCAAATCTTTTTATGTATATGAAAATGGAATATGAAGGCAAAAGGAGAGGTTTGTTTTGCGTATGCTGTCTATCTTTCTGCCCCTATTATGGGGCTTTTGGATGGAGAAAAAAGGAGAGAAGAGAGGGCAAAGGTCAACAGAGAAGCTTGCTTGGAGCAGACCGTTTTCACTTAGAGAATCCAGACCAGCTCCAGAGAGGAAGAATGTATTACAAGAGCAAGGATGGGGAAAAGACTTAGGCTTATGGAATCCCTGATCCAGGAGGGCTAGCCTTTCAGAGGGAACCTAGAGGGTATCCCCAGGACTTGCCTTGTCTCAGTATCAAGGACACAATTGGAAGGATGTCAGAAGGAATAGAAGTGATGTAATAGTAAATGATTGCTGGACCCGGGGTTGTCGCGGGGGGGGGGGGGGAGGCAAAGGGGGAGAGAGATAGACATTGCTACAAGGCAAGGAAAGTTGCCTTCCTAGAGGAGATGGCTAGAAGGCTTATTACAGAAAAGAACTTGGTAAGCAGGGCAGGAGAGCGGGACGGGGTGGCATTTGGAATGGAGGCCAGGGAAAAACTTGATTGGCAAAATAGGGCAGGGGTCTCTGGAGTGGAGGTAGAGGAGGACTTGGGTAATGGGGCCTCCGACCCCTTGCCATTTCACTGGAGGATTGTTTAAATAAATAAGAATAAAATGGAAGGTTCCAAATTCAGGCCAGTGGTGGCCATTGTGTACATGATAGTGCAGACAGATTTCAGTAGACAAATTGTCAATTTCCTTTGACTATAAATCAGTCAGCCTGAACATCTTAAGCCTGGAGTCCCTGGGTCTGTGTCAGGTCACCCCTGAAACAGACCAGGCTGGTTACCTTGTCCTGAAGGCTTTTAAGTGATGAGTGGAATTGATCATCAAATGGCCAAGAGCCTCTTGCTTGGAGAGCAAGAGTCCAGAGATCGGATGAGGTAGAGTAGAGAGAATAGGGGTTAACAGAGGAGACCAATAATATCTGCAGCCATTCAGGGTGGCCATCTATGAGAACATGCACCACTTATGTAAGCAAAGGCCACAAGGTGATTTAGGAGGCTGTTTAGCCCAAAGTAAATTCAAAGGGTTCTGCATTCCTGATGGAGAAAGGCTTTGGAAGAAGAAGGTAAAAGAGCTGGTGAGACGCAACCAGGAGGTGAGTGGAGAGGACCCAGTTACTACTGGCACTTTTCCTCTCTTGGGTTTTGGCACTAAATGTTAGGAATGAAGAAGGAATAGGCAGGACTTGATCATCATTTTTTTGGTTGTGGGGCTTGAACTCTGGGCCTGGGCATTGTCCCTGAGTTCTTCAGCTCAAGTCTACTACCGTACCCCTTGAACCACAGTCCCCACTTCTGGTTTTCTGGTTATTAATTGGAGATAAATGTCTCTTGGACTTTACTGCTCTGGAGGGCTTTGAACCTTGATCCTCAGATCTCAGCCTCCTGAGTAGCTAGGATTACAGGCGTGAGTCACCACACCATCTTTTGCCTGTTCATTTGCCTCCCTCCCTCCCTCCCTCCCTCCCTCCCTCCCTCCCTCCCTTCCTTCCTTCCTTCCTTCCTTCCTTCCTTCCTTCCTTCCTTCCTTCCTTCCTCTGATTTTCAAGGCAGAGCCTGAAGTTTAACTTGTGTTTCATGCCTTTGAGGGACAAGTTCAGAAAAAGGAAAAAGAAAAATCAAGAGAAAGAGTAGACAAAAAGAACAGCTCAACACCAGCACAAGTTTAGGAGGAGTAAAAACCTGCAAGGGGGAGCCTTCAGTTAAATCTAGAGACTCCCTCCTGGCTCACAATCTCAAGTATTTATCGTGGGTCTGAAAGAATGCTAACACTGTCTAGTAGAGGTGTTTTGAATGTAACTAGGGACAAAAGGCACAAAATGGTGGTAAATAGGTCACAAGTAGGGTCAGGAAGGGAGCCCCAGTATTGTGCTGGTGCCTGCCTTATGAGTTTATCTGGTTTGGGAAAGATGGCAAGGTGGGGTATTAGTGAATCAAGCCTCTGTTCTAGGGCCCCAAGATAAGTACATCTGGCCACTTGGAGCTAACAAGTGTCAGCCTCAGCCCAGGACATGTATCTTTGGAGTTTCTTGTCATTCTTAGTATGTAGGCCAGACTAACCTTGAACTCATGAACCTCTTGCATCAGCATGTTTGTTTGTTTGTCTGTTTTTGCCGAGGGCAGGCTGGTCCCAGGATTTTAATTCAGGACCTGGGTACTGTTCATGTCTTTTACCCAGGCTGATACTCTACCATTTGAGCTATACTTCTACTTCCTGCTTTTTGGTGGTTAATTGGAGGTAAGAATCTCATGGACTGCCCTGTCTGGCTGGCTTTGCACCATGATGATCCTCAGTCTCTTGAGTATCTAGGATTACAGGCATGAGCCACTGGTGTCCTCTTCTGAGTTTTGCTGTACTTCCTTTGTAGCCTCACTCGCAGTTCACAGTGGGGCTTATGGGGGAAGATTCTGCTCTTTTAATAAAACCTTGAGCTGGATGTAGATAGATGGATGTAGAGTTAAAAGTACAAAGTCAATGGGACAAAGAGGAAACTAGAGGAACCTATTGAAGCCTGAGGCCTTCCTCTAAGAATCAAGCCTCAGGCTGGGAACGGCTTAGCCATAGAGTACCTGCCTAACATGCATGAAGCCCTGGGTTCTGTTAAGGTTTGCCAAGAGTAAACTGCCACATGGTCCAGGCAGAAATTTATTAGAGAGCCAACTGCAAGTCCATCCACAGTGGAGGTCCACAGAAAAGGGCTGACCCCTGGCTCCAAGTTTGAGTAGGGAATGGATGGGAGGAGATGTGATCAGGGTGGTCTAGGAAGTGAAAAAGGGAAGGTACCTGTCTCCAGGTGTACCAGTTACTTAGGTAACACAGGTACCGGATGGAGGCTTACAGGGGATGGGGAAGTGTATGCACTAGGGGCTGAAGGGAAGGGTGGGGGCTCTATGGGGGCCTTCCTGGGTGGATCTTACATGTCCGATTCCTCAGTACCCTAAACAGAAAAGGTTGGAAATGGCACTGTGACTCAGTGGTAAAGTGCTAGCCCTGGGGGAAAAAAAGCTCAGGGACAGTGCCAGGCCCTGAGTTCAAGCCCTAGGACTTGCAAAAAAAAAGCATCTATCTATCTATCCTCAATTCTGTGTGTTCAGCACAAATATGAGCCAGAGTGGACAGAGACAAGAAGGGATGGTAGGGGATTTTTCCCAATCCATGTGTTGGAATTTTCAGGAGGGAGAAACCACACACTCCACAAGGAAAAGAGCACAAACAGGAAAGACTTCATGAACACAGGAGTTGGAGAAGCCCCTCCCCCCGCTCTACCCTTAGTGATAGCTGTACTAACTGCTTCTCTAGCTGGCAGAGGATGTGTTAACTGATAAGACCAGAGAAGAAGGAAGGAAGGGGGTCCAGAATGTTAGCCTGCCATCTTGGAGGCTGTAATGTCAAAGGTCAGGGGCTGAGTCTTATTCTAACTTTAAGGATTTCCCCAGAACCAGGTCCCTGACAAAGATATGTTTGTTTGGTTTCATTCCAGGAAACAGACCATAGCTTAGAAGAGAGATTGAACTTGTGGGGCCAGGAGCAGGGCCTAGTGGTAATGTGCTCACCTAGCATGCCCAAAACCCTGGGTTTGATTCCCCGGAACCACATACACAGAAAAAGCTGGAAGTGGCGCTGTGGCTCAAGTGGCAGAGTGCTAGCCTTGAACAAAAAGTGTCCAAGGACAGTACCCAGGCCCTGAGTTCAAGCCCCAGGATGAAGAAGAAGAAGGAGGAGGAAGAGGAGGAGGAGGAGCAGGAGGAGGAGGAGAAAAGATGGTATGATTGGAGATTCAGTTTACTGGTAGAGTCTATATGTTGGCTCTTATTTCCCTAACTGGGACCGGGGAGAAGGCAAGAAGAAGAAGAAAAGGTAGAAAGGAAAGAACGGGGGGAAAAGGGAAAAAAATGGAAGAAAGGAAAGGAAAAGAACACACCTGGTACAATTAGATAAAAAACAGCATATGAACTGGAAAAGGGGTAATATAGCTCATTGTCTAGGTAATAACAATCCATGTGTCCTGAACAGATGAAATAATTCACCAATAGACAGTGAAATGGGCTAAAAAAATTCATGGAAAGGGCTGGGAATTTGGCCTACTGGTAAAATGCTATCTAGTATGCACAAAGACCCAGGTTCAATTCCTTGGTACCACATACATAGAAAAAGCCCAAAGTGTTGTTGTGTCTCAAGTGGTAGAGCTCCAAACTTGAGAAACCCCAAGGGCAGTGCTCCGGCCCTGAGTTCAAACTCTAGGACTAGCAAAAAAACAAATCATGGGAGAGAGTGGCTCTGTAGCTCAAGTGGTAGAGAGCTAGCCTTGGGCAAAAAGAAGCTCAGAGACTGCACCCAGGCCTTGAGTTTAAGCCCCACAACCAACATCATGAAAAAATTAGCTGGGCACAGTGGCACCTGTAATCCTAGCTCAGGAGTTTGAGATCTGAGGATCATGGTTCAAAGCCAGCCCTCCAGACTCTTATCTCTAATTAACCACTAAAAAACCAGTGGTGGGGGGGCAGGAGTTTGGCCTAGTGGTAGAGTGCTTTGCCTAGCATGCACAAAGACCCAGGTTCGATTCCTCAGTACCGCATATGTAGAAAAAAGCCAGAAGTGGGGCTGAGGCTCAAGTGGTAGAGTTCTAGCCTTGAGAAAGTCCAAGGACAGTGTTCAGGCTCTGAGCTCAAGCCCAGGACAGGCAAAAAAAAAAAGAAAGAAAAGAAAAGAAAAGAAAACTAGAAGTGGGGCTGTGGCTCAAGGGTAGGTTGGTAGCCTTGAGCTGAAGAACTCGGGGACAGCGCCCAGGTCCAGAGTTCAAACCCTATGACCACCACCACCAACAAGAAAATTCATGGGAACTGTCAGCATAAGCCAGTTTCAAGGAAAACAGTCACTAAAAACATCTCAAAATTATTAGAGAATCCTCAGGCAAATAGTAAACTTATCAGAAAATCCTCAGGCAAGAGTACTGGGAATGAAGTTCATGCCAAAGTTATGTAGTCCACTTGCCAAAAAAAAGAAAAAAAGAAAAAAGAATAAAAAAGAAAAAAAGCGCCTAGTTCCATTTCTGTGTCCTTCTTGCTTGCTTGCATGTGTGCACCAATTTTGACTTTTACAATGATAGGTTCCTTTCTATGGTTGCCATACAGCCATTGACCATCTGGAAGTAGGATGATGAAGTGGTGTAAAATTATTGGCCACCTGCATGTGGCTATGTGTGGTCTTTGACTTTGTAAACCCCCCACTTAAAATTTGGGGCTGCTCACTCCCAAGTTAAGTTAGCCTGGGGCCTGCTAGAGCAATAGACTTCAGAATTTTTATCATCAGCTAGAGTTTGTGACTTTATTGGGGTCCCAATCCACTTCATCAGGTAATATGGGTGCAGTGTAGCTTATTTAGTTCACATAGCTTAGCAGAGTTAACACAGTTACTATATTCTTGTCCCTAACTTGCCTAATTCTGTCCTGCCTATCCAGCACACTTGCTCAATTTACCTCTCTGACATCTCTTAGTCTGGAGGTGGAACAGGGCCTGGGAGTCTGTTGTTGGATGCAGGTATGTGAGCTCTGACGTCGTACAACCAGTCTTGGTCCTTGTCAGTCCTCTGACAAGGTAAGGAGCAGCTCCTGGAGGCCAAAGATCCTCGGACCACAGTCTCGATCAAGGCCAGCAGGAGTGCTGCGGCTCCTTTTGGGTCCTTTGCTTATATCGGTCCTTTGTTGCTCCTCTCAGGCCCAATCTCCTTTCTTGATTCAGATTGGTTAGGGCCCAGAAAAGTCTCTTTCGGATTGGTTGTGTCTTACTCTGTCTCCTGTGGCCAGGTGTCTGGACTCTTAGTCATTTACAGTTACTCTATCCCGTGTGCCTGGGTGCTGGTCGTTTCCATCAGAACTGCCGTGCGCCTTGTTCTAGGGGTTTTATCTCCTATGGCCACATGCCCTTTAGATATAAGATGGTAAGGACAATATACTTCTTTAAGTATTTTAGCTATATTTCATCTCATTAGTTTGCATTCTAATCAAATTCATTATATTAGTATTTTCACATTATATTCATTTAGTATTTTCATATCATATTCATTATTTTAGTATTTCACATCATATTTATTATGTTAGTATTTTCACATCATTACCCTGTTCTACCTTCACGTCTTTATGCTCATGACACCATGCAAGGCCCAAGTAATTAATGTTAATTCTCTTTTGATGAATAGATCCATCTGATGTGTCTTACTTCTGTCTTCTCTCCCTTCCTCTTTGTATTTTAATTGTTGGAGGACCTGAAGAATTTCCTATGGTCGACAGTTTGCATGGTGTCTCACTATGGGTTTGTTTCTTTACTTAATTGCCAGTCCTGGGGCTTGCACTCAGGGCCTGAGCACTGTCCTCGGAGCGTTTTCAAGGCTAGCACTCTACTGCTTGAATCTCTGCCCCACTTCTGGCTTTTTCTAGGTATGTGGTACTGAAGAGTTGAACCCAGGTTGTAAGACCCCCGACTCAGCGGGACGTCTTCCAGAAGGAGACCCTTCCCAAGGAACAACGAGGCCACGCAGTCGGATGCAAACAGCAAGAGGTTTATTTGGGTACACGGGCGCCCGGGGCAACAAAGTCTCCTAGAAGACTTGCGCGCCGAGGCTGGGGAGAGGGGAGTATTTATGGGTAGCTGAATCGTGGTTACAGAAGCAGAAGCATGGTTACAGGGTAGGGATTGGTTAATTCAAATGAGGCTGGGGGTTTATTCTGGGCAGTAGTGGAATTTTCCTTTTTGGCTAGAGAAGGGCTTACGTGTCCTTCTTCTGGTCATAACATGTTTTTCACATGCTCCTTATCCTACTCCTTATCCTGTTTATACAATTTCAGTTCTCGGTCATCCTGACCGTGAACATCTTGCTGGTTATTTTTCAATTTCTTTTTATGACTAAACTGCAGCTGCTACACAAAATGGAGTCACTTCTGCTATCCTGGGAATTACAGTTAAGGCTATACATTTCTCAAGGTCTTCGTGTGTGCTAGGTAAGCACTCTACCACTAGGCCAAATTTCCGGACCCAGGGGTTCTTTTTAAAGGGTGCAGTGGCGGCGGCGGCGGCGGCGGCAGTACCTTCTGGAAAGCCCGCTGAAGGTGCTTCAACGGCCGGTTGAGGGGTGACGGCGCTCGTCTCTCTGAACGGTGAGTAGGTGTCCAGCACGGGCGGGCTGATGTGCGGTCCCGGGGTCGCGAGGACCCCTCCGGTCTGAGGAGGTGGGCGCGGGCCGGGCCGTGAGGCCGCAGGGGCTCGGAGCTCAGGGGCGCGAGCTGGGGTCCGGGACTGAGGTAGGAGCGCGGTGCGGAGGCACTCTACCACTAGGCCAAAATCCTGGCCTTTTTTTTTTAATCGTGGGACTTGAACTCGGCCTAAGCACTGTCCCAGAGCTCTTCAGCTCAAGGCTGCCACTCTACCCTTGAGCTAAGCCCCACTTCCCATTTTCTAGAGGTTAATTGGCCATAAGGGTCTTTTTGTGCCCCGGCTGGCTTTGAACCTTCATCCTCAGATCTTAGCCTCCTAAGGTTTTGGTTGTTGTTTTTTTTTTTTTTTTGCTATTAGTTTCATGGACTTTCCTACTGGCATTTGTCTTCAAGATTCTTAGATTTCAGTCTCCTGAATATTTAGGCATGAGCCACTGGCACCCGGCATGTTTGCTATCTTCTTGGTTTTGCTGTGTTCTAATATTTTCTGGTAGGAGTTTATGGGGACTGAACCCCATACTAGGTAAACTCTTTCCTATTGTTTCTTTTTTGTCTTTGAGATCTCACTAACTTTACTCTGCTGGCCACAAACTCAGTATCCTACTACTTCCACCCCTTGAGTAGTATTAATACTTCAGCTTTCCAGACATCTAAGCCTATTCCATGTATTTATTTCTGTTTTGAAATTGTTATTCTAGCCAGACGCAGTGGCTCACACCTGTAATCCTCACTATTCAGGCAGCTGAGATCTGAGGATCACAGCTCAAAGTTAACCCCAGGCACTAAAGACTCTTATCTCACGTTATTAACCACTAGAAAACCGGAAGTGGTCCTGTGGTTCAAGGGATAGAGTGGTAGCCTTGAGCTGAAGAGTTCAGGAACAGATCCCAGGCCCCAGAGTTCAAGCCCCACAACCGACAAAAAATAAATAAGTAATTTGGCCGGGAGTTTGGCCTAGTGGTTAAAGTGCTTGCCTAGCATGCATGAAGACCCGGGTTCGATTCCTCGGTACCACATACATAGAAAAAAGTTGGAAGTGGTGCTGAGGCTCAAGTGGTAGAGCTCTAGCCTTGAGAAAGTCCAAGGACAGTGCTCAGGCCCTGAGCTCAAGCCCAGGACCGGCAAAAAAAATAAATAAGTAAAAATAAAAAAGAATAAATAAGTAATTTAAACTTGCTACTGCAAAGGTGATGTACAGAGGAGTTAGTTACATCAATCAGGTGAAGAGTATATTTCTTGCTGGGTGCTCTTGTAGCTCACACCTGTAATCTGAGGATCATGTTTCAAAGCCAGCCCAGGCACTAAAGGTTGTGAGACTCTTAAATCTCCAAATAACCACTGGTTTTCTTACCTGAAGTGGATCTGTGGCTCAAAGTAGTAGAGCGCTAGCCTTGAGTTGAAGAACAGGCCCAGAGTTCAAGCCCCACAACTGACAAAAGTTCATTTCTTTACCCACACATAATAGTAACTTTATACATCTTTTTCAATGTTGTGGTTCTGTTATTCACTTTATCTTTTCTTTTGGGAGGGGGGAGGAGTCTTGTGACTTGAACTGGGGCCTGAACAGTCCTTGGACTTTCTCAAGGCTAGCGCTGTGGCCACAGCACCACTTCTGGCTTTTTCTATGTATGTGGTACTGAGGAATCAAACCCAGGTCTTCGTGCTAGGGAAGCAACTCTACCACTAAGCCAAACTCCAGCCCCTCAGTTTATCTTAAAAGAGATGACAATGGGATGTTGAAAAAGAATTTATCTGGTCACAAAACTTGTAAGGCGTAGAGCTGCCGCATGAGTACAAACTTCTTACACTTAATTATCCTGCTACATTTGAACATGTTATTTATTCAGAAGTACCTGTGAATCCTCGGTTTGTACCTGGTGTTGGTGTGGGTCCTGAGGCCGTGGAAGTAAATAAAGTTCGTGTTCCTTCCTTCTTCAACTTAAGTTCTAGCAGAGGAGATAGATATTCAGCATGGTTTTCTAAATAGCTGTTAACTTAGTGTGTGGTAAGCACTTTTCACAAAATGAGGGATATGTGAGTTAACTTGGTAGAGGTTATCTAAGTGTAGATACTCAAAAAAGGTTTTCCTCTCGGGGACGAAGAGCCTAACAATGAATAGAGGTAATGGGGTTGGTGAGAGGGAGTAAAAAAGAGTAATCCAGCCAGTGAAGAAGTTGGAAGACAGGAGCCCGGCATGGTTAAAGATCCAAGCCATTGTCACTGGAGAATGTGGATAAGGGATGAAATACGAGATGATCCTCCCTATGTCACCAAGGGTCAGATATTACAAGTCATTGACCACATAACATGATTTGATTTGATTTATTTGAGGCCTTAAGTTCAATCGTCCCCCCACCACACACATATAAAGAAAACATTCTACTGCTGTGAATTAAAATACATTTGCCTGTCTCAATATCTAGATCAGTTTTCAAAGGACAGTCTTAAAATCGTTAACCAGCTTAAAGATTGTGGATTTGATTTCTGGTGTAAATCTTTTCCTATCCCACCAATCATGGGATTTTTAGTGCTATTTAAACGTTTCTTTAATTCCGGACTAATGATTTGTGGTTACACCTGCACTTACAGATGACACTAAATAGTTATTTTGTCTTGCCTACATATCAGAGTTAACACACTACATTTTCCTATTCTGAGCTCATATGTTTTGCTTGTCCTCTAGTCACCTGATTTCAGCATCTAGGTCAAGTTGGGCTCCTTTTTTCCTCTTGTATATGATGGCTAATTATATACATAATCCCATTTTTTTGAAACTAATTGTTAGGACCCCGCCTATTCTTCTGCCCTTGATAAGGCTTTGTTAGACTCCCATTTCCTGACACCAGATGTCTTCTATAGACTTAACTCATTGCAGCTAATGTACAACTCTTGTTCTATTGGTTCACATTGATTAGAAAAGAAAAATCTGACTGCTACATCAGTTATCCATCAACATATTCCAAATTACCTGGAAACTTACTGGTTTCATACAGCAATTTGTTTTGGGTGGTGGCAGGGTTGGTCATGGGGTTGAACCCTGGAAACTGTCCCTGAACTTCTTTTGCTCAAGGTTCTAATGCTTTACCACAGCTCCACTTGTGGTTTTCTTGGGGTTAATTGAAAATAAGAGTCTCAGTGATTTGCTGCCTGGGCTGGCTTTAACTGCAATCTTTAGAGCTCAGCTTCTTGTATAGCTAGTATTACAGCTGTACAGCGCCCAGCCATACAAGAATTTTATTTGTTACCAGGTTTTGGATTTTGTTTTTTCCTTGTCAGTCATGGGGCTTGAACTCTGGGCCTGGGTGCTGTCCCTGAGCTCTTCGACTCAAGGCTATTGCTGTACCACAGCACCACTTCCAGTTAATTGGTGGTTAATTGGAGTCTCTCAGACTTTAGTGCCTAGGCTTTGAACTAGGATCTTCAGATTTCAGCCTCCTGAGTAGCTAGAATTACAGGTGTGAGCCACCAGCACTTGGCAAATGACTTTCTTAAAATCTGAAGCCAGCATGAGGTGATAAGACATTTGTGCTCCAGCTGTGTTGTACTTTGTCATCTTTGAGATCCAGAGCACAAGGACAGAATCAGCAACTATGAGCCCCAAATCAACATTTCCCCCTTTTTAAGTTTTGTTATCTTAGGTGTTTTGTTTTTTTTCCCCTTTTAAGTTTTGTTATTTAGGTATTTTGCTGCTGCTGCTGGTGGTGGTGGTGGTAGTGGGGTCTGAACTCTGGGTACTGGTGGCTCACACCTGTAATCCTAGCTATTCGGGCTGAGATCTGAGGATCACAATTCAAAGCCAGTCAAGGGCAACCTGGGTGGGAAAGTATGTCCAGATAATCAAAGAAGCCAGAAGGGGAGCTGTGGCTCAAGTACAGTGCTAGCTTTGAGCAGAGAAGTTTAGGGTCAGTGCCCAGGCCTAGAGTTCAAGCCCCAGGCTTCCGGCTTGATGTGCATTCAACTCTTTGGGGAGGATCATTTTGTCAGGGAGAAGCCACAGTGAGCCATGGGTTTGGGACCTTCAACAGCCTCATGCTGTTCTCCTTGTTAACTCACCCTTCTCCAATTCAAGATTTCTCGAACCCCAAGCTCACAACAAGCTGTGCCTCTACTCCTGACTCTTCTGCTCCCCAGTTAACCTCTGTGCACGAGTGTCGTGTCACCTAAGTGTAGAGTGTACACTTGCCCACATTCCGGTTTCTTTTCCACATTAATTAGTCTCCCCGGGCCTCTGATTTATTTTCTGGCAAGATGGGAACACGTGCCACTACACAGAAGAAAATTGCAAGAAGCAGATAATGGGTTCACACACCACGGGCAATCAATGCTCATCATTGAATCCAAGCACCCGTGTGGGTCTTGAGATCAAAGAAAAGACAAGTACATGGGCTGGGAGTTGGCCTAGTGGTAGAGTGCTTGCCTAGCATGCACGAAGACCCAGGTTGGATTCCTCAGTACCACATACATAGAAAAAAAAAGCTGGAAGTGGTGCTAAGGCTCAAGTAGTAGAGCTCTAGCCTTGAGAAAGTCCAAGGACAGTGCTCAGGCCCGACTCAAGCCCAGGAATGGCAAAAAAAAAAAAATAAGACAACTGCACATCAACAACTACACAACTGACTCCATGTACATTTCCCTTGTACTCCTGAAATCCATGATCTGTTCCTCTGCCTGTCTCTCTTTCTCCATTTTGCTGCCCATGTGATTGTCTCTCTCCATGTCCCTCTTTCCATGTCTGCTACTGAGTGTCTTTCTGTGTGTCTGTGTGTGTGCATCTGTCTGAGTTTGTGTGTGTTTCTGTGTTTGTGTGTTTGGCTTTGTGTCTGTCATCCTCCTAAGGCATTTTCTACTCGGCACTACCTGTGATGTGAATCCAGTGACAGAGATGGTTTGAACTTTTCCAGAGATCTCTGAGTTCTCTCTAGTTCATCCTGGGCCTTCACCTGGACTTGATTCTGTTCTGAAGCCTCTGTCCACAACCCTAAAGCTTGTCACGCAAGTGTATTTCTGTTGGCTGCCACTTGATGGATTGTTGCTCTGTTTGGTGGAGTAGGATAGGATATTGGAGGTCTGAAGGGGCATCTTTCTTCCTTGGTCAGGGGAGACAGATCAAGGGATTTGGGGCTGCTAAGCAAGTCATTTTCCAGTGTGAGATTTGTTTCTGAAGCCCTGTCTCCCATGTGAGCAAGATGTAGAAAAGTGTGTTGTACTGAGGGCTGTGGCCATCTTGCCCACTGGCAGCTGTAAGGAAGACACAGCATCCCAACTGTTGGTAAAGATGGCTAGTGTCCACTGTAGCTCAGAGAGGACTGGCATGGTGGAGTGTTACGGACTTAGTTGTTCTTGTTGTCAGAGTCCCACTTTAGCTCCAGATCCATTTTGGCCTATTTCAAACAGTTAATTGGAGATACGAGGTCCCACCTTGGCCTGAGCACCTTTACCCACCCACATTTGCACACAGGCCTTTGTGCGGGTGCCGTATGGTACAAAGCCTGGGTTCGGTCCCTGAATATTTTTTCTTGTTGTTGTTCAGGACTACCACTTGAGCTACACATTCATTTTGGCCTTTTTGAAATAGTGAATTTGAGGGAAGAGCCCGCGCCTTTGCCCGTGTGCCTATCCGCACCTGCTTTTCTGCATGCCATAGCAGTGCTGGGCTCAGGTGCCGTCAAGACTAGCACCTGATCTGCAGATCTATTTTGGCCTTTTTCAGAGAGTTAATTAGAGATAAAAGCAAGCATTCGCCCACATGCCTTTGAGCATACTCAAAAAGGCCATGAAGGCCTTTTTCACAGAGTTAATTGGACATAAGAGTACATACGCGCCTTTGCAAACAGCCTTGCAGTGTTCGTGCTGGGTGCTGTCCCTGAATATTTATTCTTGTTGTTGTTCAAGACTACCACTGCAGATCGATTTGGCCTTTTTCCAATGGGTAATGTTAGGGTCCAGTCCCCCAACCTTAGGGTCCGTGATCAAAGGAACGAGTCTGACACAACAGCAGAAGTTTACAGAGTTTTATTCCGCGCCTAGCATGGAGAATCTTACTGACCGGTCAGGGCCGTCTCTAAGAGGTGACTGAGCGAGCAATCCCGCCTAATCTTGCAGGCTACTTTTCTAGACCACCAGCCATGTGGTTGGGCTGGGCCACACACAGGTGGCCAGTGGAATTCAACATATTTGAGTGATGGCTGGGGCAACCACTGACACGTTTGCTGTTTGAATGGACCTATCATCTTGGTGGGCTTCTGGAGCACTGCTCTGAAGACAGTGGGAAGGGAGGGATTTTCCTGGCAGGTCAAGGGGGAGGAATTCTGGTAACTCCACCTGGCTTAACTGCTCTTGCAATCTGAGCTGTTATCAGGGCTTTTAGAGCCCCAGCCTTAACTACTCCTTCATCATGAAGATGAGAAATTCCTATAGGGGATGGATTTGGGGGGAAATCAAGAAAGGGGTCCCTTCAGGTAACTGGAGATAATTGCTGTTGTGGTACAGGGTCTGGGAATTGTGCCAAGTGTTTGTTCTTGTTGTGGTTGAAGACTACCACTTGAGCTTTCTATGTATTTTGGCCTTCTTCAACTACTTAATTAGAGATAAGAGCACACAGCTTTCTTCAAGATCATTTACACAAAGTCCAGGCAGTTGAGGGTCTGGGTGCTGTCCCTGAATGTAATTTCTTGCTGTTGTTCAAGACTACCCCTTGAGCTTCTGATCCATGTTGGCCTTTTTCAGATAGTGAATTGGAGATAAGAGCCCGCGCCTTTATGCACACACATGGGTGTGCTCGCATTTGCGCACACAATATGCAGTACGGGGTCTGGGAACTGTGCTGAATGTCTGTTCTTGTTGTTGTTCAAGACCACCACTTGAGCTACGGATCCATTGTGGCCTTCTTCAAATACTTAATTGGAGATAAGAGCACACACCTTTCTGCAAGAGCCTTTGCACAAAGCTGGACAGGAGTGGGCCTGAGTGCTGTCCCTAAATATGTTTTCTTGTTGTTGCTCTCGACTGCCACTTGAGCTCTAGATCATTTTGGCCCATTTCAAAGAGTGAGCTGGAGATAAGTGCGCTTGCCCTTGTACATGCACCTTTGTGCATGTGCCAAGCAGTACCTGGCTTGGATGCTGTCCCTGAATATTTGTTCTTGTGGATGTTCAAGACTACCACTTGAGCTACAGATTCATGGTGGCCTTTTTTCAAATACGTAATTGGAGATAAGAGCAGGCTCTATTGCCCACACACATTTGCGCATGTGCTACTCAGCACTTAGCCTGGGCCCTGTCTCTGAATGATTTTTCTGATTCTTGTTTGAGATTACCACTGGAGGTTGAGATCCATTTTGGCCAGTTTCAAATAGTTATCTGGAGATAAGAGCACATGACTTTGTGCTTGGGGCATTGCAAATTGGCCATGCAGTACGCAGTCTGGAAACTGTGCTGAATATTTGTTCCTGATGTTCAAGACTACGAGTGGAGCTACAGATCCATTTTGGCCTTTTCAAATAGTTAATTGGAGATAAGGGCATGCTCCTTTGTGCACCAGCTTTGGGATTGGGTCTTTGTGCACTCGCTGTGCTGTACTGGGCATAGGTGCTCTCCCTGAATATATATTCTCGTTGTTGTTCCAATACCACTAGAGCTACAGGTGCATTTTGGGCTTTTCCAAAGAGTTAAGTGGAGATAAGACCTTGGGCATTTGCACACACTTGTCTTGGCATTGTGACACAAAGCCCCTGTCCCCTGGTAGAGCTAGGTGCAGAGGCTCCTGGATGAGGGACATCTATCAAGGTGGGGTCTTAAGCACACTGCGTTTCCCTATCCAGATGTGAGCCTGGATTGGAGAGGGTGACTCTTACCACTCCAAAGACTCCCAGAACTCTCAGGGTTTCAGCCTCCTGATTCCTTGTCTCACCAAAGTCAGAAAGTGACACACATCTCTGAAGGACTGCCTTGACAGGGGACACTTGCTAGGAGATGTGGACATGGAAACAAATGTAACTCCACCAACTCTTCTAGTTCTGTAGAAGGGTTCAGAAAATGCTACTTGGTTGTTGACCACGTGCTTCTCTGCTCCAGAGATTGATGCAGATGACTGAGAACATGCCTCACAGAACATGCTCTGGGGCCTACGACCTGTCCATGCCTTCCCACAACCCACAGAATTGAGCCCTATATGTCTTTTCTATAGACAACCATGGAGCTAGGGGTCATAATCACTGGAGCCTCTAGGTGCCCAGTTCTGAGGGGCCCTCCCTTGGACCTAGCCCGCACACTGCACCTGATTTCTGAAAAGTGAATCCCAGTGTGAGCGCTCCATTACCCAGAAGATTGAACTTGAGGGGCTGGGAGTTTGGTCTAGTGGTAGAGTGTTTGCCTAGCATGCACAAAGACCCAGGTCCGATTCCTCGGTACTACATAAATAGACAAAAGCCAAAAATGGTGCTGAGGCTCAAGTGGTAGATCTCAACCTTGAGAAAAAGAATGAAAGGACAGGGCTCAGTGCAAGCCTAGGACTGGCCAAAAATAAAAAATAAAAAGGGATTTTACTTGTGATTTGGGGTGACTCTGTGCCCTCCAGATTCCTGTCTCCTTCCCGCTGGCCTCCGATCACACCTCCTAATGACCCATCTCACACAGTCATGGCTGTCCCCTGGACCGCACTCTGGTTTAAAGATGCACCAATTCCATCCAAGAGAAAAGAGAAAAGAGACTAAAGGAAATAATAGGACTGAGATTCAGCGAAGCGGGTCACTCTCATTGTCCCCCTTTCTGTCTCAGTACTATCAGTGCCACCATGAGTGCCTTCTCAAGCCAAGTAAGTTGAGGCCTGGCTATGGCATGCCCCAGTGTGGGAGCACAGCTGATGGCACTTGCTCTGTGTGTGTTTCTGTATCGGGGTGGCTGAGAAAAAGGCTGTGTTGCCACATGGGCAGCTCCGGCCATCTCCAGACCCTGTGTCCTGTAATGACCGACCTCATCCAAGCTGCCTTCATTTATCCTGGACTCCTACCTGGACACATTGCTCTTGGTTCCTTCCTGGTTTTCTTTCCTGCCTCCATTTCTTCCTTGGCTATGATTGTAACTCGAAGAGAGATCTTAGGCCGAAGCTCAACCGTGGCCTGATGTGGTGACTGGATGGGGAGCCTTCTCCTTGTCCACGCACAGGAAGCTGCTTGTGTGGGGACATGGGCCTCTTGCATGGAGGCAATGAGAGGGCAGTCTAGATGTCAAGCACACAGGAACATAGGCAAGCTCCCTCACACACTGTGTAGACACCATTGGTCAACTACTTCTTGTGTTTCCTTTGATATGCATGACTTCGGTGCCTTAGGGCTGAAGGGCCATTCCTCTTGCAGCACTAATGAGTCAGGGAAATGTGTGGACCTGAGTGTGCACAGCACGGATCATCTCTCTTCTGCCTTGTCTGTCACATCCTCAGTCCCCTGATCAGTGAGGCACTCTCAAGGCAGTTCTCTGGCTGGTGTGTGTGTGTGTGTGTGTGAGCAGGACCCCTTGTCCATCTCAAGACAGCCTGGCCTAGCAGGCCTGGAGCTGGCTTCAGGCGTGATGTTCAACTCTTTGGGGAGGATCATTTTGTTAGTGCAAAGAGCCGTGCGTTTGTGACATTCAACAACCTCATGCTGTTCTCCTTGTTCACTCACCCTTCCCTGATTCTAGATCTCTAGACCAGCTCCAGAAACAAGATGCTAGAACGCCCATGGCCGTGAGCCACTGCTGTCAACTTAGCTACTCAGTAGAGGCTGCAGTTTCAGGAGAGGGTTCAAAGCCAGCCAGGCAGCTGGCTGGTCTCCAATGGACCACCTGAAGGATGCAGTTGGGCTTTGCCTTCCAGTGTGGAGCACTCGCGTTAGGCACATGAGCACAAGGACAATACCAGGTCCAGAGTTGAAGGGAAAAAGCAGCTGCACTTGGGAAGGAGAGCTGGCTAGGCAGAGTTCTGTGAATATTCAAATCCAGCCCTTGGTCTTTCTTTCCAAGTGGCTACAGAAATGTTATCTTCTTTCACATTGATACCCTCAGCTTGCCTATGGCTGTACATTCTCAGTGTGGATAATTCCCCCAGGTTGATCCAGATCCCTGCTGAGTGAGCTCTTTTATTCTTGTAGAGGCAGCTTCTAAGCATGGCTGTGTCCCAGTGTCCAATGTGGATGTGTATCCCTTGTTGAGAGCACTGAGCAGGGTCTTCTCAAAAAAAGAGGAGCAGTATATCTCTCATATGGTGCGATGTGGAGGCAATGCTTGACAAGTCTAGATGTACACCTGTTTTCATTCAAATGGGCAAGGAACAGAGATCCTTGTCTGCCCAAATCATTGCATTTTGCCATTTTTGTCTCATCACAGACAAGATTTGATATTCTGCAGGGCATTGAGAGTTCTCATTGACATTTCCCCTGCACTATCAACTATATGGCTAGTCTTTCCTCATGCACCACAATGTGAAAGAAGCTGCCATGTTGTATCTGGGGACTAAGACAAGAACTCCATGTATGAACTATGTCTTTCTTGAAATCCAGAACGTGTCACTGACAAATCTCTGAAGTATGGCCATTGTCCCCTGACCAAGGTCATTTTATGACACTGTGGCACAGAAAACCCTGGCACAAAACCTTTTGTTTTCCTATCTCTCCCTTTGTGTGCTTTTCTGTGTCCATCTTCTTCTCTTTCTTTCACACGTGCACTCACACTCAATCACACACACACACACAGACGCACGCACACGCACGCACACACACACAGACTTCGTATGTTGTTTTAGGGGCATGACTTGGGGCCTGGTTACTCACCTGAGCTCTAATGCTCCAGGACAGTCTTTGTCGCTTGGAGCCCTAGAGATAGTTCTGGTTGTCATATAGTCTGAGATTAGTCTTAGGGACCTTGCTGACTGTCTTCACTAGGAACCACCACTTTCAGATCTTCCTGTTCAGAATAGCTAGAATTTCAGGACTGAACCTCCATGCCTAGCTGTTTTCCCATTGACCAACAGTGAGCAAGAAGCAATTCCTCAACTCTGTCCCTTAGCTGCAGTAGAGGCAGCAGTAGCAGCATTACCCTCATGAAGCCCTCCTGTGGTGACTAAGTCTCATCTCCTTGAGGAGTCCACCAACTGTGGACTCTGACATTCCCTCGCCTCCCTGGCCTGCCCTCAGGATGCTGCTGCTGGTTTCCCCGGTATAATTGTGATTTAATCCTTCTTCCTATACTAATAGGTGTGAAATTGTGATTTCTTGAGACATGCAGTGTAGTGAAAATGAAGCAAACTCTAGGTGCTCAGAGAGGGTGGACATGCTCCCCCTTCAGGGGGTAGAGAAGCATGGTGCATTCCATTCCCTACACCTGCCTAAAGTCCAGTGTCATCCTGTGCAGTTCCTGTTTCACAGCACACATGCATGCTTCTCATTCACACTCAGGATCCAGGAAGAAGACCACAATAAGCAGGGTCTTGTAGAAACACCTTTGGGTTTTTTTGTTTTTTTGTTTTACATTATCCCATCGGTAGTCAAGACTACTATTTTGTGGTCGGGTTGTGTTCAGTCCTGTGAAGGCAGCCACTATTGAAACACTGAACATCTCTTTTGGTCTCCTGGGTCCAGGATGCTGTCTCTGAGTTGAGTATAAAGTCCTGTGTGAAGGCACCGTGCTGGAAGCACTGTGTTCACTGAATGGAGGGTGAGGACAGGAGTGTTGCAGAGACCTTTCCTCTAGGAGGTTTGGACGGCTGGCACTTGCTTCTCCATCAATCCTCTTGGGAATATCTAGTGCACCCTGCCAAAGTTAGGAATAGCAGAAATGTAGGGAGGGAAAGTCAGAGCTGACAGACTCTCAACAAGAAGTCAACCTAGAGTGGTTAGAGTGTCTTGGTGAGGGCATGAATTTGGGGGCTGACAGGAAGGGCTCTTTGACCTAAATCCCAGTCAGTAGAGAGGAGAGAGGCAGGACAAGGGAGGACAGCATGCACAGTGCTTCAAACAAATGGCCCCTGTTCCTTTTCAGTCAAGTGCAGAGGACACTTCAGGCACTGAGAGGGAGTCCCTGGAGGGCTGGATGGTATGTCCAGTATCAGTCCTCATTCTGGTGGAAGTAGAACTTTGTGGATTGAAAGATCCACATTTGGATCCTAGATTTGTTGTGTGAGGAAAGGAATGCGTGGTAACCGTCTTCTGTCATCTGGGGAGGGTTTTCTAGGAAGGATGGTGAGGTTATCCTGGATGGAAGGGCAAGCGAAAGTAACATGTGGCCCGGACATTGTGCCACAAGCATGTGTAGCTCAGCGGGGATCAGCTAGGAAAGATCTGATGGGATCCTGGATTTGGAACCCAAGGAAGACGGCTCCTGGCTTGGTCCACGGTGCCACTGCGGAGTGGACTGTGTGGAAAAGATTGTGTTTTGAGGCTGGAAGGTCAGTGGAGGGTAGGGGGTGGCCTGGGCCAGCCCAGTCCAAGGGGAGGCCTTCTTAAGTGTCTGGCCCCCTCTCTTGGTGGGTGAAGGTGACTCGCTTGTTCTTGGTCCTCCTCTGTGGGGAGGTCCTCTCCTGAAAGACCACATCCCATTGGTCCAAGGACTTGCTTATGTCTAACCCATTGTCATCTTCAGGAATCCTCAGCTCTGCTGGAGGAGGGACAGTGAGATAGTCAGCAGTCCTGTTGTGGGCTGCCACACACCAAATGTGTGAGAAGCTCCTGCAGGGCAGAGGCGTGAGCCGAGATGTCGCCATCCCCTCAGTCCAATGCCAGGAGCGCTCAGGACCCGGGACCCCTGCCTGGGAACTGAGTCTCTTCCCATCTCTTGTATGTGGCCCAGGAAAGATGTTGGGACTCCAGGTCACGCCAGCTCTGCCTGGGGGTAGCACAGGGGATTCCCCACTTCCCCCACTGCTGTCTGGATCATCACCTCCAGGCACAGCCAACATTGCAGAATGCACAGCACCTCCCACGAGCACTGTCCTCCTGCCAACAAGGAGCACCAGAGGCAGGACTATGCTCAGGCCCCCTGAACACTCTGCATTCTGAGGCCCTCCGTGCAGGGAGCCCCAAGCACTCAACTAGCCGTGCCTCTACTGCTGACTCTTCTGCTCCCCAGTTACCTGTGTCCACGGGTGTCCTATCAACTAAGTCTAGAGTGTACTCAGCTCTTGCCCACATTCTGGTTTCTCTTTCACATTCAATCGCCTCCCCAAGGCTCTGAGTTGGTTTCTGGCAAGAAGGGAACCCATGCCACTGTGACATAGGAAAAAATTTTGGGGGGTAGGCTTCAGGACTCCTCCCAGAATATCGTTGAGGGGCAAAAGGATATTATTAGGCAATTTTAAATAAGGCCTGAGCCATTGAATATCTACTAGAAGATTTGGAAATCATTAAGGGTATGGAGGCAGTCAACACGAAATTGAATGTGAGGTGTTAAATCTAATTCCTGCTGCAATTTTAAACCCAAATAGGTCAAGGGATCTTGTCACTGGACTTTTATCAGGAGTTACTTGCAAGCCAAGGTTAAGAAAGCCTTTAGAAAGTTCCACAAAACAATTTTGTAGATCTGGCCTGTCCTGAGCCACCAACAAAATATCATTAGGGTGTAGGGGAATTGTATAAAAGCAATCTTTGAGATCAATGATCATTTTAGCCACCTAAAAACAATTCCTTGTCAAACACATTTGGTAAAGGCTATTTACGCTGTACATGGCCAAGTGCAAGTGTGCACTATTTATAGTTTGAAGCAGAAAATGTTCCTTATGTGACCACAATTGCAATCATTACATGAAAATTCTTATAAAAACATGAATCTTCTTAAACAATCTCCAACTCTCTGCCAGTTAATCTCATTAATGGTTCCCTCCTTGGGGAACCAAGGATATAATTCTTCCCCATGATCAAAAAATGCCTTTAAATCTTTCCTTTTAACGCGAGTTCCTTGTGTCTTGAGGGCTTCTTAAACCTGAGATGAGCAATTCCTGTGACGATGATACCTGTGCCATGGCCAGTCACTTACCTTGCGCCGTCTTCACTGCTCAGCGTTGACCGAAACTGATGTCTTGGGTGGGTAGCTCCGAGCCGGTCACACAATCACTTGGATCCAAGTTTTCCTGGAAGACAGCGTTCCTCAGCCTCGCTGGCTCCCGGGCCCCATGTTGGGCGCCATTTGTCCCATCCAGCGGGACGTCGACTAGGGCCAAGAACCTAGAGGGAGGAATGAAAGGGACAGGAGACACGAAGAAGGCAGCAAGACAAGCGTCCTGATTAAGCCGCAGATTTTATTTTTCACACAGGGGTTTATATGCCTCTTCAGGAGAGGCAGGAGGGGGTGGGGTATAGGAACTGCTTGGGGTAGGGAGTCGGGTAGTAGGATGTTTGCTCGGGGTAGAGGCCAGGTGGTAGGATGTTTGCAAGCAGGCACGTGTTGCTACGTGACGTAATCCCAAGATGCAGGCGCGTTCTTACACTAAGAATTCAGGGCGTGGGAGAATGTCCCCGACCCTGGGGTGGGCAGCATCTCAGTGCTTGTTCTTGGTTGCCTCCCTTGCTGCAGCAATCAATGGGATGAGGCAGGAGAGGGGCTTGGCAACCTCGAGGAACGGATGCTGCAGGAGCTCTTTAGCTGAGCCTCTCTTTTCCACATCCATCTCGAGACAGCGGTTTAAAAAGTCCCGGAAGATAGGCGACACCTTCTCTGGGTTCTGAAGTTTTGGAGTGCCACTGGTGGCAATGAGGCCCAAGGCCCTCAGAGGGTTTTCATTGAAGTATGGGGGCTCTCCTTCCATCATTTCAATAGCCACGATGCCCAGGGACCAGATGTCAACCTCGGGTCCATAGGGCTTTCGTGTTACCACCTCGGGTGCCATCCAATATGGCGTTCCCACCATGGTGCTCCTTTTGCTCTGTTCTGGAGTTATCTGTGCACAGAATCCAAAATCGGTTAATTTGACAGAGCCATCCATTCCCAACAGTATATTGTCGCTCTTGATGTCTCTGTGAATGACTTGATTCGAATGTAGGAACTCTAGGGCCTGCAGACACTCACGGCACACAGCGGCAATCTGTCCTTCATCCATACAGATTTCTGTCACCACATCTGACAAGGGACCTCCAGCCAAGTATTCCATGACAACCCATAGCTCATCTCCTACAAGGTAATTGTCCAAGTAGTTTGCAATATTTGGGTTCTTGTTTTCCCTCATGACCAGGATCTCATTAATAATCAGCCCTTTCTCCGGATGCTGCTGCAGATTCATCTGCTTAATGGCCACCTCCTGTCCTGTGGCTACATCCATGGCGGTGTACACAGTTCCCAAAGCACCGTGTCCAATCTTCTCAAAGCGCGTATACTTCTTCTTAGGATCACCCACACTCACTATGCTCCGTAATTTCTCTAAGATCTCCTCATCAGACATGTTGGGTTTCTTCTGCTGCTTCTCAATATGCCGGGTCAATGGATCTGGTGGAGTGGTGGTATTCTCAGTAGGTGAAGTGGGAGATGTAGCCACGTCCCGAGTTGGAGTGATAGGAAGTGGTTCAATCACAGTCGGTGTATCTATAGACGTTGTGTGCTCTGGATGTGGAGCAATCACTGGAGAAGAGGCATCGTCATCATCATGTTCATCTTCTAAAACTAGAGGCCCCGCAGGGGTCTCAGACACAGTCTTCACATTCATTTGAGCTGAAAGGCATAAATAGGAAGACTGTGACCAGTCCAGATGGGAAAAATCAAGCAAGACCATAGCAGCAAAGTAAAAGGCAGTAACTGGGGCATGGTGGCTCATGCTGTAATCCTAGCTACTCAGGAGGCTGAGATGTGCCTTGTCTGTATTTTTGCGTGTGTGTCTGTGTGTGTTTCTGTGTCTGTACCTGGCTATGTGTCTGTCCTCCTCCTAAGACATTTTGTACTCTGCACTGAATGGGATGTGAATCTCAGTGACAGAGGTGGTTTGAACTTTTCCAGAGATCTCTGAGATCTCTCTAGTTCATTCTGGGCCTGCACCTGGGCTTGATTCTGTTATGAATTCTCTGTCCACATCACTAAATCTTGTCATGCAAGTGTATTTCTGTTGGCTGCCACTGGATGGATTGTTGCTCTGATGTTTGGTGGAATAAGACTGGCTATTGGGGGTCTGGCGGGGCATCTTTCTTCCCCGGTCAGCTGAGAGAGATCAAGGGATTTGGCTAGTTGTTTTCCATTGTGTGATTTCTTTTTTCTGAAGCCCTGTTTCCCATGTGAGCATGATGTAGAAAAGTGTATTGTAGTGAGGGTAGCGGCCAGCTGGTCCGCTGGCAGCTGTAAGCACTGCCCTCCGACTTGAGGTATCTCTGTGGGGCGGCTCCCTCTCCAGGTAAGTTAGGGCATGGCAGGACTGTGCAAGGGCTGGCATATCCAGCAGAAGAGGGGCAGTACTGAACCCCTGGGCATGCAGTACCCACTTTGGGCTTAGCGTGCCCAAAGGCCACCCTTGTGCCGCTGCCCCCAGCACTTCGGATGAGCCATGACCCCCACCTGCATCCCCTCCTGTCATTTCCCTTCCTGGCTGTCTGCATGGGACTCACTCAGTTCCTCAGAAGCGTCCTGTACCAGCTCCAAATCTTTGGGCCTGTGCTGGCGCGGCCAGTGTTCCCCTGTGGCCTCCAGGATGTCGTCACTAAGCTTCTCCTGCTTGGTCACCTGCATCCAAATAGCAGAGAAATCATCAGGTGCAGTGTCCAGTGTGTGTGTGTGTGTCTTCCCTCAAGTCAGTGTCCAAGGATCCTCTGGAAGCCTTGCAGTGCACAACAGAGGACTCCCCCATGAGGATGGGCCTTGCCCACCCTCCTCAGTAGTGTGCCATCTGAGCACCTGTCAGCCTGAACCCCTTTATTTCTTTTGCCTCTGGGCTAAGGAATCAAGTGTGCATTTCAAGAGGACTCATCAGACACACTCATGGAAACTCAAGAGAGGGAGGAGGCCCAGATCCAGGGCCCCAGTTCCTCCTACCAGCCGGCCTGCTGTGCTCTGGAGGAGGTAGTGGTAGAGGATACAACCTGGATCCTTGTCTCCCTTTCCTGAGGCTCTGAGCTGAGCAGAAAGGAAGACACAGCTTCCCAACTGTTGGTAAAGATGGCTAGTGTCATTGTAGCTTGGAGAGGACTGGCAGGGTGGAGTGGTATGGACTCTTGATGAGGAAGCATGAGGCAGCAGAGTTGAGCCAGGACTCCTGCTCACTTGAGCACTTGGTAGAGGCAAGGGGCTTCTCCTAAGCTGGGCCAGTTGACTTGGAAACAGATTGTGCTGTTTCCATGTCGTCAGCAGCCAGACTCCTGCCCTCCTGACTAGTTGTGAGGCCACCAGGTGGATTCTGGTAGGTTGGCCACGCAGGATTTCTTTGTGCAGCCTACTAGCCCTGCTCCCTCCCTGTGTGTGAGAGACAGCCAGTTGTCTAAGGGAAATGGACTAGATTGCCTGGGAAGGCCCTGTTCCCGACTCCAGGCTCTAGATAGCTCTTCCTCTCAGGAAAGTGAAGAAGGTCAGGTGTGGACTGTGCCTTAGGCAGCCAAGGACTTCCTGTGCTTTATCCCTTGTTCTTGTTTCAGGACTCCTCAGGGTCCCAAGTGTGCTCTTATTCTTGCCTGGTGAGGGAGCATCATTCCTCCCTCCTCCCTGTCAGCAGGGGCCCTAGACACTGTCCAATGCCTCCAGCATAGCATGGCGGGTTTCTTACTGTGCACTCCAAGTCATCTGTCTTGTGGAAGGAAGGGTAAGGACATGGAGAAGGGCCCAGGGCTGTGCACTGGCTTGTGGGAGACATCACATCAGCGGAATGCCCCTGTGCCCCACTCAGCAGGATGCCTCTGTGCACATTTCCTGTGTGCTCAGGCAGGCTCACCTTGATGACACAGGAGTCTCCCCCATGCCTCTGGGTAACTAGTCTGTGTGGGGAGCCGCTGCTTCCCACTCCTAAGGCCCAGCTCTGGCTGCTGGCTGTGCTGGGCTCAGGTGTGCTGCAGGCCAAAGAAGAGGCTGGGCTGCTGCATGTCACGTGTCTGCGTGCAGTCCCTGAAGATGGCAGGGAGGCACAGGCCCCGATCTGCAGAAACAACCACATCAGGACAGGGGTGGAAACCCGACGGGTGCCCGAGACTGGAAGGATGTCTGGGACCTTCCAAACAGTGTGTACATGCATGCGTGCGTGTCTGTCTGTGTGGGTGAATGTGCCCACACGGGTTTGTGTAGGCGAGCAGCTTGCACTTTCAGGTCTCCTTACATGTACCTCTAGTTGGCCAGGTAGGACTGGAGTGGAGATGCGGGGTGTCGCCTGTTCCTGGTGTGGACAGGATTCTCCCCGGAGGCTGGCGTGTGGTTGGGTTGGGGCCTGGCCAGGGCAGTGTGCACTGGTGTGTGAGGGCCCTTCGGCTGTGTCCCAATTGCTGCTTCCTGTGCTGGGGCCAGGCTGGGCCTGGTCCTGATATGAGCACTGAGAGCCGGCACTGAAAAGGAAGTGAGTGCTGTGGGCAAGGGGATTCAGAGAAGGACTGGCTTGCTGGAGGGAATTCCCCCACACCATCCCAGACCCTGCTCCCCACGACCCTGCTTGCCTGCTGCTCCCTTGTAGGATCCTTCCAATCCCCATTTCCCGAAGGTCCCCCCACCCCCCTTTGGGTTGGAGGGATGGATGCAGAGACAAGCAAGGGGAGCACAGCGAGTCCCAGAGAGCTGCTGCCTCTGAGCCCAGCAAGGACAAGTCAGCGTCTGCCTCTGGGGCTCCCCAGTCCCTGCCCAGCATCTTGCTGGCTCCTGCAAATGATATGTCGGGAGCAAGAGTGGAAACAAACTGTACTTTGATTTGCGTCAGATAATTGCTTGATTGTCTTATTGTTTTTTGGCCTTCTCCTGTTCAATTGATCTGAGATTTACCATATGAATGTAACCCTCAACAGCTCCCTGATTAACGATCTGGATGTAACACCTGGGAGGGCCCTGGTCTCGGGAGGGGATAAAAACTTTGTGTTAAGAATAAACGAGGCGGCAGTTTTTGTTTGGGCTGCAGACCTCCTGGACCCGATGTGTTTGTCTCTCTTCTAATTTTTCCAGTCCCTGCCCCTTATTTCAGGAACCCCAATTTGCTGCCGGGAGGCCCCGGCATCTGGCGCCTGAACAGGGACTTTGCTTTGCCTGGGGTTGGCTCAAAACTGCAGTTTTCAGATCAGTGAGTCCTACGAACGGCCATGTATCTCCAATAGAGCAACAAGGTGGTAGACACAGGCTCCTGCCCCCACAGCCCATGCACTTACTTCTTGCTGCCTGAGAGCTTGTGTCTGGGTAGGCTGGGATTGCTACTCTGCTTGCGGGGCTCTAGTGCACAGGAGAGCTCGTAGCTAAGACAAGGCATGGTGCTGAGGTCAGCAAGTGCCCTGTTCATGCCACTGCCATAGTTGGCCTGGACTTGAGAGCCTGCTGGCCACCCCCTCCTGAGTCCCTCCAAGGAGTTTGTTGGCTCCCCTGCACCCAGGTGCACACCTCAGCCTCTCCAGCACCCACTCCAGAGCCAGCCCTTGTCCTTGAGCAGTGTCTGCCAACCCACCTGGCCTCTTCACTGAGCCGCTCCAGGCCCCTGAACCAGGCAAGAAAAGTGGCATCCACTTGGATGTTATAGTAGCTGCAACTGTGTTGTAGCAGCTTCAACTGCTGGATGATTGCATCTTCCTGGTGAGGGAGAGCACAAGGGCAGTGCTAGGGCTAGGGGGGTTTGGGCTGGCCACAGTGGGTTGGGCCCCTCCAGAGCAGAGCTGTGCTCTCCACCCTCCCTGTCTTGTCTGTTCAGCTGCCGCTCACCTTAAGCAATTTCATCATCCTTGTTCTTTCCTAGAAGACAGAAGGGAATGAATGCAGTTCGAAAGGGGCCCCTGTCCATTTTGGACCTGGGCTCAGGGCCTCCTGTAGCCTGGGCATCCCACGTGCACACACATGAGTAGGACGAACTTTTGGCGGAGGCTGGGGAACAGGGTGAATGACCTTTCCGGGTACAGGGCTTGCTTGTTTTAGGAAAGCCTGGCTTCAGTTGTGTCCCAGGGTCTCCTATGGAGGGACTTGAAGTCCCAGCTGGGCTCTGTGCATACACACAGCTCAGTGGTTAGGCAGGCCCTGGAAGCCCCTGGTCAGAGGGGGAGAGGACTGAGCTCAGAGCATGGCCTTGGGTTGCCAGGAATGCCAGAGCTCAGAGTCTGGGAGCACTTCGAGTTGCGGCTCAAGGATCCCAGCGAGGCCCTGGCTACTCACATCGTGGCCGTCCTCATAGGCACTGTGAAGCATTATGAGGTCCGTTAGAAATATGCCCAAGTAAGGAACAACGCCCTTGGTCTGCACCTGTAGTATTGGGTGTGTGATGGTCAAGATCCAGGGCCCAGTCCTTCACCATCCCCGAAGGCTTCTCGGCCAGCCCTCAGCCCCACAGGGTCTCCCAGAGCATAGTGTCCTGGGGGCACTGGCGACATGGTCTGTGCAGAGCACATTCCCCATTGCTGCCACTCCAAACTGCCCCTCCACCCCTCGACAAAATCTCCCCTGCCCTACAGGCAGAATTCAAATATTACAGGCCCATCCCTGCCTACCAACCCCGCCTGCAGACTCTGCCAAGCCCTGGTTCAGCTGAGTCCAGTTCCCCCTTCCACACTGCCAGCTAGCTCAGCGAGGTGAGCGTGTTCAAGCCTGCAAATCACCCCTCTACCTGGGTACCCTTTGGACTGAGGTCAAAGGGGCACAGAGGAAGGTTAGGCTGTATGTCTTCTCTCTCAGGCAAAGTGGCCCAGATCCCAGTCACTCACCATAGTTTGCAACCACTTGGGACTTCCTTTGAGGCGCTTCTCCTTGGTGGTAAACTTGCAGGTCTCCTGCCAGAATTGAGCAGAATTGTTGCGTGTGTGAGATTTTCCCTTTCATTGTCTTTGTCTTGGGAGTGTCATGGTTTGTGGGCTGTACCCCAGCTCCTACCAACTGGCAGGTGAAATCTAGCTTAGGCTCTGTTCTTGCCCCCCCGAGTGCTGTGGCATTTCCCTGGGGGGCGTGGCTTCCTCTGTCTGCTTCCTAATCTGGAGAATGTCCCTATGTCTGTGGGGAGACTCAGCTTCTCCTGCCTGCTGGTTGCCAGCAAAGATGTTGTGCCGATTGACATGAAGGGCCAGGGACTTCTCAGAACTCTGCCTATTCATTTCTTGTCCCCTCTGGGCAACTCCAAACCCAGTCTTGGTGGTGTGGCCTGTGTGCTATGTGTCTCTGAGGAGTAGGAGAAAACTGAAGTCCTGGGAAGGAGGAGGAGGACGAGGAGGAGGAGGAGGAGGAGGAGGAGGATTAGGAGGAGGAGGAGGAGGAAGAAGAGGTGGTGAGAGCGGCAATGGCCTGTCGAGTGCCCTGAAATTCAGCCAAGGAAGTGAGCAGGAGACTGATCAGAGTCCAGTCAGGGAGCTTTGCTCTGTGTATGAGGAGGTGGGAATATGCAATATCAGACTCCTTCCTGCTGACCTCAAAGTCCTGGCTTTCCTCAGCTGAATAGGGTAGGTTTCCAGAGAAGTGGGAAAACTTCCTTTGTCTGCTGACCCTGTCCTCAAGGCCCAGGTAGGAAAGTCTGCCTCTGTGCAGCTTGGAGAGCAGATTCCTTGGGCCCAGGTCAGTTTCTATGAGTGTTGTATGGAAGGGGTTGTTCTCTGGGAGGCAGTGGCAAGAGTGTCATGAAAGATGACAGGGTGGTGGCTTAGTTTCCTCAAGTCATTTCTAGTTACAGAACTCGGCGACTGTGCGTGGGCCTTGACACTGGCACTTTGAGGCTACTGTTTTGCCATTTGAGCTACAACTCCATTTCCCATTTTGGAGGTCCATCTTTCTGATTTGACTGCCAGGCTAGTTGTGACCAGCCATCCTCACTTGTCCTCTCTCTGTTCTTAGGGAGATAGTGGTGGTTGTCCAGGAGTATTTCTCAGGTCCTTCACAGCTGCAGCTGTGTGCTAGGTACCTCTCAGCTGTGATGTGAGCATGAGCAGCATCTGTGTAGATGAGCTGAGAGCCACACAGTGGCTCCAGATGGACACAGTGGGTCTGGATGTGTGCAACCAAGCCCAGTGAGTCCTCCATGCTCTTGAATCCTCAGAAGCCCCACAGGAAGCAGGGTAGAGCTGTCCTCTTGTGGACAGTGCCTCTAAACCATTGGGCTGGAGTCAGTGGGAGGCATCTGGAGAGTGGGGTACATGGTTTGGGGAGAGGCAGCCATTTTCCCTTGGGCTTATAGCACATGTGGTCCCAAGCCTAATGCTAGAGCTCTGGGTAATTGGGAGTCCCCCAAACAGACAATCCTGTGCATGCCTGGACCCCATTGGGCTCCTAGCAACATCCCGTCCCCAGAGGCCTCCTAGGCCTCCACATGTCCTGACCTGCATGAATGCCTCACACATTCCTCTTTGGCCTTCCTCTCCAACGAGAAGCCCAAGTGATGTTGAACAAAGCCTTTCAGGACAGTACTGATTCCTGCGTGAGCCCCTCCCCTCGGGCCTCTGGCCTGTGGCTTCTCCTCTTAGTCTCCTACCTTCACCAGCAGGTCTCTGCTCTTGCTGTAGTTGTTTTCATGCGAAGTGATGGCTTCCAGCTTGTGGAATGTTACCAGGGAAATCCTGCAGGGAGGCCAGAGAGAAGGTGAGAATTGAGAGTGTGTAGACGCCATTTTGTGGAGGATCAAGCCTCCCCCGTCTCCACAAATGATTTCGCTGAACCCCAATGACCCATGGTGCAAGAGCAGGTTCTTCTTGCTGGCAGAGTGCTACATTTTCTACTTCTACTGGACACAGTGGTGTGTGTGTGTGTGTGTGTGTGTGTGTGTGTGTTTCGAGGAAGACAGACATGAGCTTCCAGAGGCCTGAGCAGGATTGCCTAAGTTGGGGTTAGCCAGGAGTGCGCCATCCAAAGTCCATAGCCTGAATGTTTGGGGCTGGAGCACAGTGAGTTTGATGCCTGCTTCTCCTTTGTGGTAGGGGCTCACCTGGAGACCAGCCTCCATGTGTTGTGGAGTCGGAAGATGGCTGCACTCTGCAGCGCAGAGATGATGGCATGGAGGGAGGAGAAGTTCCTCAGGATTCGGCAACCCTGAAGATGAAGATTGTGTGAGTGTTTCTTGGCACTGCTGCCACCTCTGGTCCTGGACAGGAGAGGGTTGCTGGGAATGGCAGGGCTTGGAGAGGGCCCTAGGCCTACCCAGTCAGGATTTGGGCTCCCACAGGAGCTGAGAGCAGGACAGTGCAAAGAATAGGCAGTGAGTGAGCTGGGGATGGCTGGCCCTGGAAGCATGTGCTAGGCAGGGAGGGACTGGGCTCCACAGAGAGCTTTGAGCTCAATTCCCAGATGCCCGGGAGAGAAATGGCAAGTGCCAGCACATGGTGTAGCATACCGCGGCCACCTCAATCCAAAACTCGACTCGGCGAGCCCTGTCTGGGGCTTCCATGCTGTGGTCGCCCAGGCAGGTGGTGATCACGCAGGACGCCACGTTGTTAAATTGGGTGACTATGGCCCGGATGGTGGGGGCCAAGTTTTCATTGCCCTTCTTGTGCCTCTGGGACCAGATGCAGCCCCGGCAGTTGTTGGGCTCTGCCTTCTCCAACAGTGCCTGGGGAAGAGGGCCAGGGCCACCAGGCTTGGTCACAAACCACAGCGGCATCCCTGTCCCCCACACAAGAAGATTGAGCTCAGAACAGGGAGCAGGCCCCCCACCCTGTGGGAGTACCTGGATGTGCTGTGCCATCCCCCAGCACACCTAAGCCCTCAGGGACTGCCAGGATACAAGGGTGGGAGAGGGAGGGCCGTGGTATGCCAGATATTCTCAGTCCTTCCTGAAGCATGCTTGGCCAGGCAGGACCTTGCTTGGGCCCTGTCCTAGCTAGCGCACGTCTGTCTCTGGCATAAGTGCTGGCATAGGACCCACCCCAAACTATGGCCAGCCCCTTAGGCTGCGTGGCAACACATCAGGTGCCCTTCATGTCAGGGGTGTGCGTTCTAAGTGCTGGGGCTGCTCTGCCGCTCCTCACAGAAGAGGGTGACCCAAAGTCCTGGCTGCCTGACTTTCTGCCCCCGAGCTTGATTGTGCAAAGTTCCTGGGAGTGGAGTGGGGTGTCATGTCGTCTTGAGAGATTGCACTTGAGGAATGGCTAGATATGGTAGGGCTCAAGCTGGGGCAAGAACGCACGGGTGCCGGGGCAAGGAAACAGGGTGGCATTGGGGATGGGAAGCCCGCCTCCACTACTTCCAGCCCAGCCCAGCCCCTCACCACATCCATTGCCGTGAGCTGCTTTGACACACGGTGAGGAAGGGCAGCCAAGGCAGGAGGCAACTCTTGGCTGCGCCCACCCTGTCTGGTGGCACTAGGAGGATGGCAAGCTTCTTGGGCAGGAAGTGATGTGTCCTTCGGCTCAGATTCCCCAGAAGCAGAGGGGGCCTTGTCCATCACCACGGCCAGGGTGGAAGAGGCCTGCAGGTGAGGAAGGCTGGCAGCTGCCCTCTCTTCCCTGGGCATCAGAGCCACGTTGGCAGGAGGCTCTGGCTCAGTCCCAGGAGCCAGTGTGCCCTGCGCACTCAGAGGCAGAGCCAAGGTGTGTGGTGTCTCCACGGCCGCCGTGGAGACTGCTGCCTCCTCAGCCTGGAGCAACACAGCGGAGAGGCGAGAGATCTCCATCTCCGCAGGGGATGCCCGTGAGTCCTGGAGAAGGAGCACCGGGGGCAAGCTGCAACTCGACTCCCCGTCATCCCTGCATTCTGCTGTGTCCCCTGGCCTGAGCTCCAAAGCCCTGGTGGAGCCTGGCTCCATGGCAGCACTCCATGATGTGGATTTGGAGGCTGGCGCTCGCCAGAGATAGAGCACCCCAAAGAGTGCTGCTCCCACACAGAGGGCCAGAGCCGGTGTCTGGGCCAGAGATAGCATAGCAGCCAAGGGCAGAATGACATGTGGCTGCTCATCGGAGGCTGTTTCTCCAGAAGTGAGAGGTGGAGCCGAGCTGACAGGTGGCTCCGTGGCAGCCCTGGAGGCGGCTGCTCCATCAGCACTGAGCATCACTCGCAAGCTGGCAGAGGCCTGTGCTGGTGCCACAGGTGCTGTAGCTCTCACAACACAGAGCCCCACCGTCGGTGCTACAACAAGAAAGAGCACGACCCAGGGTGCTCCTAGCAGGTAGAAGAAGATGCTGACGGTCACAAAGACCTCCAGGTCTGCACTGGAGGCTGGTCCTCGGGGGTCGGGGACCGGGGCCCCGGTAGAAGCCAGCTTCTTGTCAGTACCCCAGTCTGATGCTCCCTGAGCCCCGTGCTCCGCAGCCACGGAGGCAGATGGGACGGATGTGGCCCAGGAGCCCAAGGCTCTCACTGCACGGAGCAACAGAGTCAGAAGTCCTAGAAGTGAAAGCACCGCAGTGGGTCCTCCTAAGAGCAACAGCAGCAGAGCTGGCATGAGAAACACTAGCAGCCCTGCACCGATGGCTAGTCGTCTGGGGCTGAGACCTGGAGCCCAGCTGGCACCTGGCTCCCGCTCAGCACTCCAGGCAGCTGCTCCAGCAGCACCACCCCCCGAAGCTCTGCTGGAGTGTGGCTCTGGTTGGACACAAGAGCCTAGTGCTGTCCTGGCACAGAGCAGCAGAGTCAGTGCTCCCAGCAGCGAGAGCAGCCCAGCTGGGGCTCCCACGGCACAGAGCAGCAGGGCCAAGCTCAGAAGCCACTGCAGCTTAGCACAGAACGCTGCTTGTTCAAGACCTGGAAGCACAGCCAAGGGGTCTACTGGCTCTTCCTCAGCAATGGCGTCTGCTTCTTCTTCCTGGCTGCTGAGCAGAGGAGGAGGAAAGCTGGAGCATGGCTCCATCTCCCCACCTGGCACTGGCTCTCCTGCCCCAGTTGGCTCTGGAGCCAAGGGCCAAGAGGGCTCCAGCTCAGCACTGGGCAGCGCAGCTCCCTTGGCACAGGGTGCCAAAGCCAAAGTGGGAGCTGGAGGCACTTGAGCACTGGCTGCTCTTGCCCCTTCAGGACTGGGCAGCAGAGCTGGCCCGGCACATGGCCCTTCCTCTTGACAGGATGGTTTTGCTCCCGCAGGCCTGCAGGCCATCTTGCAGGTTGAAGTGGCCTCTGCTTGGGCTCCTGCTGGTGCTCCTCCCACTGGGCTGGGGCACGCATTCCCTGGTGGCCGGGAGTCCAGATCCCAAGATGGTATGACATCGGCCAGCGGGGCTGCTGCTGGAGCTGCAGGACAGGACGACACAAGAGCTTCTCCGTGCCTGCTTGCTTGGGACTCTTGGAGAAGCGCCACAACCCCCTCCTCCCTGAGCTTTGCCCGCCTGGGAACTTCCACCTAGCCTATTGCTCAAGCAGCCAGCACCCACGCTAGGCTTCAGGCTTCTCTTGCTCCCAGCCCATGGCTACTTCCGGGGTCTCCACCAGCCAGTGGTGCCCTGCGACCTCCACCCCTTCCCAGGCTGTGGGTCAGTCCCAGGCTATGCACCCGCAGCCTCGGTCTGGCTGGGCTCCCGGATCCCCAACTGTGCGATGATGTGGGAGACCCGGCGCTCCAGGTCAGAGCCACACATGTAGAGCCTCAGGTGTGCGCGCAGGCGCTGCAGGCAGGCATGCTGCGATGGTGCCAAGAAGTCCTGCGGGTGGTAGTCCAGCCAGGTGCTCAGGAGGCAGGAGATGGCCCTGGAGGCGAATGGGTGGGAAGCAGAGTGTGAATGAAGGCCAGCCCCTCCCGGGGTCATCCTCACACCCCTGTGATGTTGGCTGCCCTTTCAGAGAGCAGCACATCCCAACAGGGGCACCTTTGAGCTGTGCCACCGCTGGCCAGCCAACCTAAGCTAGGCCGGCAGAGGAACTCCAAGGAGGGATCCAAGACCAAATGCTGGGAGCAGTTCTGGCCCCTTCTGCTCTTTCCAGTGCCTTCCTCCTCTCCCCCCTGGGCCACTCTCTCCATGCTAGACTCCAAGATGGCTTGCTATCCGGCCTGATATGTAGAGGGGTGTGACACACATCCTCAGGCGCTCTGCTGCCTCATTTCCTAGCATGCTCACCAGGGCTGTCTGCCTTCCAGAATACCCTTGAGCATGGCGCTGAGCTCTCCCTCACACCCCTAGCAGCATGTCAGGCCCACTGACCAAGCAAAGATGTGTCTTGGCCTTTTGTGGAGCTCATGGTGAGCTGAGCAAACCTGCTTGGTAAGGTGTGTGGGGAGCATGCCTTCTCCTGGGGCTCAGCCGTTGACCCAGCCTCTAGTGGTCCTCATATGAGTAGCCCTTGCCTGGGGTTTTCCCTCTGCTGCCGAGGATGCCCAGATCCCATGACTCCCTTGATAATCATAGGTGTTCAGAGCTCCTGATTGGTCCATGTCTCACTCACAGCCCCAACTCCAACACACACACACAGAGGAGTGTGCGCGAGTGCGCCTACGCGCACGCGCAGACCTTCACACTCGAAATCAAGCACACACTGGCAACCATGCAGACACACATAAAGATGAGCACGAGAGTAACACACATACACACAAACACACACCCATGGATTTTTCTCCAATGTGGAGCATGCCCTAGCTGGAGATCTCATCCCACTCACTCACTTGTAGAGCTTGTTTCGAGGGATGACATCCTCGCTGGAATTCGGGAGGATGTCAGTCTGTCCAGAGGAGCCCATGGGGGCTTCCAAAGTCCTGAACCTGTTGAGGATTTGAAGCATCACTGGCTAGCCCAGGTCAGCCAGTCCATGTCTGCCCTTCTTGTACCACCAAGCACACTGCCTGCATATTGGCCCTCCATGAGCACTACTTCCCATTGGTGCCATGCAGGAGGACAGTAGCCCCTGGGTGATGAGCTTAGGAGTACAGGTGCCTTGGCACTTGCCCCAGCCAGCCCTGCTCTGTCTCTATCTAGGTGGACGAGGTCATGCAGAGAAAACGGGTTGCCTTCTTGTGGAAGAGAGAGAGTGCTTTGTTTGAGGCCTCAGAGATACACAGCCCGAGAGAAGAGCCTGCAGGCCTAGACAGGACAGTGCAGCATGTGTGCCTGTGCCAGGGTAGCCGAGGACTTCCCTGCTTTGCTCCCCAGGCAGTGGCAAGTGCCAAAGAGGAAGTCTGTGTGAGCAGCCCACGTTGCAGGCTCCACTGCCAAGGCTTCCACTGCAGCTCAGGAATCCTGTGCTGTTGGAATTGGCACTCACCTTGTAAACAGCAGGTCCAGGACCTGAAGGGTGTCTGCACACCTTCTGTAGCTGTTGAAGAAGGTGTGGATGAAGGTGGAGTTGTCCAGTAGCTGGGCAAGCACCAGGTGGTCCACCTGCTCCTGCAGTGTGCCTGCCGCGGGAAACTCTGACCCGCAGGCATCGGGCGTGCCTGGGGACAAGTCCCCTTCAGTCTGGAGGAGAACCACACAGGGACAGTTCAAGTGCCATGTGCAACACTACAGGAACAGTCATGGACACACACAAATAACTGCAAACATTTGACCACTCACAGCAACACACACAGGGACACTCACAGGGACACCCCCCCCCGCACACACCCCTGCCCCCCCTCCACACACGCGGGAAGGAAAAGTGGTGATGCACAGGGAGATGAGGGTGGAAGGTGTCCTAGCCGTTTCCTGCCCTGGTCTGTCCCATGTTACCCTAGAATTCCTCCGGAAAAGTCTCCAGAGGCGTCGGTGGCGGAGGCCAGGGCGCACAAAGCATGGACACAGGCGCCCCAGGAACCCTCTCCGCCCATCACTCAGGCCTGAGCCTCGACCAGTTTGCCAGCAACAACTAAACATCTTTGCAATGGACACGATCCACACAAGTGCACTCTCCGAGGCTTGTGTGGACTGTGAATTCCTGGGAGGACCCCGGGGTTCTGAGTCCTCTGAGCCATTGTGATGTCACCTCTGCACAGCTCTTCCCTTGAGCCCTTGATTATGACCCAAGCTTTGCAAGGTGCCCTGTTCAGGCCTTTTTCTGCCTTGCCCAGGCCGACCACTGGCCATTGTGACCCAAAGCCCCTGGACCAGTGGCCCCTCATAGAGCTAGGTCAGAGGCTCTGGCTGAAGGAGATCTATCAAGGTGGGGTCTTAAGCACACAGCCTTGCCCTATCCAGATGTGACCCTGGATAGGAGAGGATGACTCTCACCACTCCAAAGACTCCCAGAACTCTCAGGGATTCAACCTCCTGATTCCTTGTCTCACCAAAGTCAGAAAGTGACACACATCTCTGAGGGACTGCCTTGACAGGGAACACTTGCTAGGAGATCAGATGCACTGAAACAAATGCAACTCCACCAACTCTTCTAGTCCTGCAGAAGGGTTCAGAAAATGCTACTTGATGGTTGACCACGTGCTCCTCTGCTCCACAGATAGATGCAGGTGACTGAGCCTCAGAGAACATGCCCTGGGTCCTAGAACCTGCCCCAGCCCTCCCACGACCCACAGAACCGAGCCCTCTATGTCCTTTCTGTAGACAGCCATGGAGCTAGGGGTCAGACTCACTGGAGCCTGTAGGTGCCCAATTCTGAGAAGCCCTCCCCTGGACCTAGCCTGACCACAGCACCTGACTTCGGAAAAGTGAATCCCAGTGTGGGAGCTCCATTACCCAGTAGATTGAACTTGTGACTTGGGGAGACTGTGCATTCCACGTTGCTCTCTCCTAGCCGGCCTCCCCTCACAACTCCTAATGACTCATCTGACACAGTCATGGCTGTCCCCTGGACTGGACTCTGGTTTAAAGGTGCACCAATGCCATCCAACAGACAAGAGAAAGAAGAGAAAAGAGACTAAAGGAAATAATAGGACTGAGATTCAGCGAAGCGGGTCACTCTGTCCCCCTTTCTGTCTCAGTACTATCAGTGCCACCATGAGTGCCTCCTCCAGCCCCAGTGAATGTATGACCTGCGGAAATGGCAGAGATAAAATTAGACTAGTGAACTTATAGTTTATGCATATCCAGTTTATTATATCCTTAAATAGTCCAACACTACTTGTTCCACAGTCTGTGGAAAAAATAGGCCATTGTATGAAGAGGTCAGGGAGAGAAGCTCAGAACAGACTTTATAATTTGGACAAATAGCCAGGTGATTTTTATTTCCCCCCAGACAGATTGCCTCAACTACATTCAGGTGCTTCAACCTCTCAATGCCAGCTTCCTGTATGTGTGTGGGACCAGCGCGTTCCAGCCCACTTGTGACTACCTGGTAAGACCATGGACTTTCCCTGTGGGTCAGTTGGGGCTCACAACAGCCTGAACAGTGATTAAAGAAGAATGGAGAACTCTAAGGAGGCATAAGATCATTTGTACCCCCAAAACATGCGTGTATTATGAGGTCAGCCATGGAGACATCTCTCCGTGTGTGTGTGTGTGTGTGTGTGTGTGCGTGCGCGCCTGCAGGGCGGTCGGGGGGCGGGGGGAGCGGGGCGTGGTTAGTGATGCTTCTCTGTAAAGATTCACCACTCTTTGAAAAGAATGTACAGCCCACATGGCTCCTTTTTGTTCTTTGTCCACAGCTGAAGTGTGGCTCAAGGCAGGGTTCGGGGGATTCATGGCACTGGTGAAACACTCTAGAAAATGAACTGCTGACAGCTGCAGCTGTGTGCTTAGACCCCAGAAGCCTGGCTGAAAATCCAGATGTCTTAGGATGCCTTTGCTTTCATTCAATTGTAGAACTTAACATCCTTTGAGCTTCTGGGAAGAAATGAAGAAGGCAAAGGCAAGTGTCCCTACGATCCTGCACACAGTCACACATCCGTCATGGTTGGTGAGTCCTTCTCCTCAGGCTTTCTCCCTGGAGTTTATGGCCAAATGTTCTATGCTCACATAGAATAAGAAGTCCAATTCCTTCTTTTGTCTTTCTCCCCTGGTCTCATTTCTTTGTGTGTGTGGATGGGGAAGGGAAAGGGCTAGTACTGGGGTTTGTACTCAAAGTCTGGGCACTGTCCTTGAGCTTTATTGCTCAAGACAAGTGCTCTCCCACTTGAACCAGAGCTCTACTTATGGCTTTTTGATGGTTGATTGGAGGTAAGAGTCTCACAGACTTTCCTTCCTGGGCTGGATATGAACCATAACCCTTAGATCTCAGCCTTCTGAACAGCTAGTGTAAGCCACTAGGGCTGGCCCCCTGATCTCAGTGTGTGTGTGTGTGTGTGTGTGTGTGTGTGTGTGTGTGTGTGTGTGTGTATGTTGATACTCTGGCTTGAGTTCCAGGGCCTGAGCACTCTCCCTGAGCTTCTTTTGCTTAAAGCTATCACTTTGCCACTTGAGCCACAGCTCTACTTCTCGGTTCTCTTCCCCCCCACCCCCACGTAGTTTATTGCAGATGAGAATCTCATGGACTTTCTTGCCTAGCTGTCTTAGAACTCTGATCCTCAAATCCTAGCCTCTTGAGTAGCTAGGATTACAGATGTGAGCCACTGGTGACTGGCCCTGGTCTCATTTTAATATCAGCTGCCTCAAAAGTAGGTATTTATCCTTTGGCACAGACTCCTGAAGAAGAGTTGAAATCATCATTCAAAGGGATAGCCACCACTGAGGTAGCAATACTACTTTATATCCATCTTTGGTAATCACTGTTCAGACATTCCTCTTTGGGAGAGAGGTTAGCCCCGGAAACATGAGCTGCCTACAGTGGTCTCATGTTTCAGCAGTGGCCTGTAGCTCTTAGAGGTATGTACTACTATACAGTGCCTAGATTAGAATAATTCCATTCACAGTTTTTCCACTCTATGATGAAGGGAGGTACATTGTATGGCCATTCAACATTTTCCTTTAGTGCAATGTTCAGTGCATTGCACCAATTTCTCAGCACCTGATTTCAAAACAGACCTTGAGTGAGGAGCTTTGGCCCTCCGTATAGACTACATAAGTGTTCTGAGCACAAGTATGGTTGGCAAGGTAAACTATGTTGTTTGAATGAAAGTGTGTCTCAAGTGACAGTGTTTTCAACTTGGGATGGTTCTGTAACATATGGTATAGAAAGGTGCATTTGTCATTCCTTCATTGGATGTGAGAAGTGGTTGCTTGCATCCAGTCACTGCTTGGAAACCTCAGTGATGCAATTGAACATGGCATCCACTGTTATTCCAAAGAAAAGACATGGCTGCAGGAACTAGAGGGCATCTCAGAAGTTGGGAAGCTGCTTTTGTCTTCTACAGTGGTACTTAATTTACAAAGAAATTTATCTTGATGCCACAAAGGAGGGGTTGTTCTAATTATTTTTTTTAATCTCCCTCTTCCATGTTCCTGGGGTATTAAAGATGGAGAGCTATATTCTGGGACAGAATAGAATTTTTTAGGAAGCCAGTACACCATCTCTCGAAATCCTTCCCACAATGTTTTGCGTGCAGAAGACAACATCCAATGGCTGTATGGTAAGATGCTCTGTAATGGTAAGATGTTACAGTGCTCTCTGGGTGGCCACTTCTCTTCTTGTTTTCCCTGACCTTTCAGCATCCTGGACTGTTTACACCTTAGAGGCAATGGAACTTTTCAGAGACTTGGCCAGAAACCAGGGCATCCTATTTGGTTTATTCGATGCTAACAGAGCACTATGTTAAGGTCATATTAACCTCCTATGCTGAGAGATTTCTGTAACTGACCCTTGACTTAATGACAAACTCAGATTTGTCACATTAGGAGTTATTTTGGCATGACAATAAAAGCTCAGGTTTTATGCCACACCTCCAGCGCCTGCTACCTCCAGATGACAGCTGGCTTATGTGTGACTCTGGGAACAGGTGGTAAGGTGCTGGTGATTGGCTTTTTCCTGTGGAGAGGGGAGTGGCCAGAGATATTCTAGGACTCCTTAAAACCTCTAGACAACCTTTGGGGATGGATACTGTGGTCTGATATGCAGAGGCAGCTGACTTCTCTTCAGAGTTGGCCAGAGTCTTAGAGCAACTGCTTCGTTTGGCCAGGGTCAATTGGTTTGGGTCTGTACTTTATAGCAGAAGAGGCTCTGCTTTCCAGCAGGAACATTGTCTTGTAGGGCCAGAATCAGGGCCATCTTTCTGAACTTGAGGACAGTGAGGCAGACATGACTGGGCATGGTACTGTCACCATTCCTGGCTCTGTAGTTTGATTCCAACATGGCACACACACTCCAGATATATTTGTAGGGAAGTCCCTGACCCCAAAGCTGCACTGACTGCCTGTGACACCATGGGAGTAGGTGGTGACACACTCTGTGTAAGGACAATCAGTCTCGTGTCTCTGCAGAGCCTAGATTCGTCTATTCGGATGTGATCCGGAAAAGCTCTGATAGTCCTGGGCATGATGATGACAAGGTTTACTTCTTCTTCACTGAAGTGTCTATGGAGTATGACTTTATTTCCAAGTTAAAGGTCCCCCGCGTTGCCAGAGTGTGCAAGGTGAGCCCTGATCTCCCTGCTGACCTAGAAGTTCTTTCCATTCTGTGGGAGCAGGCCTGGAAAAGCATCTTTTCCTGCCCCCCCCCAATCCCTTCCTGCCATATCATTCACTGTTGAGAGGCCTGGCAGGTTCCATATATTTGTTATCAGAACCCCAGCTCTCTTCCCTCCTCCCTCTCCCTCCACCAAGTGTCCACGGGAACTAAGATGACAACGGCACCCAGGCTGCACCCCTTAGCACTGTCCTTAGACCTCCCCAAGGCTGTAGGAAAAGTTAGGCTTTGTTGAGTGTGCCAAGTAGATTCTCTGGGACTTAGAATCCCACTATTAGGAGCTCTTAGTCAACTCAAGAATGAATCACAAATTAGTAAGGGAAGGCTAAGAAGTGAGAACTACACTTCAAAATGTTTATCAGGCCCAAAGCTTGAAGTATATGTGTGTGGAGATATTGGTGGCAAGGATGTATGTTCTTTTTAATTTTTGCCAGTCCTGAGGCTTGAACTCAGGGCCTGAGCACTGTCCTTGGCCTTTTTCAAGGTTAGAGCTCTACCACTTGAGCCACAGCACCACTTCTGGCTCTTTCTATGTATGTGCTACCATGGAATCAAATTTGGATCTTTGTGCATGCTTAGGCAAGCACTCTACCACTAGGCCAAACTCCCAGCCTGGCAAGGATGTCTTAAAAGCAGATGCATAACACCAGACAACTGCCATGGGTAGAGTTAGCAAACCTCAAGGTAGCTTAGCTGGCATTTTAGGAAAGGCAGGGTGACATCAGGACTCACAAAAGATGATTAGCTGCAGCTAATCCTCCATGGAAGTCATTCAGTTCCCAGTTGCCCGGTGACCTTTCCATGAGGTGATCATTATTGGAACCTCTCCAGTCAGTAAGAGTGATCTCATGCCACCGATACACACAATTGGAGGCTTAAGTGTGCTCTCCCCTTAACAGCCTAGCACACGAGGCAGAAAGTGGGTGCTGTGTGTATCTGAGTTGTTTGTCTAGCTCTTCTCTAGCCAGGGCTCACTTAGTTATCAGGTTTCTCTTAACCCATGGCTATCTCACTTCCCAGCTTGCAGAGCAGTGAACCACCCCTGTTCAGGCCAGGATGGTGCATGGCAGTCCTAGTGGATGGTTAATGCAAGAGCAGGGCTCCCAGAAGGTATTTGAGCCACTCTTAACAGCAGCCCAGCCTGAGGTGTCCGTGCCTTCACTCTCCACCACCACTGTAGTTCCATAGCTGTCAGGATATGAACAATGGACCTACTTTGACTAATCGTGACACCTAGCCCTGGGATAAGGGTTTGCATGGCATCCATGACCAAGATCATGCAATATACCCCACCAAATTCATGCTATGAGGCTTGGCCTAAGGACTTCTGTCGTCCCCTCAGAATCCTTTTCTTGTCCTGTATCTTGTCTCACTGCCGGTCTGAGATGTGCACTTATCTCCCCATCGATGCCACGCTGTACACACAGACCTCAGATGCCTATGAGTCTGCTAAAACATCAGAAGGAAAAATAAAGGCTTCTTACATGCTTCATCATTTGCCTTCCTATGATTACATGGTAGACATGAGAAAGGAGTAGGCTTGCATTGTGTCCCAGATAAAAGAAGACTCTTTCATGTTATATTCTTTGGCAAGCATGCCTTCTATTTTTAGTTCACTGGTTTCCAGGACCCATTCATTCTAAGAATTCCCAGTGGATGCCTAAAACCACAGACAACGCTGAATCTTTATGCACTGTTTTCCTATACACATATGCCTTAGTCTATAAAGTAGATAAAATAAGGCATTAGCTGTAATAAATGATAAATAGAACAGAATCTCAATCTCTGTAACTGAAATCATGGGGAGGTAACCATAGAGAAGGTAGATCAGTTTTATTCTCTCCCAGCCATGAAGTCCTGAGAGTTCACAGTTGACTCCTCTCAGCCCTTGGCCACTGCACAGTGTTTAAGGACCACCTAGTTGTCAGCATGGAATCAGAAGTTTGGATCTGTCAAAGAGGACATGCATCCATTTATCCAAGAGAAGTCTCATGTCTAGAGGCTGCCTGCCACCAACCAGGTCCATATGGTTCACTTACAGGTTATTTGGAGATGGACAGGAGCCAAGAAACAGTCTCATTGATTCAGAACCCAGTGGCATTCAGAGTGCTGTGGAACAGTTGTAACTAGATGAGTTATCATTAGATGAGTTTTAAGAGAGAGGATTTTTATTTGTTTTATTTTGAGCCAGAAAGCCTGATCTGAGCTAGCAGGAAAGTGTCTGCTTTCCTTTTACTCAGCAAGGCTTGTCCAAGTCATGCTATAAACTACTGAGGTTGGGTATTACACCCTGCATGCAGACCACATGCGGATGGGACATCCAGGTTCCCTTACCATGTCTTGTCTCTGGGGTTTCAGGGAGACCGAGGGGGTCTGAGGATCTTACAGAAGAAGTGGACCTCTTTCCTGAAGGCTAGGCTGATCTGCTCCCAGGCAGACATAGGTCTGACCTTCGACATATTACAAGATGTCTTTATACTGCGGTCCCCAGACCTCAAAGAGCCTGTGTTCTATGCACTCTTCACCTCACAGCTGTAAGTGCTGCCCTGGGAAAATGGCATCTGTTCCCCAGTGCCCAGCTTCACTTCATGCACTCACATGGCCTGTCCTTTGCAGGAACAACGTGGGCCTGTCAGCAGTGTGTGCCTACACGCTATCCATGGTGGAGGCAGTGTTCTCTCATGGCAAGTACATGCAGAGGGTCACAGTGGAGAAGTCTCACATCAAGTGGGTACCTACTATGATCTGGTGCCCACTCCACGGCCTGGAGAGGTGAGCAGGGCAGGGGCTCTAAGGGAAAGGTTTTTGTCCCTGTTCAAGAGTCTAGGACCCACAAGTGCAGGGCCTCCTAGAAGGTGAGTCTTCTGGCCACCATGCGTCTATACCATGCCCAGCATCCACTGGGCCTGAGAACTAAAGAGGGCAACTTTACCCTTTTCTGTATATTGTGCAACAAGTCTCAGAACACTCTTCCCAAAGGAATGTGCTACTGTCTATTTTTGTGGAACTGATTTTGCACAATGCAGTTCAGTTTCCTGCAGAGAAACACATAATTTCTCTACCAGTGATTTTCACTGTCATGAACTATTCTGTCTACTAGTCAATAGGAGTCCCTTTTTTTTCTTTGCCAGTTCTGGGCTTGAACTCAGGGTCTGGGCCCTGTCCTTGGACTTTCTCAAGGCCAAAACTCTACCACTTGAGCCTCAGCACTACTTCTGGCTTTTTTCTATGTATGTGGTACTGAGGAATCGAACCTGGGTCTTCCTGCATGCTAGGCAAGAACTCTACTACTAGGCCAAACTCTGGGCCCAATAGGAGTCACTTTTTATTTTCTTCTAAGACAAAAAGAATAAAAAAGAAGTTTTAAGCTAATTTGGATGCCCCACTCATTGTTTGTCATGTAGTAAATGGGCCCTAACCTGTCTCCCCCACCCCTCCCCACCAGCTCTGGATATCTGGCCCTGACCAGACATAATCAGTTCTTTCTTTTGTGTGCACTGTGTTCAATAAAAATTAGTTTCTTGTACTCACTAACTTTGGGAAGGTCCCAAATTTTAGGAAGCTGGCACCATTTTTCCTCTTTCTCTGTTATTATGGTGGGAATGCCCAGTCTGAGGGTCATATACAACCTGAGAAATTATTTGGCACATGATGGGGCAGCCATGAAAACTTCCAGTCGGTCTTATTGGTTGTCTCTAGCCTGCCTGTCTATTATTGATAATATTAAATGGCTGGAGAATGATGTTATCAATATCCAAAATGGCCTCTAGAAGAAAAAAGTTGCTTACCCTTATTTAACATTAGACTGTTTTTTGTCAATGTTTGTTAGAATCCTCATCTTTATGGGAAAATTATTATGACAACATGCCTTTAATTTCCAAAGTTTGGAAATTTGTTCACTGGTAGTTAATTCTATACACTGATGATCTGTCAAAATCAGTCACATTGTATGGATGTGAGTTGCATCCTCTGGCTTCTGGGAAGAAGTTCTTTAGCTATCCTCTGTCACCATTCTTTGGAGACTAGTCAGTGTGGATCCCTCAGTGCTATACTTTACATGATTCCCAGCGCTGTCCTTGATTGGTGATGGACAGGCATGTTCACCAGGGAAACTTTTGCCTTCACAGTGCATCAACAGCGAGACACATGCAGCCAACTACACCAGCTCTTTGAATTTACCAACCCAAACACTGTTATTTGTTAAAGACCACCCTTTGATGGATGACTCAGTGACTCCATAGACAACAGGCCCACATTCATCATAAAAGATGTGAACTACACCCAGATTGTGGTGGATAGGACCCAGGCTCTGGATGGAACCATCTATGATGTCATGTTTCTCAGCACAGGTAGGTTCTGGGGAAGTCACAGTCAAAGTGTGTCTGTGTCCTTGGGTAAGAGACTGGAAGTGTACTTAAGATCCTTTGTGGGTAGATCTGACATCTCTCTTCAGGTAGGCCAAGTAGTTATAAAAGCATGAAAGAATTATGGCATCTGGGCTTCCAGATCTCTGTGACTAGAGAGCTTGTTTGAACATTCAAGGCTTGGCCTGCATCTGGGATGGGCTCCTGCAAAGAAGTCCCTGTTGTGGGAATGGAGTGATACCCTTGAGTGCTGCAATTGTGAGCACTGAGCATCCTGGCATTTCCTAAGTGCTGCTTGGAGGCTTTTTTCCTATCCCTGGAAGGAGCCAGGCTGAGATAGGTCCTGATCTGTGGCTGGGGATGGGGGGAATACACTTCCTTTAGGACCAGTACTCTTGCCACAGCAGCTGACAGAGCCTTAAGCCCACCCTGAGGACTTCCCAGCTGATTTGTATGCCCTAGGAATAAAAGCTTATGCTTTGTGTGCCAGGAGTTTGGCCTAGTAGTAGAGTACTTGCCCAGCATCCATGAAGACCTGGCTTCAATTCCTCGGTACTGCATATATATATATATATAGAAAAAGCCTGAAATGGTGCTGTGGCTCAAGTGCAGAGCACTAGACTTAAGACAGCCCAAGGACAGTGCTCAGGCCATGAGTACAAGCCCCAGGACTGGCAAAAAAAAAGCTTATGCTTTGTAAGAAAATCAGAATAACCTGTAACTTGAGTTTCAAATAGATTATTTGTCAGAGGCTTTCTCTTTTAGTTCTTGTGCAACACTGTCCTCTTAATTGAAGCATCTAATTGAGGGAGTAATTTGGGAGTGCAGAAGGGGGAGTATTGGCTCCTGAGTGACCTTGGTGACCTTGATTTGGTGACCTAGGTGTGTCCCTCTGGGGCTGCCTCACTGACCTGTGGTTTTGGCCTTGCAGATCAGGGCACCTTGTACAAAGCAGTCAGCCTAAAGAATGGTATGCATGTCATTGAGGAGACACAGCTTTTCCAGAAACCTGAACCAGTTCAAACCCTACTATTGTCTTCGAAGAAGGTAACGGGGCCCAGACAGCAGGTCTGGTGGCTGCCTTGGTGCGTGGCTTTGCAGGGCTGTCATGTGATACTGGCTAAGCTAGTGTTGGCCATGCTGTTTTTCCTGGCCCAGATGTGCTAGCCTTCAGAATGGAGGAAGGCAGAACTAGGGAGACAGAACTTCACTGAGTTCCTACAGCACAAGGCCAGTGTCAAGGTGAAACAGTCCTTGCATCATGGGAAGGAATGTTCTTGTTACCTGAACCAGTGAGATCAGACTGTGTTGGCTCTATGTCATGGTAAATACAGACTTGTCCATGTATGAACTCCTAAGAGAAACAATAGGATACTTAATAGCTCATTATTGACATCGTGCTTCCTCCTGAATGTTTTCTGCTAAGAAATTGACAGTGGATTCTGGAGGATGGGAAGCTGGAAGTCTGGCCTATAGGCCCTTAATTCAGCCTGTAGCTCCATTTATCCTGGAGAAGACATAGAATAGGCCTCCTCTTAGACTCTGGTTTTAGCATGCCATGAGCTTGTTATGGCTAATAATAATAATAAAAATAATCATCATCATATTTTTTCTGTTCACCTTATAAAAACAGCAGGGCCAGGCACGGATGGTCCATACCTGCATATCCTAGCTACTCAGGAGGCTGAGATCTGAGGATCATAGTTCAAAGCCAGCCTGGGTAGGGAAATCTATGAGACTCTTATCTCCAATTAACCACCTAAAATCTGGAAGTTTAGCAGTTTCTCCAGGTGGTAGAACATGAGCCTTGAGGAAAAAAAAAAAGCTCAGGGACAGTGCCCAGGCTCTGAATTCAAACTCCATGACCACACAAAAAAGTACAGCAAAGGTATCAATGTATGTGAATGAATGTACCTTCTCTCTGGCAAATATCATGTAACCCTTTTATTAAGCACAATAAAAATATTTTTTGAAAAAAAGTATAGCAAAACCCTTTACCTGGAGAGTTGTATAGGAATGGCTTAGGTTGGAAGTATTGGATTTCACCCTGCTGATTGTAGCTTACCATCATCCGTCACATTTCCACCTGGCTGTGGAAAGTGTTACTACCCTCTTTTACACCTAAAATGGAGCAACGAAGAACAGAATGTAGACAAGTCCATTTCCTGAGGGCTGTGTATTGGCCTTGTTTCCCTGGGCAGCCAGCCATGTGCTCTGCACCTCTGATTCTTCCCCATAGGTGGAAAGGCACCTCCTCTCTGGGTCACCGTGACAGTTCCACAGCCTTGTGAAGCACCACTTCCACAGTGAGAAGCTGTGAGCTATGCCTATACCTGTCTCTACCAAAAGGTGGCACAGAGCAAGAGACTTGCTCAGTTCTTGTCTGAATGCACCACATACACCATGCATCTATCACGTGTACCCCGTATCCTACCACATACTCCACACATGAGATCAGACATACATCCTATCACACAACACACTACATACACCACAGACATGCTGTGTGTTCACTACATTACACCATACTCATACAGCCAGTACCCCACCACATACCATACATACATATCATAGTAAACATACACAGACACCATTTGTCACACCACAGACTTTACACTTACCACATGCAAACCACACACATCAAACACCATGCATAACAAAACACCACACACTATACTACATATAACATACATTCTCCAGGAACATCATATCCAACATCACACAACTACATGCACCACATACTTAGCACACACACACACACACACACACACACACACACATCTAAACAAGCAGCTGTAGCAGGGATCCACAAGCATCAGCCCCTGTGGGTATGATATTTCTAGAAATTCTGCCTGTGGGTACCAGTGCAGCTAGCTGACCCCAAACTCCTGGGACCACAGCAGGCAGAACTCCAAGGTGGCCCTTCATGTGGATGGATGCTCATGGTGTGATGGTAGACTAGAGAGTCGCTACAAATACATGCATCAGTCACCATACAACCCAAGGCAGGCTCCCACTGTCTCCCTGAAAAATACCTGGCAGACAGAGCCCAAAGGGCACCTGTAGCAATGCGACTTTATACAGCAACAGGACCCCAGTGCCGACAGTGTTTAAGCTTCAGGACCAGCCAACAACCAGCTCGGAGAGCTCTGTTCAGCCTCCTGACTCTAGCAACTCAAACCCCAACCCGTGTAAGTGTGTGGTAAGCAAGTGGATGGGGAGAAGTCAGGGTCCAGGCCAAGCTAGGCTGCTGAAACCTCTACAGGTGAGGATATTAGAGAAGGGTTCTACTGGACCCCTGGACAAAATAGTGCCTTCTTGAGGATATGTCAGCCATGAATTATGGGGAACTTCCACACATCCTTGATGGAGGCAAACGTGGATGTGTACGTGTGTGTCTTTACCCTTTTTGTGCCTGTTGTCATAAAGCATGGAGTGATTAGCACATGGAGAGGCCTGGAGCAGCAGCTACACAGGAGTGTGACCAGTGGCCCTGGGTCAGGGAGAGATGGTCTGATAGGGTGATCACTGTGGCTGACAGGATCTCAGCACAGCCATGGCTATGTGTCTAGGTGATGGGGTCAGTGTGGGAGGGGTTTACTTCAACCAGACAGCCATGCGCTTTACACGTGTTCCTTATAAAATACAATTTTGTTTTTATTCTTAAAGCGCTGCACAGAAAGCTTATTTCATTAGACAGATAATGAGTCCACTTCCTTTTGGCCAAGGCCTCCTGTCTGCTTTCTCTTAGTTGCCCCCTCCTGTCCCCACCCACAAGTTGTATAGTTCATTTTCTACATCATTTCTACTGAGTACCACGCGTGCATTTGTTTATCCTTTGTCCCTCCATTTCTGCACCCAACGAGACTGAAACAAACAAACAGAACAACAAAAAGCAAAAGCAAACAATACATTCATGAACCAACCACGTTGGTTCTTACATTAACCCCCCTCTCCAGCCCAGACGGTGACCCTACCTGCTGATGCCAGTCAACTTCATGTCCTTTTTAAGCACTGCCCATATCATCCCGCATACTCAGACTTGGTTGGTGAGAGAACACCAACCTCCTCCTCTGCCCTACCACTCTCCAAATGATGCCTATAGTTCTCACAGTGCCACACAGCCTTGGCCCTCAGCCATGGCAGACTGAAGGAATGCCCGTGACAAACATTCCAGGCGGCTCCTATCTATCCACGGTCTGAACGTGGCTGGTACACAGGGTACTCTGCACTTGATTCTACAGCCCAGCGGTGATGCTCTTGACTTCATCTCTAAGGGAATGCGAAGCTCATGTGGAACCAAGGCCAGATTTTAGGAAGCAGCATTGGGTTCCTAAATGAATGTATATGGATCTAAGCTGTGGGAAGTTAGACTTTGGTAGAGGGTGTAAACCTTAATCTTGGGCTAAATCTTAGGGCTTGACCATATGCCTGTTTTAACTGCTCCAGGCTGTCTGCATTTCTTGGCACATGATCATTTCCTCCATCTTCACAGCAAAGGGTAGATCTGATTTTTTTTTTTTTTGCCAGTCCTGGGCTTGGGCTCAGGGCCTGAGCACTGTCCTTGGACTTTCTCAAGGCTTAGCACTCTACCACGTGAGCCTCAGCACCACTTCCAGCTTTTTTTTTTTCTATGTATGTGGTACCAAGGAATTGAACCCAGGTCTTTGTGCATGTTAGGCAAGCACTCTACCACTAGGCCAAACTTCCGGCCCAGAATCTGAATATTTCATGTCATGAAGGCTGCTTTGGCATGAAGACTACTGAGGACTGAAGGCATGTGAGAGAGAGCCAAAGCTGGATACTCTACACGCCATCCTTTCTGTCTAAAAGCAAGGCATACGTTCCCCTTTATAGCACAATCGGTAGCAGTTGGACATGAGCTATGAGATTTGTAAAAAGAACCTGAAAGGCACAATCCTTTGTTCGGTGTATACATGATGAACTATCCTTCTCTTGTTCTCTTTTTCTCCATCTCTCTCTGTATCTTGCACATTCTCTCTGCCTGCGGACTTGTTCATTTGCTTACTGACATGCTTCAAGCTATATTCCTAAGGTTAACTTTCCTCTGGAGTATTGGTCATCTGATGTCCTTCATGTAGTCCTAGTGAAAAACAGTCCCTGGTTTTATCAGTTGAAAGTGGGCTACTCTGACCAGACATACCTTTGGCCATCACGATGGCACTCTAATCTCACTGTGTTTTTCACTCTGTTCCCCTGGGGGTTTCCTTAGCTGGTCATGTGCAGAGTGAATCCTGGGACATGTCATAATTCTTGGCTTTCCCTATACAGCCTGCTCCTGTATAGGAACTTGACACTCCACACTCCTAAACTTGCCAGGTGCCTAAGTGGGTATAATGCCTGGGTGGATGTAACGATTTGTGTTTCAGAGGCAAGCCACTTCCACCTTGAAAAGACCATTTTTGTATATACTTTCTAGTATCTTTTTTGGTGGGGAGAAGGGGAATCTTGGGGCTTGAACTCAAGGCTTAGGTACTGTCCCTAAGCTTTTAATTAATTAATTTATTTTGTTCCAGGCTAGTGATCTACCACTTGAGACAGCTCCAATTCTACCTTTACTCAGAGTTTCTTGGAAACAAGTGTCTCAGGGATTTTCCTGCCTGGGTTGACTTTGAAAATGCGATCCTCAGATTTCAGCCTCCTGAGTAACGAGGATTATGTTCATGAGCCACCGGTGCCTGCAAACTTCCTATTCTTAACACACCTTGAAATCAATCTCATATTTTTTTTGCCAGTCCTGGGCCTTAAGCTCAGGGCATGAGCACTGTCTGTGGGCTTTCTCAGGGCTAGAGCTCTACCACTTGAGCCACAGCACCATTTCTGGCTTTTTTGCTATGTATGTGGTACCAAGGAATCGAACCTGGGTCTTTGAGCATCCGAGGCAAGCACTGTACCACTAGGCCAAACTCCTGGCCCCAATCTCATATTTTTGAAACTGGATTGGAATCTCTTGCAGAGAACAATCCATGTGGCAGCAAATGTGGAAACAAATGTGGCATCTGCTTCCCTATTCCCATATTAGGAAGACTAGATATTGCTCCAGCATAGGTCCTTGCACAAACAATTGTTATCTACCATATTGCCCAGTCCCTTCCCCAAATTTACTATCCTTTTCCTTGTCTAGTCATGTTTGTGCAGTGTTTCACCTTTCCATAAAGTGGAATGTCAGCCTCATTCTCACTGCGTCTTTGAATTGTCACTGCTTTTCTCTGTAGCACCAGTAAGAGGAGATATTAAAACTTGCCTAGCTTCTCCCTTGGGCCATCTAGAGTCATCTTCTCATTCCAGGGTCTTTAATGCAATCATATTTGGAAAATCCTACCCTTTAACCAGGTAACCTAAGTTCCCCACAGTACTCACCTTCCCTCTGGTCTACAGAGCAGTTTCTTATCTTTTGGGGTTGTTTCTGCCCAGACTTCCTTGCCATGTCTCTATTCCCAGGCCAGTGTATCTCTTAATTTTCTAACTTTCACCAACTTGGGCCATCAAAACTGGATGGCTGGTATGCACTTCCATTTATAGACCCCAGAGGTGTGACTCCACCTGCAAGGCCACCCTCGCTGTGTGTCACTGACTACCAGCCAGCCGCCATTCCTCTGACGTAGGGGCCACAAGTTTCAAAGTTTCCATCAGATCTGCAACCACACAGCCTGGAGCCTGAAGTCTGGGCAAGCCCCTGCCAACCCACACAGAACTATTTTGCAGGAAGACATAAAAAGACAAGCAAGCGTGAGCTGGTCTGAGCAGCACGGCGAACAACCTGCTGTCATTGTCATTCACAGCCCACCATAGATCAGTGTCTCCAACTGACCATATTTCCATCTGGAATGGATTTCTAAACCTGCTGCATTTGCAAAAGCCTGCATGCTTTCATTGCTTACAAAATTACACTCCTTTTTTGATTGCTGTCCTTAATGTACTATGTTATCTCTCATCTCTTTTGCTGTCCCTTGGTTATCTCATATTGTTACAATATTTCACCTTGTTAACTGATATATTTTATATGTGCTTAATTGGTTATTTGAAATTGGATAGGGAAGGAGGAAAATCAAGATGATCTGATGGAGGGTGGGAGGGAAATGGGGACCATGTCATGAGAAAGGGTATCAATGTGAAGTTATGCACCTTTTGTCTGGTGACTATAATGTAACCCTTCTATTAATCACAATAAAAAGTATTTCAGGGCCGGGAGTATTTGGCCTAGTGGTTAAAGTGCTTGCCTAGCATGCATGAAGACCCCGGTTCGATTCCTCGGTACCACATACATAGGAAAAAGCCAGAAGTGGTGCTGAGGCTCAAGTGGTAGAGCTCTAGCCTTGAGAAAGTCCAAGGACAGTGCTCAGACCCTGAGCTCAAGCCCGGGACTGGCCAAAAAAAAAAAAGTATTTCAAAAAAAGAAGAGTGGGAGGAGGGAGGGAGGGAAATGGCGACTATGACATGAGAAAGGGTATCAATATTTGCGAAGTAATGTATCTTCTATCTGGTGAATATAATGTAATCCTTCCATTAATTACAATAAAAATATATGAAAAAATTACACTCCTTTTTTAAAGCCCAAGTGTCATGTTTTATTTTTTCAAAATTTAGCAAATTAACTTAAAAATGACTTTGCTGGAAGAATTACTCAACCAACTGTTACCTTTTCCTCTATGGAAAGATGTTACAGTACAATAGAGTCCCAAAATATACATTTGTCACCTTTTAAACAGAGAGAGAGAAAATATTCATGTGAGAGGCACAAGTTTCATTAATATTGTCCCAACAAATAGATGGGAAAGTATAAAAACTTATATCAGTTGGCCCAGTCCCCATGAAATAGCCAGCCCCCACGCCCATCCCCCACGAAGATCACATGCTGCCACATTTCTCAAAGCTAAGCACTTTAAGGCACATCCTATTGTGTCCTGCCAAGTCTTGCAATGTCATGAACCTCAAGACACATCATGCTTAGTTCCTCTTTTCCAGCCTGGCTCCATCCCTACTTGGGGAAAGAGGAAATGCAGAAGGAAGCAAATACGTAGACGAGGAAAGGAAGGGCCCAGAGCCAGCAAGCCAGAGTGGTTATACGTGTAAGGCTTGCCGAAAGGAAACTCCACGCAGTTTAAGAGGTGAAGGTTTTTTTGAGAGAGAGAAAGAGAGAAAACAGACCTACAGCCGCACAAGATGGAGTCAGGTGGAAGAAAGAGAGCTTATGGCCGGAAGTGAGACATTATATAGGGGGAGGAGTGTGGCTACAGCGGGAGCGGATGTGACCTCAGAGGATGAAGAAATACTTCAGACTGGGGGACCTCCCACTGGGGGACATGACAGTTGCCAGGGTTACAGTCTGGATGGGGATTTCCAGGGTGCACAGAACGCCAAGGGAAGGAATCATTTCTCCCAGGCAGACCTAACATTCCCACTTTCTGATAATTATAAAGGGGCGCCGACTCTTTCTGGCTATTTCCTGCTGACAAGGGGCGTCGATATTGGGGGACGAAGGTGAGGATATTATCCGTCCAAGAGAAGGAAACGGTGACTGTCCCATGGTAATGAGCCTGTGTCCCTGGATGAAGTCCAAGTGAAGTCTTATGAGGTCAAGTCTAAACGATAAGAAAGAAAAACTTGAGTGATTTAGAGATAACAAAAGCAATGAGGTGAAGAGGAATACAGAGGAGATCTAATGGAGGGGGAGAAGGGAAAACAATTAGCTCGGCATTACTCACCCTCATCTTCTTCTGAGATACGAGGCAGGTTTACCTTGGTAGGTCTGATAGAAGGGCAATCATACCTTTGTGTCATCATTGGTATAGGAGGTTCAGGAACAGAAGCAGTAGCCCTCTTTACTCTTGACAGATGAATCCTCTGTGGCTGTCCATTGAGCTTCACTGCAGTAGGAGTGGTCAATAGGACCTGGTGTGGGCCTGTCCACTTAGGATGTAAACCAGATGGATCAAGGGTCTTGAGAAAGACTTGATCCCTAGGCAATATTGGAGGAGAAGGGAAAGGGCCTTGGTGGGGCTGGGGAAGGCATTCAGCAGCATGTTGGCGTAACATGTGTCTAAGAAAAGTTAGGACAGGAAGATAATCCATTAATGGAGCCTTTGTGCCATCAGTGGGGAAATTTCCCAGGAGGAAAGGTCTTCCATACATTAGATCAAATGGGCTAAGAAAAGTAGGACTCTGGGGGAGGCACGTAAGCGAGTGAGAGCAAAAGGTAACAGTTCTGGCCAGGATTGCTGAAGTTCTAAAGAAAGCTTGGTGAGTTGTGTTTTTAGGAGAGCACTTGCTCTTTCAACCTTTTGAAGACTGGGGTCTATAAGGAATGAGAAGGTTCCACTGGACATTTAAAGAGGCTGCTACCTGTTAGGTCACTTTGGAGATGAAGTCAGGTCCATTGTCAGATTGAAGTGACCTGGGTAAACCGAACCTAGGAATAATTTCTTTTAGTAAGACAGAAGTGACAGTATCTGCAGTCTCTGATGTTGTGGGATAAGCCTCTATCCATCCTGAAAAAGTATCTACCATAGTTAGAAGGTATCTCTGTCGCTTACATGGGGGCATATGACTGAAATCTACCTGCCAGCCTTCTCCCAGGGTATGCCCCCGGAGTTGGTGTGTGGGGAATGCAGCTGGTCAGAAACCGCCCTGTGGGGAAGTAAGGGAACAAATAGGACAGGTTTGGGTAACAGTTTTTAGTCATGTGATTAGGCCAGGACAATAGATTAAAGATTTCAGAAGGTGGGAAAGAGGCTTGTATCCTATGTGTAGGGCCTGGTGAATCTGAGACAGGAAGCTGTCTGCTTGTGTTTTGGGAAGAACTAGTCGTCCTCCCAGGGTCCTCCATCCCTGCGCTTCCTGGGAGGCTCCCTGTTGAGTAAGTTCCTCGAGCTCCTGTGGGGTATAAGAGGGTTGGATCGGAGGCAGTACCAGGAGTAAGGGAGCTGGAAGTTGTCTCTGGGCCGCTAGCTTTGCCTCCTGGTCTGCCTTTGAATTACCTACCCTGATGACATCCGGTCCTGTCCCATGACCCCGGCAGTGAATGACGGCTACCTGTTGGGGAAGGGAAGCCGCTTCCAGGAGCTTTAAGATAAGTGGAGCATTAGTGACAGGGGTGCCTTTTGTGGACAGGAAGCCTGGCTCCTTCCAGATGGCTGCATGGGAATGGAGAATATGATAGGCGTATTTTGAATCTGTATAGATGTTAATCCTCCGACCCCTAGCTAGGGTTAAGGCCCTAGTGAAGGCTATAAGTTCTGCCTTTTGTGAGGTGGTGCCAGGGGGAAGGGGGCTGCTTTCAATAATGGCGTGATTGTTAACAAGAGCATAGCCTGCAACCCGACTGCCCAGGGAGGTAGATGTGGAACTGCCATCAATATACCAGGTGTCTTCTGGGTTAGAGAGAGGCGCGTCCAAGATACCTGTAAAGTGGGGTGTGAGTTCTGCCAAGGTCTCTGTACATGAATGAAAAAGAGAGTTAGAGTTGGATGGAAGCAAAGTGGCTGGATTAAGAGGGGGGCAACTTTCCAATGAGAAGTTGGAATTTTCAATGAATGTTGCATGAAACAACCGTAAGCGGGAAGGGGAAAGGGAGGACAGAGCTTTATGAGATAAAAGGTCCTTTAGTCTGCGGTGGGCTGGCCGAATGTGAGTTTTGTGCTCCTCTGAGCCAGAGTAGCTGCTGCGGCCACAGCTTGAAGGCATCCTGGCCAGCCTTTTACCGTTGGGTCCAGCTGTTTTGAGAGGTAGGCCACAGGTTTGAAAGATGGGCCCGACATTTGTCCAAGAGCCCCAAGGACAATTCCCTGCCTCTCAGTGACATAGAGTATAAAGGGTTTTGAAAGATTGGGTAGAGCCAGTGCTGGAGCCTAAAGAAGTGCCTGCTTCAGTACTTTAAATGGGCTATCAGTGGGATTTGTGTGGTCCGGTGGCTCTTGTTGGGAGCCCTTGTTTGCCTCATAAAGCGGTTTGGCCAAGGTAGCAAAGCCAGGTATCCAAATATGAAGAAAGCCTGCCAGTCCCAGGAAGGAAAGAATGTCCTCCTTGGTTTGAGGGCCAGAGAGAGGCTTTTCTGTCAAGAGTAATTCTGCTCTCAGTGGGAGTTATGGACAGACCCAGATATGGTACCTCTGGCTTTGTTATCTGGGCCTTGGAAGAGGAGACTCTATATCCTTTGGACAGTAGAAAGTTAAGGAGGTCAGCTGTATGTTGATGAGCCAGCTCAAGGGAGGGGCTGCAGAGCAAGAGGTCATCCACATACTGAAGGATGACACTAGGAGACACTTGAAGAGAAAGGAGATCCCTTGCTAATGCTTGTCCAAAAAGGTGAGGGCGGCCCCGAAAGCCCTGGGGGAGGACTGTCCAGGTCAGCTGTTGTGCCTGGGAGGTGTCCCCGGTTCAGGCAGCAAATGTAAGGCTTGCCGAAAGGAAACTCCACGCAGTTTAAGAGGTGAAGGTTTATTGAGAGAGAGAAAGAGAGAAAACAGACCTACAGCCGCACAAGATGGAGTCAGGCGGAAGAAAGTGAGCTTATGGCCGGAAGTGAGACATTATATAGGGGGGAGGAGTGTGGCCACAGTGGAAGCGGATGTGACCTCAGAGGATGAAGAAATACTTCAGACTGGGGGACCTCCCACTGAGGGACATGACAGTTGCCAGGGTTACAGTCTGGGCGGGGATTTCCAGGGTGCACAGAACGCCAAGTGAAGGAATCATTTCTCCCAGGCAGACCCAACAATATGGATAAGAAAGTAACAGTCTAAACAGGTCAGCATGACTTCAACTTTATTAGATCCATTCCCAATGTGTAGGGTTCGAAATAGAAAAACAAAAACAAGACTAACAAAATAGACGGCTGCACCAAAAAATGACGAATTCACATCACATTGAAGATGACGCTGTCACACAGACATAGAAATAAAGTTATGGAATAAAAATTCTCCTGATAATGGACGTTTCCAGATGAGAAGGGAGAGAGTAAGATGAGCATGAAAATCATACTACCCACTTACATCTTTAGTAACAGTCACAGAAGTCACTGGGAATGGGGCTGGGTACACACGACTAGCCCTCAGTCCCCCGGGGCATCCGAGTTGGTGAACCTCAGTTCACACTTGGCATTGACTAGCTTTTGTCTGGTGGAGAGCTCACTGGTCGTCCATGAGTCTGGTCACTCTGTGGAGACTCTGCTCGTGTCCAGCGCCAGCTTGGACTGCTCTCCATTCTGCTGGGAGCAGCTCATGAGTTTCACCAGGTCAGAACAATCCTAACTGGGCTTCTTCCTGACTAGCAGGCTGAGCAGAATTCCAAGCACCGTCTGAGCAAGTAGCCTTTATAGCAGACATAGGCCCAGAGGAAGAGGAGGAAGAGGAAGGGGATCATGAAGGAGCCTTGGTCGCTTGGCTTGAGACACACTACCGTCTTTGAGTAGGGGGAACTGTGTTATGAGTATTTTCATGGTGTTTAAGGCTTGGGAAGGGAGATGACGGCTCTGGGGGATGGTGGTCTGAATGGCTAGCATCGAGGGAAAATCATCCAGGTGGATGGCACTTTGTGTTACTCTACATTTTCCCTTCCTAGCAGTCAGGGTTCAGGCCATTTTTCGCCTCCAGTATATATCTCTTCAGCACGTGAGAGATGGTAGTGTTGCCTACCCTCTCCACCGACAGGCAGCTGTATATCCCGTTGTCTCTCTCTGACAGGTTGAAGATGATCAAATTTTTCGTACTTGGAAAATTGTATTTATATCCTATGATATTCAACATGTTATTCTGGAACTTCCATACTACCCGGGCTGTGTTGGACTTCTGGGGGCATTTGAGGTATGCTGTACAATGCTTGGCATAAAAAATCTTCTGGTAATAATCTACTCCTAGAACAAAAAAAGTAGTGTGTGTAGGTGTGTAAACTCTATGGTTGCAAGTATATTCACCTACCTCCAAAAATAAAATAATTTCCACAGATTAAACAGAGCTTTGACCCATTGCACAAGATGAAACTTCAGGAGCACTAAGACGAAGACATACATGACCAAATGGTAAGATGAGCTCCAGACAGCAGCTCTTGGGAACAAGCAAACAAGGGAGCTCTGAGCAGCAGAAATCTCATCTCCTACTCTAGGTCCCAGGAAAAAGCTCATCAGCCAGGGAGGCCGAGGTCTAATGAGCTGCACATCTGCTGACCCTGAAGAGGCTTACGCTGGGTGTCTGTCTCCCCTTCTTTTCCATCTGTCCTCTCCAGAAGCCTGCTGTCTACTCAGAGAAATGAGGACGAATGGGACAGAGAATCCCAGCTTCATTCAGTCCCTGCCTCTGGTTACCCAGCTGACCTCCAGGAGGCGGCCAAGGCCAGATGGAAGCCATGAGAACCAGTTAAGGATGGTAGGGCTCTTGTCTGAGGTGCTTGAGATTAGATGTGTTTTGGATTTCTTTGGAATATAAGTATATGTCACATTAGGTGTCCAGAAATCATTTGTTTCAAGTGAATCTAATGGGCATAGTCTGAAGGGAAATGTATACAATTTTTTAAAATAATCTTGCCCATGAAAATTATACTTACAATGTAGGATTTGGCACATGTGGTATCACATTGGCATTCAAAATGTTTCAGATTGAGAAAGGGAGGGAGGGAAAGGCTGACAGTGCCCTAAAAGAAATGTACTCTTTACCTTAGTAACTGTAACTCCTCAGTACATTGCCTTTATAATAACAACATAAGATTTAAAAACATTTCAGATTTGTGGATTTGGGGTGAGACCTGTCCCACCTGAACTCAAGTACTTTCTGTTGTCATCGTTAATACGACTTGTTTTTGTTTACTGACATCCAGATAAGCAGAACTGGAAGAGTACTTGCAGACAATGCGTTCTTTCCAAAGAAATAAGGAGTAGAGTATATAACATGACATGTGGCTTGGCTAAAGGAGGGGAACACACAAACACACACACACACATATGAGTGGTTGATTGACCTAGTTGTTCCTGATGGGATGGTATAAGAGGGAGAACTCACTTGGGCATGAGGACACATCACCACTCATGTCCTGGATGCAAGTCCTGCAAAATAAAAGGATACCTATCATTCCCTGCTCACTCATACAGGCTCTTGCCACAGTACCCAGCCCATACCTGCTGGTGCAGTCCCTGGTCTTGGGGAGAGCCATACAGGCATCCTCAGATGGGCTCCAGGCACAGTACGGATCCCGCGCTAGCACACACTCCCCACAGCTGCTGTGCTTCCTGCAGAAGGCCAGAGGGACCTGGACCACTCCTGAGTTGGAGCTGGCATAGACAAACTTGCTGCCCTGTGGTGATGGAAGCAAAGAAGAGCAGGCTTAACCTAGACCCTAGTGAGACAAGGGTTCTGAGATCCTCCAGCCCCTCTGCAACTTGATAAGAATGACCTGGAGTGCTGTGTGCAGGGAGAAAGGCCTCTCTAAGGCAGAATTATCCAGTCAGAGGACTACAGAGAGCCAAGACCACTCTTCACTACAGCTTGTGTGAGAGTCAAGGCAGTGTGTTGAGTGTAAGGGGACAAGGCTAAGTGGGCCTTTGGCCTGAATGCCCCCTCTGCCAGTCTCTTGTGCCCGTTTCTCTTTCAGGAGCAGGCTGATCAACCCCATCTAACTCTCCTGGCCTGTGGAGGGGATCTCCTTGCCTGACTCCCTGGTTGCCTTCCTTCTCTCATTGCAGGTGAGACATTGTCATAGGCAGAAAGCAAACAACACAGGCTCAAGAACAACTCATTCTGGCACAAATGACAGAGTTCATCCGCACAGACAGAGCACTGTATCCCTGCAGCTTGAGTCCAGCTCCATGTGTGAAGACACCATTAGCATGTGCAAAGAATGAGCAGAAGCTTGGTGATCCAAACCAATGTGGAATACCACCAGTGGACTTTCACTCCTCTGTGCCTGAGAGGGGAAATCAGCCGCCGAGCTCCTGTGTGGACCTACCTCAAGACAAGCACTTCACAGACTCTGAGACCCTGGCATCGTATGTCCCCTGCTCCAGGTCAAGTCCAGCAGCTGACCTGGTGACCTCACAATGCTCACAGGCTATCATTACTGTTAGTTATTTCTATAAAACCATCTTTTGGGCTGGGAATTCTTTTTGTTTTTCTTTCCATATATTTTCTCTTATAATTAATAGAAGAGTTACATTAGATTCACCAGATAGAAGGTGCATTACTTCACAAACATTTATACCCTTTCTCATGTCTTGGGCCCCATTTCCCTCCCCTCACCCCACTCCTCATTTGCTGTTGCTGATCCTGGGGTTTGATGGGGTTGATCAAGTCTTGATGCTTTCCCTGAGTTCAGACGCTCAAGGCTAGCTCACTGCCACTTTAAGACGACACATCTTTATCTCAGGTTTTGGCTGGTTAATTACAGGGAAGAGTCTCATGGCTTTTCCTGCCCTGGCTAGCTTTAAACCTTGTTCTTCAGATCTCAGCCTCCTGAGTAGCTAGGATTACAGGCATGAGCCACCACTCAGCCCCTGGCTTGGGCTCATTTTTGTGGTCTTCTCAATAATCCACGGGAGCTGTCAAACTGAGTGGCACCACAACCCACAGCCAAAAGGCCATTTCAGGCTATACATAGCCATTTCTGCATACGAGCTGTTTCTAAACAGTCTTCCAGGTAAGTGTGTGTGTGCGTGTGTTTGTGTGCATGTGCACACGCATGTGCATTTAAACACATCTATGTGTATGTAAAAACAATTGCTGAACTTTGAAAAGTTTAGGACAAGCTGAACTTGGTGTCAACATTCAGGCTTGCTATTCGAGGACTTGTCTATGGCTAAATGGAGCAATAAGCATAGCTGAGCATTTGGACCTAAGTTTATAGCCTTCATACCTCCAGAATCCATTCGTGGAACAGGACAAAACATTCTTGGGGCCTCTAGTTTGGGAGCAAGTGCACTTTTGAGCTAACAAACTGTAGAGTACAATGAGCAAACACTTTTTCTCACAACCTGACATGTCACCCACACAGTCTCCAGTCTCACAGGTGAGGCATAAGAACGTATTGTCATGGGTTAATGAAAACATGGCTTCTACCGTCTGCGCCAGTGACTAAGTGAAGTTCCATCTCTCTAGTTCAGAGGGTGTACTTTCCAACCTTGACATCTCATATTTCTAGAATGTGTGGAGGTCCAAGGTCAGCTCATCTGGGCTAGACAGACCAGTGCATACAAGCTCGGGAAGACCCATCGAACATCACAGGTACACAAAGCCACAGGCAAGGCAGCCTTCCAGCCCTCCTTCCTGGGCATCTTTACCTTCTTTGAAGATAGCAACAGGTTTTGGACTGGCTCAGAGCTGGGAAACAGCCGTGTCTCTTCAATGATGTGCATGCCGTTTTCCAGTTGGACAGCTTTGTGCAGGGAGCCCTGTGCTGCAAGACCAAATCCACAGGTGGGGCAGAAACCTCCAGAAGGACTCATCAAAGACACTGATATCAGAGCAAGCACTCCTCCTTCACTTTCACATCCCTCACTCACTGAGATGCTGAGACTAAGAGGACAAGTCTGCATCACTAATGAAGAAGAAAGCCTTGCCAAATAAACCATTGCACACTCTCGAGTGACAGGCTACTCTGATTTTGATCATGAGTGGAAGTCCTGTCCCAGGGTTGATCCCAACAACCCTCATCCACAAGGCCCTCAGTGAGACAGGAAGGCAGGTTTCATGTGAGGTGGCTCCTGAGCTCCACTGGCTCTGCAGGACTCAACTAGAGATGTTCAGTAGGTGAGCAGAAGTAAGGTGGGAATGTCCAGTGAGGAGTTGGTGTCCTGCCAGCTGCTATGACTGATTCTGGAAGGCACGGCTGAGGGAAAGTGTGCCCCCCAGGTCAGGGCCCACGTCAGCCTGGCTCCTCCCTGGCTGCAGGGACAAAGCCTCCCAGCTGCACTTAGGGATGCCAGGCTGCTCAGTGCTCACAACCACTACATGCACTGCAGTGCATGACCCGCTCCCATTCTCCAACCACAGAGTTTCTTTGCACCAGCCCACTCTGCCTCTCTGTGAGCATTCCAGGCAGCTGTGAGCTCTGCATCTGGCAGGCCAGCTGTGCTAGCACCTCAGGAATCTTTCACTCTATCACAAACCACCAGAGTCCCCTCAGAGGAGATGCTCTGTCATGGAAGCACAGGGGATCATAAGGAACTTCCCAGTCTTCTTCCTCAAGGACACGCACACGGCGACTGCAAAGCCCTCGAACCCACCTGTGCCGATAAACATGACATCATAGAAGGTCCCGTCCAGGGCCTGGGTCCTGTCCACCACAATCTGGGTGTAGCTCACGTCTTTCTTTACTAAGGTGGGCCTGTTGCCTATTGGAGTGACAGAGTCCCCTATCAAAGGGTGTTCTCTGACGAACAGCAGCGTTCTGTCTGGTAAATGCAAAGAGCTGTTGTAGTTGGCTGCACGCGTCTGGCTGTTGATGCACTGTGAGGATAAAATTTCCCGGGGTTACTGCGCCTGACCGAGCACACACCGGCAGTGAGGCCAGGGGCAGCACCGCTCATCTCCAAAGATGGAGGACAGCAAGAGATGGCCTCTCCACGGCAGTCAGAGGAGACAGTGTTTAAGCACAGGCAGAAGATATAACTGTCCTTCACACACAATCTGGGGAGGAAGTATGATCAGTGAAGAGGACAGAGGGTTTCAAATGGACAATACTCATATGATGGAAACATACCAACCAAACATTGCTGAAAAACAGGCATAAAGGATAAAAGGTAAAGATTGTGTAGCATCCTTTCCCTTATAAACAAAGCTCCAAATTCATGAGCATAAAATGCGTGGGTTACTCAACCCAGTTCCCAGAAGCAATAATGAAAGGAGCAGTTTCAGATATACAGAGAAAGTCAGTCCTGAGAGAAGCAACATCCAAGAACCAGCCAAATACCCATTTAAGGCACTGGAAACAATGAGCAGGTATTCAGATTATGCAGTTCTCTGCAGGAGACTGAAAAAGAAACGATTCTAATTGTAAGATGCGATAATGTATGACGTTAATTGTACAAAACTGCCTGTTAGTACCACAGCTTATCGAAAGAGATTGTGCTGAGACTTATTACCCAGCACACAGAAGAGAAAGGACCTTAGCTCAGTGCTTGAACCCAGAGAGCACCGGGCCTCGGACAGAGAGGATAGTGTGGCCAGTTGAACCACTTGCAGGGAAGTTCTGGTTCCTCTATAAAGTTTCAGTCCCTGAGCCTGGACCCTTGAACCAGAAGGACATCCCTCCCTGCAGCCCTGTCGCACTCACCATTCCAGGTCGAGGCTTGGGTACTTTACCATGGTAGATCAGCCACTTGGGGTAAAAATCCACACGTGCATTCTGCATGTAGTTCCCATGAGAGAACACGGCCTCCACTGTGGACAGTGAGTAGGTACAGATGGCAGACAGACCCACACTGTTCCTGCAGAGGGCAGGCTATTTAGGTTCCTGGGATGCAGCAGGCCAGAGGGAAGCACCCCAACCCACAGAGGGCACACATACAGCTGTGATGTGAAGAGTGCATAGATCACAGGCTCCTTATCTGCTGGGGGCCGAAGTATGAAGGCATCTTGCAATACATTAAAGAACAGGCCTAGGTCTGAGTGGAAGCAGAGTAGTTTGGCCTTCAGGAAAGATGTCCACTTATTCTGTAAAATCTTTTGGCCACCTTGATCATCCTGCAATAGGAGAGATAGGACGTTACAGGCAGTCTAGATGATTCTGCAATCAGGTAGTCTACCTAAAGTGTATAGTCCCTTTTCAAAGGAATGGTTCAGACAAGATCTATTATATGAAAGAAAAGCACTGTAACAATGCTGGCTTAGATTTGACTATCTTCATCAAAATGAAACATAATACAACAATTTTCTCCCTAAAATCTCATGTGATGATAGCTAAACCAGACACATTTACATCTCCCCAAGCACTGCTGAGCTCTGGCTCTGAAATGGCTTCTGCCTTATCTTCCATGAGTGTGACAAATGTGAGAAGGTGAATATGGGAGGGCCAGGCAGTGGCAGGTAATCTCCACCTGAGGCTGGATGTCCCTCTTAGAGAAATCAACCCTCTGTGCTATCATGAACACTGTTCTAGGGATCTCTAGTAATTATTGCTAATCTTTTATTGTGCCTAATTTGCATATTAAAGTTTCTCATTCATACATCTGTGTAGGGAAGGAAGCATATATGAGTTTTGGTAGCATATGTGTTTTTAGGAGCCCATTGGGGTCTTGGAACAAATGTCCTATTTGTTAGTGGGAACACACTGAACTGAATCTGGGAATTGTGCACACAGCGGATAGGAGATGGAGACGCTTCTTTTATGTTAGACACAATGATTTTCTATCTCAACGGTGAAGTCCTAGGAGGACAAATGAGGAATTTTCTTTCTGACGACCAGCAGGGGCATTTTCCAGCAGGTCTGCGGCCATTTGTCTGATGGGCTTTTGAGTCCTGCGTAGCAGGGGAGGGATGTGTGTGCACAGGGAGGCAGGGACGGGGCCTGTGCTCAGACCAGCACTGCCAGGTGGTTCAGGACGAGAACTGGACTCTCACAAGGACAAAGGAAGCCACGTCAGACCAGACCTGTAGAGACCAGAGTCTTCTGTTTGGTTTAGGGTGGGGGAGGCAGTTCACAACATATCCCAGGGTATGGATCCTGCCATACCCTGTAAAGGACTCGGCCAAGCTGGGTGTGGTCGGTGTGTTCTGACAGCCCCAGGGCAGGAGGGGAGAATGAGAGCTCTTAGCCCCTTGTGCCAATGCCATTGCAAGGTCCTTTGCATACCTGCTGAGAGTTCTGCACTCACCGTGCCCACCTACCACACCACGTCAATTTTATGCCATATGGCCTCATTGTTCTATCATTAATGAATACTGCTAATATTGTTCTATGACTAATTTATGCATTACTATTTCCATAGGTATATATATATGGAATAAAACTGCATAAATGACATTGAGATGAACTCAGGCCTGCAGGTTGAGGAGTGGGCATGTATAGTGGATGACAATTAGGGAACTGAGTTAACAAGCTGTGGACAGAGGTCTTAGTTAGTAAGGTGCTAGTTAGATATGTCAAGTATGCACAACAGCTATTTCCTGCCTTGCATTCTAGACTGTTAAGAGAGAGGTATCCAGAGTGGGGGGGCAGTTAAAACATGTGGTTCCATCCATTACTGATTGTGTTTTCCTGGGTTCCAATGCTCTATCTAAGACCTGTTAGTCTGCTTGCCCTCTAATGCCAGCCAAGCCACTCAAGACAATTCTCTGTGCCCCATAAGCACCTGCATGTAGTAGCATCCTCGCCTCTGCCCCTCCACACACTGGAGGCTTTTAGACTGACACACATTTTACTGCAGATTTCACTTTTTACACTTAAGGCACAGATTCACGGATGTAGACTGAGAGCTTCAAGAAATGAGATTTGAAACTCGTAACCAACTTCTCCTAAGCTGAGGAGGCCTCAGGTCAGCGTTGAGAACCACAGCTGTTCAGTCAACTGCATGATAGGAGAGAATGTCACTTTAGTCCCACAGATACCATTGGAGCCGCCAAGAACAGGAGCTCGACATCGCAGAGGCCTCTCCAAAGAGGCTTCTATGACAGGAAGGGATTGGGTGGCAGGAAAAGGAGCATTTCCAGAGCTGGTCCCCAGGACAGAAGACCAAGGCTAGCAAGCAGCACTCACCACACACACTCTTGCAATGCGGGGGATCTTTAACTGGAAGAAGAAGTCGTACTCCACAGACAATTCTGTGAAGAAGAAGTAGACCTTGTTCTCATCACCCTTGACGCCGGAGGGGCTTTTGCGTATCACTTCAGCATGGACGAAGTTAGGCTCTGTAGAGAGAAGAGACAAGATTGTCCCTGCTCATGGAGTTTTGTGTTCCTGCCTGCCCCCCCCCCCCCATGTCACAGCCAGTCACTGCAGACTTGAGGGCATCCCTGAAGGACATCTAGAATGTGAGTGTCACATTATAAAGAGACTTCAGTGTGGTGACTGATGACAGTCCCCAGCGTGTCTCCTCCTGTCTCATTCTCTCTAACCACGCATAATTGGCCCTGGTGTTGGCCTGGTGGTATAGGACAGTTCTACCATGATCATCCCACAAGCTTTCGGGAACCGCTTAGCCGGCAGACAGACCATCTTCTGATTTAAATAAATGAGTCAATCCAGTTAGCCCTGACCACAGGAAGCAGATATGCTAAGACTGTGCCATTGGCTGGCCCCCTTCAATGAGTTGGTGGCTGTCCCTCAATATAGGCCATAGGACCTGCCAACAGACCACGAGGCTTCAGAAAAGCCCTGGGCCTTACTTTCCGGCACCCCTAAGGAAAGCCCAGCTAGAAGCCTCCTAGCATCCACCTGCAATTTCAGACCTCAGCCAGGTGTTGGCCTAATGCCTTCTGACCTGGCCCTGGAGGCTGACACAAAGACTGCATCTTTCATGTCACACCCAAATGATACCCCATCCTAATGGGAAACCTGTCATTTCTCCACTTGACATTTCAATGTCACTTTTGGAAGTGTTTGAAGTCCATTTTCAGGGAAGAAGATCGAAGGCACACCCTTATATTCATAAAGGGTCCCTAGCAGTTCCTGTGGTTCCACTGTGCTGAGGCTGAGAACTCAGGACTCTCACAGCTCAGTGACAGCCAGAAGGGAAGTCTACCAGAGCATTCCCTTCAGCTAATAGACCTGGTGTCTTACCATGCAGCCATGGGATGTCAGATTCCGTTCACAGATGAGTATGGAAATAGGTTCGGGAGATGATGAACTCACTTCCCAAGAAATTATATGTTGTCCCAGCATAAAGTTCTCCATCTATCCAGGCCCAGAAGCAGGGAGGACAGAGAAATAGGATGTCAGATGAGCCCTCTGTTGCATCAGGGAAATGATTTTCTTTTTTTGTTCCACTACTGATCTTAAACTCAGAGTCCAAAACCTCAAGAATGGCACTTTCCCACTTGAGCCACAGCTCCACTTCCAGCTTTTGGTAGCTTATTGGACATAAGAGCTCCATGGGATTTCCTACTCAAGCTGGTTTTGAATTGTGATTCTCAGGTCTCTGCGTCTCGCTTGACTAGGGTTATAAATGTGAGTTCTCAACATCTGGCTGAAGTCAATTTCTTTGTAACTGCATTAAGCCTTCAAGTGGAAGAGATAAGATTTCCCTAGATATCCCTAGACTTCCCAGATGCCATATCCACTTTGTACCTTGATGACTTTTCTTTGACAAGTGCTACATTGAACTGCATTTTTTTCCAGGTCTTGGGCTTGAGCTCATTGCCTGAGCACTGTCCTTGGACTTTCTCAACACTAGAGCTCTACCACTCGAGCCACAGCAACACTTCCAGCTTTTTTCTATGTATGTGGCACCGAGGAATTGAACCCGGATCATCGTGCATGCTAGGCAAGCACTCTACCACTAGGCCAAACCTCGACCATGAGCTGCAATTTTTGAGTAATGGAACCCAAATGAAAACTTCCCACAACAAGTAAAATGACAGTAGCATAGCTGCTCCTTCCTTTACCATGGGCTTCATCCTACTTCAACCATAGTAAAACATTGGAAAGCAAAACGCCCTTTCCTTTTAGCCCAAACACAGGTGACCTCACCTGCAGTAAATGTGCTAAGAACACAGCCTGCAGGTAGGAAAAAATCACTTCATCCAAAGCCTTCTTTCTAATATTCCCATGTGACATACACTGTGCTGAAGGTGAAGACGGAATGGGTGCAATCACAGAGTCACTAGTGTATGGCGCTCTGTTTCAGTAGTGGATAGCCATGAGAGTTAAGGAGCACTTGCGGAAGAGTTCCGTAACTCTCATCAAGCAGATGCCTGGGGCTCACGGAAGATCTGATCATTGTATACCAATGATGAATATAAAGCAGTATGCTAAAATGTTGAGCTGGTTATTCCTTGAATGGTGAAATCAAATCTCTTTGTGCTAGGTAAGGGGGTCTATGAAAACAAACGCACATATCTGCAAGGGCAAGCAATGTTCAGACAAGGCCAGGAAAGAAAGAGGAAGGAAAGCAGAGATCAACGCCTGAGTAGGAGCCCGTAAGTGTTGGGGGTGAGGAACCTGAGCAGAAGGACTCACCAACCATGGTGGATGTATAAGTGTGAGCAGGGTTAAAAGGACACTTTCCTCTGCCATCTTGCTTTATCCACAGAAATTTAAAGGATGTTATGTTCTAAAATTAAATAATGAGAGAAGGAATCATAAGACATCCGATTTTCCATTATAACAATGTGTCTTTATACCATTTCATTTCATAGATTCCTTGTTCTGGGAAGACCAACAGAGATGAGAAAATGCATGCTGGACTACGGGAGACTTTCCCTTGGAGACAGGGTGTATGTCACCTAGCTCCATCTCCAGCCTGGTACCTCAGTCCTTGGTTGAGCTATGAAGGATCTCAAAGCTTCTCCTCATATGGAAAATGGAGACAGAGAAGTTGGTAGATCGAGTTGTTAGGAAGGCCAGTGAGAACCACAGACAGAGCATGTTTAATAAGTGACCATAGAATGCAGCATTATATTACAATAACACAGAGAGAACCACAATATCCAAGAATCAGGTAATGGGGATTTTTTGTTAAAAATAAAAAGACAAATAAAAAGTAGACCCCCCCCCTGATAACATATGCCAAATGGACCCATGTTCTCAAATCTCAAAGCAATGACAAGCTGCACTGATAGAAAGGACAGGCCAGGACTTCAACCATGGAGTAATTTCTTTACCTAAATAAGAAATAAAGTGGGTAGAACCAACTGGAAACTTATCCAACCCAGAAAAGCAAAATGAAATAACAGGCAAAACTCAGAGAAATGTCGTAAAATGGTAGCTGAGATGCTTTCTTCCCTGATAACTCTTTGATGAGCAAAAACCTTCTAGAAAACAGCTTTTCTTTTTGTACTTAAGCAAAAAGAAGTGTCTACCTTTTAGGACTCAGGTTGTTATAGCTCAGAAACATCTCCTTCACTCCTTAGCAATGTATAATACCAGCATCAGAGGACAACAAGTATCACATAGGACCACCGAATGGATCTCACTGCAAGAATTGTGTTTCCTAAGTTAATTTTTTTCTCATGTGAGACAGTGTCTCACTCTGAGCCCTGAACTCCTAATCTCTTACCTTAGTCTCTGGATTGCTTGCTAAGAGTACAAGCAGATGTCACAACCCCTGAGGCATTAAATTCACCATTAGAACCTCTAATGAGGTTATACTTTACTGTGTTATTTCTCTGATACAAGGCTGAATTTCATTTTCAGTGCTGAAAATCAAACTCAGGGTCTCTTGCATAGTAGGTAAGTATTCTACCATTCCTGATTCCAACTTGTACATGCTAACATTTCCATGCATGCATAAATGTTCACTGCTCAGGGCCCAGGAGCATGGCCTAGTGGTAGAGTGCTTGCCCAGCATGCAGAAAGCCCTGGGTTCAATTCCTCAATACCAGATACACAGAAAAGGCCAGAATGATGCTGTGGCTCAAGTGGTAGAGCTCTAGGCTTGAAAAAGCCCAAGGACAGTGTTTATGCCCTGAGTTCAAGCCCCAGGACTGCCCCACCCCCACCAAAATACACCACTCAAATCCAGGCATCAACATACTGTCACATTCTTTCTGTCCTCTAGAAATCCAGGCTGAGTGCTTTTAGCTTCCACAAATGAAAGAGAACAGGAAGCACTGGATCCTGTCTGTGTCTGTCTGGCTTAATTTACCATGATCTGCCCTCACTCCTTTCCCATCTACCTTGCCGCAAATGACACAATTGTGTTCTCTCTCTCTCTTGTCATAACACAATTTACGGAACTCAACATATCCAAAGGAATTCCAATCACTTAATGTATGAATAATACTCCATGGTTGTAAATATACCATATTTTCTTTTTTATTCATCTATGGATGAGCTATTAGGTGAATTTCGAATCTTAGTGCTTTGTTTTCTACAAGATAATTTTTGCTACTTTATATCTACCCAATCTAGCCACTGCCCAGGCTGCTATGAGTAGGACTGACCATGAAGTGAATCTGTGTACTCACCAGATAGTCACACACAGGCTGGAATGCATTGGTCCCACACACATACAGGACGTCATATGTTAATTGCTGCAGCACTCGCATGTAGTTGAAGCATTCTGTCTGTGGGGAGAGAAACCCCATCAATAGCCAGCCACTACAATGCCCTCCGCATCCCCACTGTGAAGTCTGCATGGCGCTGCCTTGCCTTTCCTCTGGTTTCACATCATAGCCATCTTCTCGCAGCACAGGGCCAGTCCGCAAACACCTAAATCCTAAATTGAACTTGGCTATTTTTATCTTTGTCATGTTCACAATGTTATTTCAGTCCCTAATTGACAAAGCCCTGCTGACCAAACCAACAACTACTTTTACTGTTGACCTCAAATTATATTAAGGACACCTCTGTACAAAGACACATTGGGACAAAAGAAATTCTGTAGAACTAATAGCAATAACTAACCTGTTATAATGAATTATTCATGCAGGCTAATTTGGCTACATTTGTATTACAGAAGAGTCTAGAAACTATTTTCTTTGGGAATTGTTTTCTAGCATTGTATGATCAATAATAATGAGCTAACATTATGCCTTAGTGAACCCAAGATTTTTTTTTATCCCATAAAGACTGTATATGATCGTAGCTTTAAAAGTCCTAACAAATGGTATTTGCTAATTGTGCTAAGAAAAATGGGCCCTGTTAATGAATTTTAAATGTTTGGTTAAAAATGAAATGGTTATTTAAAAAGAAAAAAGACATTTATTGTACTCTCACAAGCACACAAACCATTTCTTGGGGTGGACTCTGCCTCCCATGAGGCACTGCCCTCTGCTAGAACACACCGAGACTGGAAAGAAGTTTTCTTCCAGTCCTACTCTCACCTGAAGGGAGAAGCTGGGCACAGAGAAGATGTCACCAATTGTCCAGCCACAAGACTTCAGGGGGACTAAGTCTCCACAAAGGGACCCACATGTTAGTTAGGGCTGACAACACTTGGATTGTATGTGCAACACTCAGAACTTGTATAAGCTTAGGGAAGGGTTTTGGCTGTGTCTGTTTGGAAACTGTTGGGATTTAGTTCACAATCGGCCAAAGGGAGGGGTGGGAACCCCAGGTCACTCTCTGGCTCTGCGCAGGGAAGCCAGAGCCAGTGGCCAGTTCCCTCTACCTTTAAGATCCTGCAGTATGTGTGAGTGTGATTCCATCAGTGCCCGCTGCCCTTTGGCTTCCTCAGGGCACACTGGGTTTCAAGACAAATGTTTTAGGAAAAGTGGCTAACCTGTTCTTACATGTGTCTGGGGAAAAGTGTGTTTTGTAAAACATTTCATTTTCAGCTAGTCAATAATGGCTGGACTTGGCTATAATTCAGCTGCCATGTGCAATGCATCCATAACTAGGTTCTAGAAGTTTGAAACCTGGGCATCTGCAGGTACCAGGTGCGGACAGACCCAACAGGAGTATTCAGCCCCTCACCACACCTAGCTACATGCAGAAGATGCTCAATCTCAACTGGGGAGATTAGGCAACGAAAGAAAACACGCGGGGTCTGTAGTTGACAAAAGCATTTACCTCTTTTGATCTCCCTTTTCCCACGTAGTCTGCTTTGGTCTTAGCTGAGGCCTTCCAGTGTACCTAGTAGAGAAGGATGAATAAAAGCTAAACCATGGGATAAACACTCACAGCTCAAAGGCATATAGAGTTCAGAGGCCAGGTGCTTGTGACACGAGGTAAAACCTCAGATTTGAGAGGATGACTGGGGAGCCATTTGGGGCTTCCTAAATATTCTGATTATTGCCCTGATAGAAAGTAGTGGGCCATAGAAGGCTCTCAGAACCTTCTGGTCCACTATGAAAGAACAGCAGAAACTAAAGCATTAAAGTGGGAAAAATGATCTTGTAAAAATCAAAACACCAAGCTTTGAGATTCACCTAATAGCCCATAAATAAAAAAAATAAAAAAATAAAATGTGTTATGTTTACAACCATGGGGTATTATTCATACACTAAGTGATTGGAATTCCTTTGAGATGCTAAGTTCAGTAAATTGTGTTATGACAGTCTACTGAAATGAGAGAGAGAGAGAGAGAGAGAGAGAGAGAGAGAGAGAGAGAGAGAGAGAGAGAGAGAGAGAGAGAGAGAGAGAGAACACAATTCTGTCATTTGTAACAAGATAGATGGGAAAGGAGTGAGGGCACATCATGGTAAATTAAAAAAGCCAGACAGACACAGACAGGATCCAGTACTTTCTGTTCTCTTCCATTTCTAGAAGCTAAAAGCACTCAGCCTGGATTTCTAGAGGATAGAAAGAGTGTGACTGTATGACGATGCCTAGATTTGAGCGGTGCATTGGTGGGGGGCAGTCCTGGGGCTTGAACTCAGAGCATAAACACTGTCCTTGGATTTATTCAAGGCTAGGGCTCTACCACTTGAGCAACAGCATCATTCTGGCCATTTCTGCATATATATAATGAAGAATTGAACCCAGGACTTTCTGCATGCTGGGCAAGCACTCTACCACTAGGCCATACTCCTGGGCCTTGAGCAGTGCACATTTATGCAGGCATGGAAATGTTAGCATGTACAAGTAACACATGCAAAAGAAGAAAGGCTTTTAGAAGAAGAAAGAAGAAAGAAGAAGAAGGAGGAGGAAGGGGCAGGGGAAAGGGAGAAAGACGAAAAGAAAGGAAGAAAGAAGAAATCTGGAGGCCACCTCTTTCAGCCTTGGCAGAATTATGGTTTCTTATAGGTTGGAGGCCAGAGGTGGTGGTGAAAATATCAGGAGTACTGTCAGCTCCGTACCATCCTAAAGATGATCCAGGCTGCTGCCTCTCAGGAATGAGACTGGGAGCTTCTGGTGTGGGGCCTGCTCTCCAAAGTGATCACAGGGCTGATTGCTGCATAAGACAGATGGGGAAACAGAGGCCCTAGACTCCTGCCTTACTTCCCCAAATGACCAGCACCGCTTGCTGGGTGAGGATAGAAACCGATGAAAAATAACAGGAGGGATTATTCAGTGCTCTAAGACCCGCACAGGTTATGGGGCTTAGCAGTTAGAAAGCCCACAGACCTTCTTGGAAGAAGGGAGCCCTGGTGAGGGGTCCTTCTGAACTAATGCAGTGGGTTCTCCCCAAAATGTCCCAGGAGCTGACAAACCACACAGGTGACAACACTGCACTGGATGTCTAACTGGATACACAAGTGGTTGAACAAAATCCCACTTGCCTGAAAACTCATCTAACTTCATGAAACCCTGAAGGATGGGGGCATCAGTGGTAACTGGTACTGAACCATATTTCCAGGCTTTTCACTAAGAAATTCCAGCAGGCAGAGCTCCGGGCTGAGGGACCAGGAGGACAGGGCTCAGAGGTACAAGACACAGAGAGGAAGGGCTGCATGGGCCTACAGCACCACCCTGTCTGGTGACTTCTGAGAGAAATAGAATTTGCACAGGGTAAGGCTCTGCAAGCCACCCATGTGTCAAAAATTAGGAATAAGCCAGATGCCAGGGATGAGGACAGAGCATTGGCATAGGAGTAGGGACAGCAGATGCTCACCACCAGCTAGGAACAGCCTGGGCAGAGAGCAAGGAAACAACCCCAGGACACGTGGTACCAAGAGGCTGGTCAAAGCCTGCCACCATTTCACAGCCTGCCACTGAGCATCAACTAAGGACCTGGAGTTGGAGCTTAGCTCAGGGGTGGGCATTTGTCCAGCCTGCATGAGGTCCATTTCCATGGCCTAAACCTCTGACAGAAACAAAACAGGACCAATCTGCAAGCAGTGGAAGCAAAGTAAAGGTGTTTACAAGTCAAACCACTGAAACCTCTTTTGCTCTCTGAGTGGCAGTAAGTCCCAAACCCCTTGTGGTGAGGGCTGGTAAGCAAAGGCAGGCCTCCTGCATCTGTCTCCACTTTCTCAATGCACTGAAACGGAAGGATCAAACAGCTTGCGGCAACCCTTTGCAACATATAGGAGTTAGGATTGCCAGTTGAAGAGGGAAGGCAGAAGTAAAACACGATGCACTTACAACTTCGGTGAAAAGCATACTTTGACTTTGTTGCTGTGTGGACCAGTAGGAAGGACTCTGTCTACACAAGGGTCCTGGCTCTCCAGGCCCCTCTTCCCAGCAGGCCCTGCTCCCAGCAAGGGATGTTCCCAGGCAGCCCCACATGTGAGAAGACAAGAGGCCTGCAGTAGCCACTATTAGGATACAAGGAGCGATGTCAAGGTCAAGACCTAACACAGAACCCAGACTGCTTTCTTTATTTTGTCCATTTGGACAGAATGGCTTGATGCAGCCAGAGTAAGAGCTACCTAGGGACCAGATGATTTCATGTAGATTCAAACTAAATCTTGGAATAATAAAAGCATTCATCCATTTGATTGCCATTGGATGGCATGGATTTTTTTCTCATTCTTTTCCATTTCTTGTTTGTTTATTTGGACAAAAAAGAATCTTTTCCACAAAAACTGCACAGATAAAGGTAGGACCAGAAATTTTTTTCCTTTTCTTCCTTTTTTTTATTTTTGCCAATGCGGGCCTGGGCACTGTCCTTGAACTTTCTCAAGGCTAGTGCTCTACTACTTGAGCCACAGTACCACTTTCAGCTGTTTCTGTGCATGTGATATGGAGGAATCAAACCCAGGGCTTCATGTATGCTAGGCCAGCACTCGACCACTAGGTCATACTCCTGGTCCCAGGATTTTTCTGTAAGGCCACCAAACACAGGCAAGGTGCCAAGTAAGATCAAAGCCTGACCTATGAAACCACAGGAGTGAAGTGCTAGTATAATCACAGTTTTTGGTCATGGTCATGTTAGAAAGTTATCCAAAATGAAAAGCTCAAAGGAACAGTTGATAAGAAATGGCCCCTCAGCACCTCCTGAGATGAGATCCATGAAGGCACAAGGCACTAGAAAGCACAATGTAGTTTATGAGAGCAGGAGAAGATGCACGTTCCAGTGAGGAGATGCCACCCAAAGTAGAGTGTGCCCATCACCCACCTCCTGCTTCTTCTGAGAGATGTTGAGCATGCTCAGTGCAAAGATGGCTTCCCGGGCACCGACGTAGAGCGTATCCTTGTATTCATTCAGCAACAACTCTGAGTAGTTGAAGATCCCTGGCTCATTAAACTGTGTCAGATCTACCTCTGAGGGAACAAGGGGGCCAGCAGGAACAGGAAAGAGAAATAGACCCAAGATGTCATTTATAATCATGGCTGTTGGCTAAGGATTGGGGACAATGACTTTCATGCTGCAGAGGAAGAGAAGGAGCCTCGCAAAGAAAACAACAATGTTCAAGAAACATGTGTGTGCAGGGGTGGGGGACACCTCTCAGCCAGGTTCTCTTGTGTCACCCAAGGATGTGTGTCTTCCTACCCCCCTTGTCTCTCCTGAGTTCGGAGATTCTTGTTCAGTGGTATTCTGGGAGGTCCCAGGCTGGATGTCTTCACCTGCCCATGTCTCTCATCTATGTACCTCAGCCATCCACTGATTAGATCTTAAAACAACATGACAGTTTAGATGTGTGTGTTGTTGTTTTTTTTGCCAGTCCTGGGCTTGAGCTCAAAGCCTGAGCACCGTCTTTGGACTTTCTCAAGGCTAGAACTCTATCACTTGAGCCTCAGAACCACTTCCAAGTTTTTTTTTCTTCTACGTATGTGGTACCTCAAATCAAACCTGGGTCTTCATGCATGCTAGACAAGCACTCTATTACTAGTTCACACTCCTGGCACCAACAGTTCAGATATTTTTTTAAAGTATTCTTTTAAGGCAGTCTTAAGTATCAAACTTCGTGCTTATGATGTGAAATGCCTCTTGGTGTTTCACTTGGATTATCCTACTTTCTACTTCCATACTGCATACTGGCTGGGAAATGGAAGCAAGAAAGTAGATGCAGCCCATGTTCACTACCTAGTGCTGTGTTTCCCATCCCCTGACCCAGAGTCCCCGGTCCCAAGACACAGGTCCTGGGAGAGGAGATAATCACAGCTGAGACTGGAGAGCAGCAAATGTCACAAGGCCTGACAGTTAAGGAACTCTCTCACCACACTCTTCACCAGTGTGCAGGGTAGGAGCTTATCCCTAGAAGGGCCTGAGTCACTATGGAGTACAAGAAAGACGTTTCCCTTCAGAGATCCCCTAGTCAGGTCCCTGAGCAAGCCTTGAGCAATGTTTCCCCTTACCAAAGCGTCCCACTGCCAGCAGCATGGGCTGCCTGCTCACGCAGAGTGAGAGGCTCAAGAGCTGGGTGCTGAGCTGTTCAAGCCAGTGACCCCTCTGTCCTGTCCCCTCCCTGCAGCACTAGACCCCACTCAGCACTAGCTCTCACCTCCAAGCTCCCAGGTGATCCTGGGTATGGGCGCAAATGCCACCACCATCCCAGATTCCACCAGTAGAGCCAGGAGCAGCCCTCTGATGGGGTCACACCTCTTTATAGGGTGGAGGGCCCCATGTGGGAGGTCTTCAGCAGGCAGGCCCATGGCAGGGAGGAGGAGAAGGAGGAGGAGGAGGAAGAGGAGACTGCAGGGGTTGTGCCAGTGGAGATGACACACAAAGCCAGGACCTGGCAGTTGTGCTCAGAGCTGGCAAGTGGTGGATCCCCAAGAACCAGATATCTCCAGCCAGGTAGGAAGTGGCCTCTTTCTGCTCCAGGGCTTTGAAGATTCCTGTTGCTCTCTTGTGGCCTGCAGAAGAAACACTGGAAGAGGGAAAGGCAAAATCAATTGCCAGGATGTCACCATCATTCTAACAGTGGCCTAGAACTGCATCAGAGCTGAGGCCTTTTGTAGGCCAGACTGGGAATTCTGGCCTCTGTGGCACATCACAGGTACAGGGCAATGGCATGTAGAATAGACCATTAATACCACATGTGGACGCCAGCCATTGGGACTAATGGAAAATCTCTCTTGCTTGTGTTCTGAGCCTCTTGCTTAGCCAGTGGTCCAACCCTTTCCTCCAAGGATATCACCATTACCACCTGCTGAGGTGACCCCCATTCTGTTAGGCAGTGACTTTCACATGCCCCCAGGTGGTACGGGGCCATTTCACCAGGGTTCTCTTGTGCCACACCTACGTTAGCCCACCTGTTCAGAGATGGGATGCTTCTACAGTCCCCGGTGGTTGTGACACAGGCAGAGCACAATGGAGAGGCCCAGACACAAATGGGGATTTCAAAACCACAAAAGGCTACTCTAGACTGAAGCAATAGTATCTTCACCAATTCTCTGGGAATACAAGACAAGATTCCAAAATCAGGCCAGCTTGACCATGGGTCATAATCAAGACCCAGTGGAAGAGGGCCTGAGCCCAAAGGAGGCTCTGACTCATTGTCAGTCCACAGATGTGCACTCCTGAGAGGAGCATGCTCCCGCACATGCTCTGTGAAGGCCCAGAAGTGCCTCCCTCCTGACCCACCAAGAGTGATCCCCATTGTTGATGCCAGGTTCCCTTTACTGTTGACTGTCACCTCCATTTTCCACCACTTTTCTGCACATACTCTATGGGTGTCACTGGGACCAAGTCAACAGAACTTCCCTCCAGAGCCCCTGGGAACCACGATCCTCCTCTCCTCACACTTCATTATTTTGAGACCTTGCTGTTTATTTTGAGTCACGGTGTTTCTGCGTTGCCTATTCTTGCATCCATGCCATCTTCCCTTCGGCCTTCTCGTTAGCTGGGATGGCAGGCATGTGCTATGACTTACCCCTCCCCTACTTCTTCACCACATTCGAAGCAAAGCAACTCATATCCCATTAATAGCTCACTGCGTGCTCACTGTGCAGAAATGCATCAGCATCACCAGAACGATAAAAAGTAGATGACAGCCACCATCTCGCTGTGATGAAACCAGGCAATGATGGGACTACAGGTGGCTTGGAAAGTCTAAGCCAGCCTCGTCAGGGTTGCCTTTGCCCCATTCTTGAAAAAGGAGAGTTTTAGTTGTATAGACGGTTACCGTTATATAAGTCGGCAGTAAGTACATTTGTTTTTGGACAGTGTCACTCCTTCCCTCCTTGTCTCCCAGTTTTACCCTCCCAGCCACACACACACACACAAGTTGTTCATTTTCAATAGAGTGTCTAGTAAATACCACTGCTGCAGGTGTCCCCTGTTCTCCCTCCATTTCTGTGCCTCACCTTCACAAAGACAAAGAAACATGACAAAATGAAAACAAAAAAAACATCTTGCTTCCTTTTCTCTAAAGTTCCTTTTGATATTAGTTTATATGATCATTGGCACATAAGCATTGCACCAGTACACGTGCTCTTCCTCTAAGTGTACCTCCTTCGGTTTCACTGTGTGTGAATGCCTAGAGGCTTGTATAATTGGTTCTGCCCTGTGTATTTTAGATCTGGCTTCTGCATGTAATAATTTCTGTGTAAACTTTGTCATGTTTACATTCAGAATGTCCATTAATTTCTACACTGTAAACTGAGCATCTAGTGATAGGCTGCCATCCTACCTGACTGCAGGCTGGTTAACTGGAGTCCCGTGACTTATCAGCACTTCACGAACCCAAGCACACTACCCATGCTCTCTGCAGTTCACAAACCTTTCTTTCTTCTCAACTTCAGCACAGGGAGGCAGGAGAGGCAGGGGATAAACTCAGGTGATGAAGTTACAACCCAGAAGGGCACTTGAGTCTGCCCACTTCACATTGCCACACATGTTGCCAGGCAGTGTGTAGCACAATCTACTAAACAGCTCTCTCATACTCACTCTGGTGACCCCAAGGCAGAAGACAGCCCAAAGAATAAGTTCTGCTCACCTCTGTGCAGAGATAGAACCAGAGAATGAGCCCTCTCTCCAACCCAGAGACCCCGCTGTATGCTGCAAAGGGAAAAGGCTCCACCTTTATCTCACTGCACGGATAGCCAGAGTCTCCCTGTTGTGGAAGCCCAGATGTTGTGGCAATGGTACCTGGCCTGGAACTCCGTGGCTGAGCTCCCAGACTCGGTGTCTGAATGCCTGTAGACGAGCAGCCTGGGAAGCCCTGGTACCCCAGTGTGTCAGCAGTGGATGGCCTGTGAACGGTGCTTCTCTTTGTCTGAGCTACTGATTCAGCATGTGTGAGTCACAAGGGGAGGGGAGAGCTGGTGAGTCACTGTCCTTGAGCCCCTGTGTACAATGTACGGTATCGTTCTGTCCCTAAGTCTCTCACAGGCTCTAAGGCCATTGTTCCAGCTCCTTCTGGGCAGGACGGAGATGGACATGGCATCTTCTAAATGTCTGTTAAGCAGTGGGCAGAGCTCTGTGTGATTTACCTGTACCTCACCCAGAACTTTCCTTCACCATCACTGCAGGCCTAGGAAGCAGATATTACCATTCCTAGGACAGGGACAAGTCTAGGTAAGCAAATATACCCGGCGTTAACACACATCTGGGCTAAGAGAGGCTTGAGAGGAGCCTCAAAATTCCATGCTTCAAGGAATCTTGAAACACTATAAAGTGCTTATTTCTGGCCTCAGCATAGCCATTGTTATGGCACATGCATTCTGGCAAGCAAGCTTTTCCAAATCGGTACCCACTGCTCCTTAGGCCCTTTAAAAATGCACTCTGATCTTTATAGGTTTTTTTGGTTCAATTTAGAAAAGTAGCTGGAAGAAAAACAACCCTAAATTACCTGAGATGACCAGTGAGGTCCTCAGAAGGATGGGGTGGTAGGTTGCTTCATGAGTCGATCTGCTTGTGTAAAAACTCACACGCTAACACCTGACTGAAAATGGGAGTCATAAATCTTGTACTCAAGATCCGAAAGTGGCTGATTTTCCCTGACTCCATGAGGACAGGCTAGTGGGAGGAATGGCAAAATGCCAAGTAACTGTCAGTAACAGAGGTTCTGGAAACGCGAGCCACACAGACAGGGATTATTCAGAGGGCACAAAATGCACGTCATAAAATGTAAGGACCTGCGAAAAATTGTTACTAATATGATTCCAATAAGCATGATAATAATGGCAAATATGCACTCCAGGGTGCAGATGAAATTTAAATGGAGGATGATATCACAAGGTATCAGGGAGCAGACATGGCAACTGAGCTTTCTTTCCACCCTAAAGATGACCAGTCTAGCAAGGTCTTGGACTATCACAAGGTGGATTTCATTTTACAGTAGCCCACCAATATAAGAATTAATGATAGACTCCATTCTAGCCTAAGGTAGGTCAAGGAATACTTTCTGAAATAATACATTTTAACTTACATACCCTAGCCAATCAACCAGGCCTTCGAGGTCAGATGTATTTCGGTAAGGTTTCTCCTGTAGCCACCATCTATAGGTAACTGCTACATCTCCTTGAGGGAGGTGCCATGAATGTGTACGTGTGTGTCTTCACTCCTGTGGCTGTTGTCATGAAGTGCGGGGTGATAAGCACATGGAGAGACCTGGGGCAGCAGCTACGCAGGAGTCTGACCAGTGGCCCTGGGTCAGGGAGAGGTGGTCTGATATGGTGATCACTGGAGCTGATGGCAGACAGAACAGCCATGACTATGTGTCATGTATCAAAATGACCAAATCACACCATGTTAAAGATGAGAAATCCAATTTATTGTTCTTTGCCCTGGAATAAATTCTCCTATTAAGAGGTGTTAAGAGACTGGGGAGTTGGAGTGTAAGATGAATGCTAAAAATGTATTCACTTCTTTTTTAAAAAAATATGCATTGTTTTATTGATAAAACCTTTTGATTTTAGTATATGAATGCGGCCTAGGTTTACATTGAGACAAAAATTTTTTATAATTGTTTTTTATTTCAATGTATAGAGGGGTTACAGTTATATTTGCCAGATAGAGGGTGCATTACTTCTCACACATTTATATCCTTTCTTATGTTTTTGTCCCCATTTCCCTCCCCACCCCCTCCCTTCACTTTTCCCCTCCTATTTCAAATAAACAAGTAAACATCTTTATAATGTACCAGGTAACAAATTGGGATACAGTAACAATATGAAATTAAGCAAAGGGCAACACAAGAGAAGAGAGCAAAACATAAATCATAAAGATTAACAGTCACTTATAATTAAGCTCTTGTGTCCATGTCCTAGAGGTCCATTAATTTGGCCTCATCCTAACAACAGATGCTGTCAGGGATGTGGCCAGGAGGCATCACTACTACACTGGTGGTGGGAGTGCAAACTCATTCAACCACTATGGAAAGCAGTATGGCAGTTCCTCAAAAGACTAAACACAGAGCTCCCCTATGACCCAGCAATTCCACTACTTGGCATTTACCCAATTGTCCAGAAACAAGGACATACTAAATCCACTAGCACAACGATGTTCATTGCCGCACTGTTTACCATAGTGAAGATATGGAACCAACCCAGATGCTCCTCAGTTGATGATTGGATCAACAAGATGTGGTGTTTATACACAATGGAATTCTATGCTGCTGTCAGAAAGAATGACATCGCCCCATTTGTTAGGAAATGGAAAGACTTGGAAAAAAATCATATTAAGTGAAGTAAGTCAGACCCAAAGGAACAAACCTAGGCTCAATGGTTTCCCTCATCTGTAATAATTAGTACACATCTAGAACTCTCCTAGCAGAGGATTACAATAGCGCGTTCACTTCTTTAGTGGCAGTCATGAAAGTCAGGTGGAATGGTGGCCTTGTTGTGATAGCTTTGTGACAGTGGGCAGTTCCCTCTCTTCTGAGAGGGAATAGACCAATGGGAAATTCCATGGGCCATGAGTGGGGTGATGTGTAAGGCAAAAGAGACATCGTTTCAAACAACTGAAGTCATCTCTGTAAAGGTTCCCTGCATCTGGACAAGAGGTTTCCACCAGAGCCGTGGCTAGGGGTTATACAATGAGCCTCCATTCATGGTCTAGCCCTATTGCCATCAGAGCCACAGGTCACCTTCCTTCACGGAAAGCCCGTGTCATGAAGGTGGAACAGTCCTCTTGAAGAGTCAAAAAGAAAGGAAGGAAAGCCGGGTGTAAGTGGCTCACACCTATAATCCTAGTTACTCAGGAGGCTGAGATCTGAGGATCGCAATTCAGAGCCAGCACAGGGAGGAAAGTTCATTGGAAATTATCTCCAACTAACCACCAGAAAACCAGAAGTGGTGCTGTGGCTCAAAGTGGCCGGGCACTAGCCTTGAGCTGAAGAGCTCAGAGAGGCCCCATGACCAACAAAAGAGAGAGGGGGAGGGAGAGGAGCTGGAAGCAGGCAGGCAGGCAAATTTGTATGAAAAAATGCCTCAGCTCAAGAGGAAAGAAACAAAAACTGAGCTTCCAGGTGAATGTATTAAACAATAATTACTCTATACGTAGGCAAGAACACACAGTTGACATTCTATAATTTTTCCCTGACAGAAAATTCCTCTATTATATGAGTTTCCTTCTCTGTATGGATTTACTGGTGATGGTGACCTGCTCTTTCTCATAGCTGGTGTTCAGAGTTGACTTGGGATCCTCTCCATTTACCTAGGAGAAGCTTCTGGGCTCCACCAATGTCAACTTTTCACACTGCTTTCCGTTAGAAAAATACAACTTGTCCTTCTTCCCAAGTAGCAGGGCATGAATTCAAACAGAATTTCAAGCAGTTACAGGCAAATATCCCTGCTACCTTTTTTAGACCAAGATAAAAAAAAAAAAGAAAATGAAATGGAAGAAGGAAAGCACAAGAGGGATTGATTGTCACTGGACTTGAGATATCTGTCGTCTCTGAGCAAAGCTGGGAAGCTGTGTTGAGGACACAAATTTGCAAATATGCACAGTGCTGGGAAGTTCTGGGCAATGTGGCATGCAGAGCTTGGGGCTGAGGAAGATGAGCTCTGAGTAAACACCGCTGACACTCTGGTGGTTCTCCTATCTTCTGGAAGGCTAGTAAGGTTAGGGCCGTGGATCCATTGCCACCTCCAAAATGTGAGTGCCAAGAAGTTGCAAGACAGTTTTGTTGTTGGCCCTCTCTTCTGACAGGCACTGGTACATACTGCTCTCTCCTTTTGTCAGTCTGAAGATAACCAAGTTTTTGTTATCCACACACATGTACGTATGATTGTTGGTCTTCAACACACGATCCTGGAATTTCCACACAACCTGGGCCAGGGCAGACTTTGCGGAACATTTGAGTTCTACCCACCATGCTTGAGAAGATGCCGCTAGTGGCCTGGATTATTTTTACCTGGAATGTCAAGATACATGTGCACAGCATGGACAACTCTGTTCAGATACTCAACTGCTTTTAAAAAATAGATTAATACCCTATATAAAACAATAGCCTTACTCACTGGAATACAATTCATCTTCAGGACAATTGAGATTATAACATGCACTAAGAAACAGAAGATAATCCCTGCCTAGTGACTCCTGGGGACAAGGAAAAGACAGTCTGAGTAGAAGAAATCCCACCCCTCATTGCATATCTCAGGAGAAAATGCAGCAGGCTTGGGGAGACCAGGCCCTGGTCAGCTCTATAACTAGCAGTTACACCCTGGGTCAAAATTCAAATGCTTCTCCTAATGACTTCAGGGAATCTGGCAGTCAGTGCCAGTCTTAACCTTCTCTTCTACTTTTCATCACCTGAAGACTGCTGTCTGCTCAGAGGAGAAGAAGGCTGGTACCTGAACATCCTGGCCTCTAGTCACAACACACTCCCAAGTACTCAGCCACAGGGAATGGGGTCCTGCAAGCAGGTGCACAGCACCGGAATAACTATGAGCTGCATGCCTCTCGTGAGCGATTGGGATCAGAAAACGTTTTGATCTCACATCTGTTCATATTTTAGACTATGTACAGATGTATGAGATAACACCCTGGGGTAGAGACCAGAGTCAAAATATAGAATCCATTTGTGTTTCAAGTACATTGTGTTTTGTTTTTGTTTTTGTTTTGCCAGTCCTGAAGCTTGAACTCAGGGCCTGGGCACTGTTCTTGGGCTTTCTCAAGGCCAGCACTCTACCACTTAAGCCACAGCTTCACTTCCGGCCTTTTCTGTGTATGTGGTACTGAGGACTCAAACCCAGGGCTTCGTGCATGCTAGGCAAGCACTCTACCACTAGGCCACACTCCCATCCCTCAAGTACATCTTATACACAGAGCTTGAGTAAATGTATGCATTTTAAAGCACAATTTTACGCATGAAACGGTTTTACAGTATGGAACTTTTCACTTGTTGCTCACACTGGCATTTGTGGATTTTGTATCAGAGCAGCTCAGTGTGTGCTCAGCAGCTGCTTCTTTCTCATTCTTAACAGGTTATGATTTTAATGAGCTCCAGCTAAGCAAAACAGAAAAGATGTACCCACATACCCTATGTAGGTTCAAACACTTTCTATAATCAAGGGAACAAAGATCACGCACTGGTGTGGAACACAACACAAGACCTTTGTTCAGAGTGGATAAAGAAAAACAAGATAAACAAATACCACAGACTCAAAGCACTATAAAATGGTAGGAGACCTAGCTACTGTTGCAGTGATATTTCAATGGGGATCACTCACCTAGGCATGAAGACACATTGCCACTCATGTCCTGAATCCAAGTACTGCAAAGAAAATAACACCCATAAGTCACTGTGCATTCATAGAAGAGTTTGCCCCTGGTAACCAACCCATACCTGCTGCGGCCCTGGGCCTCATAAAGAGCCAAACAAGTAGCGGCAAATGGGCTCCAGACACAGTAGGGGTCCTGTGCTAGCACACACTCCTCACAGCTGCTGTGCTTTCTGCAGAAGGCCAGAGGAACCTGGACCACTCCTGAGTTGGAGCCGGCATAGATAAACTTGCTTCCCTGTGTGTAGGAAGTAGAGACAGAAGAGGCATAAGTTGGATATCCAAGCCCCTCCAGAAGCTATGGGAACAGCTATGGAGTGTCTTCAAGTGCTGCAGACTCTTCTGACCTCTTGTACTGTCACCAGCTTCAGCAGCGCACTGGACACCAGCAGTGATCAGGGGTATTGACTGTATCTCATGAACTCAGTGGAAGAAGAGCATGAATGTGGTAGCACATATCACATCTTCTCTGTCTTTGGCCTGAGAATCTTGTTTCCCATTAACAACCTCGAACACCTGGAACTTGAATCAGATTCCTATTTAGGAATCACAAGTCGGTATTTTTAAAAGCAGGTGAAACCCAGCTTTCATTCACCATCAGTGGGTACATTCAGCATCAGTTCAGCATTTGGCTAGAGCTCATGAACCCCCCCTTAAACTCAAGTCTCACAGGCTGCAGGCTTCCCAAAACCCAGAGCCACATACTTGTCTCAGTAAGCACTGATACACATGGGACAGAGACTCCTCTCCCAAGATGAAAACTGTGATAACAACAAATAAGACTGGATCTGGACTGGCCTCAATTACCTCTTCATTCTAGACCTGGGAAGTTTTTGACCCCAACCCCTCCCAGATCAACTTGGGATAGTCACCTTTCTATGGATGTGTATATACATTTTCTGAGAAGGAGACAGAGTGGATGCTACTAGGGACACCTGTGAGGTGGCAGGGACAACTCCTGCAGAGAACTGTTGGTCCTGGACAGTCTTGAGGTGCTCGGCCCCATCTATTTACCCAAGGAGAGGGAATGAGTAGAAGTAGAAGGTGGGGTTAGCTGTGGGTAGTTTTATCCTAAGCTGTTTCCTGAGAGGCTGGGCTGGAGCTCGAATGCAATCACTCTTTGACAACTGAGTCAGACCTCACAAAGTCAGTGGGTAAACATGGAAGTGAGAGGGAAACCACCTCCTAAAGGACAGTGAGCATCATCCGTTGCAGCACATGCCTCTTGGTGGATGCTAACCTTAACAGAGGGAAATGGGTACATTCCTTCAATGGTATATCTTCAGGAGTCGATTTGAGGAGCCCTCTTCCCCACAGTGCCTCATGGAGTTTGGTGAACCATTTGTGTGGAATTGATATACTCCTCCTGCCTACAAGATGACAACCTTCCCTCTAGATGACTTACACTATCCAATGTAATGTAAGCACTGCAGAAATAGCTCTTAAAATGTCTCGTTTGGAAAATGATGACACTGACGCATGTTCGCTGTAGACCCATTTTTTCTAAGACTGTCTGAATTGCAAATGTAGAACTATAGTTATGGAGCTCCTAAATGCAGAAGGCTAACGGAACTTCTTACTGTCAAATGAATACATGTGGAACATATCCCACACACTCTTTGATGTATCTCTTCTGGATGTAAAGCCAGATATACTGTTCCACAGGTCAGGGAGAAGACATATAGAGACTTGGACAGAGACCATTGCAGAGGTAAGTAGCTAAAAGCTACACAGATATCATGCCCCAGGAGGCATTCCTTCAAGGTGTTCTGTTCTCCTGACTCACAAACCAACAACAGTCATAAAATACAGCAGACATGACACAAAGCGCCTTGGCAGGTCTCAGGAGGCAGAGACAGATGTGCAGTCACAAGCAGATAATGTGGGTAGAAAGAGTGTGGGGATGCAGACCTAAGTCTACGAGATTATTCTGTACATTACTCTGTAGCACACCAGGGGAGGTCTTGCTATCATCAATAAACAAACTGGAAGCAGGATGACATCCAGTTACACAAGAACCATAAATAAGGAGAACAAAGTCCAGGCTAGCCCTGGAAAACATACAAGACTATGTATAAAACAAGGATTCTGCAGGCATGGCTCTCGTCTGCCTGACGAGTACAAGGTCTAATTCAAAACACAACACTGTCAAATGGGAAAAGAGGAAGGAGAAGGAGGAAGAAGAAGATGAGGAGAAGGATAAGGAGGAGGGGGAGGGGGATCATCTAGTGAGCAGCAGTGCACAGCTTTAATGAGGTACATGAAGGGGCAGCCATCTCCTTCCTGGTAGCCAGAATAGAGAGGACAGCGGGAGGGGAAAGACAAAGACTAGCTGATACAGCCATGCTGCAAGCTTCTAGATTTTTTTCAGCCCCTTTAGGATCTCAAGACGAGGATCCAAAGCAACACAGATATCCAGTAATCCAGAGACTCAGAGATCACTTCACGTATCCTTCTCTTTCCCTTTCAGAACCACTGAGAAAATGAACTCTGTAATGTCTGAGGGGAGGAGGATGAGGAACTGGGGACTGAAAATCAGTCACAGGCCCTGTGGACAGAGGGATGCTGGAGGGATATTTACAAACATGTACCTGCCAAGAGATCATCTCTGTTCCACCATAGGTACTTAAAGGGACCCTTCATCTGTGAGCTATCCATAGAGAGTGTCTTGGAGTACCAGCTCCCGAAATTCAGCCCTCTGCAGGGCCACTGTGAATATTTACCACCCCCTGCAGGCTGCTCTGCCACAATGCAGTCAAACCTGAGATACTTAGGCATGGAGAGAGGCACACTGGGCCCAAGAGATTGGTTCTGCTAGATCCAGACCTTGCTAGTGAAGTGTTCATGAGAAAGATCACGTAGCAGGGACAGCAATGGATGCTACAAATGTGATCCAACTTACAACTGTGACCTAGGTCAGCAGACCACAGAGTGGGTCCTGTGCTTGAGACCCTCAGGGGCCCTGATGAAGAGAATAATGAGAGGGAAGTATCCTGGGCTGAGCGGCACATGGCAGGGTATTCCTTCTGGATCGCATGAGGGTCAGATGCCATCCCGTTTCACAGAATTTCCACGGATCCTGTACTGCACAAGACTCATGTAATAGTCATAGTCGCCGAGTTGAAGATGTGTTTTTAAACTCCTTGTCTGATAAGGAAACTGAGATAAGAGCAGAGAGCTGGTGATCCAGCGTTACCCAGCTACACACGGCAGTCAGAATCTGCCTGTGCTCTGATCCTCACTGCTCCATCCCAGTTAACTGTCTTATATTTTTCAAAGATTAAAAAGAAAGGCATAATATTTGATGACCTATGAGAAATTCAGGACATGCTAAGCGTGATGCTCGGAGGCAGGCTCACTCTTACACATCTCATCTATAACCAACTGGGACCACTGGAGAGAACAGAGCACCTGTACTGGAGTTTTCAGCCTCCGAGTCTCCCAATCCTTGGTCATTGGCAGTAAACATCTGTTACCTCTGGGAGGAATATGGTGTTGACCTAGAGGCTGTAGAGTGACTTATTATTTGTCTTCTGTGTTCCTTTATTGATCAGGACATGCAACAGGTCATCCCACTATCACAGTCGGCATGCGATTTCACAGGTTCAGGGTCACAAGAACCCATATCACAGGACAGGGCCTGTCTCATCTGCTTGGAATGACTTTGTGCGCATATCCAACGGCCTCCTCACATAAACTAGACAGCCCAGGTAAGCCAGTCTATTATCATGGACATACAAAGCCACCTTGCCAGGCAGCCCCACCATTCTAGTCCTGCTGACAAAGTCACTTTACCTTCACTGAAGACAACAGCACTGTTTGGACTGGTTCAGAGTTCTGGAAAAGCTTTATCTCCTCAATGACATGTGTGCCATTTTTAAGTTTCACAGCTTTGTGCATGGTTCCCTGGTCTGCAAGGTAAAATCGACAAGTCAGTGAGACAGTCCAAGAGGGACATATCGAAGACACCAATCTCAGTAGCAGACATTCTCCCTTTTCTATTCTCAAGTCATTCCCTCAGCGGGATACGTAGACAAAGAGGACAATGCTGCGTTAGGAATGAAAAAAAAAAGCCCTTGGTAAAATAAAGCATTGCAAACTCGAGTTCCAGGTTAGTCTGATTTTCTCATAAAGCATAAGCCCCTGGCCCGTGATTGATTCTCGACAACTTTCATCAACAAAATTGTTGAGAACAACAGTGGCAGGCAGATTTCATGGAAGGTTACTTCTGAGCTGCTAGTGGTTCTCCAGGGAGTCAGTTCAACTGAGTTCCCCGGCAGGCCCTTGGAGGGCACAGAAGACTCCAAGGGTGGACACTGTAGCTGTGTGTCCTTTTCCTAATTCTAGAAATAATCCTCCAATTGGCTGGTGGTTACGAAGACCTGGAATTCCAGAAGTTTTTTTACACTCTCACAAATGGCTTGGGTCGCCTCAAGGAAGATGGTTTGTGATCTTCTCACAAAGGATTTTAAGTGCAGAACACAGATACAGGGTGGCTGTCACACCCTCAGAACCCACCTGTGCCGATAAACATGACATCATAGAATTTCCAGTCCAGAGCCTGGATCCTGTCCACCACAATCTGGGTATACTTCACATCTCTTGTGACTAACTTGGGCCTGTTGCCTATTGGAGTTACTGAGTCCTCTATCAGAAGGTGGTCTCTGATGAAATTGAGTGCTTTGTCTGGCAAATCCAAAGAGCTGGTGTAGTTAGCTGTGTGTGCTTCATGGTTGATGCACTGATGAGGGCAAAATTTTTCCGGGTTAATGTTCCCAATTATCAATAACTAATTACGTAAGGTACAGCACTGGGGACACAGTGAATGCCTCCAAAGAAGGGCGACAGTGGAAATCTGGGTCTTTCTTTCTTTCTTTTCCCTGAGTCTTTGAACTCTGGGCCTGGGCACTGTCCCTCAGCTCTTCAGCTCAAGGCTACTGCCCTACCCCTTGAGCCACAGTGCCACCTCCACTTTTCTAGTGGTCAATTGGAGATAAGAGTTTCTCGGTCTTATTACCCGGGCTGGCTTTGAACCATGATCCTCAGACCTCAGCCTCCTGAGTAGCTAGGTGAGCTGGGTGAGCCACTGCACCCAGCTGGAAACCTGAGTCTTTTTTTTTTTTTTTGCAATAGTTAGAGGACAGTTTTATAGCACATCCACAAGATAGAACTCTGCTTTGAGATTAACTTGGACTTGTCCATAATCAGGGCAGAAATTATCTATTAGTGAAAAACCATCAGTATGTTTAGAGGGCCCATACATGTAGAAGGGCTGATGATGTATCAGAACCTGGCACCGAGTGAGAGCTGGTCCTGGAAGAAGTCACATGGACAGGTCAGGGCCCATTTGAATGTTGAACACTGTGTGGATAACAATGATTGGCTATCCAGGACAGCCTAGATTCTTTTTTTCTCTTTGTACCTAAAATTGACTATTTTTAGGAGGAAAAATTGTGACTCCCCATTGACTCTTGGTCAGGATAGCTCAGGACGCTACAGAAGTCCGTGTGGAGAAATGGTGTGTTTTCCTATGGGAAACTTAAAATGAATTAGTCCTTAATGGTATCGTGCAGCACTCATTTCACAAAACAGTGACTCATTAGCATATTCTGTTGGGACAGAGTGTGGAGAGATCTGGGGTAGAATGAACAGAAGGGAGAGGGGCTCAGCTGCATGTTGCAGCCCTCAGGCCCAGGGGCCACTTCTTGTGTAGACAGAAACCCTCTGTCGAGGCCCCACCCCTAAAGGGAGCACGATGTCAGGTTTCACCCTGTGAGCCTAGAGCCTTGAATGACCAGCATAGCCCTCTCCTGGAGACCCCATGTCTCTCACCACTCCTGGCCTTGGAGTAGGCACAGGGCCATGGTAGCTCAACCATTTGGTCTGAGATTGCCTCGTGATACTCTGCATGAACTTCCCGCGTGCGAAGACTTCCTCTACCATGGACAGCGTGTAGGCGCAGACTGCGGAAAGCTCCACGTTGTAGCTGCAAAGGGCATGCCACAGTGAGTCTCCAGAGTAGCAGGCCGTCGAAAGGGCATATACTCCACCCACCAAAGGCACTTACAGCTTCAAGGCAAAAAGTCCATAAAATTCAGGCTCTTTAAAGAATGGATCCCGTAGCACAAAGATATCTTGCAGTATGTTGAAGTGGTAGCCCATGTCTGTCCAGGGGCAAATAAGCTTGGCTTTCAGGAAGGAGGTCCACTTTTTTCTCAAGATCCTCAGGCCACCCTTGTCCCCCTAAAACATCAGAGACCACACATGCCTTCCCATGGGAGCTTGGATCAGACTCTGGATCAAAGTGAAGCAAAGTATCTAACTCTGATGTCATCCCTTATAACTTTTTGGATGACAGCTAAAAACAACCGTATCCACAGTGTACCACTCAGCCATAGTTTTGATCTGGACTGACCCTTGGTGATTAAGAGACAACTTGAACTCCCATGAGAATACACTGATCCCTCTTATATATGATTACCTTCCTGTGGTCAGTCACGGTCTACTACTATTTCTTTTTACTCTTTGGAGTAAGAAATCACATTAGCATGAATCTTATGCCTGGTCATTGCCTTCTACTGATTATGTCTTCTGTGGATCCTCTTGTTGTATCTAGGACCTGTCACCCTGACTGCCTAATAATGCCAACCATAAACTTTGAGCTTTCCAGACTCAAGTTCTATGCCAAGCACCTCCTTTTAAAATAATTTCCTGTACCCTTCCCTATCCCTACAAACTCCATACCTCTTCAAGCTTTGAGCCCGAGAAATAGTTTAATGTGGTTTTTCAACTCAAGCACTGGTTTATAGCTCACTACTAGTTAGCAAAGAGCTACAAACAGTGGGATTCCATTTGCCACAGAACCCAGTGAGCACATTATACAAAATACCATTCTCACTATTGCCGTGGAGGTCTGAGGCAGGGCTTGAGAATCACAAGCTAATTGGTTGCATGCTGGATGCCAATGCTCCCTTAGTTCTCATAGACACCAGCCGAGTGTCTGAAAACAGAAGGCTAGTCCATGCTAGGACCCTCAACTATGACATTCGTGGCAAGAAGGGAAATGGAAGTTCAGCGTGGGTAGGGCAGGTCTCACCTTACACACTCTGGCAATGCGGGGAATCTTTAACTTGGAAATAAAATCATACTCTACACATAATTCTGTGAAGAAGAAGTAGACCTTGTCATCTTCACTCTCAGGACTGTCTTGGGTTTTTTTGATCACATCCACATAGACAAAGCTAGGCTCTGCAAAGAGATGACACGGAATTATCTTTGCACACAGAGCTGTGCTGCTACCTTCTCCTGGTGGTGTCGTGGTCAGCCAGTGGTGCAGCTCTGTAAGAACATCTGGAATGTGTGCATATGTGTGACACTTAGTAAACAAACTCTAGGGTTGAGTCATAACAGTGCTGAGCTAACCCATGCCTGCCTCATTCTCTTCAGCCTCAGATATTACCATTTTGGCAGTCCTGCAGCACACATATCTCCCCTATACAAGCCCCAAATTCTAATGGAGCCTTTCAGTTACCAAAAATACCAGCTCTTGATTTAAACAAGTGACTAAATCAACTAACTCTAGCTACCAGAAGCAGATACACTGAGACTGAGACTCTTGGCTGGCCCACTCTGACAGGAAGCTGCTTATCTATCTCTGGGTATCAGGCCATAAATCGACCCATCGACCAAGAGGCTTCAAAGATGCCAGGGTCATGCTTGCAAACATGTCAAAGAAAACCCTAGCCAGTAACTTCTTTCTGCTGGTATCTCAAAGTCAGACATCAGCCTGGCGTTACCTGGAGACAGCAAGGCATCCTAGACCCATCTGAGTAGGCCCCAAAGGGCACGGGGCTGTACCTTTAATGGCATACTAAAATGACACCACATCCCAACAGGACAAACGTTCTATATTTCCCATCACAGTGTCAGTTTTACAAGAGTATTCCCAATCCATTCTCAGAATGGGAGATAAAAGCAGTCTCAAAACAGTTCTCTGTTAGAGAACAAACTAAATCAGATTCCTTAGACTCTGGAAGTGACCCTGATTTTCTCCATTGTTCTCACTGCCCAGGGGCAGAAGAGAGCTCAGAATCCTCTAGGTTCGGGATGTTTAGGGGAAGTAATCTGGTGCACATCTACCAGGTGAGACACAAACCACATTACCATGCAGCCATGGGATAGTATACTCGGTCCGCAGGGGGTTCTGGGAATAAGTTCGAGAGATGTATATTGGCTTCCCCCAAAATTCCTTGGTGTCCCAGAATAAAGCTCTCCATCTGCAGCAGTCCAGGAGTACAGAGAAGACAGGGAAGGAAATCAGGTCAATACCTCTGTTGTAGCACAAAAAAGAGATTCTTTTAAACCAAATTAAGCCCCTATGCAGAGGAGAAAAGATAGTTGCCTGACTTCTAGGGCCTCCATTTATTGAAGAGGTTACATTGATTTGCATTTTATGAGATAACAGGCACTAACAAGGCAAGGCAGAACCCCCACATCTGGTAAAATGACAGTGAACACAAGTTATCATGGTTTATAGTCCCATAAAACCATCCTAAGTTGAAACACATTTAATGCATCTTCTACTCCATGTGGACAACTTAGTCATCTCAACTGCTGCCGACAGGCTCAGAACACTTACAGCAGCTTGTATAAAGGCCCGGTTGTCTCACATAAAGCCTCTAGTTTATTAGCTGATGAATATTGATGTAGTTCAATGAACTAAGGCGAAGTCTGGATGGTGTATAGGTACACTTTCAAAACTTCAGATAGTTGAAAAATTGCCCATGTAACTAACTATAAGTTGGGCACAGAAGTGAGTACCCTTTAGGGTCAAGGCTCATGCTGAACATTTCTGACACCATTGTTGGTAAGACATGGATTTGTAGCAAAGTTATTTCCCAAAAGGAACATCGGAATGCTGTGTATTAATAATGGATATAATGTACTATGATACTATATTGGCCACTGGTCTTCTTTAAGGGATGAATTTAAAACTCTTCCTAAAAAGTCTGTGCCCAGGGACATATTTCTTCTGTAAGGGCAGAAGATATTAAAAGAAAGCTAGAGTAAATAGGACTAAGGAAAGGAGAGCTCTTGAGTGTCCTGTATGGGATCACAAAACCTGACAATACCCTCTGAGGCTAAGAGAAACCTAAATGGCAGGACTCACCAACCATGACAGATGTGTAGCTATGCGTAGGATCAAAGGGACATCTTCCTTTGCCATTCTCACTTTTCCCTTGAAACTTAAAGGATCCTAAGTTCTATAATGGCAAAAAGAGAAAAAAGCCTTATAAGATATCTGATAATGTGCCTTAAAAAAATCATTTAACTGTTCTTCAATGCTTTAAACCAGCAGGCTTGCGCACATGGGTCGTGATCTTGGGGCCATGCTCTGTTACACAGCTCAGTCTGCACACCAAGTCTCTGGCCTTGATCAAGCTACACATGATCTCAGACACTCAGACTCCTCATCTGGAAAATGGAGAGATGCTGTTGGCTCCAGGGTTGTTAGGAGGCCAGGGAGAATCAAAGACAAGAAATGCACAGCAGGTGACTACAGCCGTGTATAAAATAAACACCAGGAAGGCCATAGTATTATCAAACCGGCAACACAAAATTAAAACAAATACAAAAGCAGGATCCCTCCCTCTACCCACTGAGGCATCTGCCAAGTAGATCTGTGGACTCAAAACCCGAAGTAAATTCAAGCCCCACTTAAAGAAAGTGCAAGCCACAACTTCAATCCTGGGATAATCTCTTTACCCAACAGGAAACCCAAAGCTGGGTAAGGAATGAAGCAGACAAATCCAACTACAGAAAGAACCAGAACACTCTCAAGAAAATGAAATGACAGGGATAAACTGGCAAACATGGTCACAAATGATGAATGAGGCATATTCTTCCTTAAAAATGCTTTACCAAATGTTTCTAGTAAATGTCATTTTATTATTCTTGAATATAAACAAAAAGAAGTGTCAGTCTTCAAGGAATAAAGGTCTTCATATCTTACAAACATCTCCCTACTGCATATTAACTCTAGATGCTGGCATCAGAGGGTACACACAGCCAAGTAGATCTACACTATGGATTTCACCATAAGCCCCAGTTTTCCTATGTGAATTTCTTTTTTGGTTGTTGTTGTTTGAGACAGGATTTCCTTATGTAGCCCATGCTGACCTAGAGCTCACTATGCTACAGTCTCCTGAATGCTGTCCCATTTTCCTGGATGCTGTGATCACAGGCATTGACCACAACATCTAGCAATGAACCTCGAAGCCTAGCTACCTCAGTGAATTTGTAATGAGTCCATACTTACCCATGATTTTTCTTTTCTTTTTTTCTTTTTCCTTCTGTGGGGCTTGAACTCAGCCTAGGCTCTGTCCCTAAGCTCTTTCATTCAAGGCTTGAGTGCTATCACTTTAAGCCACAGCTCCACTTCCAGTTCTGGTGATTAGAGATGAGAGGCTCACAGACTTTCCTACCGAGGCTGGCTTTGAACCGGGATCCTCATAACCCAGCCTCCTGAGTAGCTAGGATCATAGGCATGAGCCACCAGTATCTGGTTTACCATTTTATTCTTTGACCCAGGGTTGGGCTGCTTCTTTGTTTCGTTGTTTTGCAGAAACCCAGAGTCTCTTGCAGAGTAGGCAAGTGCTATACCTCTGAGCTACAGTGCAGGATATGTTTATTAAAAACTCCAACTAATTAAGGGTTATAGCAAACAAGCTTTACACGTCTTTTCCCAACCATGGTTCCCTTTTGAATGGTTTCAGTCATCTGCAGCCAAATGAAGAAGGTTCTGAGTAGTATGTTGATATCCTATATCCTGCTCTACTCTGTACTGGACATAAATAAACCCTTTGTTGATTGTACCTGTGCTATTGCTTCTGGCTACTTAGCTGTCTTGGTCATCAGGTACATTGTGTGGGGTCTGCTACTCTCTGAGATTTCAAGCATCCACCAGGGGCCTTGGAATTATCCCCAACATATTAAGGGATATTGTATAACATGTTTCACATCTGCAGGGTACTTAATAAATCCAAGGTTGTTGACTAGAAAATGTGTTTCATTTCCAGTCTTCACATACCCTTTCTTCTTCCGTTGGTGATTATTAACGAATTGCTTCTGTGGATTACTTTAATTAAAAAAAACAATCTGTCTTAAAAAGATTAGAGGCAACAGTCTAAATAACCTTCTCCTTCTTTCTAATGGTTGCGGGGGGAAAAGGCCTCTCCTTACCTGCAGAGAACAGGAAGTACTGGATGCCATTTAGAGTAGTCAAGGATGTGACTCTGGGAAGGATGAAAGGTACCCCACTTCCCCTACCAATCAGGGGTACTTAGGAAGGCCACTCAGTGGGTTAGACAACAATGAATGGTGACATCCTAAGGCCTGTCAATGTACCAATCAAGAAAACACACTACCCAAGAGCAGATCTTCTTTTCATGTAACCCTATGCTCACCACAGTCAGACCACACAGATCACAGCACAAGAGTACATCTGTCAGCAGCATACTTCGTAGAATGTCCCTCAATTGGCACCAAGGATCCTGGTGTACTGAGCCCTGCTTCAAGCCATGCCCTTTGCCAGGACACCAAGGCTCAGAGGGGCCACATGGTTCTGAGTTGTGCTTCAAGACACATTCTATGCCAGAGACATCTCAGCCACCTCTTATGCAAGGTTTTCTGGTTACAAGCAGCCCCAGTCCTCACATGGATGATTGGAGAAAGTCTTAGTCTTCACAGGACTCTGTTTTCTTTTAGCCATTGCTTAGCCTTCTGTGAGCAAGACTGATAATGGAGAGAGTCTGTGGACTTACCAAGTGGTCACAGATTGGCTTGAATGCATTGGTGCCACACACATAGAGAGAGCTGGCACCGAGGGGCTGTAGCACCCGGATGTAGTTGAGGCATTCCTTCTGGGTGGAGAGAAACACCATCAAAAACCAGCTATCAAGGCAGTTCTAAGTCCACATTGTGAAGTCTCACTCAGCTGCCTGCTTCCCTTTCTGACCTCTTTACACAACAGCTTGCTTATTCTCACAGAACAGGGTCTACTATCCCATCCCAGCCTCTGTATACCTAAATCTTCAGCTGTGCTGCATAATTTTATCTCTGTTATGTCCACAAGGTTTTCACATAACAGGAACACAACTTCAGTCTGCATCCTAAGTGCTACTTAGTGAAGACTTGGTGATCAAACAGCAACAACTTGACCCCAAGATGCACTGGGAAAACTACAAAGGAAAAAATATATTTGCTCTCATAAACAGAGATCATTACTTTTTCATATATTTTTATTGTAATTAATAGAAGGGTTACATGATATTTGCCAGATAGAAGGTGCATTAATTCACATACATTGATACCCTTTCACATGTCTTGGTCCCCATTTCCCTCCCCCCAACCCCCACCCCTCATCTTGTTTTTGTTGCCAAATCAGTATGCACTGCATAGAAAATGCCTTTCCCTTCCAGAGGCACTGCTTATACCCAGAACAACAAGAAATAGGCCAGATGTGACGGGGTGTCATAGTTGTAGATCATAAAGGCCCCAGCAGAAAAATGAAGGTATGATTCAGGAACCTACTCACTGTTTGAGAATAAACAGTATTTGAGTCATATTGTGAAAGTCTGAAATAACCTCAGATCAGGAGAGTTTCTATGACTGCAACCCTTTTCAGACTGGTGAGATGTAATTCACATCCACACAGAATAGGCAGTACCAGTGTGTACCATTCTATTTTTATTTATTTACTTTACTAGGGGCAGTACTGGGGCTTGAATTCAGGGCTTCATGTTCTGGTTTAGCTTTTTTGTTGCTGTTGTTCTTTAATACTAGTATTCTGCAATTGAACCACATGTCCACTTCAAGATTTTGATAAGAGTCTCTCAAGTCTTTTGGGCTGGCTTCAAGCCAAAATCATTAAATCTCAGTCCACTGAATAGCGAGGATACAGATGCTAGCCACCCGTATTTGGCCTCACTCCACTTGTAAAGACCCTGAAATATGTTCTTTTTTTCATTAGAGTGCCTCTTGTCCTTTAATTTTCTCAGGAACCCTGTTAAGAGACTAATGTTTTTGTAAAAATACTATCACTATCCTGAAAAAGTTTAGAAAAAAAATTTTGCAAAGAGGTGTATACAAATAGTTGTTTTGTGATTAGCCAACCACTGCTGACATGAGCTGTACCTTATGTCACGAGTGCAATCATAAGGAATGGCATCTGAGAACCTGTATGTCTGTGGAGCAGAGGGGTTGGAAGTACAGTGGCTCAGTGAATAGCAATGCTTCTGAGGGAAGGGATACTACAAGTGCTCCCTGAAAGTCACCATGCTGAGGAACCTAAGGGCTCCTTCCCAGCATTCCTATATCCTTAGAAAGCCCTGACTTAGGAATTAGGATAAATCTGATTCATATGAAGTAGGAAGCATTACTAGAGTGCTCCCTATGCCTGGCAGCTACTGTAAGAATGTCCTCCCCTTACCATCAGAAGAAAGAAATGAGCTCCTGGAGGCTCTGTGTTACCTAAAAATGTATTAGGACCCCTGAACCCCATTCCATGTCCAGCCACCTTCAGCATTCATGAGAGTAGGCAACCAAGGAATGCATGTAAGTTTTGTAACTGACAAAAACACTTACCTCTTTTGATTTTCCATTTGCTACTCATTTTGCTCTTGTCTCTTCTGACACCTTCCAGTCCACCTGTGAGGGAGGAACAAATGAAAGATTAAAAAGTAGGTTAAAGTGCACAGTTCATTTCCAGTTTACTTCATTACTGATGCCCTTATCAAATAGTAGATGGCAGAGGCAGCATAGCTCAACGGTGAGCACATGCCCAGCATACTGGCACTGGTGACTCATTCCTAGCTAATCAGGAGGTTGAGATCTAAGAATCCAAGTTCAAGTGTAGGAAAATCCACAAGATTTATTTCCAACTAACCAGCAAAACCCAGAAGTGGAGTTACAGTTCAAATGGCAGAGTGGCAGCTTTACACAGAGAAGCCAAGGGACAGCACCCCAGGTCCTGAGGTCAAGTCACAATGTCAGCAAATGCACATACACATTTGCATGTGCACACACACACACACACACACACGCACGCACGCACGCACGCACGCACGCGCACATGCGCATCTGGCTTAAGGGGCTTCGTGAGTTTCCTGTAGGCATCCAAAGTTGATGTTGCATATAGACGGGGAAGGAAGGAACGGGGTTCTCTTGAGAAAGGTTTCATACTGCAGCAGGACTGCTCAGCACTTGGGGAATGGGGCTAACGACCTACCTCATGCTCTTTCTCAGAGATGTTCAGTGCACTCACTGCGAAAATGGCCTCACGGGCGCCCACATACAGCGTTCTCTGGTCCTCGCTTAATAGCAGGACTGAGTAATTATAGATGCCTGGCTCATGAAACTTCACAAGCTCTACCTCTGTAGGATGTAAGGGGAAATACGTCAGAGGCAGGAAGAGAAGACAGAGCCACAAAGTCATTTGCAAGCTTGGACAGATCCTGAGAACCTTACTTGGTACAGAGAGTGTGAAGTGTAGATTATATAGGTTGGGGACACAGGAGGCCTCCAGAAAAGTCCTGAATCGCAGCTACCAAACATGAGTGAACATCACCTCTCAACCAGGCTCTGAGGCTGGTGTGTGTGAGATTCAAGGCTGTGCACCTGACCACCCTTCTTGTCAAGCAATCTGTGCAGTGGTTTCCAAGGTGATTCTAGGTCAGACATGTATCTGCCTGTCCATCTCATTTATGTGTCTCAATTAACCAGAGATTAGGTCTAGAAAGACAATAATAATTTAGTTTGTTTTAAGATACATTTTGTATTTGGTTATTTGAAATTGGATAGGGAACGGGGAAAAACAAGATGAGGGGTAGGGGTGAGGGGGAGGGAAATGGGGGACCAAGACATGTGAAAGGGTATCAATGTATGGGAATTAATGCACCATCTATCTGGCAAATATTATGTAACCCTTCTATTAATTACAACAAAAGATATATGAAAAAAAGATATGTTTGTGAAATTTAATTCTCACATGAGTGCCAAGTTTCATCGTTATGATGCAAAGTGACTGCTTGTAATTTTCCTGTCTCTACCTTCCAATAGCTAAAATTATAAGTATATGCTACCATGCCCTGGTGAATAATTTTTTAAAAATCATTTCATCTCTCCTTCTGTCTTGTCATCAATCTGAAAGTCTTTTTATCTTGGTATCCATGTATTTATAACCCAACTGTGTATTAGGTTGAAAAAAATCAGTTGTTCAGGAAGCATGTCAAGTTTTTCTCAAATGTATTGTTCCCTCTGTCTGCAGTGTCACTTATGACTAGTGTGTTACACGGGAAGCCCAAATGTCTGTTCTCCAAAGCTAAGACTTGCTTCATATTGGATTTTATAGCCCAATTATTTGTTCTATAATTAATTGGTTCTGTAATTCATGCCCTTAAGAGCATGAATTGCATTTCACTAAAATACCAACATTGCTCAGAATGGTCAGCAGACTAAAGATACTCAATGACCTAAGAAAATATAAAACAGCACACAACAAGAAAATCTGGGACTAAATCTCATTACTCTTAATGTGCCACTGTAGGAGCTGCACATAACATTCAGATTCTGGGTCCTCTGGGCCCCGCCTAGTATCAGCCCCTTGCTCAACATCTATATTTTCTCTGGCTCCTGAGCCAAAGACCCAAGGGCCACGACACAGATTCCAGGTGAGAAAATAACCACATCTGAGATCCTCAAGTTGGAAACACAGGCACAAAGTAAGTTTACTGCATGCATGAAATAAGCACCGGTATTGGGTGGGCAGTGCCTCAGCCAGTAAAGATTACTAGGTCTGAAGTTTACCTTCAGGGATGCCCAATTCAGAAAGCAAAGTAGGGTCTCAGAAAATCTTAGGGAATGTTTCCAGTCACCAAAGCAACTGTATGAACAGCTGCTCGGACAAGCTGATCACAAAGAGAAACTCCAAGTGGAAAGAAACTGACAGGTCAAATGCATCGTGTCCACCCATCTCTGCAGTGTCTGCACCTCCCAAACCCCAGGCCACCAGCATTTTCACGGTCATGGTCCTCACCTCCATGCTCCCAGGTAATCCGTGGTATGGGTGAAAATGCCACAGCAGTGGCACACACCAGGATCAGGGCTGTGAGCAGTGCCCTCATGGAACCGTACATCTTCAACTGTGATGGGCCTTCAACAAGGCAGGGGCGTGGACAGCGGGGAGCTACGAGAGGAGGCGTGTCAGCAGGAGTGCTGCTCACAGCCACAGGCCTGGCACATCTGTTTGGAGCTGACCAGCAACAAGGTCCCCAAGAACCCACACCCACTCGTTAGTCAGTTGAGAAGTGCCCACTCTCTTTCTGCCTGGCTATCCAAAGTCACTCGTGATTCCCTATGGCCTGCAGAAGAAACAAAGGAAGAAAAAAAAAGAAAAGCAAGGTGATGCATCAGACAGAAAGCAATGTGCCACTCCAGCTTCTCAATATCCCCTCAGCTCTCCTTGGTCATCTCTATTGCCATTTCCTAAGAAGAAGGAGGCTCAGGGACATAGACAGAGGACACTTCTGGAGCCATAAGGCTTATTTAGTATCTTCCTCCATCACAACACAGTCAATCCACATCAGAGGGCAAACTTAACAGACTGCCTGACACAGGCTGTTGGGATGCAGGTAAAGGGGAGTAGCCCACTGCTTTCCACTTTACTATTTGTGGCTGAAGGATGCAAAAAACTGAGCTTATTTCCCCAAGATCTTGGCTTCTCAGCTCCTATAATGGCAATGAATAAAGACCAGAGTGCTGCAGATGTGACACACACCTGCTCAGGCATACTGGTGTACATCTGGACAAACGCAAACACATGTGCTGTACCTACAAATAGCTGCTGTGAGCACATGAACATTCACTTACAGGCAAGTTCAAGCCATGAAGGAGTTAGTGCCTTCGGGTAGGACCATACCTGCCCTAAGTGGTACCTATCGATCTTCTGCCTTTTCCCAAAAAGGGATGCTCAACTGTGCTTTACTGAATGCTAAGCAGTATCAGTATCAGAGTCATTATAAGAGTAGATCATGGGCCCAGGAAGGTAGTGTACAAGGCCTGACACTGCAGCTCCCATCCTTCCTTCCTGTATCAGGCAGGCCTAGAATCCCAGCAGGAGGCAGGGCTCTGTTCCTTCTGAGAGCACCTCTTCCACCCAGCACAGCCTGGCATACAGCTACACTATCTGCCACTTCACAGAGGAAGGATAGCCACAGGGTGGCAGCAGTGACTTAATATGGAACCAACATCAACACAGCCTGGATCCATCTTCCTGGTCCCTCCTCTTCCCCTCTCTGCTTCCTGTGCTAGCCAGACTACTCCACCATGTCCACAAGCAACAGTAGGCTGTCATGTTTCTATCTTGATGAAGAGCCCTGAATTCTATAGTGTCCTGAATCTATTTCCTTCATAGACTGGAATGTCCTAGGCCAGAGGCCTCTGTGTCTTTAACCATATAAAATAATATTGACCAAAGTGAATTTTAGAAAACGGAAAAAGGTGGGGTTTTTTCCTTTTTTGTTTTGTTTCTTGGTTTTTCCATCTTTATGGGTGGTAAGGATGTCGAAGAAATGGAGGGATAAAGGATAAACAAAACGCAACAATGGTATTCAATAGACACTGTACTAAAAATGAATTATACAAATTGTGGGTGGGGATGGGAGGGAAAATCTGGGAGAGAATGAAGGGGTAACACTGTCCAAAAGAAATGTACTCGTTATATACATAACATCATGGCACTCGATTCATATGAAGTTGTCAGCCCCTGTAAATCATCTTTGGAATAATAAAAAAGTAAAAGTCATCTCAAACTAAATTCCATTTGTGACTAACAGCAAAAAGAATGAGTCACCAGGGGCCGGGAGTTTGGCCTAGTGGTTAAAGTGCTTGCCTAGCATGCATGAAGACCTGGGTTCGATTCCTTGGTACCACATACATAGAAAAAAGCTGGAAGTGGTGCTGAGGCTCAAGTGGTAGAGCTCTAGCCTTGAGAAAGTCCAAGGACAATGCTCAGGCCCTGAGCTCAAGCCCAGGACTGGCAAAAAGAAAAAGAATGAGTCACCAGGACACATAGGAAAAGTATAACTTAGAAAGCAAAGCAAAGGGACCAGACATGACTCCACTCCAGAGAGTCTGTGGACCTGCACACTAACAATGTATCAGACATGAAAAGGGGTCCTGAAAGTTGAGAGGACAAGCCTACAGAGCCAAAGGACTCTAGTCTAGAACTTACTGCAGAATGGACCACTCCATGATAGGGCGGGGCCAGCACCTCCTGACAAGGACTTTCCTGACAGATTCCTTATAGATGACTTGCCAGTGGCCCTATGAAGGTCACTGGACATACACATCTGAAATCTGACATCCCCACATGCTGTCTCTCTCCAAATCCAAGCTGAGTAAGCCAAGTGTTCCTTAATAGCAGGATACAAACTTGGAGTGGAACAGGGCACGAGGCCCAGGGATTCGGATCATTTGGACTGCAGACCTGATTTCTCCAAGCTAGGATTCTCAGGGAAGTTACAGTTTGAGCTTTTAGCACTATCATCAACACAAGGAGTCTAAGCAGTCAATACCAGTAAGCTCTATTCCATCCAGGATTCCTTCTAACCTTCCTCTTACTCTTTAACACCACTGGCCTGGGGACTGACTCTAGCTCTCTCCTCCTTAAGTGTGGTCAACAGGCTGCACTCTTGCACGGTGCCTGCTTCCCTCTCCTGCGCTTCCCATTCAAAGTATCAGTCACGGTCGAGTTAATATTGCTAGGCCACATAGGCATGAAGTTCTCAGGTGGCAAGGGCCAAGTGACCACTGTGACTTACCTTCCAAAGCTGGACTCTCTCTGATGACTCTATGCCAATACTCCTGGAGTTCATTCTCCATGTGTCATGATAATCCCTAACCCTACATATTCTCCCTCCTTCCTAATCCCATACTCTTGACCTCCACATGGCTTCTGTTACCTGAGAGGGGAATGCCTGGCTTAAGCTATCTACTGGGCAGCCATGTCTGAAGCCAGCCTAGACTCCTTATGCTCCCTTCCTTGTGGCTGAAATCCCAGTGGCTCAGTTCCCAGGTCAGGACTACCAGAGATCCGCCCTCTGAAAAGCGGAGCTTCCACTCAGCTGGTCTTCACGTACCAGGTCTTAGGGAAAATGCAAACAGGAAGGACATTAATAACCACCTTTAAGGTGAGCAAAAGTTCAAGAGCAAAAGACCGTTCAGGAGAGTCCTCCGGTTTGCCTCAGCCTCTTGGGTAGCTGGTATGAGAGGTGCTATGGAGAATAGCTCTGCTGTTTCTTTATGTTTAAGCCAAACCAACTCACGTGCCATTACTAGCATACCATCGGTCATTGTAGTGAGTGAATGAGCATTATCAAGGCACTATAAACCAGGCAATGAGGCCTGGCTTGGTGGCTCACACCTGTAATCCTAGCTATTTTGGGGGCTGAGATCTGAAGATCACAGTTCAAAGTCAGCCCAGGCACAAAAGTCCATGAGACTCTTATCTCCAATTAACCACAAGAAAACTGGAAGTGGTGCTGTGGCTTAAGGGTGGGGCAGTAATTTTGAGCGGAAGAGCTCAGGGACAACGCTCAGGCCCAGAGTTCAAGCCCCACAACCGACCAAAAAAAAAGTAAAAACAATAAAAGGCAATGAGACAGCTTCCTTCCTATATGAGATAGGAAGGAGCACATCTAGAGTGTAAAGTGTAATCCTTTCTGCAGCTGGAAGCAGGGTTCCCTTTTTTCCATAGACTATTTCTTTGCAACATTTGCCATGCTTAACCCCAGATTTCCCACCATTCTAGTTTGTAAACAGGCAAATGATCCGCTAGCAAAATGTTGCAAACTCAAACCTCAACATGAGGATGGCACACTGTAACAAGTCCATTAATTCAGCTATGCTACCCATCTTCCTCACAGAACATAGAGGTGATCTATCTTCTGGACTTCCACACGTGGAAGAAAGAAAGAACTAACTGGGATGATAAGATCACAAGCTGAAGAGATGCCTGTCTGCCTGACTGGACTGCTGCACATGATGTAAGAAGGTATGTGGAAGTAAGAACGGGATCCGAGCAGATGTCTCTATCAGAAACACACAAGGGAAGTTGAGGCTGCAGGGAGGATTCAATAAGTTAACACTGCTGACTTTCTTACAAGAAACAGAGCCAGGAAGAAAATACCTGCTGCTATAAATATGGGAACCTCAATTCCAGGTGGGCCTGGGGCAGTCTGGGCTGAATCCAAACCTGCTTGCTTTGGTCAGAGCACCTTATCTTCAGACAATGAGACCCTAGGGAAACGTGGACAGTATCAGAACTAATTATGGGTTGAATGTCTTATGTAGATATTTGGGACCAGAAGTGGTTGGATTTTAAGCATGTTTAGATTTTAGAATGTTTCCATATATATAATGAGCTACATCTTGGGGAGGTATGGGCATCTAAACATGGAATAAAATCATGTTTTAAATGTATCTGGTATAAAAACCTGAAGGTAAATTTGTGGTGTGGAGTTGTTCATCGTTGTATCAATTGGAACTAAAAACATTTCATGTGGAGGTTTTAGATTAGAGCTGCTCAGCTTGTACTCAGGGACTCCTTTCTTCCTATTCTTAAGAGGTGACAGTTCTGTTTGACAAATCCAGCTGCTCAGAACAGAAAAGCCAACAATTGAAGACAGAGTGCACTCCAGTGAATTTATATACCCCCACCTGCCTGCCTAATGGCTTGCAGAGAATTCCCTTGTGACCTTTTCTCCTTGGGGTGCAAGCTGTTGGACTACTCATTGGCTTGAGAAAGTAGCCTCTGACCAAATCTTCAAGCTTGCCCTCCTAACCCCAAGGCTGTGCTATTTGGCCAGTCCCATACTTTGTGTCAGAATGTGAACACTTGCAGACAGGGCACTGTGTCATTAGAGCCTCGGTCCAGCAATAACTCCTCCATTAAGACTGTGTAAAAATGAACAAAAGGCTGGTAAACCAAATCAATAGGGAATGTCAGTATTGGCTCTTTTGTCTGTGAGGAAGAAATTAGCTGCCATACTCCAGTGTGAAACCAGAGCCACGCACTTCTGACTCTTCCAACTTCTAGGACACTGGCTTGTCCTGTCACTGACTCCAGGTTAACCCCAGAAACCCAAATGACACTAGAAGAGTTCCCAGATTGCAAAAAATTAGGTCTGTTGGTTGCATCTAATGAAAATAGTCCGAGAGAAGGCTCCCAAAGGCACATGCAGCAACATGGATGCATTTGTTTCACCTTAAAAATCGAGAATAGCTATGACTATGTATCTGTGTCTCATGCTTGTAATCCTTGTTACTCAGAAGGTGAGAATTAGAACCTCTCTGTGCCATGGTGTGGTCATTTTGCTTATCAACTAGTGCATGGATGAGTCCCTGCAAAGCATGACATTTCATCTACACACTCTGCAGTCTCACACACTTACCGTAAGGTCTCAGTGAAGTACTAACTCTCCATTTCCATCTGCCTCTTTTCCAAATGTCAGATCCCATTTTCCTGAGAAGGCTTTATGTGCTGCTCCAAAGGCCAGCTCACAGGGGCCAAGCAGGTCCCTCATCTGATCCCTTATCAACCACCCCAGGCTGGCCAGGCTAACATCACAGACATGCAAATTTTCCAAGGAAGAGGGCCACCTAATCCTTTTGCCTGAACCCCTTTACCTTCTTTGAAGATAACAGCAGAGTTTGGACTGGCTCAGAGTTCTGGAAAAGCTGGGTCTCCTCAATCATGTACACATCATCCTTGAGGTTCACAGCTTTGTGTAGGGTGCCCCTGTCTGCAAGGTCAAAACTGCAGGTCAGCGAGGCAGCTCAGAGGACAAACCAAGAACACTGACCTCAGAAGCCAAACTCTCCCTTCTGCATCCTCAAATCACTTACCCAGTAAGGGTGCTGAGACTAAAGGGACAACATTGCTTAAAAAGAAAGCCCTTGGCACATAACCACTTAGAAACTCCAGTTAACTTGTTATTTCAATTTTCTCGTGTCTTACTGTTATCCCACCATTGTTCATCAACAATGTCAACTCTGTGACATTGGAAGGTAGATTGTATGTGATGTGGTCTCTGGATTTCACTGGCTCTAATGCAAATTCCTCTTAAAAGGGACTCCAGGCTGTAGAGAGCAGGGCACACAGCTAGAGTGCTTCAGGCATGAGCTTAGTATTCTAGCAGTTGCCATAGCTGTAGTCTACTGTGTTTATTCAGAAATGCTGGTTCTAGAACATAGTGATGAGGGAGGCCTACCATCTGCACTTTAAGAAATGCAAACTTGATAAATGCATGTAATTTGTGCTGGTAAGGCAAGAGGTATTTTTTTTTACAGTATCTTAGAACATACAGGCCAGGAACTTAAAAGTTTTTTAAGTGCCCCACCTAACCTGATGGTTACAGAGACTTGGAATTCCAAGCGTAGAAAGCAAAAAATCCATCCATCCTGTCACAAACCAAAAGCTGTACACCAAGAGAGAAGCCAAGTCTACCTACAAAGGATTTGAGGTGAGCTTTCCTTTTCTCATTGAGGAACTGTGCCTGAAGACCTCAGCACCTACCTGTGCTGATAAACGTGATGTCGTAGAATTTCCTATCCAGAGCCTGGGTCCTGTCTACCACAATCTGGGTGTACTTTATGTCTTTTTTGATGAATTGAGGTTTGTTGTTTATTGGTGTTACTGCATCATCCATTAAAGGGTGGTCTCTGATGAACTTCAGGATATTGCTTGGTAAATTCAAAGAGCTGTTGTATTTGGTTTCGTGTGCCTCACTGTCAATGCACTGTGAAAGAAAAATGAGTAGTTACCATGCTAGCCCATTGGAGAGAGGTCAGGTGTAGCGCAGAATGTCTCCAAAAAAGACTGACAATGGAAACCTGAGATGACTTGTCCATAATATAAGAACACAATTTTGGAGGACATCTACAAGATAAAATCATGCATTTGAGACATAATAAGAAAAGTGTCTAGCAGTGAAAAAACTAAAAAAAAATCATCTGATAGCTATCTCATGAGACAAAAAGCAAGTCAGGCATTGCCGGAAAAACCATACGATTCCAAGTAGCATAAGAAATAATGGCAAGATGAGCTTTTTTGTTATTGTTTTTGTTTTTGTTCAAGCTTCCTGATATATAGAAACTAGAGCGCAGGAGCATCAAATAGCACATTTTATTGAATGCAATTTACACAGAAGAAAGAGGACAATGTCAGTGCAAGACATCCAGAGAGACAGAGCTTATCTGTCACAGAAAATGCTGTGAGGACCAGGTCAGAGCACATCCAAGAAGTACTCAAACACCCATTTACCACTTGGGGTACAGTAAGTGAGCAGCCAGATTGATATGGAATGCTTTATTCTTTTTACACAACATATACTACATTTAATAGGAAAAAAAAAAAAACCATGATGCTTATTGACTAGCAGACAGGATAACTCAAAGCAGTGCAAAAGCCTTTGCAGAGAAACTGTATGTTTCTTGACAGAAACTAGAAATGAAGTAGTTCTATTATTTAGCGTTACTTTCACAAGACAGCATAACACACCTCATTTGGCTGGAGTGTGGGGAGACATGTTACACAACACAAAAAGAAGAGAAGGACCAAGCTGGGCTCATGAGCCCTCAAGCCCAGCCAACAGTTTTTGGCAGAGAGAGATTTACATACAGATGACCCACCTACAGTGAGTTCTGCAACTAAAATGGCCAGCTGTGTAATGCACACACGGAATCTTTGCTTCTGTGAGGGGAGTGACCCAGGATGATTAGCACATCAAAGGGTAGCGCAGGGCCGGGGGTGGGGGGAATGAAAAAACCTTAACTACTGCTGATGTGTGTTCTGTTGATCCTTCAGGATTGATCTTGACAAACCTTTCACTGTAATTATTACTTCTTAACCTTCAGCTGTTAGATCATGGTTTGCTGTAGGATTTTTAAAGAACTCCAAACAATTGGATTGCGATTTCTCCACAGATTCTGGAGAAGAGATTCAATAAAACCCCACCCACTTCTATAGCTTGGGGAAAGTCTGAGAACAATGTTACAAACTACAAACTAATTAGTTGAGCTCTGCCTGCCAATGGGCTCCTGAGTCCTCCTGGACAGTCCTCCAAGAACTGTACTCTGGCATCTTCCTAGCCCCTCAACAGTGACTGTTGTAGCAGGAAAGGAAGGATTTCCAGACCTGCTGTCATGGGAAAATATCCAGGGTGGACAGGGAAGGGCTCATCTTGCATACTCTGGCAACACAGGGAATCTTTAACTTGTAAACAAACTCATATTCCACAGGCAATTCCGTGAAGAAGTAGGTCTTGTCATCCTTGCCCTTGAGACTGTCTGGAGTTTTCTGGATCACATCAGCAAAGACGAAGTTAGGCTCTGCAGAGAGGGGATCAGGCTGTCTTAGACACTGGACCATCCCTGTACTGAGAGCTGTGTCACTGCCACCTCCCAAGGATGTCCCAGTCAAACAGTGGAGCCTTAGGTGCTGGGAGCTTCTCAGCCAAGGTATCCAGAGTGTTTGTGCCATGTCACACACAAAGTTTAGAGTCTCGAATGATGACAGTGCCAAACCTGGCCATGTCTGTCTCACCCTCCTCAGCCTTAGAGAGATGGCTCTCCAAGACAGTTCCCAGAAGTACCCCAGAAGCCTATTGGAGTATCTCAGCTGGCAGACAGATCATATACTGCTCTAAATATATAACTTACATCACAGCTTCCAGAAGTAGGTTCCCCACTATGAGACAAGCTGGTTGTCCCTATGTATCAGGATATTCCTAGATCAATAGGAATCCCCATGGTCCCCCTGGCCACCCTCAAGGAGTACTCAGCCAGTAGGTGGTCTCTTCTCACTCATACCCCAATGTCAGCTAGACGTGAACTGTCTGCAGAGCTCAAGTCATCCTGATCCTATCTGGCTGGACCAAAATGATGCCACATCCCAATGTGATAAGTCATATTTCTCCATTTACCATCAAAATGTTTACAGGCTGGGAGATGAAAGGCCTGTGAACAGAGCACAAGACACCCTGGATTCCAGCTGGGACCCTTAGCTTTTACGCTGTTATCACCCCACTGGCTGCTGGATGACGGGGCCTTCTGGGTCAACCTGAGTGGAAGTGAAATGACCAGGTGCTTAGCTACCATGTTAGATTCACAGCATTTTACCATATAGCCAGGCAGTGTCATTCTCTGTCCGTAGAAAATATGGGGGAGAAATCCGGGAGATGACATATTGGTTTCCAAAAAAATTACTTGCTGTCCCTGAATAAAGCTTCCCATCTGCAGAGGAGAAAAAGAAAGGGAATCAAATCAGCACTTCTGTTGTGGTACCAAGAATGATTTCTTCACATCTCAATCAAGTCTCCCCCAATCCAGGAAAAGAAGAAACCTTCCAGACTCTCCATGCTAATTTGGCTCCCTGCATCTGTGTCTTCTTTGACAGGGATATTTCAGGATCTATACTGAGTTGTAAGTTAAAGAGCAGCAACTGAACACAACGTAAGTAGGAAATCCTGCATCCACTAAAATGAAAACAAGCACAGATGCTCCTGAATTTATCATAGTTTACGTGTAATAAAAAGAAATCTTACATTGAAAACACTGTGTGTAACTCAACACATTTAATACACCTCTTTTTTTTTTTGGTCACAGTCATGGGACTTGAACTCAGGACTGGGTGTGGTCTGTTAGTTTTTTGCTCAAGGATAATGATCTATCACTTTGCATATACCTCCATTTACAGTTTTCTGTTTATTGGAGATAAGATTCTCACAGACTTTCCTGCCTGGACTGGCTTTGAACTGCTATCCTCAGATCTCAGCCTCTTGAATAGCTAGGATTACAGGCATGAGTCAGTAGTACTAGGCTTACCTTCTTTTTCATGTAGACAGCATAGCTCACCCCACCTCTGTTAATGTGCTCAGAATACTTACACAAACCAGTAAGAAGACAGAATTGCCCTTACCCAAGGCCTGTCTTGTAATTAAATGCTGAATATCTGATGTAATGCACTGAATACTATTCTGAAAGTGTAGACTAAACAAGTGTATGCTGCACTAACTTTTTAACAAAGTTGAAAAAGTGTAAATAGAAGCATTGTAAATTGGGCATAGGAGTGTGTAACCATGATATGCATGGCTTAATCACTGCAGACGCCTGACACCACAACAGCTAACATAGAGCTCCATGGCTTGCTCACTTATCTCCCAAGTAGAAACCTATGAACAATATTTGTAACACTAATGGGTATCCAGCAGTGTACTACCAGAGTGGTAGCTTGTTATCCAATTGAACAATTATCCCAAACTCTTCCTAAGAAGTCTGTGGTGAGGAATATCCAGCTTCTGTAAGGACAGCTGGTGTTAAGACATGAGCAGGAAATACATGACTTGGGATGGATGCCAAGCATCTAGTGCAAGTCAGAACATGCACATAAGAACTTCAGGTGTGGGGGCCGGGAGTTTGGCCTAGTGGTTAAAGTGCTTGCCTAGCATGCATGAAGACCCGGGTTCGATTCCTCGGTACCACATACATAGAAAAAAGCCATAAGTGGTGCTGAGGCTCAAGTGGTAGAGCTCTAGCCTTGAGAAAGTCCAAGGACAGTGCTCAGGCCCTGAGCTCAAGCCCAGGACTGGCAAAAAAAAAAAAAAAAGAACTTCAGGTGTGAATGGAATTCTATGCTGCTGTCAGAAAGAATGACATTGCCCCATTTGTAAGGAAATGGAAAGACTTAGAAAAAATCATATTAAGGGAAGTAAGCCAGATTCAAAGGATCATAGGTTCAATGGTTTCCCTCATTTGTCATAATCAGTAGAAACCTTGGGCTCTCCTAGCAGAGATTTACCATAGAACAAAACCTAGATACATAAGGCCATATAGAATGACGCTAAATGAAAGGACCTCCAGGATATAGAAACATAAGCCATATAATGAATGATTGTTGTCCTTAATGTACTATGTTATCTCTCATCTCTTTTGCTGTCCCTTGGTTATCTCATATTGTTACAGTATTTCACCTTGTTATCTGATATATTGGATATATGCGTATTTGGTTATTTGAAATTGGATAGAGAAGGGGAAAAACAAGATGAGGGGCAGGGGTGGGGGGAGGGAAATGGGAACCAAGACATGAGAAAGGGTATCAATGGATGTGAAGTAATGCACCCTCTTTCTGGTGAATATAATGTAACCCTTCTATGAATTACAATAAAATACATGGAAAAAAAGGACTTCAGGTGTGAAGCAGCCTGAGTAGTAGGACTTACCAACCATGACAGATGTACAGCTACATGTAGGGCTGTAGGGACACCTTGCCCTGCCATCTTCATTCATCCCAGAAATGTAAAGGATGTTAAGTTCTACAATGGAATAAAGGGAAATGGCATCATAAGATACCCAATTATTCACTGTAACCATGTATCATTGTAGTATTTAACTTTATAGATTCCTTGCTCCTAGAAGACCAATAACATGGAGGATGGGGTGTTTCACCCCTTGAAGCCAGCTCACTCAGCTCAGAGTGTGCACCAGAGCCTCAGGCCCTGGCTGAGCTACCCAGGATAACAGTCTCAGCTTCCTAGAAATAGAGACAGAGAAGCCAAGGATTTGAGGTATGTCCCATCCATGTTACTCAGAGTAGTGAGTGGTCTCAGAAAAGCCACTGAATGGATAGAATAACAGGACATCCTGACCAAGAGCCCATCATAACCAGGCCATGTCCCAGCACACGGTTGTGACTGTCACTAGCTCACTTTTTAAATGCTCTTCTACTCAGAACTGTCATCCTTCCACTTGTAGCTTGTGCTGTGCCACAAGCCATGCCCTTGGCCAAGGACATTAAGGCTTAGATGAGTCACATGGCCTGCATGCTGTTTCCAATCCTGGTGAGGTTTTCTGAAGGGGCCTCAAGCTTCCCCAGTCCTCACACGGCTGACATGAGACAATCTAGGGGCTTTTGGATGGCGTTTGCTTTACATCTGCCCAGGGCTCCACTCTGCCTTAACTACTATGAAGGCTATGGTGAGCAGGACTGTAAATGTACCAGGTGGTCACGGATGGGCTAGAATGCGTTGGTCCCACATATCTAGAGGGAGCCTGTGCTGAGTGTCTGTGAGGAGAGAAACACTGTCAATAGCTAGCTACTGAAAAGCTCTCCATTTCTCTTTCTTCCTGACCGCCCCCACCTGCCAGTTCTATGGAGCTACGCCTGTGTATACCTATCTTCTTAGCTGAGTTATGTCTCTGTAGCATTAAGATAAAAGGCACACAATAAGTTTAATCCCAAACCGATACATTACAAAGGTTTGGAGACCCAAGAAAAAAATGAGTTGACCTCAAATTATCCTAGAGAAAACACTAGGGAAAAAAATGTACTTTACTGTCATTAAACACATAAAACATTCATTTGGTTACCAAACTGTCCTAGTGTACCTGACATAGAAGGTCTCTTGCCTTCTAAGGAAACATGACCTCCATTGCTTATACACAGAGCTGGAAGCCGCATTTTGAGGGACCCAGAACTCTAGAGAGAAGAGACTGGGGTGAGAGCAGCTGTGCTCCGCTATGCATCATAGAGGCTCATAGGGAAAACACACCATTCAGGAGCCCATACACCACTCTAAGGGGACTATTTGCTCTCCTCTGACATAGTCTCAAATTTGGAAAGATTCCTTTGGCTTGTTTTCAAACCAGTGGATGTATTTCATAATCAGCTCCATCCAGCAGGACAAAGGAAGGCTCTAGATCACTATCTGTCCTCCATATAATGGGGGCATTTAAACAATTCACTTTAAATGACTGCTATTGTAGAAGTGATATACAGAGCCATTACAGTTGCATGAGTCAGGAAACCAGTACATTCCTTTAGGACAATGTCACCTCTTCCCTTGCTCTCTCCCAGTTCTCTCTCCCATCCCCACCCACGTGTTGTATAGCTCATTTGTTGTGTAGCTCATTGTCGACATAGTGACTAGTGAGTAGCACTGCTATCTTTATTCACACTCTGTCCCTTCAATTCTGTGACGCTGGGGGAATTTTGAGTAGCTGGTTTGCTTCTCGTTAAAGTGCCTACCGCACGTCAGTTGCCACCAGTGCCCATTTTCCTTTCCAACCTTCAAGAAACACTTGGTTTAGAGTCAAATATTTTTTTAAAAAATATTTAAGATTTTTCAGCTTTGCAACTAGCCAAGAGTGGCTGAAATTCTACATAACTCAGCTGTCATGAGCAATAATCAGGTTTCTGATCCAAACCTTGGCACAGTCCCAGCCTTCAGGCTGCAGAAAGGACCAGAAGTCCTAAATTTCTGATTCCAGGAGTCATCAGAAATTGATTTCTACAGTAAAAAAAAAAAACAACCTTAAATATTTGCAACTAACAGAGCCTAGCAGCACCACTCAACTGCACCTCATGTGTAGCCAAATGCTGAAGATGCAGAACGTGTGAGGGTAGACAACGAAGGCATACATGTGAACTTTTGTAATTAGTAAAAACATATACCTCCTTTGATTTTCCCTTTCGAGCACATTCCGCTTTTTTTTTTTTTTTTTTTTTGCCAGTCCTGGGCTTGAGCTCAGGGCCTGAGCACTGTCCTTGGACTTTCTCAAGGCTAGAACTCTACCACTTGAGCCTCAGCACCACTTCCAGCTTTTTCTATATATGTGGTACCAAGGAATCGAACCCGGGTCTTCGTGCATGCTAGGCAAGCACTTTAACCACTAGGCAAAACTCCCAGCCCACATCCCGCTTTTTTGTCCTCAGAAACTTTCCAGTATACCTGTGAAGGAGGAATGAATGGGAGATTTTTTTAAAGCATACGATAGCACTCAAAGCCCAGAGGTTTCTGAACTGGGGTAAAACCTTAGATTGGGAAAGAAGGATGCAAGTCACCTGGGGCCTTTCTGAATATTTTGTGAATATCATATAAAAACAGTTGCACCGCAGAAACTAACATATTTAAAGTGGGGGGAGGGAAAACTTGCATCAAAACAAGTAAGTATGTTGGTGGTATGTAATTGTATGCAAACGTATTAACTGAAATATGATAGATTTAAGGGAGTTTTGCAATGACAAAATTCAGTAGAGATAAGCAGCAACTGAGTAGGATTTTTGACTATACTGACAGTTTCTTCAAATATCATGTAACCCTTTTACTAATTACAATAAAAAAAAGTAAAAAAAAAAAGAATAGCTGGATATTGGGCCCTTATGCTTCTCTCCTAAGGATATCCTCTTTTGTTCTCGCTGTGTGAATGTTTAGAGTGCTAGTAAATTAATCATGTCTAAGTGTAATTATTTGTCTTTCACTATACATTGTTTTTACTTGTACATTTATTGGTACATTCTAATGATTACAAATAAGGGAAACCATGCGGCTTAGGTTTCATTAGGTCTGGCTCACGTCACTTAGTTTTTTTTTTTTTTTTTTTCCTTTTCTTTCTTTTTTTCTCCCCTTCCTTTTGTTGTTCTTTTTTAATTTCTGTACATTTTGTCTTGTATTTAAGTTGATGTGATTTAGGGTGGGGAAGGGGAAGCAGAGAAATGGTGGTGGGACAAATGGAGAAGCAACTCAGCAGTGATACATACTCACTAGACCTTATGTTGTTAGACCTATACACATTGGAGGAAGGGAAAAACTGGGAAAAATGAGGGAGGAGGTGTGCTGTTCAAAATTAAATGTCCTCATTACCTGACTTTGTAATTATAAGCCCTCTGTATATATCACCTTTATAATAAATTTTTAAATTTTTACTTTATTATCAGGATGATGTATAGAGGAGTTTTGTTACATTTGCAAGATAGTGAGAACATTAATTCTTCAATAATGTTACCCCTTCCCAGGTTTTCTTTCACTTTTCCTCCCCCCACCATCCAAGTTGTAAAGTTCATTTCCAACATATTGTCATGTGAATATCACTGTTATACTTAAATTTTTTTTAGAAAACAGAACGTTATGGAAACAGTCCAACTGCTCTACAATGGTTGGGAGTCTTTATTTCCATTTCCAGCACAGGGAACAAGAAATGTTCTCTCCCTCTCCCTGTCTCTCTCCCCCTCCCCCCCCTCTCTCTCTGGCAAGATAAAACACATTCCCTTCAATACTAATAAATTAACTCTTTTTTATTTTTTTGCCAGTCCTGGGGCTTGAACTTAGAGCCTGAACACTGCCCTTGGGTTTTCTCAAGGCCAGTGCCCTAGCACTAGAGCCACAGCACCACTTCGGGCTTTTTTCTATGTATATGGTACCAAGGAATCGAACCCGGGTCTTCATGCATGCTAGGCAAGCACTCTACCACTAAGCCAACTCCCAGCCGTGATACATAAATGAAATCTTAACTAAAAAGAATAACATGCCAGGTGCAGTGACCCACTGCTGTAATCCTAGCCACCCAGAAGCTGTTTGCCCATACGACCCGTGTTTCTTACCTCTCAAGGCACACGCACGCGCGCACACACGATTTCCCTGAGTGGATCCTTGCGGTCCTGGGTTTCTTTTCTCCTCCGACCGCAAGGGGCAGTCAAGGTTTCGAGGCGAGCTAGCCGGCTCTCTCTCTGGTCTCCCTCCCAGGCCCCTCCTCCCGTTCACCGAGGTGCCTCTATGGTTCTTCCTGCCATTCGTCGGGAGGGGGCGCCACGCGCAGGCGCGAGTTGACGCTGAAAGGAGCGCAGAGGCAGAGGCAGTGGCAGCGGCGGGGGCGGTGGAGGCGGCTGTGGAGGCGGCGGCGGCAGTACCTTCCGGAAAGCCCGCTGGAGGTGCTTCAACGGCCGGTTGAGGGGTGACGGCGCTCGTCTCTCTGAACGGTGAGTAGGTGTCCGGCACGGGCGGGCTGATGTGCGGTCCTGGGGTCGCGAGGACCCCTCCGGTCTGAGGAGGTGGGCGCGGGCCCTGGCGGTGAGGCCGCAGGGGCTCGGAGCTCAGGGGCGCGAGTTGGGGTCCAGGACTGAGGTAGGAGCGCGGTGCGGAGGGGGCCGGGGAGGGCAGGGAGGCGGAGCCGCTGAGGCGCCAGGGTGCGGGGTCCAGCTTCGTCCCAGGACTTGAGGGAAGTCTGGCAGGTCAGTTACCCGGGAGAAAAAATCAAAGGCTCATTGCTTACCATGGTGCTCTGAGAACCTGGGCTTCTTGCAGGGGAAAGTCAGTTCCTGCATGGTTGACTATGGCCTGCAGCTGGTCCATGCTGGCCCTATAGTTAAAATGCACTAGCTGTAGGCTATCTCCCTGTGAGTCTTTGGCTCTGACTAAGTGGGATCCATTATGCTGTACTGAGGTCCACACAGTATCTGGTGGGCAGAAATTGGGTTGGAACAAAGAAAGGATATCAAAACTAGGTTGAAATGGTTAAGAGAAACATCTCTCATTTGAATTGGTTAAAAAACATAGAAATAGATATGAGCCTATTGTTCCCTTCTATAATCCTAGCTATTCAGAAGGCTGAGTCCTACATAATTATGAAAAATTATATATTATATATAATTGTATTGATGTAATAGATAATTATAGTTTACCATATATTTATCTATATATGTATAGTATAGTTATACATTTATATTTATATAAATATATATGTGTATATAGAAATATAAAGTATATATTTCTATAATACATAATCATATATACTGTTATTTATTGTATATTACATGTAATATAAATATATTTATTGCATTAATATAGTGGTTGTATTATATTATATAATTTTATGTATATATATAAATATACGTATATATTATGCATTTGTGGTAGAAGGGACTCAAATTCAAACCAAGGCTTCATGCATGCTAATTAAGCATTTCACTAATGAGTAACATATCCAGCCCTTTTGAAGGGAGCCCAAATGATGGCCTGAACTTGGGGCGTGGGCACAGTCCCTTAGCTTTTTTGCTCAAGAATGGTGCTCTATTATGGTGCCACAGCTCCACTTCTGGTTTTCTGCTGGTTAACTGGAGATAAAACTCTCAAAAACTTTCCTGCCCTGGCTGGCTTTGAATCTTGATCCTCAGATGTAGCCTCCTGATTCACTAGGAATACATTTGTGAAGCACTGGTACCAGTGCTAAAATATTGAGTAGTGGGGTGACAGCCACTCATTTATAGTTAAGATAGTGAAACAATGTGGACATTTGTGCATCTAATTAAGTATTTCTGGCAATAACCACTACTACTGAATCTTTGGAAGTTCTGCTGACAGATTTCGACATACTTCTGTTAAATCGATTGCCTGTGGGGAGGCCTTTAGGAAAGAAATGGTGTTAATTAAAACATATTTCACAATGTTTATAAGTGAAGAAAACCATACTGCCTTTTGTGATTCCTCCACCCGAACTGGTATATTTTGCCTGACTCTTCTTCTATACCATGTGTGCATCAAGGGTCACATCTAACAGCTCCCCTGCACACAGAGTCTTAATGTACCCCATCCAAACACAGATCCAGGGACAAGAACTCCAAGAGGTGGTGGAAGAATACTGATTGAAACTCTATGAAGGGTACTATCACAAAACTCAGGAAAACTAGCAAGAATAGGGCAAACTGAGTGATGAGGATTGGTGCCCATTTTTTATTCAGGATACCAGAAAACAGATCCTGAGGGAGGCTGTTGGAATTTCTATAGAAGCTTAAGTGTATAGGTTATTTTTTTAATGACATTTTCCCTGTAATTGTATTACAGGGGAAATGTAACTGCATTACAACGATTTCACAGAACAACAAATAAACAAATAAGCTTGGCGTTAGTGTTTATAATTATTTATTCTGTGTACCCTTTGCATTTCTTCTATCAAATAGAACCAAGATAACCATCATTTTGCTGCTGCACACAGCACGCCTTACAGGAATTTAACTATTGTAGCATAGCTTATTAGCTAACCTGTCATGTTGCAGTACACCAGAGCTGGTCCCAGGGGACCACTTCCATCTGAGTCAATGTAGTAGAGTCCTGAAGAGTCTTCTCGGTATTTATGGGCTTCACAAGACTGCTCATATAGAGCTGCAGAGAACACCATTGGTCATACAGAAGCCATCATTGGATGGATGGCTCCACTGTTAACTACGCAATATCCCATCTCCCCACCACATGATGCCATGCTGCACTGTTCTGCCTGAGTCTCAGCTTCCCCACATCACATCAGGCAGCTGAAGTTCTGAAGCACAGTTAGATATTAAGAGACATCTGCATGAAAACCATAAATTGGGATAATATATAGCCCTGCTGCTTAGACTTTGGCCAAATCTTTACCCTAAGGTTTCTGTGAAGTCCAGTCTCTTCCAAAAAAAAAGATTTACATGGTAAATTCTGACTGGGGATGGCGGAAAGCTGCTCCTGATGTGTTTAGTGGATAAGTTGCTCCCTCTAGTCTGCCGAGGGCTTCTCATGGAACCCACATCACTGGAGACTCTGGGATGTCTTCCCAAAACCCATACTAGCTGTCCTGGGATTCTGTGCCAAAAAAAAAAAAAGTGACTATGACTTTTTCTGACTATGACTTATGACTATCCATGCTCTTCTTTGACTTCAGTTTATGTGGACTAAAATTAACTCACATTCTTGAAGATGCAATATATTTCCCTAGGAGAAGAAACTAAAGAAAGCCGACACATAAAGTTCTTCCTCTAAAGATGCAGGGAGAGAAGAGGTGCTGGTCCTTATAAGAGCAGGACTTCGGTGTCACATTGCTCATACTTGCTAGTGACTAGTTGTGAATAAAGTCTTGTTAGTTTGAACATTGACCAGTAGCCTGGTCCCTGACAGCCCTGGCTCTGGTTTTGTGATCAAGCTGCAATACCCAGAGCAGCTGCTTCAGCTTCCTCCTCCCTCAAGCACAGCGTAGGTAGTAACTCTTCTCTCTTTTGAGTTTTAAGGATTTATGAAGCTAAAACATGCCAAGAACTAGAATCCTGCAGACATACTGAAACTTCTCAGCATATGTTAATTCTTATCATCACTACCAGCACCTAGGTTAAACAAGACCTGAAACTTTACCTGGTTTCTTGCTATCTAGAACTGCTACTAGGATAGTACCTAGCTGCTCACACATCATTTTACTTTGGAAGACAAAAATTCAGAGCTTTTTTTTTTTTTTGCTATAGCTCATTTTCCCTTTACCTGTTCTTTTTCTTTGGTGTTCTATATTTTGTATTATATATTATTGCAACCTGCTTTCACATTATTTGAAAATAAAATTAGTTTAAAAACATGCCAGACATTTACCCAACCATCCAGAAACAAGGACATACTAAACCCACTAGCACAACAATGTTCATTGCAGCACTATTCACCATAGCAAAGATATGGAACCAATCTAGATGTCCCTCAGTTGATGAGTGGATCAACAAGTTGTGGTATTTGTACACAATGGAATTCTATGCTGCTGTCAAAAAGAATGACATCGCCCCATTTGTTAGGAAATGGAAAGACTTAGAAAAAATCCTATTAAGTGAAGTAAGCCAGACTCAAAGGAACTTAGGCTCAATGGTTTCCCTCATTCGTCATAATCAGTAGAAACCTTGGGCTCTACTAGCAGAGATTTGCAGTAGAGCAAAATCTTGATACATAAGGCCATATAATGTGAAGCTAATTGAAAGGACCTCCAGGATATTGAAACAAAAGCCATATAATGAATGATTGTTGTCCTTAATGTACTATGTTGTCTCTCATCTCCTTTGCTGTCCCTTGGTTATCTCATATTGGTATAGTATCTCACTTTGTTATCTGATATATTGAATTTATTTGTATTTGGATATTTGAAATTTGATAGGGAAGGGGGGAAAACCAAGACGGGTGGGGGGTGTGGGGGGGGAGGGAAATGGGTACCAAGACATGTGAAAGGGTATCAATGTATGTGAATTAATGCACCTTCTATCTGGCAAATATCATGTAACCCTTTTACTAATTACAATAAAAAAAATATGGAAAGAAAAAAAAACATGCCAGACATTGGGGCCAGGAGTTTGGCCTAGTGCTAGAATGCTTGCCTAGTATGCATGAAGACCCAGGTTTGAATCCTTGGTATCTTATATAGAAAAAGCTAGAAGTGGTACTGTGGCTCAAGTGGTAGAGCTCTAGCCTTGAGAAAGCCCAAGGTAGTGCTCAGGCCATGAGTTCAAGCCCCAGGACTACCCAAAAAAAAAACCCATGCCAGACAAAGATGAATCTTTAGCTGGGCACTGGTGGCTCATGCCCATAATTCTAGCTACTCAAGAGGCTGAGATAGGAGGATCATACTTCAAAACCAGCTCTGGTAGACAAATCCTCAAGACTCTCATTTCAAGTTAACCAGAGAAAAGCCAGAAGTAGAAGTGTGACTCAAATGGTAGAATGCTAACGGACTTAGTAAGAAATAGGAGGCGCAAAACACAATCTCTAGTACCAGTACAAAAATAGATAATGAAGGGAAGGGAGGGAGAGAGGGAAAGGGAAGAAACATTGATTTCTAAAATACCATATTTTCTTGTTTTTTATGTCATTTAGTTAAAACACAGACATATGTACTACAGAATGACAGGCAATAGGAAAGAGAACAGTAACCAAAGTGCCATATGCCTCTTACAGGAATGGCAGGTGGCTCCTGTGTAGCCAGTATGGGTGCAGTCCCAGGAGAAGGTAGCCCACGACTGGGAACATTTACCCCCATGTTCACAATAGCTGGGCAAACACCTAAAGGAAGACAGATAAACACTGCTGTCTTTCAAATGCAGTCACAATAAAATGTGCTTGTCATGCTGGTTTGTTACAAGAAAGATGAAGGACAACAGTAAATAGAAATAACCCAACAGGACAGAGGCAGTTGGGTCTGCCCTTTGGTCTGTGAATATAACACATAACCAAGGTTAGAAAGCTTGGTTAAATGTAACATTTGTGATAGGTATATTTTCAATACTTCTCCTTGTATTAGTTCTGTTCATTTTTCACCAAAAAGCCTACAGCTTTGTTGCACATATATGAAGGGTAATAGTAGCTTTCAATGACCTCAGATAGACACAGAGTTACGTTTCCCTCCTGCCTAGGGCCCTCATCATGTGATACGGCAGAACTCCTCTCTCTCAGGTCCAGCACCGGCATCATCACAAAAACAGACGATGTGACCAGCTTTGACCAAGAGGGCCTTGCAACAACATCCACAACCACAACACAATGTTTAGTAATCAGACACAAGAAGGACAACATTCTTTTGTAAAAAGCTCAAATATGTTTTTGGCACATATGTTCCAGGAAATAACTTAGCTTAAAAACACATCAGCCTGCTATATATGTTATTTTCTAATTCCCTAGTACTTCCCAGGCTACTGGTTTTCATTCTTATCATGTCTATCAGGATTTTCAGTTCACACAAATTCACTCAGGTAAATGCAGCCTTATAAAGGATTTGGATTGATCCTTATTCCTTTGTGCTCCAATTCATCATTCAAATGGCTTTCACAACAACTGTTAGGAAAAAAAACCCTAAAACTCATCACATTATATATAATTAAGCACTGGACAACCAAATTTAGAATAATATAGAACAAAAGGCTGCTCTCTTGCTCACTAACACAAAGGTATGAATGCCCATACCAAGCCATCTATAAGCAAGCCCAAAGTGAATGGGAAATTTATGTAATTCTAAAATTTTATTCAAAATGAGAGATTCCCAGGAGCAAAATGAGTGACAGAGGAGAATGACCACCACGGGGCAAAGCTATCCAGGGAGCACCTGTTCTCTTCTGTCCTGCTGCCTGGAGACTAATCAGTGAGTCATCGGTACATAGAAATAAAACAAAGCAAAAAATATCAAGGGAAGGCAGGTAAAGTTGGGGAAAGGACCACCTGGCCTGTTTTAACATCTTCCCTCTAATACTGTACAGATTATACTCCTATTGAAATTGTTGGAGCCTTTAGCTTTGCTCTTTGAAAGCTATATGTGTGTGTATGTATTATGCATATGTGTATACAGATATGTGTATATCTATCTACACCTGTATTATGTGTATACATGCAAATGTAATTACATATGCATATACATATATACATATAGAAAAGTGGAAAATGTCAGCTACCGATAATAACTAAAAACGAGTAAACATGATTTTACCTTTTAAAAAAAGAAATATATATTCGATTTTAAATTTCTTACTGATTCTAGAAGACTGTCAGTTTTAAAATAGCCAATGTTGAAAGGATATTAAAAAATCTTCCTAGTAGGCTTAGCTTGGTCATAAGGTTCCTATTAGTCATGTCCAACTTAACTACAGAGCAGACACTAAACACACAGTTCTCATGCCTCCTCGGTCATTCTACTAGCATAGCTGTGAAAGGAACAGAAAAAAACATAAAACACAACAAAATAGCACAGAGAACTCTAGAAAGCCATTTAGTGCCAGTCATTTCATCCCTGTTTAGGTCTAGCCTAGCTTAGCTGTTTTCTATCATTTCTCTATCCCTATTCCATTGAGGACACAGAGGACATCCATTTTCCTAACCTGTGGAATACAACTGTTAGAAACACGATTTGCATCAGTAAGTACACAGGATGGCTGGTATTTTACAAAAACTAGGTTGCTTAAAGGCATAGAAATGGAAAATTCATGACTTTGTCTTCCAAGAAAATATTATAATTTGCAAGGCACAATATTAACATAAAATCAAAACAGTACATTAGTTTTCCATGATCAATGTTTAGATCTTAAAGTACTCCACTGTCCAGTGCTTCAAAGACCTGAGCCTGATGACTGCAGAAGGAGGTGAGGAAAGTTTGAAGGCCTGGGCCTAGTCAGGGATTTTCAGGGAATGTGTCCTGCAGAGTGGGGTGGGATCCAGTCTCTTGCTGTTCATGATTCTAAGGATGAGATACTCAAGGCATGCTGTTTTGCTGTTTCACCAAAGACCTCAGAGCAACTGTACCAAGAGACTCCAGATTGAAATCTCCAAAATAAATCTTTTGTCTTTATAAATGGATTAGCTCAGGAATAGTATCTCATTACAGTAATGGAGAACTAACAGTGTGAATGTACTTCCTTATTTGGCATAGCAGAAACAGAGGAAAGAAGGGATACACTTATCCAGCTGTTCATGTGCTTATGAACTAACTAAGTAGATTAAAAATTGAATTCAGACATGACAGCATTCTGAACCTGAATGGCTTACTTACCTGTCTATAATGCCACAGGAATCTATCTGAAGATCACTGAAACTCCCTACTGCTCCCTGCTGTATAGAGATAGGATCGACCGCTTTGTCACCAATAGAGATGAGTCTCAGACAGCCCTGGAACCCGCCCAGGGAGCTCCGGCATCCAGAGCCAGAGGCGTTTTCTGGACAGCCTAAATATTAAGACACAGGCAGAGGACAATCCACAAGCATGACCAGAACAAAAGCCCACACTATAAGGGAAGTGTCAGTGAAACTGCTCCTAGAACAACTCCTAAAATTAATTTAAAATAAAATAGATAATAGAACAGGCCCAAATTGCGCAAAAGACACCTAACTAACAGAGTTCATAAATTTCTATTTTGACCCATAAAACATTGTAAATGTACCAGTGGACCTCTCTCACAAGAAGAAAGCCACACTCTGGGACTGCTGGGCTAAAATACTGAAGATATCATATAGGTAGATCCTGTGGCCAGATAGTGCTGATTTATGCCTGCTGCCCTGTCATTATTACTGGTTATCATCTCTCTGTCTCAAAAATGTTGTGATTTGGCCTAAGTTTATAGTCACACTAACTGTAATAATAAGAAATACACATTTTGCCTTTATGGTGAAGTTGCATATTAAAACTGGTTTTAACTACACATACCTTTCTCATCCATGCCTCCAATTTTCTCTATTAGCCACCATGTAATCTCCTTTCTCTGCCCTTCCCCATGTCTTTTTATTCAGCATATGGGGATAGAAGGTGGAAGACCTAATCTGGGACTCCTCAAAGTCTGGACCTGGGAACTGTAACCCAATCATCAAGATAACACAAACAGCACATATTTAATATTACTTCTATAAATAATAAATGTATAGAGCATTATGAAAGATAAATTAGTTAAAGGTTCAGAATACTAGTTCTCCGGGGGCTGAGAAGCTCCGGAGGTATTGTAACAATAACTGTGAGTGAGCCCACAAACATCACTTCAGGAAACAAATGGTGATTTTTAAATTACATGCATATGGCCTATTTCCTGGTAATGATTCCTTTCACAGCAGCCGTGTTCATGTGACATGGCATATTCAGAACATGTAGAATGTTAAAATGTAAACGAGATTTGAAAAACATTTTTCTCCAGCATATTTTGTTTTGTATCATTAAACAGCAAAGAAAGAATTTCTTTCTTCTTCTTTTACCTTTTGGGGGGCAAGGAGCATGGCCTAGTGGTAGAGTGCTTGCCTGGTATGCACGAATCCCTGAGTTCGAGTCCTTGGTGTCACATACAAAGAAAAAACCAGAAGTGGTGCTGTGGCTCAAGTGGTAGAGCACTAGCCTTGAGGAAGCCCAAGGACAGTGCCCAGACCCTGAGTTCAAATGCCAGGACTGGCAAAAAAAACAAAAACAAAAACAGGTAACATGAGCCAGGAGTTTGGCCTAGTGGTAGAGTGCTTGCCTAGCATGCATGAAGATCCGGGTTTGATTCCTCGGTACCACATACATAGAAAAAAGCCGGAAGTGGTGTTAAGGCTCAAGTGGTAGAGCTCTAGCCTTGAGAAAGTCCAAGGACGGTGCTCAGGCCCTGAGCTCAAGCCCAGGACTGGCAAAAACAAAAAAGGTAACACTCTTGGTGCTTCAGTATCTTTTATATTTTCAGCTACTACTCTTGGAAAAATTCTCTATTTTTCATCAGAGCTATAAAAATCTATGATAAGTAGCAAAGATTAAAAATCTCTGGAGAGTCAGGTATGCACCATGTTCAACAAACAACTAGAGCAAGCAATACAATCTCTGAAATGAGTTGGCCACTCCAGGGACTTAAGAAATTAACAATCTGATTCATGATTTATGTACTTGTTGCCAATTCATAGTGAGTGCTTGTATTTTCTAGTTGGGTTATAAATCTATCTCTGCCAAGATTTTAGAGAGAAACAAAAATGAAGTGCAAAACAAGAATAATATCAGAAGGGCTTAGTCAAGATCAAGCATGTCTTATTATTCACAGGCCTATATTTCTACTTGACTGCCCCAAAGACAGAGAAATTCATGATCCTTAGAGGCTCCTACTCCCTGGCTGAACTAAAACCAAAGATCCACTGAGCAAGCAAAGCTTCATTTACTAGATACCAGAGGAGATGGTCAATTGTCATAGTAAAATGCATTGCTTAGTAGAAGTAGAGCAGAAAAAAATGTATTAATAGACAATCAAATCTTCTTCCTCCCCTGTATATATAATGCTTTTATGTGTAGACAATGGGAGTAGAATGATTCTTTCCTTTCCAACACTACAAATACTGAAGTCTTGGTTCTGTGAAGATGATGAGGGGTTAGAGGCAGCATCTCTAACCAGCTCCCAGGTGCAGCTAAACCTACTGGCTGGAAGTTATGTTTTGAGTAGCTGAACTCAAAGTAGAGTTGCTGCCAACATCCAGACTAAAATGACATCCATATTCAGCAAAAACACCAGTAATTAAGATGGTAAGGGTTATTTAGTATCAGGGTGGGCTGGGAGGTTGGCCTAGTGGTAGTAGAGTACTTGCCTAGCTTGCACAAGACCCAGGTTCGAGTCCTCGGTACCACATACAAGGAAAAAAAGCCAGAAATGGTGCTGTGGCTCAAGTGGTAGAGCTCTAGCCTTGATAAAGCCCAAGGACAGTGCGCAGGCCCTGAGTTCAAGGCCCAGGACTGGAAAAAAAGTATCAGGGAAGTTCTCTGTAACAGCATCATAAAAATTAGAAATGGAAAACAGTGGCCTTCAGTAATGCCTGCACATGGCAATAATCTGGACCAGTTACATATGAATCCCTGAAGGTAGAGTTCAGGCATCAGTATTTCTTCAGGAGGTCAACGTGAAGCTGTAGAATTGAGGATAAGTGCTATGGAGGAGGTTCAAAACCATTTCATTAGTAAGGCCGAACATACAGACTGTCATTTTAGGTAAAGATTGCTGTGCCCACTCGCCACTGCCAAGTGATTATCAATGAAGCGAAAAGTAATTCTTTAACATCAGTTTTAATTTCATTTAAAAATACCAGTTGCTATAAAATATAGGATCTGAAAAGATAAAGTTGATTCGAATATTTCCCGTGCCTTTCACTTACCTCCAAAATAGTAGGAATCACTGGGGCCCATCCATCCACGCAGGGCATGAAGGGCAGGGGCTGCATCGCCGTCCAGCTTCATGCTCAGCTGACTCCCATTAGCAGATAAGGACACTGAGTGCCACTGACCATCATTCAATCCACCCCCTGCTGATAACCAAAACCAATGACTCAGAATTCCGCTGACCTACACATGTCCCCCAAGAGGTGGGGGGGTGCAGATAAGTGGCAAACAGTGACAGCAGGTACGTGGCAAGCCTGTCTGCAAAGCCCACACAATACACTTAAAGTCCATTGGGTCAACTGGGTAAGGATATCATCTGAGGACACACAGAGACTTGTAGAATGTTTTTCCCTGGTGTTGTGTGCTCTAAGAAGGCAAAAAAGTAAGTATCCTTGTTTGTGTACTAGTAATTTTTATCTAAGAAGTTGTTTTTCATGTGAGTCAGGACAGGGGATAGATGTGTGGAATCCCTGACTTTCATCCACGGCTCTGGACTGGCCTGTGTGGTTCTTATAAATGTTCAAATAAAAATGTTAAGCCAGATGTTGGTGTGGCTGTAATCCTAGCTAATCTGGAGGCTGAGATCTGAGGATCATGGTTCAAAGCCAGCCAGGGAAGGAAAGTAAGTCTGAAGGCCTGTGAGGCTCTTATCTCCAATTAGCCACCAAAAGCTAGAAGAGGAACTATGCACCAAAGTGTTAAGAGTACTAGCCTTGAGTCCTATGTCCCATACTGTCCGTAGTATGAACACTAGTGAGGATATAAAGAGATGATGTTCAAGAGTCCCTACAGTCAGGCCTGCATCTTCAGGTGTTTCACATTTATCAAACAAGAGCCTACACAAATTAAGTGTCTCATTTTGAACTCTAACAATTATGTTTACATGTAACTAAGCTTCTGCACTCATATATGAGTCACATAGAATTGCCCATTTAGAAGGAAAAAGGAATATGAGTATCATATTTAGTGTTTCGTCTATTGTAACAGTTACAAATCTTAGGACAGAAGATGAGAATGATATGACTATGCAGAGTTCATGTGGTATCTCACCTGCGATGATGGTTTTCACTGGATGTCCACGTGGGGAGACATTCAGCTTGAGTTTCCCATCACTGAGAACAAGAACAAGATCTCCTGACCTATGAGCTAACTGACTTGTCAGCAACATCCCTGAGCTGTTCCATGTCCGGAACTGGAAAGCTATGGCCACCATGTCCTCTCCAATGGTGTGGGGCAGAGCCAGGTAACTTCTGGAGCTCAGAAAAGTCACAGGGACAGTTTGAGGTTGTGAACAGGAGAATGACACGTTTCCCTAAGAACACAGTGAAAGAGGACTTTAGGAAGAGCACAACTGACATCTCATTGTGATAACTGTTCTCCAAGGCTGAAAGCTTCTGATCACTTTCTAGCACAAGACTATTTGAAAAGGTGAACTTGAATCCAAGGCATCTCTCCTTCAAACCTGTTTCTGAATCTTAGATGTTTCCATCTCCTTTGTTTTTTGGTCCCTTTCACAGACCCAGTGCTGGTTTGGAGATGATAGATCCACAGAGTTCTTTTCTTGAGGTTCTAGCTCTCCTTAGGCACAGGAAACAAACCAGGATCATCTACTTCAGGAACTGCTCCTTACCTGCACTATATCATGACTTCATCATTCAAACAAGAGGTACATCTTCTCGGGTAGGAAGTGAAATATCTCAAGAAAAAGCTGATGGCATGGCAGAAGGCCAGAGTCTCCCTACCCTACCACTCAGGCAGCCCCTCCCGGGCAACCCTCATTACCCAGGAGGTCATGCAGCCTGGGGTCTTATCTTCAGCTTCACCAGAAGCTTTTATTTTCATATTATTGTGGCTTGGACTGTCTTGTTCTAGAAGCAAATTTCTTTTTATTCATAGTATTTCCAAAGGAAAAAGATGAATGAATTTCCAATGAAGTCCTCTAAAAGAACATTTCCCAGAACTGGGTAGATTTTTAATTTTTCAGATGGAAGAGGACATGCCTCAGAATTACCAACCTGCTCTAAAATATGACCAGAAAACCCCAAGAACTTAAAAGATTGCAAAGTTATCATAATCACATCATATCTGACATCTGTATATACAAAAATCATAAAGCAGAATATAGAAATTGATCTGTATCATATGTAATATAAAGCATAAAGCGTAAAGAAATTAAATCAGCAAAATCAACTTGTTTTACAGTAAAATACTTAAGGCCACATGAACCTTAGGGTTTCACAATCTTTCTGAGAGAAGATGGAAAACTCCAGAATTATAAAACGTATACAGCCTTATTAGCTATATACAAATAAGAACAGTTATACCCCAATATATCCTAAAATACTTCTCATACGATTGACAAATCCAGAATATTTGGACCATAAATGACAAATCATTATCTAATATAAAGTTTCCTCATAAATTGACAAGAAAATTGTCAAAAATAGGAAAATGCAGTAGTACTGTAAAAATCATTTTCAATTCTGGTATAAGAAATAACTTTTTAAAAACTATGCAAAATATAATCATGGATCCACTGTATAAAACATTACAAACTATGACATTCATGATCTAAAGGGCACAGGGAAGAGTGATAGAGTAATTCCATACATGATGGATACAATGATTCATACAATCCCTCTCCCTATGTTAATTGTAGGAATCTGGTGCACGCACACAATGAAACTGGATTCCACTTTGAAGAAGAAGACAATCCCATGTGAGGCTCAACCGGAAGGAAAGGAGTTATTCACAGAACAAATAAGGCAGAATTCCACATATGTGAGATGCAATCAAATTCACCACAGCTGAGAGAAAAATTCTAACTATCAGAAGTTGGAAGAAGTGGAAATGGAATCAGTGTAAAACTAACTGAATGTCCCAGTTACGAAGATTAAGTTCCAGAGACCGCTCAACAGTCTCGAGTTCATGGCAATGTATTATTGCACATATAATAATTTGCTGAGAAAGTGGAATGACTAGAAGACTTTGGTTAGATGTCTGGGTGTGGAAGCACATATCTGTACTCTTAGCTATTCAGGATATATACTTTAAGAGTATCGTGTTTGAAGACTACCCTGGGCAAAACCTTAGTAAGAACATCATTTAACAAACAAGCTGAGTGTGGGTTCACATCTGTAATCCCAGGTGTATAGGAGAGTAAGCAGGAGGATTGTGGACCACGACTGGCTGTCCCATGCAAAAATAAGAAACTATATTCAAAAAAGTAACTAAGGGACTGGGAGTCTGGCCTAGTGGTAGAGTGCTTACCTAGCATGCATGAAGACCTGGGTGCAATTCCTCAGTACCAAATACATAGACAAATCTGAAAATAGTGCTGTGGCTCAAGTGGTAGAGCTCTAGCCTTCAGAAAACCCAAGGACAACACTCAGGCTCTGAGTTCAAGCCCTAGGACTGGCAAAAAAAATGAGGAGGCATGATTCAAGTGTGAGAGCATCTGCCTAGCAAGTATGCGACCCTGAATTCAAGCCCAGCACTACATATACAAAAAACAAAAATAAAGCATAAATGTAAACTATACATGATTTGTACCTTTAGGAAAAACATGTAAAAAACTAAATTAATAAATCCAATTGCAGGTTTTCTATTAATCTCATATTTAGGCCTGCTTACCATGAAGAGAATCCGTGAACTGTGTTTCTTGGACAGATGAGTGATATCCACTCCATTATAGAAGAGATTTTCAAAACATCCATCAAAATTCTTGTGTGGAAATGTCGATGAATTCCCATGCTCAGGAATCCCTCCAAAGCTGATCTTAGAAAGAAAAACAATGGCATTAAATAATATTGTTTAATTATTTCCTATTATCAAGCTAACATGTTTCTGTTTACAAGTGTAGTGATAATTGGCCTCAATTTTTGTTTTGCATTGTTTTACACTGCTATGTTCATTGCAAATCAAGTTTTAAGATGCAACTTGTTACTGTCTTCACCATATGTACAATAGGGTTTCTTACTACAATTTGTCAGTCATGTGACTTATTTGTGGATGGTGTTTCATCTTTACTTCATATTTATGTTATCTTGATCAACATAAGAACATATCCTACTCCAATTACCTTTGGTTTTACAAACTTTCTAGCAACCAGGTTACAGGATATTGGCTTCTACCATAACATTATTAGGTCAGAGTAATTAAGCCACTGATGCGATGCTGTTATTCAAGAGCAAGCTCTGCCATTGGTCTCCTGTACTGTTGCCAGTGAACACTGAATGAAGCTCCCTGGTTTGCTTGATATGCCTGGTGCAATGCTAAGCAGGGGCATCAGAACAAGTCCTCCAACTCAGTATAGGGTGGTGATACATGAGCAATATGCTGACAGCTTTGGACCTTCAGAAACCCTAACTAATAGAGAATAGGTTTACGGAAATTTCTCTCCCTTGATTCTTAACAAATCATGTAAGATACATACTGATTGCGCCTGACCTCTCCAGTGTCACTTAGTCTGTTTAGGATGATCTGATGAAAGAAGGAATATTTATGACTTACAATCAAATTCCAAACGAAAAAGGAATTATCCAACTAGCTGTGGGTGGCTCATGCTGTAATGTTAGCTCCTCCCCAAGGCTGAGATCTGAGGACTGCAGTTCGAAGCCAGCCTGGGTAGGAAAGTCTGAGACTCATATCCCCAATTAACCACCAAAAAGCTGGAAGTAGAACTGTACCTCAGGTGGTAGTGTCAGCCTTGAGCAGAGGATCTAAAGGAACTCAGTGTGTAGGCCCTGAGTTCAGACAGCAGTACCAACACAAACACAGAGAGGGGGGGGAGGGAGGGAGAGAGAGGGAGAGAGAGACCTAGAATTGTCCAAAACAACATTACTTAAAATACTGCTTGTTGTATTGATTTCTTTTCATACATTAGCTTCTTAAACTAGGCACTTTAGGAGACAAGGAGATAGGGTCTTAATACATACTGATTGGCCTAAAATATCTTCTTAAAATATACTTAACAGTATATTTACTCACATCAAAAGACTAACATCTAGGGCTGGGAGTGTGGCCTAATGGTAAAGTGCTTGCCGTGCATGCACAAAGCCCTGGGTTCAGTCAGGCTGGAAGCGGTATTATGGCACAAGTGGCAGAACATTAGCCTTGAGCAAAACTTCTCAGTGCCTAGGCTCTGAGTTCAAGTGCCAGTACTGCCAAAAAAAAAAAAAGGCTAACATCTGTGCATGGTAAGACAGAGCAGTAGTGTGTTTGCACAATTATGAACCACGCCATGATCATATAGAGGCTTAAGACAGTTTGGCCTAGTGGTAGAGTGCTTGCCTAGCATGCACGAAGTCCCAGGTTGGATTCCTCGGTACCACATACATAGAAAAAAGCTGGAAGTGGTGCTGAGGCTCAAGTGGTAGAGCTCTAGCCTTGACAAAGTCCAAGGACTGCTCAGGCCCTGAGCTCAAGCCCAGGAGTGGCAAAAAAAAAAAAAGACAGGACAGACGGCTTGGACAAGGTAGTCTCTATAAGGATTCTCACTTAGTGATGCTGTGGCTGTGTAGATCTGTGTCACCACTGAAGTGGCCCATGTATATGTATCTCCCACTATGTGATGGCCATACAAGTAGCCCACCAGAGTCTGAATTTCTAGAGAAGGATGGGTATTGCTCTATGTAATACTATTTTCTCTAGGAGACTATATTTCATTTCTCTGATATAATCTGATACACTTAACAAGTAATTGTGCCACCTTATAATCAAGATCCAGATAGCTGGATCCTGGCTGTGCCTGGAAAAGCCGAGCGTGCTTGTCCACAGTGAGGCTGCCATGTGTGTTGTGTAGCTCCAGGAGAAGGGAATGCCAGTGCTGGTCATCCAGCAGGCTGCCCAGGCTGAGGACTGCTGTGCATCAAAGGAGGGCATGTTAGCCTCACCTGAAAAGAGAACTGTGGTTTCTAGTAAAGAATTCTAAGCCGGATGCAGTGGCTCACGCCTGTAATCCTAGCTACTCAGGAGGCTGAGATCTGAGGATCGTGGTTCAAAGCTAGCCTGAACACTAAAGACTGTGAGACTCTTATCTCTAACCACTAGAAAACCGGAAATGGCGCTGTGGCTCAAGGGGTAGATCAGTAGCCTTGAACTGAAGAGCTCAGGGATAGTGCCCAAGCCCAGAGTTCAAACCCCACGACCCACAGAAATAAATAAATAAATAAATAAATAAATAGAAGTCTATAATGTCTCACAATTACAGCTTGCTTATCATCTTCCATCTGAAGAAGTATTTAGCTAATTGTTTTATCTTAATCCTTTACTTTTTTTTTTGGCAGAACTGGAGTTTGAACTCAGTGCTGTAAGCACTCCTCCACTCAAGATTATCCCCCAAGCCTTTCTGGCTTTGGTTAATTTGGAAATAGTCTTGCATTTTACCCAGGATAGACCCCAGACCATGATTCTCCTACTTACATTTCTTTCCTTGTGAGGCTGGGACAACAGACATAAAGCACCCAGCTTTTTGTTGGGGTGGGTCTCATTTTTTTGTCAAAGCTGGCCTCAAACTATGATCCTTCCTATCTATCTCCATCTCTTTTCTTTGCCAGTTCTGGGCCTTGAACTGAGGGTCTGAATACTGTCCTTGGGCTTTCTCAGCTCTACCACTTGAGCCACAGCACCACTTCTGGCTTTTTTCTACACATATGGTACTGAGGACTCGAACCCAGGTCTTCGTGCATGCTAGGCAAGCACTCTACCAGTAGGCCAAACTCCTGGTCTCTATCTCCACCTCTTAAGTAGATGTACACTACCTGGATTAACCTTTATTTTGAACACAATCTACTTTTGACCTTGAATAATTTCTCTTTGGGCGTTTTGGAGGCAGAATCTTACCACATATTAGGCTGGCCTAAAACCCCTGATTTCTTCTTTCTCAGCTGCATCAGTGCTAGAATTATAGGTGTGTGCCACTCGGTCTGCCATTCCTTTGTATTATTATTATCGTTATTCATTGTATTTTCATCTAAGTTGAAACTCTTTTCTTCTTATGACCCTATTACTAGTAGTATCTCAAAATTTTACAATGATACATTTGTGTCTTTATAACATTATCAGCAGCTACGATTGATCAGCTAATGAGGTTCCTATACAATTCAACTGTGGAGACATACAGTTCAGATACAAACATGTTCATGTTACTAGTCCTCAACTGTATGGCAACCTTTGTTCCCCTGAACTGCAGATGCTGTTTCTATAAAGGACTCCGCACAACTATTTGTAAAGCCTCCCTTCACTTTTCATGGATTTAGTTTCAGGAAGAAGTCACTATTTACTGAAAATTTAAGCATAAAATACATTCATCTAAATAATGGTGTTTTCTGAAACACTTCCATGACATTTCTACCTGAATTGAGAGACAGGACGAGTTTTCCTTGAGCTAATTCCAGGATGGAAACACTTGCCATTTCGTCCTTGCCTATGCAGCAGAATCCCATCACGCTTTCTGGATTTAAATTTCAGAGAAAGGACTTCCTTTGTTGGACGTGTGGATTTCTGATGAAAGGTATACAGCAAAGAACTTTTCCCATCAAAATGAACCACTTCTGAGTCTACAATGAAAGACACAAACATGTGACTGATAAGACACTTGTGTTGGGTGCACTGGAATGTGTAAGTGGTCACCGGAATGTACACACAAAGCATATTCCTTCCTCACTGCCACCCACATCCACTCCAAGATGCCTTCTCTGCACCTTCCCTAAAGTATGTCAGTGAGCACGTGCATGGCTTCTGTGTCCACATGGACCCCTTGTTTCAGACTTTTCCCATCTAGGAAACACGAGATCAACCACGAGCAGTCTTTAGCACTCCGGCACAGTGTCCCTGTGGTCCAGTGAGTCCGCATTACTGCTTAGCTGAAAGGCTACAGCAGCTTACTTACACCCGCTTACTTACACCCGCTGGCAAACGGAGTCACGAAAAGAAAGAGGACATCTCTCAAAACTCAGCATTACCATAATACATTTTCAAAAAGATTTGCATTGCTTATGAAAAATCCCTTATTTTTTTCATATCTCACAAATTAAAAAGACACAGCAGCTGTCCTTAAAAGAGCATGAAAACAGAAAAGAAAGCAATAACATATCAAGCTCACATCTTCCTAGCCAATAGTATATATTGCTTATTTTTATTTAATATTTTTGTGCTAGGGAGGCAGAAACAAGAGCCTTGTGCACACTAGGCAAACAGTCTGTCGCTAAGCTACACCCATAGACCTAATGTTCTTTCATTTCCTAGAAAGTTATGCTTACCATACACATACATTTCATTAAAGTAGCTGTACAGAGGGATTTCAAATCAGCATACCAATTTATGAGTATAATGCAGATTGTTACTGTATTCTCAATCTGTCCTCGAACCCATATCCTCATTCATGTATTACCCTCATGGGTAATGAGATTACAAGCATACAATACTATACCCAGGTATTTATATTCTTTCTTCTACTAAATCTAGTGTATTGGTGATGTTTCCTATTCAATTTGGTATTGTTTGTTTATTTTACCAGTCCTGGAGGGTCTGAGCACCGTTCTTGGGCTTTCTCAAGGCTAGAGCTTTACCATTTGAGCCACAGCACCACTTCTGGCTTCTTCTATGTATGTGGTACTGAGGAACCAAACCCGAGTCTTCGTGCATGCTAGGCAAGCACTCTACCACTAGGCCAAACTCCCAGCCTTTTTAAATTCTTTTTTTTTTTTTTGCCAGTCCTGGGACTTGAACTCAGGGTCTGAGCACTGTTCTTAAGCTTTCTCAAAGCTAGTGCTCTACCACTACCACTTCCAATTTTTTCTATGTATGTGGTACCGAGGAACTGAACCCAGGTCTTCGTGCATGTTAGGCAAGCACTCTACCACTAGGCCATGCTCCTGGTTCTCCTGCATACTTTTTAACTTTTGATTTATTGAACTTTTAATTTCTAAGATTGCAATTTTTTTAGAATCTGTTTCATGGCTGAATCTCAAACCTAAGTTGTTAAATTTCCTACCATAAAGAATGGTTCTACTTGAATAGCTGGAAAGGGCCGAAAGGCTAGGTTTTTACAACACATGTATGCTGACCTCAGGCCACAGTAAAACCACTTATGATATGCACATCCATACACTTCAACACGCATCCCGATCCTACCCTTGGGGTTCCAGGCCAAGGGCAGGAAGCGCAGGAACCTGGCTTCGAAGGGCGGCTGGAGACTGTGATGTACCACGCTGTCTGCATTGGTGTTCCCCGGGAATCCCTGGAAGAATCAATCATCTGCTGGAAACTGCCTCCACCTCTCTGAGCAATGCGCCTTGTTCTGCTGGGTAACTGGCACAGGCTGGCTTCCTTAAGTAAACCACTGCTGTTTATTCAGATGTGATGACTGCTTCCTTCAGCACCTATACGCATCAACATGCTGTTCTTAAAGGCTAGCTCACTCCCTAAATCCTTTCCCTCAACTCTAAGCAGTGTCAGGAAACCAGAAACGCAAAGAATTCTTAATGCTAGCTCTGGCATTAACCCCAGTCCAGGGCCAATGAGGATAAAAGACACAGGGCCCTAACTATAGCTCTCAATGACTAGCTTTTGTACCTTTTTCTTTTTCTTTTGCCAGTCCTGGGGCTAGAACTCAGGGCCTGGGCACTGTCTTTGAGCACTTTTGTTGAGGGCTAGTGTTCTACCAGTTGAGCCACAGAGCTATGTCTGGCTTTTTCTGTGTATGTGGTACCAAGGAATCAAACCTAAGGCTTCGTATATGCTGGGCAAGCATTCTACCACTAGGCCATGCTTCCAGCCCTGTACCTGTACTTTTTAAAGATCAAATATAAGCATTGAATATTTTTGGAATAACACTTTTATAAAGTACCGTGTCAAGTTACAAGCTTTTACTATTCAGTTTTACCTTCTGGTAGAAATATTAACCCAAAAAAGAAGACAGATATCCTTTGCTGTAGGAAATTGATAGTCTAGGTTTCTTAACACTATTTCCTTCCCAGTTAGAAGCAACATATTTTATATGACATTTGGAAACTTAATTTTTGTAGTAAAGGGCCATTTTCACTCAGAATACGATCATGCCTCTATACACTTGTTTGTCCCCTCACAATAACATAGTAGGTATTGTTTTAAGTTTCATTTTTATTTTTGACACAGAATCCCCCTCTGTAGTCCAGCCTGGCCTCTGATTTTGTTTTGGGTTTTTTTTTTCTGTTTTGTTTTGTTTTGTTTTTTGGTCAATCGTGGGTCTTGAATTCTGGGCCTGGGCACTGTCCCTGAGCTCTTCAGTTCAAGGCTACCGCCCTACCCCTTGAGCCACCAGGCCACTTCTTGTTTTCTGGTGGCTACCTGTACATAAGTTTTGTGGACTTTAGTGCCTGGGATGACTCTGAACCATGATCCTCAGATCTCAGCCTCCTGAGTAACTAGGATTACAGGAGTGAGCCACCGCACCCGGCTTCAGCCTGGCCTCTGTATCTGTTTGGCCTTGAACTCATGATCCTTCTGTCTCTGTACCTTGAGTGCTGGGTTTGCATCATCATGCCCAGCTGGGTGTGTTCTGTTCCCCTCAGCACAGGCTTTTTCCAGGTGTGTTTGCCTAAGATTCTGGGGGGAGGGGGAGGGCTTATCTAGTCAGCTCATTAGATCCAAATAACAACTTGAAAGATTATATGGAAGCTCTAGGGTGAAAAAGACTGAAAAAAAGCCACATGCCAAAGACAAGGCTCATGTGTTTGTCAGACACATGACCTTGAGTCAGCCATGAAAAGTCATACATGAGGCTGGCTCTTGAGTTGAAAATGGCTCATAAGTTGAAAACGGCATCTAGGGATGGTTCTCATTTCCCTCAGAACTGATAAGAGTGACTTCATAATGCCTAAACACTATGCCACACAAATGCCTATTGTATGGGAATTCTATAGGAACTTTGAGTTTGGTTATATTCTACAGAGAAGATGCTCCCAAATATGGTCCCTTCATAATAATCTGGGAGCCAGGTACCACCTGAGCAAGCATCATGTCCTAAATTTAAAGCTTCAGTACTGATCAAAAATAAACTAAAGGGGCTGGGAGTTTAGCCTAGTGGCAGGAGTGCTTGCCTGGCATGCACAAAGACCTAGTTTGATTCCTCGGTACCACATACGTAGGAAAAAGTCAGACGGTGCTGTGGCTCAAGTGGTAGCGCTCTAGCCTTGAGAAAGCCCAAGGACAGTGCTTAGGCCCTGAGTTCAAGGCACAGGACTGGCAACAAAAAAAAACAAAAACAGTGGGGTACCCCAATGGCTCATGCCTGTGATTCTAGCTACTTAGGAGGCTGGATCTAAGAGTCACAGCTCAAAGTCTGAGCAGGAAAGCCTGAGACTCCAGAAGTGGAGCTGTGGCTCAAGTGGTAGAGAGCTAAGCCTTCAACCATAAAAGCTCAAAGACAGTGTCTGGACCTTGAGTTCAAGTCCCACACGAGTGCACGTACACACACACACACACACACAAGCCTAGGCTGGAGTACTGGTCATCATTTTAGGTGTGTTGTCACAGAGGAACTAACTGAGCATACTCATGGGCTGGGGGTGGAGGAGTGGGTTAGGAGGGAGGGGCAGTCCCCAAGGCTTCAGTCCGTTTTCCTTAGTTTTACCTAGAATGCCTTTTCTGGTTGCTAACTGGGCTTTGCTCCTTTCAGTGTTACAGACTATGTGTTTAGTTCTGTAAATCATTTGATAGATTACTGAATCTATGATAGTCTCATAACCCTTCTACGCATTAGTCCACTCTCCGGAGCAAGAAATCAGAGATGAATTCACCAGAACAAGAAATCCCTTTATGAAAACTCAAGTACCAATCTTACTCTACTTAACCCAGTAACAATAACCACAAGACAGAAGCAGACTCTGGGCATGCGTACATGTCCCAGGATAAAAGGCAGTCTATGTGCTGACTTTCTCAAAGCTCCATAGGCTAGTGCATTGCTTTTTTTTTTTTTAACATGACATTAGTAATTATGCTCAAAATAAGATATAATGAAAATAAACATATTAATACTTTCATTAACTGTGACATTTCTGTATACAAATATAGGCTAAGTAAGGTAAAAGTAATTCTACCATATGCTGTGCTTTAAAGGTATGGCTGCCATCTATTTAAAAAAAAAACTATTTCTAAGTGGTAATCACAGTTCTGCACTCAAAGAAAATATTAAACAAGATTAATCCCAATATATTTAAAATGTCTCAAGATTAGACATGAGAAAGGGTATCAATATGTGTGAAGTAATGCACCTTCTATCTGGTGAATATAATGTAGCCCTTCTATTAATTACAATAAAAATATATGGAAAAAAAGAAAAATAAAAAAAAAGTTGGTCTCATAGTAACTGAGAGTAAAATAATGGTTACATAGCCTTCAGAGCCTGGGAAAATAAGTAGGAAGGGGAGGGTAAAAGCTATTATTTAATAGGTACAAATCACAATAAATTATAATTAGCCAGGACACGTAAGTTCTGATTTTCTAGAGAACAACAGGCTGGCTGCACTAATGCATATTTATTTTCTTTTCTATTTTTTGTCGGTCGTGGGACTTGAACTCTGGGCCTGGACGCTGTCCCTGAGCTCTTCAGTTCAAGACTAATGCCCTACCCCTTGAGCCACAGCACCACTTTTGGTTTTCTAGTGGTTAATTGGAGGTAAGAGTCTCATGGACTTTAGTGCCAGGGCTGGCTTTGAAATGGTCCTCAGATCTCAGCCTCCTGAGTAGCTAGGATTACAGGCATGAGCCACTGCGCCTAGCGACCAATATATATTTTAAGATAGCTACAAGAGAGGATTTTGAATGTTTTGCTACAGAGATGATATTAGAAATGATTTGTATGCTTTTACCCTTTATCGCCATTATGCAGTCCATACATATCTGAAAATTTCACACTGCATTCCATAATATGTACAATTACTATGTGCTGATAAAATGATATTAAACTTAAAAGAATTTTAAGGGGCTGGGAGCATGGTACAGTGCACATCTAGCATGCACAAATCCCTGGGTCCGATTCCTCAGTACCACATATTCAGAAAAAGCTGGAAGTGGTGCTGTGGTTCAAGAGGCAGAGCACTAGCCTTGAGCAAAAATGTCCAAGGAGAGTGCCCAGGCTCTAAGTTCAAGCCCCACGACTGGCAAAAAGAAAGAAAAAAAGTCATCATACCATTTCAAAAAAATGAAAGGAAGGAGAAAAGAAGGGATGAGAAGAAGAAAAGGAGGGAAGAAAGAAGATATGAATGTGGGAAGAAGAAGCCAAAGAGAAAAGGAAAGAGGGAGGCAGGAAGGCTGTAAAGTTATCAAAACCAAATTTATAATTACTGAGGATATCACCAGTACATTGCAAGTTAAATTATACTAAAACAGCTTTTCCATCTCAAAATGTTCCTTGTTTTCTAGTTATCTGAGGGTCATCATGACATTGAAATCTTTACTTACTCAGGCTGGAATCTTTTACTTCTTTTCAAGCCCCATTTCTTTTTTTTCTTTTTTTTAATATTTTTATTGTAATTAATAGAAGGGTTACATGATATTTGCCAGATAGAAGGTGTATTAATTCCCATACATTGATACCCTTTCACATGTCTTGATCCCCATTTCCCTCCCCCCCACTCCCACCCCTCATCTTGTTTTCCCCCTTCCCTATCCAATTTCAAATAACCAAAATACAAATATATCCAATATATCAGGTAACAAAGTGAGATACTGTAATGAGATAACCAAGGGACAGCAAAAGAGATGAGAGATAACATAGTACATTAAGGACAACAATCATTCATTATATGGCTTTTGTTTCTATATCCTAGAGGTCCTTTCATTTAGCGTCATACTATATGGCCTTATGTATCAAGGTTTTGCTCTATTGCAAATCTCTGCTAGGAGAGTCCAAGGTTTCTACTGATTATGACAAATGGGGGAAACCATTGAGCCTATGTTCCTTTGAGTCTAGCTTACTTCACTTAATATGATTTTTTCTAAGTCTTTCCATTTCCTTACAAATGGGGCAATGTCGTTCTTTCTGACAGCAGCATAGAATCCATTGTGTATAAATACCACATCTTGTTGATCTGTATACAGAAATGTTCCTACCCTTTGTAGACTGTTTTGATCGTGTCCACAGATGGATGATTGCAGCAGCAGCTGTGTAGGCCCTGCAGTGAGGGGGAGGCAGACTGGTGGGTTGCTGCCCTAAGTAATCTTATGTCCTGCACCTCATATTCCCTTCCCAGACCAACTGATGCAGAGTCACAAAAGTCACACAAGTGAGAAAAAAAATAGGCAAACACTTTCTGTGACCAGTGTTCTGCTTTGCCTGGGCTCTTCTGCAGGTACAACATAAACCACATGAAAAGACCGTGCTAAGCAGTTCTACCCCCCAAATACTTCTAACAGGGCTGTGGCCTTACCATTTTTCACTTTATTGTTCAACTGTCTCTTTTCTGAGTAGTTTCTGAAGATTCTTATACAGCATATATATATGTATGTATGTATATATATATATATATATATACAGGATATATACAGCATCAACATGTACTAGAGTGTGAGCAAGTGAGTAATTTATCCATCTCTTATGTTTGTAATGTCAGCTTCTTCAAACTTCCTAAGCAGGACTTATTCCAAGTTAGATGAACTCAGGAATGTATTGTCTCCGTTACATTTCTAGATCACTGAGCTCTTTTTATTTTCTTCAAACAACTATAGCTGCTTTTGGAGGATAATGATTTTTTTTAGGAGAAGCACTTTTGACTATTAACTTTTAGTTTAAGCACTCATTTCAAATCCTATAGAGGTACTAGAAGGTATAGGCCCTGTTCCTTTATCTCCAAAAAGCTCTCTCATTTATTCTTTTGACATTAACAAGTACTGATAATGCTTTAGGGGTGGTAGATGTCTGAAGGCCAGGATGGAATTTTCCATCACTTTCCATTAAGCACAGCAGCAGTTCGGTCTTCCCCTGCTACCCTGCCCTGGCCTGCTTCCCACCATGACACTTCCTCATATACCTGCTCTCAGTCCTTCATGGGTCTGTGTACACATTCCAAATTGCAAGATGGATCCATGAGGAGAACCTAAGATACCACCCAAGCTACCCACAGGCCCCTGTAACTATGGCAAGACAGTGAGGGGGTAGACGAAGTATGGGAAGCGAGAACCAGTTAAGCTGCTACCTAACACCCTTGCCTGGGCTGTGCCCTGGCTTCCTGGCCACTGACCGAGGAGGTAGCAATGGCATTCAGAAACAATGGGGTCCTCAGGGCCTTCTATGCATATTTGAAATTTGCATAAATTGAGTAGGACAATGATAGATGATTTAAAGAAAAACAATTTCTTAACTTGGAAAATCTAATTCAGAGTTCTAGATTGTGTCTAAATCTTTTAACTTACTTGAACTTCTAATTTTTCTGGGCAAGTTTGGAAGTGACAGTGATTGCCCTGACTCCCTTTTCCCACACCAACCCCAGAAAAGATGCTACTGTGTTTCATGAACTGTGTGCACATTGGTGCCAGGGACAAGGACTCATCGAACAAAGCAAGAGAAGAAGAATGAAAGAAGCAACAAGGGTGGAAAATGGAAGCATAATTTTTCTGACAACAGGAATAAATGCACTTGAGTTTGAAAAGTCATAGGGGCTGGAGGTTCCAGAGCTCAGCCTTCCACATGTAGGGGGATACCATGGAGGAATGAGCCTCCCATTAGTTAACAAAACCAGCTCCCTTTCTCTAACATGTGCAGAACTAAGGCTAGCTGGTGTATTCAGAACTGTACTCTGAAATATTAAGAGGGTAGCCTACCGCTCTTGCTCTGAGCAAGGAAAGAGTGGTGATACAAAGATGATCGTACTGGCAGAAAATGGTATTTTAATTCCAAATATATGTAGATTGAGAAAGCTACATGATTTGCTAGAATCTTTCTAAAAATGCTTCTTTGGCTTCCGGATATCAAATAAGGAATGAAGAGGCAGTTTCTGGGATCATCTGCATGACTCCTAGTAGCTCACCTCATCTCATTTCCAGTTACCTTGGTGCTCACAAAGCATCTAACCACTGTGACACACAAAAGCCATTATATTAAAAAAAGGGGGGGGGGCTACGATGAGAATCTTGGACTACACTGATCCAAGTCAAAGAAGATTCTAGTGTATCTTTTAAAATAAATAGAAAATGTTAAGACCAAAAACACATGCAGGTATCCAGAAATGCACAGGTGAATACACAACTAAACCTCCATGCAAGGACATCTCCCAAGTTCTACTTCCATTACAATTTACTAAGACGTTCTTGCAACATACCTTTAATTTGTCATTTTTAAGTTTTAATAAGACAATTTTTTACACTGCCTACTATCAACTCTTTTACTCTATGAAGAGAATTAGTTTGACTTTTGTCATAAGCAGTAGAAACTTTGGGCTCTCCTAGCAGAGATTTACAATAGAACAAAACCTAGATACATAAGGCCATATAGTATGATGCTAAATGAAAGGACCTCCAGGATATAGAAACAAAAGCCATATAATGAGCAATTGTTGTCCTTAATGTACTATGTAATCTCTCATCTCTTTTGCTGTCCCTTGGTTATCTCATATTGTTACAGTATTTCTCCTTGTTATCTGATATACTGTATATATACGTATTTGGTTATTTGAAATCGGATAGGGAAGGGGGGAAAACAAGATGAGGGGTGGGGGTGGGGGGAGGGAAATGGGGACCAAGACATGAGAAAGGGTATCAATGTTTGTGAAGTAATGCACCTTCTATCTGGTGAATATAATGTAACCCTTTTATTAATTACAATAAAAAATATATGGAAAAAAATTTTAAAATATGCTACTGATAATTTAAGATAATTTAAAGTAGCCACAATGCCTAGGAGTCCCAAAGTGAAGTACATATAGCCCAGGAATGAAAAGTGCTCCACAAAGACCAGTGTTCATGTTAAGGCAAGACTTGTGTCCCTGATCTCTTACAAACTTCCCTAATCAGAGATCACAGAAGGATGATAACAGAAGTTTACTTGCTGAGACAATACCAATGCAACACAAACTGCTGTTTATCAGAATCAAAGTACAATAGGCTGAATGTGAATAACTCATCATTTAGACATCATTCTATGTAAAGAGCTAATTAGAAGTCATTCAGTATTCTGTACATTATTAAATTTTTCTGCCTTACTTTTTTCATAAATCAAGTATAAACAGAGTATTTTTGCCAGTCCTGGGCTTGAGCACTGTCCTTGGACTTTCTCAAGGCTAGAGCTCTACCACTTGAGCCTCAGCACCATTTCTAACTTTTTTTTCTATGTATGTGGTACTGAGGACTCGAATCCGGGCCTTTGTACATGCTAGGCAAGCACTCTGCCACTAGGCCAAACTCCTGGCCCCTGCACAGAGTATTTTTAAATGCCACTTGTTTCCTTCATGCTTCTGAAGATCTGTTTCAATAGTTGGTCAGATAGGCTGCAAGACACACAGTTACTGGAATACTTCACAATCTGACATACCGTGTTCCTCAACAGAGAAACAACAGAGGGACATACCCAGATGCTTTCTTCCTGTCGATATTGCTTCCAGTTCTTCTCGCTGTCACTGAACATCAGAAGATAGCTGGTCACCCAGTTGGAGCTCCCATACCCTCCCTGGGTGGCTACCGCTGTAACCTTCATTCTCTCTCCAAGATCAATCTGCAGCCACTGGTGTTTATTTGATACAAGAGGAGTCCAGCCACCAGCTCCTTTTTGTGGGAACAGAAATGAGAAAATGGAGTAGTTTGTTTGAGCAGGAACTACAGCCACAGGTAAACCCAGGCCTCTAAAGGTGAGGAAGCTGCTGTACACTGGTTTAGCAATGTTATCTACATGTGCCAGGGTACAACATGCCTTCTCTAAAACTAAATAAGATACTAAAAAGAGAAAATGAATAGGGATGGGAGTTTGGCCTAGTGGTAGAGTGCTTGCCTAGCATGCACAAAGATTCCTTGGTACCACATACATAAAAAAAAAAAAAAAAAAAAAAGCTGGAAATTGTGCCATGTGCCATGGCTCAAGTGGTAGAGCTCTAGCTTGAGGGAAAGCCCAAGGATAGTGCTCAGGCCTTGAGTTTAAGCCCCAGTACTGGCAAAAAAATGAAATATATAAATATTGGCCTGATATTCTAAATATTGGCTTGGAGCTCAAGGAAGTTTGGCAGGCAACTCTCACATAACATCACATCAATATAACACAAAACAAAACAAATCACACTGATGCTACATGGCTTTCTTTCCCCATAAAGACTCATTAGAGTTCTAGGACATGATATGGCAAATGGGAAGAGGGTAGGGGAAACAGGGCCTTCCCTTAGAGATCATGGGTGTCTTCAGGGAAGAGACAGGCAGCCCTCTGCATGCTCCTGCCCAGAAAGCTCTGGGCTTAACCCTGAGGCATCTTTGTCTACTTTGTGGGGAGTAAAAATCTTTGCTTTAGCTCTATTTTCTTAGGAATCAATTTCCATGATCCATATGCAACATTTCTAGATGTGAGGGTTAAACAAGTAGGAAACACTGTTCTAGACTAGTCCAAGTGTTTGCTGGCAGTCACTGGAATACTTCACAAGCTGACAGACTTATTTGTTCCTCCAGCAACTTTTCAGACCACAAGTTGGGAAGAAAGGATTGCTTTCCCAAAGATTATATACAGCCAAGGAGCTATCTGTTCTATACATCTTTAAGTAAACTAGAGCTGGTATATAATCTGTTCTAACCACGGGAACTCTAGGAAAATCACAAGAAAAGAATAGGAATATTGAATTCTACATTAAATAATACTGACCTGTTACTATCATAATGATATGTCAGACATGAGTTGTTTTAATTAAATATATTGGAAGTAAGTTGAACTTTTACTTTGGATTTTTTTCCTCCTAGTGTTTATAGCCTCTACAGTACCCAAGGCTCAAATCAAGGAACCCATACTCTTCTGTCTCTACAAGTCAGAAACAGAACACACAACCCCTAAACCTCTTTAAACTAACTTCAGGACTTACTTGATTACTGTAATCATTTGGAAGCCATTAGGAAGTTGAGATATTAGATTGACATTAGAATGACCACTAGAATAGAAATCACTGTTTTGAAAATGTAACTTTAGCTGATATTTGTTTCATGGAGAGATATAAATTTTTAATTTTTTGCCAGTCCTTGGCTTGTGCTCAAGGCCTGAGCACTGTCCTTGGGCTTTCTCAAGGCTAGAGCTCAACCACTTGAGCCTCAGCACCACTTCTGGCTTTTTTCTATGTATGTGGTACCGAGGAATTCCACCAGCCTTTCTGATCATTAATAAGACCCCGTGCTTGGCACATGGGCACAATGAACTCAAGCTATTACTAATCCATGATCTTTGAAATATTCAGTTCTGTAGTTATTCTAACAATTAATTCACATGCGGCAGCATTAACTTTAAGTTGCAGTTCCTAAGCTCATTCATCATGCATAAAAAAATTAACTTTCCCATTAAAACTCAACTGAACAACTAATGAACTGTTCAATAAAATGAATATCAGGAAGGGGAAATAGGTGAGGGGAGGCAATAAAAGGGAATCACATGAATAGAGGGAGGAAGGCGAACAAATGCAGGCATGTTCAATGGACATTAAATAAACGTTGAGCTACATAGCTTCAGGGTATGAATGGGAAGGGAGAAATGGAGAATGAAGGAGCCATATAATGAGTGATTGTTGTCCTTAATGTACTATGTTATCTCTCATCTCTTTTGCTGTCCCTTGGTTATCTCATATTGTTACAGTGTTTCACTTTGTTATCTGATATATTGGATATATGTGTATTTGGTTATTTGAAATTGGATAGGGAAGGGGGGAAAACAAGATGAGGGGTGAGGGGGGTAGGGAAATGGGGCCAAGACATGAGAAAGGGTATCAATGTATGGGAAGTAATGCACCTTCTATGTGGCGAATATAATGTAACCCTTCTATTAATTACAATAAAAATATATGAAATAATATATATATGAAAAAGATGCATTGTCCTCATAACTGAGAAGTAAGAAATTGAAATCTCTTTGTAATCTACTTGAAAGAACAAAAGAAAGAAAGAAAGGTAGGTTAAAAGAGAGTGAAACAGGGGAAGGGTTGGGGAAGGGAAATGGGGACAAAAACATGATAAAGGGTAGCAATGCATGTGAAGTACTGCACCTTCTATCTGGTGAATATAAACGTAAGCCCTCTATTAATTACAATTAAAAATATATGAGAGAAAATAAAATTTAACAAATAGAGAGTGTAACAGAATCTGTGAGTCTCCCTGCATTCATTTAGTCAATCTACTAAACTCTTATTTGGTCAATAGGAAAAGCAAGGTACTCAGTAATACTAGGCTAGCATGAATAGACTAATACATTTTCAAAGAGTGAGCCTATATCTTCCTTCACAAGGTTAGGATGGACAGGAATCCTTATTTTCAATGGTGGATTGCGGACTTCTCCCTACTGAGGTACATCCTGGGACTTGGGCATCTCCCAACCACAAGCACATCCCAGAGAGGCATCATGTGTTACCTTCGTTACTTTCCTCAGTAGTTCTGAAATTGGCTCATGCCTTTATTGGTTTTAGTTTTGGTTATTTTTTATGACCAGATCACTTGACTAATCTCATAGAATTTTTTTAAAGGAAATATTTTACAACTAAAACAGAATGAAATAATTGGAAATAATATATGACTCCAATATATCTTTTCTTTCAGTTTCCCTCATGAACATTTACTGTCATTTAGTACAGGGTGAAGATATTAAAACAAAATAAATACAAACTTATAAGCATGAAGGAAGCCAGCAAATGATAATATGATTAATCTTTTCCTTAACTTCAAATGCATGCATGTTCAATGGACATTATATAAAAGTTGAGCTATATAGCTTAGTTATGTAGTTAGTAGTTATGTAGTTAGTTTTTCAGCTAGAAGAAGGGAAAATAACTAAGAATATAGATTCTTTGAAGGAGATGAGGGTGGATTGACAATGGCAGACTCACCATCTCTCCTATTTAGACTAGCAAATGCAGGCCCATGGCTGCTGGACAGCTCTGAGCTGCTGCTGAAGGAGGGCCGAGGCAAGCCCGAGGCCAGTGGAGCATCACAACTGTCTGAAGAACAAGAAAAATCATCATCACACACAGGTTAACATACACCGATGAAACTGTTCCTACCCTCTACATCCTCATCTCTCTTCATTGTTAGTTAACAGGTAGAAAAAATGCTTGAATTTGCAGCAATCATCAGTTTTGACTGAGATATGCTAGTAACTGCATAATAGCAAGCTCTCCCTGAGAATTAAAATCTGATGTGTAGCATTTGCTGATTTCCATGATTGTAAGTATTTCAAGTTTGACCAGAATTGAACCTATCTGTGGGGCATTATTGACCACAAGGTTGGAAAGTAATGCCTAGTTTCCCACCTCGTATGGCATTTTCTCCACGCAAATACAAGATATGTGAATAGCCACTAAGCTTAGAGCATAGGTACGAGTCATGAAATAAATAACTACAGATGAGTTTTGAGAATTTACATCTGTTTTGCTTAACTGGAAGTTTGTATGATTCTCTTTCGAATAACAACTATTTTGTAAAAGTAATGAGTGGTTCATACCGGCAAATAAAAATAAAACCAGCATCTAATTATTGAATAGAAAAGTATTTTTTAAGATTAGGAATCAAAACTTAAATATTGAACTGAAAAACCTTACCGGTATATAGAAAAACATAAGAAGGATGGGAAATAACCTCACATTTCTAGATATTTTGATTGTGTAAGTAGAAAATCAAAAGTGAATTTTTCAGCTACTTCCTTAATATATTAGAACTCATATAATTCTAAACATTATCTGTACTTTGAAAATATAAGGGCTAATATCAAATGGCTATAATTCATAAGAAGTATCTAGGGGCTGGAGTGTGGCCCAGTGATAGAATGGTTGCCTAGCATGCACAAAGCCCTAGGTGTTATGGCTCAACTGGTAAAGCACTAGCCCTAAGAAAGCCCAAGGAGAGCCCCCAAGTTCCTGAGTTCAAGCCCTAGGACTAGCAAAAAAGAAAAAGAGAAAACTAAAGCTGGATCCTTACATGTCACCTGTACCAGAATCAATTCCAAATGGATCAAAGACCTTGAGATAAAAGCAGATACCCTGAAAATTTTTACAGGAAGGAATAGGAAATACACTAGAGTTCCTTGGCACAGGTCGAAACTTTCTTAATAAAGGCCCAGAAAAAATAAAGGCCCCGAAGCACAACAAATTGAAGGAAAAAAAAAAAAGGTTAAACAAATGAGACTGCATTAAACTGCAGAGATTCTATATGGCAAAGGACATAGCTAGCAAGTTAGGTAGAAAGTCCACAGAGTGGGAGAAGAGCTTCACTAGCTATACCACAGACAAGGGCCTCATATCCAAAATAAACCTACAGCTCAAACAATTGAATCTCTCAAAAACAAATCCTCAAAGAAACAACCATCCCATTAAAAGGTAGTCTAAAGACTTAAAGAGAGACTTCTCTGAAGAGGAAATAAGAATGGCCAATAGACACTTCTCTGGCCATAAAAGAAATGCAAATCAAAACAACTCTGAGATTCTACCTCGCTCCAGTTAGAGGGGCCACGATCAAGAAATCTAATAACAACAGATGCTGGCGGGTATGTGGCCAAGAGGGATCACTACTACACTGTTGGTGGGAGTGTAAATTTGTCTAACCACTGTGGAAAGCAGTATGGTGATTCCTCAAAAGACTAAACATAGAGCTCCCCTGTGACCCAGCAATCCCACTCCTTGGCATTTACCCAAATGTCCAGAAACAAGGACATCTAAAGTTACCAGCACCACCACGTTCATTGCAGCATTATTTACCATAGCAGTGACATGGAACCAACCCAGGTATACTATGTGAAGTTATTTCTTTCCTCTCTTTTTCCCCCTTATGGTTTATCCCCTGTTATTACTGTATCTGACTTTGGTTCCTAGTGTATAATATATACATTTATTCCTTTGTGTGAATTAGGGAAGGGAAAGGGGAAAAAAACAAGATGATGAGACAAAGGACAAAGGGTGAACCAACATAACAGTGATTTTCACAAGGCAATATGTTGAAAATTGTTGGGGGCCGAGTAATGCCATTCTAATAACTTTCTGCTGAGACCCGTAGTAGGGGTAAACAAGTGGACCTCTTTATCCTGCCCACCTGTTGTGCTGATAGGCTCCCACACCCAATATAAGGAGGGGTTTTTTGGAGAGAGAGATTCCTGCCTTGATGAAGCTGCGTGGCGTTTCTGTTCATGCTCCGGGGAAGCAAGGCTGAGTGCGGGAGAACAGTGGGCCCTCTCCTCTCGCGGCTTGGACTGGTTGGGATGTGCTTTTCCCCATCCCTCCTCAAGAGGGACTGGGGACGAAGGACCCCGACATATTGGCGCCCAACGTGGGGCACAAAAGAGGCACAAAAGAGCCAACCTGGGGCAGGAAAGAGGCACGAAAGAGCCAATGTAGGGCACGAAAGAGGCATGAAAGGGGCACGACTGTGAGTTCAGCCAAGTGAGAGATACATGTAGGAAAGACTGAAAAACCAGAGAAAACCTGAAAGGCACAAAAAGACTGAACAACCAGGGAAAAAGAAAAAGACGGGGGGAAAAAAAGACAGGAAGACAAGGAGAAAGAGGGAGAAAAAGAGAAAAAAGGAAAGACTGAAAAACCAGGGAAGCCTGAAAGAAAACACGAAAAAGGAGGGACTGAAAGGCCCGAGAAAGCTGAAAGGAAGATAATGCAAAGAAAAAGAAAAGAACTGAAAGGCCAGGGAAAACGCAGGCTGAAATTGCTCACAGGGAAAGAGAAAAAAGACAAAGAGAAAGACACAGGGAGAAAGAGAAAGAAAACTCCTCAAAGACTAAACCAGTGAATGGGTGTGTGTGTGTGTGAGTGAAAGGGATTTTAATTATTCCCAGATCACCACGAAGCGCGGGTCACTTCGGGTATGGTAGGGAGGAACCTCTCAGGACGGGGCAATGTCCCAGGAAGGGAGGAACCTCTCAGAGGACGAGGCAATGTCCCAGGAAGGGAGGAACCTCACGGGAGTCTCTGGCCAGAGCAGTAAGGTGAGGCCTATTTTCTAATGTCAAAAAAAAAAAAAAATTACCTCGCGGAGGGCGAGGCCTATTTTCTATTTTTCAAGAGATTTTAGAATAGAACCAAGTGGGTTCAGACTGGAACGACCGCGAATGTGTGTATGAAAGGGAACGAATGTGTGTAAAGAGATTTTAGAATAGAACCAAATGGGTTCAGACTGGAACGACCGCGAATGTGTGTGTGAATGGTAAATCTAAGTCTATACGGGAGTAAACAGTTTAAGAACAGGTGAAAAGTAGCACAGAGACGCTTGATGGTAGTGATTTAGAAAGCCTGTGTTTGGGTTCAGAATAAGTGAAAACAGGCTAAAGCTTTTTAAAGTCCCTGACGAAATACAGAGACGACGCCCCTGAGTCAGCATGAAGAAGTTACAGAAAATGGATCTTCGCCCATAACCCCCTTAAAATGAAGGGACCAGAGTCATTTTTGGACAGTTTAAAACAAAAAGGGGGGGACTGGAAGACTCCTCTAATTTTTCCATTGCCCCGCTATTCCCTATGGCTTGTGTGAATGTTGTTCTCTTAGTTGATGTTGGAATGTTTCCCTATTTTCTCTGTAGTCAGAGCCACTCAGTATATACTAGTGCCTGTACAGGTGGAGGAGAATGCTTTTCCGCTCATCAGTAAGAGAGACTTTGGTGTTTTCCTGCCCTTACTGCTGCGAGTATTGCCCTTGCCACTGCAGTTTCTACAGAAAATGATTTGAATACTGTGTTGTAGATCTCAGAAGCCATTAGTCAGCATGTGAGGACTGGAATTATGTGCACAATTGTTACAATATTTTCACTTTGGTGATTGTTATCTTGACACTATTTTGGGATTGATCAGTCTGGATTAGTTTTTATGCACTAAAATTGTAGGCAAGCAATAGACATATTACAAAGTCAATGCAGAAAGTGAATGCTAATGCGACAGGCATTTGCTCCCATGGAAATAGATGCATCCCCTCAGGTCTGATTTGCTTAGACGGCTGGTAGTCAAAGACGGGAAAGTCCCAGCTATTAGCCTATCAACTTAAGACAGGAGCCAAGTAGCTATCAACCTAGCCAAGTAAAAAGGACTTGGTGATCCCATGACGGGTAAGAAGACTAATGAGCTTGGAGACACCTAAGACAGGCACAGCCGATCTAATATGGTGGTAGCCCCACATATACTAAGTTTTGTCTTTTTTTAAGATAAAAACGGGGGAGATGTTGGGGGCCGAGTAATGCCATTCTAATAACTTTCTGCTGAGACCCGTAGTAGGGGTAAACAAGTGGACCTCTTTATCCTGCCCACCTGTTGTGCTGATAGGCTCCCACACCCAATATAAGGAGGGGTTTTTTGGAGAGAGAGATTCCTGCCTTGATGAAGCTGCGTGGCGTTTCTGTTCATGCTCCGGGGAAGCAAGGCTGAGTGCGGGAGGACAGTGGGCCCTCTCCTCTCGCGGCTTGGACTGGTTGGGATGTGCTTTTCCCCATCCCTCCTCAAGAGGGACTGGGGACGAAGGACCCCGACAGAAAATGAACTTTACAACTTGGGACGAGGAGAGAGGGAAAGTGGGAAAAAAAACTACAAGAGGTAATAATGTTCAAGATGCAATGTACTCACTACCTTACAAATGTAGGAGTAATCCCTCTATACATCACCCAGACAATAAAGTAAAAATTTTAAAAAGAAATTCCATATGAATGTTAATATCAGTTTAAGGCTTTTTTCAAATAAAGAAAAAAACCTACTGGAAGTTTAGTAGTCCTGACATTAAATCTGTAGGTTAATTGGAGGAATACCTTTGGCAACATTAAATCATCCACCCATAAACAGATGAGATTTCTTTGGGAATATTTTTAACTTCTTTCAGCTGTCTTTCATAAGTCAGCATACAAACCTGCACATCTTTAATTTATTAAATATTTTATTCTTTGTGGTACTATTATAAATAGGATTGTTTTTTTGAAGCTCATGCTCAAATGTGAATTACAAGCTTCTAGAAATGCATTGGATTTTGAATAATGAGTTGCCATACTACATTTTCATTCAACTTGTGCAAGCATACATGCATATATATATATATATATATATATATGACTGAATTTCTCTGTACAAAAACTTTACAATGAAGTGGCAAGTATGTTAAAAAAAAATCTGAAACTTACCATAGACAGAAAAAATATATATAATTGGTTTATCTGTCCAAACCTAAGTGAAACTTTCCATAGACAGAAAAAATATATAACTGATTTATCTGTCCAAACTAAGTGAAATGAGACTTGAACTTTCTAAACCCTTGACACCCTTCTATACCTACTTATTGTATTTTTCCTCTCAAGTAAAATACAGTTTCAGGCAGTTTTTTCATTAAGCATAGCTCCCAAAGAAATTGCCGTTTCTCTTCATTTCTTTGGCATGTTAATTCTGTGTATACATACTTGCATTAATGGGATCTTTAAGTATTTGCTTTTGAGTGAGACTTAAAATTCTGCCACAGAGAGCTGGGAGTTTGGCCTAGAGGTAGAGTGCTTGCCTAGCATGCACAAAGCCCTGGGTTCAGCTCCTCTATACCACATACACAGAAAAGGCTGGAAGTGGTGCTGTGGCTCAAGTGGTAGAGCGCTAGCCTTGAGAAAGCCCAAAGACAGTGCCCTGAGTTCAAGCTCCAGAATTGGCAAAAAAAATCTGCCACAGAGAATGAAAAAATCCATATATTTAATTCCTTAACACATCCCAATGGAAGTCATTCTGTGAAACTACCCCGCAGATGGACTTTGATACCTCTTGCTGCATGCCCAGGCATAGTTTGGAAAAGAAACAGGTGTCTACATTCAGTGCCCACCTACCAGTGGATCTTCTGTCGCCAGACCCGGGAAAACATCAGGAGAACCTGGAGATATTTAGGGACCACTTCTCTTAAGACTGGAGCCGGTTTATGTTTACAACGTTCAGTGTTCCTGGTAGCTGACTGCACCATCCAGGCCCCTGAGAACTGGTGAGTCTCAGAAGCCACTTCCCCATCCATTCCAAGGCTGTATTCATGCCACAAAGCATGTTGCACGCACATCCCCAATCTGTCTTCATACTTCACACCCCAACTCTAGTTCTTACAGGCAGAATGCAATGTCCTTGGAAACCTGGCATAATTCTTCAACCCTTTAGCCCCACCGAGCTCACAAACTTCTGTGCCTTCACAAATGGCTGAAAATATACACTACAGGAGGAATCATCTTTGTCTTTATCTCTACCACTCCAGGTGGTAAACTACAGTGCATGCCATGAGCTTAACTTTACCAGATTTATCTCCTTAACTATGATACCTTCAAAGTCCAACCCTGTATGACAATGGAAGAGGTGTCCAAAGGGATTTCTAATGTGTCAGTTACTCATTCTAATAGCAAATATGGTAGTATCTTTGCCAGAATAAATTCAAAACAGTCATCCCCACTGTTCTTGGCTTTAATTAACAAATGTAAGACTTTATACCCAGGAAAGAGCAATATCCAACTTTAAGTGTTCTGTTTCCACTTGTAGATACCATTTCCTATTTTAGGAATGTATTTATAAATTATTCATATGTGTGGTTTTGGGGCATTGCATTAATTCAAGGATATTTCAAGAATTGATCTGGATTAGGTATTACCTGTATGAGCTTTTTCTTAGAGCTCATGAATTTATTTTTCAGACTAAATCAAGAGGAACACTACAGGAATACTTGTACTTAAGTAACACCTCAAGTTCTGTAGCGTGGAGTACATTACACCATTAGTGTTTCCATTTTTGGATCAGAGCATTGGTGCATTGGTAACATCACATAGTTTTGAGAACATTTTAACTTGCATAAAAGGCATCCAAAAATTAAAATCTAACTGGCAGAGAACGTTTACCCCATGTGCATTTTCTTTCTTCCTTTTTTTTTTCCCCCTGCCAGTCCTGGCGCTTGAACTAAGAAATGAATGCTCCCACGCAGAAAACTCCAGAAACAGCAGCGCAATAAACCAGACAACACAGCACAGACATATTAGAAGAGCTGGGATCCGGGCAGGCTTTTTCTCCTTTAAATCAGTGTTAATAAAACCTTGAAAAAAATAAAAATCCACCCAGAGTTCAAGCTAAATAAATAAATACCCAGAAAAAAAAAGGCAAGCAAGCCCGGAACAGAGAAAGAGAGGGGCAAAGGTGAACGCATGCAGCGGGACGGTACCGTTAGACACTGCTGAAAATGAACCACCCAGCTGGTGAGCAGGGGTGGAGGGGGACTGGGAGAGGAAATGTCCCCTCCTGACTCCGCGAACCCCCGCGCCACCACAGCCCTAAAAGTCCAAGTCCGAGCCTGATCCGCCCGCCGCCCTCCCACCCCCAGGTGGTCTGCACTCACGGGGGCGTCCGGCCACGCCGGGGCTCCCGGGCTGCGTGGAGAGAAGCGCGAGCACCCCGAGGACGGCCCCCGCCGCGGCGCCCATCTCGTGGCCGTCCTCGCCCGCCCGCGCGACTCCGGGGAGGTGAGCGCCTGAGACGAGCTCCCGCCCCGGCACGCCTTCCCAGCCCCCAGCAGCCGGGGGAGCCCCGGGACCCGGCGGTAGGCGCGGGGCCGCGAGCGCCCCTGGTGGAGACCGCGAGGAAGTGCCGAGCAGACTGCTGGCTCCCCATCTGCTCCTGTCTAGGGAGTGAACTGGGAGCTGCGCGATGGATGTCTGTGCACTACAAAATACTGAAATATTAGCAAACTTGTATGTGAATTCAGAACGAGAGGTCAGGGCAGAATTAACTACCGAGGTTTGAAGAAAATAATTACATAGAACAAAGGCTTGTCTAGTGCTTATTCCAGCTGGGAAATGAGCGCTATATCACTAAATAATAAAAACTTATGAACTGTGGGGCGCTGGTGGCTCACGTCTGTAATCCTAGCTACTCAACAGGCTGAGATCTGAGGATCACAAATCAAAGCCAACCCAGGCAGGAAAGCATGCAAGACTTTTATCTCTAATTAATCACACACACACACACACACACACACACACACACACACACACACACACACACACAGGATTGGAGCTGTGGCTCAAGTGGTAGAGCACCAGCCTTGAACACAAACACTCAGGGACAGCACCCAGACCCTGAGTTCAAACCCCAGGACTGGCAAAAGATAATAAGACAAATAAGTTAAAATAAGCCTACTTTTAAAATGGCACGGGACATTAATTGGTATTTTACCCGACTAGATGTATAACTTCATGAGATATCACTAGTTATTATGAGAAAGCAAAACCACAGGGTAGTAGACCTTTTTATCCACTAGGCTAGCTGCTATGAAATAAGCAGAAGCAAGTGGAGCTGTGGCTCAAGTGGCAGAATGCTAGCCCTGAGCAAAATCTCCAAGACAGCACCTAGGCCCTGAGTTCAAAATCAACACACACAAAAACCTAGACTAAATGAGAAAATTGATGATGATGATGGGACTGTGAAGAAAACAGAGCAATACTTCCTTGCTACCTTTTTATTAAAGGACCTTTATTTGGCAATAAGTGATTTTTTACTCAGAATCTCACACTTACTAGGCAGAACTAGAATTAGCCCAACTCTTTCTTTTCAGTAATTTTCCTGATCCTTTTTTTTTTTTCTGAAACCAGCTTTGGATTTCAGTCCTATGCCTCTGTCTCCTACTTAGCTGGGATGCCAGCTGTGAGACAGCAAGTCATGTAGGTCATTATTCCATTTCCGTAGGAATCACTCAGACACGCACAATACCCCTTTCAAAGAAATTGGTGGGTAAAATTTAAAGGGCAGAAAATTCAACAGAAAAAAAAAGAAGGAAAATTTAACAGAAACTGGCATCTAACTATGCTGACATGTGAAGTTTTAGCTCATAACCAGGAAGCTTTCAGTTACCTAAAATATTTTGTCAGTCGTGGGACTTGAACTCTGGACCTGGGTGCTGTCCTGAGCTCTTCAGCTCAAGGCTACCACACTGCCATTTCCAGTTTTTGGAAATAAAAGTCTCAAGTTCTTTAGTGTATGGGCTAGCTTTGAACCGTGATCCTCAGATCTCAGCCCCCTGAGTTGCTAGGATTACAGGCATGAGACATAGCACCCAGCAAAGTTACCCAGGGTTATTAAAGGCAGCATTCTTTTTTTATTCTTTCTTACTTTGTCCCCACACCACCGACACATATTCCATTCCCCAGGAGTGGAAATTCAAGATTTGTATACCTTCAGTCAAGGTCATCACCCACTTCTCCTTAGCTTGCTTTACAGGGCATTGAAGGAACTTTCAGGACAAGAAATACACCTCCAGACACTAATGGGCAGCACATTTACAAACCAGACGACTTCAAACCACCATTCGGCCACATGTCAGGCTTAAGCACTTAAGTCCATTAGAAAGCTCATGCTGCTGGGTCTTTCTATAAAAGCTATCCTTCTTTCACTATCCACCAGAACTCTCTTCTTTCCCAGACAATAGCAGTACTTCTCATTTTCCCTGAAAATGAATATACCTTTATTTCCTTTATTCTAAGACATTGATCTCATTGACCTTGAATTCAGAGAACTGAATATTCAGTTACATGAGAAAGTTGGAAACTACAGACAGAGGTTATCTAGAAATTACAAAGTCAAGTGAAACAACACATTCCAGAGCTAAGAAAAAAATTTATAAAACTATGAAAAATGCAGATTTCAAACAGTGATCTCCAAAGAACAGCTAATGTCTGGGTTCAAGGGGGAAGGCTCCGGAAATGGACTGAGATCTGCCTCTCACAGGCCAAGCAGGAAATTCAGGATGGTTTTTATTACTCCAGGCAAAGTCATCACTGTCTTATCCTGAGCTAGCTTACCAGGGTACTGAAGGAATACATCTCCAGAGACCGGGGCAGCACGTTTAGAAATAGGCCCAAGACCCACCATTCGGCTACATGCCAGGACTCAGCACTGAAGTCCATATGAAAGTCCATGCAACCTGGTCCTCTCTGTAACAGCTGTCCTTTTCCCACTGCTATTCTTCCTCACATAGTAGCTCAAATAGTTCTCAAGTTCCCTGCAAATTATTACACCTTTATTTTGCTTGACACTAATCTTACTACTTGTGAATTGATACTGAATTCAGAGAACTGAATTTCCAGTTACATGGGAAAGTTGGAAACTGCACACAGAGGTGATCTAGAAATTACAAAGTCAAGTGAAACAACACATTCCAGAGCTAAGAAAAAAATGTATAAAACTATGAAAAATGCAGATTTCAAACAGTGATCTGCAAGAACAGCTAATGTCTGGGTTCAAGGGGGAAGGCTCAAGAAATGGACTGAGGTCTGCCTCTCACAGGCCAAGCAGGTGAACTTGGAGGTGGGAATCTAGAGGCCCAGGAGGGAAGGAAGTGCTGAGCTAGAGGCAGGGGGAGGGCTTTGTTACGCATCACCCCTCCCCCTTTGTGACTTACTGCAAAGCAGGCCTCTGTGATGTCAGCCTTCATTGACTATATGTTGCCAAAGGAAATGCCCAGAGCTCAGTTGCTCACGAGCAATAGTGCGATTCAGATGATGGAGAATCCCCTCTCTTCACTGAAAAGCCTTGCTATCCCCTGGCTGAGCCTCGACCTCACCACCTTGGCAATGGACATGTCCCTTGCCATTGTGTGTGGAGTGGGGCTCTTCCTCCTGCTACTGCTCCTGCCCTGCTTCAAGGGAAATCCACCCTCACCCACTCCTGTGCGAAAGAACAAGATGAGGAAGGTAAGAACCCCAGGGACAGACCACCCAAAGATGGACATATACATATATATGCATATATAATGGAATTTTACTCATCCATTAGAAGGAATCATACTGTACAATTTGTGAAGAAAGCAGACTTGGAAAAATTAATGAATTAAGCAGGGTCAGAGACAAGATCATGTATTCCTTTATATGTGGAAGCTAGATTTAGCTTACAACTCACACATATGTTCGGTGGTGTGCAAGTGTATAGAAATGTATTCACTGAAAAATGATAGATTCAAGGGAGATTTCAAAGTGCAATTCCTTAGAAAGCCAAAACCCTGAAACTCAGCATCCCAGAGCAGAGCTCCTGAGAGGGAGGGGACTTGGACTCTCAACCTCATGTCACACCAAGGACCTGAGTACCACATTTTTACCCAGTGTTAGGTTGCTTACAGGGCTGTTCCAAGCCCACACAAAGCTCCCAGCAGAGGCTAAGGTCAACATGCAAAAAACAGGAAGCTGGGGGAACCTGGAAACCTGGGTGTGTGGTCCTGTGAAAGCAGAAATAATTTGCCACACTAAATATGGGGAAAGACAATGCAGGGACAAAGGAAGAGAGCAGCATTTTATCCGGGAACAGCACGTATCTGAACTTGTCTAGGGAAAGGAGAAAAGAGGTCTAAATCCTGTCTCTCTCATCTCTCAGCATCATGTGGAGAAGAGAGGCCAGATGAGGAGAAAGAATAAAAGTGCTCTGAAAGGTAAGTTCTGCATTTTGTCTCAAGGGGAGATCTCTGACTCTGACAGCCAGAGCCAGGATGCCAAGGATGTCAGTTTTTGGGTAGCCTTTAGAAGGAAAGTAATCAGAAATCCCCTTGGAATGAAGCTGATATGCTTCATCACAAAGTAGGGAGGGGCTCAGAGGCTGTGAGGTAACTGCCTCAATAGTGAGGTGTGTCACAAAGTGGGAGGAGTTAAGAGGCTATGTGTGAGGTAACACTGCCTTGATAGGGAGATGAGTCACAAAGGGAGGAATGGCCAAAAGGCAAAGTGAGGTAACATTCCTTGGAGAGTGAGGTCTGTCACATGGGGAGGAACTAAAGAGACTATGTATGAGACAGCATTCCTTGAGAGGGAGGTGTGTCACAAAGGAGGGCTAGGAGGCTGAGGCAAGCCTGCCTAGATAGGGAGGTGTGACCTCCAAGTCCCAGTGTGGACAAACTCACATCCCTAAGAATTATAATACGCATGAGATCCTTTTCCTTCCGATTCAAGAGAGTTTCTGTAGGCCATACTTTGGCAGAGTTGAAAGCACCTTGTAAATAAAGAAGCACTACCCCTCTCTAAGCCCTCTTAGCACTGGAACCTGCCTTGTGGCCATGAATAAAAATTTGAGATCCAGTGGATCTTCCATGGTCTCTAACAAAGGAATGTCTCATTCCCCCTCCTGTAAAATCTAGGGGTTCTCCCATGTCTGCCATAACCACAGTGTGTGTTTCTAGCTTGCAGAGACACTCAGGAAGAGCTTGAGGACATTCACGATCTAGTTTCCCTTCTTACCAGGTAAGGATTTTCCTCTTGTGACTGAGCCTGCATTTCTTCTCTAGAGAATGGGGTTATCTCGGGGTTGAGGAAGACTTCGGGTTGGCACAGGATGGCACTGATAGGAAGATGTGGGATACAGAGAAGTCTAGGGGCTGTGTAAAAGATGGCAGGGTGTGCTTCAGTAGGTAGACAGCAGGTAGTCACAATTGCCCATCCTCCTGGGCCTATCAGTTGCTGAAGAAAGTTTGTCTCTGTCTCCTGCAGCCACCTAGGGAAGCTCAGTGACAACAGCAGCTCCAGGCACTTATTAAAAGGAGACACCCTAGGTGAAGTTGTCAAATCAGCGTCTGCTGCAGCCCACCCGGCAGCTGGACACTGTGAAGAGGACGCTTTCTCCAGCACTGCGTCCCCAAAGGCTTCCCCAGCTCCTTCCCACGAGGGCTTGCAGCCTCTGGCCTCTGCCTTGTCACCAGTCCAGACATGTTCCTCAGTTCCTGCTGAGACACAGTCACACCACACTGTGCCTCAGCCTCCAGAGCTGTTGATTCCTCTAGAACATCCTTCTCCCCGTTCTCTTTCTCCTCCACCTCTGGCCTGCACTCCACCCAGCCATGACTCAAACTCGGGTCTTCCATCTAACTTCAGGGAAGTTCCACCAGAAAGCAACCCACGGAGCGGCTCTCCAACCAACAGCTCTCAGGTGCCTTCTCCTAGCCCAGCCCTCAACTCTGACATCCTGGAGCTGCTGGAGGTAGTGATTAGTAAGAGGGCTAAGGAGAACGCTGGGGAGGAGAAAGAACACCCTCTGGATTCTCTGGGGAACATGATGAAGTCACTGGGCAGGGCCCAGGACGCGGCCATCCCACAGGCCTTCTGGAACACCAAGGGAGAATCCCAGCAGCTCCCTGAGTCTCCGGAGCTGCTTCTCCCCATGGTCTTACAGAAATGCAGCCAGCTGTTCTGGGGCCTTCCCTTTCTGCACAGCGAGTCCCTGGTGGCTCCTGTCCAAATGTCTGGGCAGCCACTAGTCTTACCCTCTGTTTTATTCAATACTTTCTATAATTTCATGCCAGCACAAGACCAAGATAATGTACTTCCCCAGCACTTTCCACCCCAGCCCTTACTGCAGCACTTCAGCCAATCACAAAACTACACTCCTGCCTTGACCTGGTGTCAGCCTCTACCACTGGCTGACAGCCAAGCTCAGGCCCATGTCCCATCCTATATGCCGGTCCTATCCTCTCATTCACCTCCAGTGAATTCCTGTACAGTCCCACCTGTTGTCCAACACCTAGAACATCACCTTGCCAGGAAGCACCTGGAAAGTCAGAGAATTCTACCCGCTGTGGTCAATCAGTCTCTCAAGGCCTTTACACAAGATCAGGGCCTCTTACACCAGAGAGACTTTATCAAGATTCCAGGTGAATTCATCAGCTTTGAAATGAGGAAAAAGCTGGAAAACCACCTCCAAGAAAGGCTCATCCAGCACCTCCATAAAAGAAATTGTGAGACCCAGGTGTTTTCTGGGAAGAAATCCCGAGTAACAGACCAGGCAGAGGACAAGCCAGGGTGTTCACAGAACTCCAGGAATGTAGACGTTTGCTGCAGAAGGCAAGAGAGGGGAACCTCAGAGAGCTCTGCATCCCAGCAATGGGGGAACTCCAGAAAGGACCTGGAACATCACAGCACTGGGGTAGCCACACAACTGGACAGGGATGCAGAAAGCTGCTCAGCAGATGGTGTGCAAACTAACACGCTGAGAGAATCAGAAAATGACGTGATGAGATCATCACATAGCGATTCTGAATATTTTCCCCCAATTTATTCAGGTATGAATAGTCTAGGAGAAGCCCTAAGAGCCCATTTAATAAAAAAATGGGATCAGATCAACAGGGACAAGGTCCCTTTGCATGTTAGTCATTCCAGGGGCTCAACAGACCATGCCTTGGCCCCCCTTGAAAACTCCAGCTCCAGCATTACTGGTAGAGAAGCACCCTTGGACACTAGGGAAAGCTGCACGAGCTCCTCCCAGAAGGCTTTCCTCTTGGATGCTGCCACCCAACAGCTGCTGGAGGCGCATATCAAGAAGCTTTGGGTGAAGCACAAGTGGGGCTTGTCCCTAAAGATTCTCAAGCCCATAAATCACCTTACTTTAAAAAAGGCTCTCCCTGTGGCCATTTCCCAGGAAGCTTCTCCACACCTGGCCTGTTGTGACTTCAGGGCCAATCTCACCTCTAAGGGGGATGCATTCCAGGGAGAAGCTCTGGACAAATTGCCAAAAATGCCAGGGAGAGAAAAATCAGGTGATACCACACAGCCTCCTCAAGCACCACCACGTGAAACCCTGAGCACAACACTGGGTAGTCACCACTGTGATCCCTCAGTGGTCTCTCCACCTGGAGAAAAAGAGGGACTGCTCTCCAATTCCAAAACCTGTAGCCTTTTAGGAAGTACCTGGCACCAGGACATTGTGCCAGGATCAGAGGGAAGCAGTCCAGAGACAAATACCAGCCCAATAATGGGCATATGTGAGACACAGGAGAAAGCAAGCCTCTGCCATGGTGTGTCCATACGAGAGATCTTTGCATCTGACATGACTGAAGATCCCGTTGAAATGGCTGAGGTGGAAGAGAGACAGCCCACTAACTTGTCAGTCAACAAAGACTTACAAAATCTGAACCTTTTAGAATTTCTGAGGACCACTCGAACGCCATTACCCTCCAGAAGTTCGATTGCTAGGCATCCACCAGGTTCATGCCTGAAAGACCAGGCAGAATCTAGCAGTACAAGTGAAAGCCCACCTTTTGATGATAACTTGCAGGACTGCGACGCTGACACCTTCCTGCAAGAATGTGGACCCGACGTGCTGCTTGGCACCAACGTGCTGGCTTCACAGAGTTCTCTGAGTAGCTCACAGAACTTTTCCAGAAGCAGCACGTCCACTATCTATGAGTCAAGCTCTCCATTACGAACGGGAGGGCACAGCACAAAGCAAGAACCTAAGACCTCCATCACCGATGGCCCATGGTACAGCAAGGTGTTTCATGGCCCCGAAGAAGCAAAGAGCTGTGAGAGGCCCAGAATACAGAAAGCAAAGCCTGCAGGAACAAGGCCCTCGCAAGGACAGAATTTGAACTCTCCTGCCCAGGTCAGGAAAGCAAGAAGTGCAAGGAAGAACTCTTCCCTATCTGCGTCAGAGAAAGAACAGCATCCTCCAGAGATTCATTTTGGAAATCGGATCAAGAATTTTTTTATGGCATTATTTTCCTCTAAAGCTAAAAGTCAGGCAGACTGCCAGCAAAACCCCAAGATCCAGTCGGCCAATACTAAGAAGCAAGACTTATCCACAAGCAGAACGCTCAGACAAAGTGGAGTGCCTGAAGCACAGATGCTTATGAGCACTGTAGGAAGGATCCTAGAGGAAAAACTGGGCCTTCCACAGGAGCCTTCTGCATCTAAGAAAACTTTACATGAAGTTCCGGCCCCCACAGCTGGATATTCCCACCACCACTTGGCTCCTCCTTACCCACAACAAAGCCAAGTAAAGAACACCAGGGTGTCTTTTCCCCAAACCAGCCCCATTGGCCCCAGGCACCCTGTCCATGAGAGCAGGGTCTCACACTATCACCACCCTGGGACAGACTTGCCTCCCCGAAAGCCAGTGTCTCTAGTCAATCATGCCTGCCAGCACAGACCAAAAGGGATGAATGTCTCAGGCCAGCGTATCCACTGCCCACGACACTGTCATCTCAGCCGTTTGATGGTCAGCCATGCATGCCATGCTGCTCACTTGGTTCCTTGTGAGGTCCATTTTTCTCATGAGAAGTTGCAGCCCGTGCACCGCAAGCCTGTTTTTTGTGTGTGAGTACATTGGCTGGGCACTGATGACGTCTCCCTCCTCAAATGTGGAGTGTTTAATACAGTCTTCACGCTCAATGCATGCAGTGGCTTCCTTCAGTGCCTTCGTCTGGGAGAGGGATGGGTAGTGTGTGGTCTTCCTCTAAGCAGGTGTGGCTGGGGTGGACACATGATACAATGCCACTGATGACTGTCAGCTAAAAGCCCTTATTTGAATGTGCCCATTCAGTCACTACAGCCTTTTCAGAAAGTCTGCAGTATTCCCTAGGATCTGGATGCATGGGGTGATAGCTTACTAGGCTGTTCTGCATGACTTAGATTGGGCAACCCCTGGATGCTAGGGGTCTGTAAGGAAAGCAATTCTGCCCTTCTTGTCTAGGGATCCTATTGCTCTGACTTGGGTCACTTGAGTTTGTCATTGAATTCCCAGAAAGCATAGCAGCAGGCCTGTGTGTCATCTAGAATGTTGACAACTGATTTATTGAGGATTTAGGAGTTAGCTTCTGCATCCTTTAACTGTTCCCTTTACTGGGATCCAAGACCTTAATCAGGGTTAGAGAATAGTGTAGTCTAGCACTCTACCACTTTAACCACAGCGTCTGTGTTTTCTGGAGGTTAATTGGAGGTGAGTGTCACAGTTTTCAGAATGGTTCTCTGGATCTTCTGCCCAGGGTCGCTTTGAACAGTGATCCTTGGATCTCAGCTCCTGAGTAAAGATTACAGGCATGAACTAATCGTGCCTAGCAACATACCTGGATAATCTTTTAAGCTTCATCAACCTTGAACTGGAATGCTTTACAGGAAACAAGTTTGAGGTGTTTCTTCTACGGATTCAGGCAGTCTATACCAGAAACGACACTGAGAGGCTAGGCACTGTGAAGATACCTTTCTACAACACATGATTTTCACGTAAATTCTAATAGCATTTTGTTGATACACCCAAACAGAGTATGTTTAGTAAAGTATCTGTATAATCCCAGCTGGTTTTGAAAAATTCAAATCTTCACTTCCTGAATGCTATTGACAACACTGAGAATATGTGTGGGGTTTTATGTGGACCTCTTGACTCCAGGGAAAGAATATGGTTTCCCATTCCATCCGATGACACATCATCTGTCCAAGCTTGTTCTGTCATGTAGTGCCTCCTAAGAGCAGCTATCATTTTAGACAAGTTTTGGCATTCAATGAATGATATCATTAGTAAAGAGTTCTATGTTTTAAAACATGGCACATTCTTGTTACCTTTGTCCTTTTAACCTTTGTCCATAATATATCTGCAGGACCCTTTGGTTACATAGTTGGAAAAATGCTGGCTTTAAAATAGAATGTCACTCTATGTTAAACTGTAGAACTTAAGATGAGTGACAACGAGAAGGAAAATCTGGGATAGAGTGAGGCCAGTGATGACAAATTTCTAAAAATATATGCATTCTTTACCTGACTTACGTAACTTTAGACCCGCTGTACATCACATTTATAAATAATAAAATGAAATTACAGAAATAATCACTTGCCCCTTTCAGTTCAAATATGTTTTTGAGGCACATGAGGAACATAACTTTAGGAAAATTTGTGTGTGTCTTTACTGTGATTTGAGTCTGCTTCATATCAGGACCATAGAGCAACTGCATTGGGTTCTGAAGAAAAGATAGGAATACTATTATGATTAAGAAATACTATATGAAAACATTTATTGTGATACGATTTGAATCAAATATAATTGTTTTAAACTAATAGATATGTAAATTATCACTCAATGGACAAAGGCCTCATATCTAAAATATATCAACAGCTCAAAAAATTGAATCACTCCAAAACTAATCTCCAAAGTAACAACCATCCCATTAAAAGATGGGCCTAAGACATAGAGTCTTCTCTGAAGAAATAAAAATGGTCTATAGACACATGAAGAAATGCTCGACATCTCTGGTCATAAAAGAAATAAAAGAAATGCAAATCAAAACAACTCTAAGATTCCAACTCACTCCAGTTAGAATGGCCAGGATCAAGAAAACTAATAACAGATGCTAGAGGGGATGTGGCCAGGAGGATCACTACTACGCTGCTGGTGGGAGTGCAAACTCATTCCACTATGGAAAGCAGTATGGCAGTTCCTCAAAAGACTAAACATAGAGCTCCCCTATGACCCAGCAATTCCATTACTTGGCATTTACCCAATCGTCCAGAAACAAGGGCATACTAAATCCACTAGCACAATGATGTTCATTGCAGCACTATTTACCATAGCAAAGATATGGAACCAACCCAGATGTCCTGCAGTTTATGAGTGGATCAACAAGATGTGGTATTTATACACAATGGAATTCTATGCAGCATCGCCCCATTAGTAAGAACATGGAAAGACTTAGAAAAAAATCATATTAAGTAAAGTAAGCCAGACTCAAAGGAACATAGGCCCAATAGTCTCCCTCATTTGTCATAATCAGTAGAAACCTTGGGCTCTCCTAGCAGACATTTACCATAGAACAAAATCTAGAGACATAAGGCCAAATAGTATGACACTAAATGTAAGGACCTCCAGGATAAGGAAACAAAAGCCATATAATGATTGACTGTTTTCCTTTATGTACTGTTATCTCTCATCTCTTTTGCTGTCCCTTGGTTATCTCATATTGTTACGGTATTTCACCTTGTTATCTGATATATGTTATATGTGCTTAATTGGTAATTTGAAATTGGATAAGGAAGGGGGAAATCAAGATAAGCTGGGGAGGGAAATGGGGACCATGACATGAGAAAGGGTATCAATGTTTGTGAAGTTATGCACCTTCTATCTGGTGAATATAATGTAACCCTTCTATTAATCACAATAGAAAATTATAAAAAAAAAAGATCTCCAGGTCTGTACATTTTTTTTTGCCAGTTGTGGGGCTTGAACTCAGGGCCTGAGTCCCATCTTTGGACTTTTCTCAAGGCTAGAGCTCTACCACTTGTGCCGCAGCACCACAGCACCACTTCTAGCTTATTAAAATTCTATGCATGTGGTACCGAGGAATTGAACCCAGGTCTTCATGCATGCTAGGCAAGCACTCTACCACTAGGCCAAACTCCCAGCCCTATACAGTATTTTTTTTTTAGCACATTACATTTCATTCTCAATGACCAACAAAACATAACACTTTCATCATCTGTTTTCAAACATAGTAAAGTGGCAAATATATGAGTAGTTGTTCAACATTCTTAGCCATAAAGGAAATACAAATCAAAACGACACCAAGAATGGCTATCAAGAAAACTAACTGATGCTAATAAAAATTTAAAGTAAAAGTTGAGTATATTTAAAGATATTATCATATAGAACATAAAATGGCTACAAAACATCAAAAGCATCTAAGAAAGCAATTGTTGGTGCATGCCTATGATAGCTATTCAGGAGGCTGATATCTGACAATCATAGTTCAAAGCTAGCCTAAGCAGAAAAGTGTCTCTGAGACTCCAAGTAATCATCACTACCAAGGGAAAAAGAAAGCAGAAGTGGAGCTGTGGCTCAAGTGATTGAGTATGACAGGGATAGCATTCAGGCCTAGAGTTCAAGCCCCAGTATTGGCATGTTAGGGAGTTGTCCCCAGTTTCATTACCTACGGCCTCTGGCTCAGCATCTTCTCCAGTCCTGGGTGTTGTCAGCACCACTTGTGTCTGTTACCAAGGTAACTACAGTCTCCACTCTGGCTGATACTGTTTGCTCTTCTCTTTAACATGACACACTAACCATCTGATTTTTTTAAAAAATGTGCAGGTTAATAAGTATGGGTACCTATCACATAGCAATTTCGACTCAATCACTTCACTTCAGTATCATTGGTTTTCTTTGCAGCCCTCTCTACATGTTTTGTGCATTTGCAAGCTTTTCTCTGAGACCATGCAAACGGTGTAGGCGTTCCTAGACTTGGAAAGATAAAATTAAAATTCCAAGCTCCTGAGGAGCATCATAGGCATTTCAGAATGGAGAGTTCTCCACAGGCACAGCTGCTATTTTGTTTGGAAGAGGACCTTTGGGAACATGGATGTGCTTAGCAGAGCAGCCTGTACTTTTCCTCTTGGGTATACAGGGGGTCCCAGGGATTGAACTGACTTCCCTAAAGGCATATCATTGGTTGAAGTCAAGCATGACGAACTTCATGAGCAGTTTTAAGTGAGAAGCCCATTCCATTTTCCCCTCATACCTTTCTTAATAGTCTCCCCTGGCAGCCAAGGCCCAAACTTCTGTGGCCCTAAATATTAGTCTTCCCACAAAATAATCCCCAAAGCTAAATCTTCAGGCAGTTTGGAGAAATATATTGAAGCCACCAAAATGTAGCTTTGGCTGATTCAAATGTACTGTTATATGGAAGCAATGGCAAGTGTTCTGCAGGGAGAAAAGATATGCAACCACATATAGCCAAATAGCACCTGAGGGGCTGGGAGTTTGGCCTAGTCCATAGAGTGCTTGCCTAGCATGGACGAAGACCCGGGTTCAATTCCTCGATACCACATACATAGCAAAAAGCCAGAAGAAGTGGTGCTTGTGGCTGAAGTGGTAGAGCTCTAGCCTTGAGAAAATCCAGGGACAGTGCTCAGGCTCTGAGCTCAAGCCTAGGACTGGCAAAAAAAAAAAAAAAAACCAGAAAAAACAAAAAGCACCCCCCCCAAAAACAAATAGCATCTGATTGTATTATTGAAAAATAGATTCATGTGGCTTATTCATGTTTTATCAGAAACTTAACAGACCACAGGGATCCATAGGATAAGATTTAGTGTTTGACTCAGAAAGATACCTATAGTGACATTTTGTTTCAGAAATCTTCTAATCTCAAGAAAGGATTGGTAATCTGTGGTTTACTCGGTATTCTCCACACATCCCTCCATGTGATCAAGGCAGGTACAAGCGCTGTGTTGTCTGATCCTGGGTGGACACAGCCTGCAGGGGAGCTCAGGGTGGACATTGATGTATCAATCTCCGCTAGAGCACAACTGTCAATCTCGCGATTAGTGTGTGGGATGGGGGCGGAGCATAGGCCGGAAGTGGGTGGAGAGGGCCCACAGGGCGGCAGCCCCCCCCCACCCCAGCGAAGCAGGCCAAGCAGCCATGGCCGCGGGGTGGGCAGGTGGCGGCCTGGTGCACGTGGAGGCCGCCGCTGTCAGGTGGTGCAAGCAGCCGGGGGCCGGGGGGGGGGGGGGGGGGGGGGGGGGGGGGGGGGGAGTATGAGGGGGGCGGCTGTGGTCAGAGCAGCCCGGTGGACCGAGGCAGAGGCCGAGGAGCCGGAGTCCAGCCGTGGAAACCGTTGGGTGGCGGTTGGCCTCCGGGGGCCCCTGAAACGGACAGGCGGCGGCGGTGGGGGGGGGGGTGGGGGACAGTGGCATCTGGAGGCTGCCAGGCACCGGGCTCCGGGGCGGGGCCGGAGGAAGCCCGCATGTTCAAGAGCGGGGTGAGGGGTTCCAGCATGGAGGCAGCTAGTGCGGGTGGACAGAAGCATGGCCGGCCGTGTGGAGCGGTAGCCACTGCAGGTCCGCCGCTGGCGGCCTCCAGCACATGGCCGAGCAGGGAGCGGGGGCGGCGGCGGCACGCGGCCCCTCCCTTCCCCCCCCCCCCCCCCCCCCCCCCCCCCCCCCCGGGAGTGGGGTCACTGAATCTAGGGCACGATCTCAAGGCCAAACCTCAGCTTCTGGTGCTGCAAGCCCCAGTGTGGACAAACTCACATCCCTAAGAATTATAATACACATAAGATCCTTTTCCTTACCATCCAAGAGAGCTTTTGCGGCCACGGAGGTTGGCAGAGATGAAAGCACCTTGTAAATAAGCACTACCCCTCTCTAAGCCCTCTTAGCACTGGAACCTGCCTTGTGGCCATGAATAAAAATTTGAGATCCAGTGGATCTTCCATGGTCTCTAACAAAGGAATGTCTCATTCCCCCTCCTGTAAAATCTAGGGGTTCTCCCATGTCTGCCATAACCACAGTGTGTGTTTCTAGCTTGCAGAGACACTCAGGAAGAGCTTGAGGACATTCACGATCTAGTTTCCCTTCTTACCAGGTAAGGATTTTCCTCTTGTGACTGAGCCTGCATTTCTTCTCTAGAGAATGGGGTTATCTCGGGGTTGAGGAAGACTTCGGGTTGGCACAGGATGGCACTGATAGGAAGATGTGGGATACAGAGAAGTCTAGGGGCTGTGTAAAAGATGGCAGGGTGTGCTTCAGTAGGTAGACAGCAGGTAGTCACAACTGCCCATCCTCCTGGGCCTATCAGATGCTGAAGAAAGTTTGTCTCTGTCTCCTGCAGCCACCTAGGGAAGCTCAGTGACAACAGCAGCTCCAGGCACTTATTAAAAGGAGACACCCTAGGTGAAGTTGTCAAATCAGCGTCTGCTGCAGCCCACCCGGCAGCTGGACACCGTGAAGAGGAGGCTTTCTCCAGCACTGCGTCCCCAAAGGCTTCCCCAGCTCCTTCACACGAGGGCTTGCAGCCTCTGGCCTCTACCTTGTCACCAGTCCAGACATGTTCCTCAGTTCCTGCTGAGACACAGTCACACCACACTGTGCCTCAGCCTCCAGAGCTGTTGATTCCTCTAGAACATCCTTCTCCCCGTTCTCTTTCTCCTCCCCGTTCTCTTTCTCCTCCCCGTTCTCTTTCTCCTCCACCTGTGGCCTGCACTCCACCCAGCCATGACTCAAACTCGGGTCTTCCATCTGACTTCAGGGAAGTTCCACCAGAAAGCACCCCACGGAGCGGCTCTCCAACCAACAGCTCTCAGGTGCCTTCTCCTAGCCCAGCCCTCAACTCTGACATCCTGGAGCTGCTGGAGGTAGTGATTAGTAAGAGGGCTAAGGAGAACGCTGGGGAGGAGAAAGAACACCCTCTGGATTCTCTGGGGAACATGATGAAGTCACTGGGCAGGGCCCAGGACGCGGCCATCCCACAGGCCTTCTGGAACACCAAGGGAGAATCCCAGCAGCTCCCTGAGTCTCCGGAGCTGATTCTCCCCATGGTCTTACAGAAATGCAGCCAGCTGTTCTGGGGGCCTTCCCTTTCTGCACAGCGAGTCCTATTCTACTTGCTGTTCAGCAGTTAGAAAATCACCTTGTAAAGAAGCACTCAGAGAGTCATAGGATTTTACGCGCTGTGCTTAAACAGTTTCAAAAAGATTTTACTCATTATCAAGTCCCCTTGCAAAAGAGAAGCTTTCTCAGCCTTCCAAGTGATTCAGTCGGCTTGGAGTTGAGGGAAAAGCTAGAACATAATTCTCCAAGAGGGCTCCCACAACACCTCTATACAACAAAATTCAAGATTCAGCTGTCTGCTGAAGAGAATTTCTCAGGAAAAGACCAGGCAGAGGACAGCATGGGTGTTTACAGAACTCCATATTTGTAGGTGATATCTGCCATAATATACTAAAGGCAACCACGGAGTGCTCAAAAGTATTTCAGAAATGGAAGAACTCCAAAAGGGACCTAGAACATTATATGAGCAGGGTAGTGAAAGAACTGGATAGGGACACAGAAAGCTTCTCAGATTTTCTAGATGCCAAAACTGAGAATTAGAAAGTGATCTGATGAAACTATCAAGTAGTGGTTCAAAATACACTTATTTGACTCATTTAAAAAGAAATGCCTAGAAGAAACCCTAAAAGCCATCTCATCTCAAAATGGGAGCAGATCAACTGAGACTAGGGAAAGCTGCAAGAGCTCCTCCCAGGAGGCTTCCCACTTGGATGCTGCCAGCCAACAGCTGCTGGAGGCGCATATCAAGAAGCTTTGGGTGAAGCACAAGTGGGGCTTGTCCCTAAAGATTCTCAAGCCCATAATCACCTTACTTTGAAAAAGGCTTCCCCTGTGCCAGTTTCCGAGGAAGCTTCTCCATACCTGTCCTGTCCTGACAGTGAAGTGGGGGGGGGGGGGGCGCATTGTAGGGAGAAGCTCTTCACAAAGTACCAAAAATGGTAGAGAAAGAAAAAAGCACTGAAGGTCATACCATACAGGCTTCTCAACCACCTTCACCTTATGAAACTCAGAGGAATACTCTATAGTCACTAGTGTGGTTCCCAAAGAGGTCTCTCCAACTTCTCTAACTGGAGGGGAAGATAGACTGCTTTCTAAGTCTAGATCTCACAGCCTAGTAGGAAGAACCTGGCACCATGACATTGTGCCAGAACCACAGGGAAGCAGTCCAGAGCCAACTACAAGCCCAGTAATGGGCATGTGTGAGACAGAAGACAAAGGAAGCCTCTGCCAGTGTATCCATATTAGAAGTCTTTGTTGAATCCACAACTGAAAAGACTGAAGATCTCAGTGAAATGGCAGACGATGAAGAGCAACAGCCCACTAACTTGACAGTCAATAAGGACTCCAATAATTTGAACCTCAGAAATTTAGAACTTCAGGGGACCATTCAAACACAATTACCCTCCAGAATTTCTATTTCCAGGCATCCAGGAAGAGCAGTGCAATACAAGCAAAAGTCCTCCTATTGAAGTTATCCTACAGAACTCAGATGCTGATGCATTCCTGCAAGCTTGTGCCCTGAGGTGCTGTTTGCCACAAACATGCTACCTCCCATCCACTTCTTATGAGATAAGCTCTGCAATACCAAGAATAGGACACATGAAGAAGCAGCAAGAGGTCAAGACATCCAACCTCCAGGGTACATGGCATAGCAAAAACTTTCATAGGCCTGATGAAAAAGAGAGCTGTGAAAGGCCCAAAACTAGGATGCAGAAGGAAAACCTGCAGGAATGAGGTCCTTATAAGGCCAGGAGCTGAGCCCCTTCTGCCCAGGTCAGGAAAACAAGAACTATGAAGAAGAACTCTTCCCTGTCTATATCAGACAAAGGACAGCATTCTCCAAAGAGTCATTTCAGAAACCAGATAAAGAATTTTTATACCATTTTTTCCTACTAAAGACAAAACTCACTACAAAATTCAGAATAACTCACTGCAAATTCACAGATTCAGTCAGCCAGGACCCAGAAGCAAGACTTAACCACAAATAGAATGTTCAAGGGCAGTGGAGTTCCTGAAGCCCAAACACTCATGAGCACTGTTGGGTGAATCCTAGAGAAGAAAATGGGATTGCAACATGAGTCTTCTGCCTCCTAGAAAACTTTGCACAAACAAGAATTTCAGACTCCTGTTAAGACATTTCCACTGCCATCGACTAACCACTCTCACTACCACATGGCTTCTTCCTACTTAGAAAAAAGCCAAGTGAACAACCATAGGGTCTCTTTTTCCCCAAACCAGCCCCACTGGCCACAGCCATTCTGTCAGTAGCCAGGAGAGTCACAGACTGTGACAACCCTGGGACAAACTTGCCTCTCAGAAAGCCTGTGTCTCCAGTCAATCATGCCTGTCAGCATAGGCAAAGGGGGATAAATATCTTAAAGCTAGTATATCCCCTGCTCACGCATACCATGCTTCTCACATAATTCCTCATGAGATATGTTTTCCTCAGGAAAAATTCAAGTACATACATAGCAAATCTCTTCGTGAATAAGCACATCCTCTGCAAACTGACGATGTCTCCTAAGAGCCCATTTAATCAAAAAATGGGATCAGATCAACAGGGACAAGGTCCCTTTGCATGAGTACATGCATCCAACCAATTCTTATTTTACTTAATAACAACCCTAAAGTAAAAGGAACGGTGATGGTGGGTGGCAATCTGGACATGCCAAACAAAGAGAACTGTAAAAATAACACCTCCTTTAGTGAAGAGGCAAAAGTTCTAGAATTAAGAAATGAAGAAAAAAAAATCATGTGCCAAAGAACTACAGTAAGAATTGACACTCAGTAAATTGTGAACAAAAAGAAATTCATGCTAAGTTTGTGGTCACAGCTCACTTGAAAAGTGACAACCCTAGAGCAAGTTAAATGCCTAGGAAACATGAAAAAGACATTGAATTTGGTGAAAAACAAACAGAAGGTAGTAGTACTATAGCACAAGGTAGTAGAGCACTAGCCTGGAGTAAAAAAGTTCAAGGGCAGTGCCCAGGGCCTAAGTCCAAACCCCATGGCCAACAAGAACAAAACCATTGAGCCTGGTTTGGTGCCAGTAGCTCAAACCTACAATCCGAACTACTCAAGAGGCTGAGATCTGAAGGCTCTCAGTTTGAAGCCAACCCAGGCAATAAACCAGCAAAAAGCTGGATGTGAAGGTGTGGCTCAAGTGGTAAAATTCCAACTTTGAGCAGAAAAAGCCAAGTGAGATCACGAGGCTCTGCGTTCATTAACTTCTGACATTAACAAAATAAAGGATGTACCTTTTGCCAGAGAACCTCACCAACTAAAAGCTTTTATACATACACAAATACAAAGCAATACATGCACAAGGTTCACTGCAGCAAAACTGTTTATAAGAGCAACAGAACATAAACTACCCAACTATTCATCTCTAAGAAAAAAGTTATAATAAGCCGAGTAAATAAGTAATAAAGTAAGCCAGCCAGTGGCTCACATTTGTAATCTTAGCTACTCGGGATGTTGAGATCTGAGGAGCGCAGTTTGAAGCCAGCCCAGACAGAAAAGTCCATAAGACTCTTATCTCCAAATAACCACCACAAAACCAGAAGTGAAGCTGTGGCTCTCAGTGGTAGAGGACAATCCTTGAGCACAGAAGCTTAGAGACAGTGCCCAAGCCCTGAGTTCAAGCCCTAAGACTGACACACACACACACACACAAAAGAAGGTTGCAAGCAGAGCTTTCTGAAATACCAGGATTTTGGGGGATGATAGAAGGGGAATGATGGGGGAAACTCAATCAAATAAATGAAGAAAATAAATTCTAATTTTTGTGTCCAATCATGTAAAGATAAAAATAAAAATAAATGTTCTTTTTTAAAGAAATACCAGAATTAGCCCTTCCTCAGCATCCATGATTCTATCACCTGTGCCAGCACCACATAGCCAAAGTCCTAAGGTGCTACAAAGGGGTAGGTAGCATTTGCATACAGATTACACAAATCCTTTCACATATTTTACACCACCTCCAGCTATCTTAAAATCACCAATGCAGTACAAATGCTATGCATCGCATTGGTTAGGAAATCACGATAAGAAAAATTAATCTTTGGTTCCTCACTACAGATACATTTTCTTCCAAAAATATTTCCAACCTATGGTTGGTTGAATCCTGGGATAGAAAACCCATGGAAACAACTGTTAGTTAACTAGGCAACTGTTAGTTAATAGAAAGAAAAGATGTGTGGCATAAGAAAGAGAAAGAAGTGTGTGATTTTATTTGCATAACTAGAAACCCCAGAATAGTGTAAGAGCAAGAAGAGACTTAAGGGAAACAGAGGGCAAGGACTGTGACTCCCTAAAACAGTCCTGCTTTCTGAATTGCAGAAATACCCACATAAGTATTTTACATGGTGAAAAAGTACAATGAAAACTAAAAGCAGGATGAACATGGCCATGCATATCTATTCTCTCAGCACTTGTGAGACTGAAACTGGAGGATTTCAAGGGAATTCAAGGTCAGCCTGGGAAATGTAACAAGACCTTGTTCTCAAAACCAAAAGGCTAAAATTTTAAAACCAGTTACTCAGGAGTCTGAGATCTGCTGATCATGATTCAAAGCCAGCTCAGGCAAAAGGAGATTCTTATCTCCAGTTAACCTCAAGTAAGCCAGAAGTGGAGTAATGCACTAGCAAAAGGAGCAAAAAGAGCCCAGGGATAGCACCCAGATTCAGAGTTCAAGTTAATTTTTGAACCATGAGTCTACAAGGGTCCTGAAAAGAGAGAAAGCAACTCAATACCCTCTGGGGGGCGGGGTGTGGGGGACTGTAAGCAGAAAAAGAAGTATCTGGCCAGGTGTTGGTGGTTCATACCTATAATCGTAGCTACTCAGAAGGCTAAGATCCGAGGATTGCAGTTCAAAACCAGCTCAGGCAGGACAGTCCATGAGATTCTTACCTTCAATTAACCACCAGAAAACAAGAAGGGGCACTGTGGCTCAAAGTGGTGGAGTGCTAGCCTTGAACAAAAGAGCTCAGGGCCCAGGCCTAGAGTTCAAGTCCCACAACTACCACCACCACCACCACCACCAACAAAAAATCAGATTCCCTCCCTTTCTTTCTCACTCAACTCAGGCTAGCAAAAGAAAGGATATGACTACAGGCAAACTAAATGACTTATATAAAATCAGATTTTTAAATTTTTGTCTTGAAAAAAGATAACCCAAATACATATCTCAAATATGTATTTTAAATGTCTTATTGTCTCAACATGTACAAAAATTGGAGGACAGAAGGAGCCTTATTTGGATAATATCCATGATGGGTAGATCACACCTTTCACATAATACTACATGCTGAGTCCAAACAAACCTCATCCTCCAATGACTGCTCAGTTCTCTAACAGGTTATGGTGAAGACCACAGATGCTCACCAGCAATTCCTTACTCTGTGTGTCAGTCCTGAGGCTTGAACTCAGGGTAGGAACTGTCCCTGAGCTTCCTTTGCTCAAGGCTAGCACTCTACCAGTTAAGCCACAGCTCCACTTCTGGCTCTTTGGTGGTTAATTGGAAACAAAAAGTCTTACGGACTTCTGCCCAGGCTTTGAAATACCACCCTCAGATCTCAGCTTCTTGCATAGCTAGGATTACAGCTGTATGCCACTTGCACCTAGCAGTTCTTCAACGTAACTTCTATTCTGCTCTAAAACGAAGGTCCAACTTGGCCCTACATTCAACAGTTACATCCAACCTAAAACAAACTAACTCCAACTGTATTCATGTGAAATGTAATATTCAAAATCTGGCCCCAGCGGAGTACTGGTGGTAGTTCAACCCTGTTCTAGCTATTCAGAAGGCTAAGATTTGCAAATTACAGTCAAAATATAGCCCAGACAGAAAAGTCTATGGGATACTCATCTCCAGTTAATTAGCAAGAAGCTAGAAGTGGAGCTCTAGCTCAAATGGTAGAAGACCAGCTTTGAGTGAAAAAGCCAAGGAAGAGCAAGAGGCCCTTGGTTTAAGCCTCAGAATTGGCATGCATGCATGCATACACATCCACACATAAAACATACATAAACACACACACTCCAAACAAGGCAGCCATACAAAACTACCAGCATCACTATAATCATCATAATGTCACTTAGCTTATGCCTGGAGCCCTATTTATTTCACAGCACTTTAAGTTTTCACATGATGAGGTAGGTCTACTCATTCCTTAAAAGTGATACACACACTCACACAGGAGCAAAATGTAACCTGGACTCTCTAGGATTCAAATCCGATTTGGTCTCCAACTCTTGTGGATTTCTGTCCTCTCTCTTCTAATATCTAATATTCCTTCCCAACTCTAATACCCAGGTTTCCTTTGGTATAAAATTCCTTCACTGTATGCATGCATATCTTCACTAGCAGACTGTAAAGATATGTCTCTGGTTATGAACTTAAGTCATACAAGAATGGTTCTAGGAAGGACATAGAACAATTTTAAGGTTGAAACGTAGGTACCATGTAAAGATTTAACTTATAAGCCAGGCTCCAGTGGCTTACGCCTGTAATCCTAGACACTCAGGAGTCTCAAGATCCAAAGGATAGAGGTGTAAAGCCAGCACAGGGAAGAAAACTTCTACAATTTCTACTTCTTCTACAACTTCTAATCAGCAAAGAGCCAGACTAAAGGCATGACTTATATGATAAAGTGCCAGCTGAGCAAGCAAGCTGAATGCCAAGACCCTGAGTTCAAATGCCCATATTGACAAATCTGAATTGTAACTTAATTAAACCAATACTGACGCATAACCAAAAAACCGTTCACTTCGATTTGGAAAAAACAGCCTAGTAATACAAACTTCAAACGGAGAAGGGAGAAAAAAATCCACATTCACTGGCACCAGCTGTTATATTTCAGGAACTATACTGGGAACTCTGGAAGACTCATTCAGTTCTCCGAACAGGCATATATGGTAGGTTTCACTCCAGTCTGCAGTTTAAGGCACAGAAGACTTAAAAGCCTACATGAATCAGTTACCTAGCTTTGTGCTTGATTTCAGCTAAGAGGGTCCTGACTTGAATGGCCATGCCACTTCAGAGCCCACATTCTTCACACAACACTACTGTTTCCAGACTGAGCAAAACAATTGGGCAAAATAGTTGATGCTATTCTTCCAACTTCTCATTCAAGAAAAGGAATACACATTAATCAGCTGAAAAAATATGTATTATACTTAGAACCTCCACAAATGGAGATTCTGCTAATGACTTTAAGAATTCTGGAAGGCATTATTTGCAACCTTTAAATAATCCTTTTTAAGACCATATTGCCTTTTGCATACATTTCATGTGTTTCTAAGCTAACATGAGAAAAAAAAAAGAATGCTATCAATTAAGGAGTACAGCCAGTGAAGATTTAACTGTAGTCAGGTAGGCCACTAGAAACTGAAAACACTATTATTAAACTTCTTCCAGTAAGGCTAGTTGCACTCTTATCGATCTAAGAGCCAAACTTGATACAGTGACCCCAAAACATTAAGACACACACAAGCCACCTAAACTTCATGAACTCTAAGTTCAAAAGTAAGGGACAAACACCATTTTTTTTTGCCAGTCCTGGGACTTGAACTCAGGGCCTGAGCACTGTCCTTGGGTTTTCCTCAAGGCTAGCACTCTACCACTTGAGCCACAGCACCACTTCAAGCCACACTGTCCTTGGGCTTTCAAGGCTAGCACTCTACCACTTGAGCCACAGCACCACTTCAGTATGTGGTACTGAGGAATTGAACCCAGGCCAAACTTCTGGCCCAGGAGCACCATTTTCTAAGACAGAGAAGAAGGACAATGTCAAGAGTCACAAGAGGTCACTAGTAGTTTCCTAGTAGACTCCTGCACTAAGCCCAAGACTGGACTATTTTACCAAAATGGAGTCACTCCTACTCAAGTTGGCCAAACAAACCAAGTTGTTAAGTGACCTTCAAAGAATTCAGGAGATGACAACCACATTTCCCATCAGGCCAGTTTTAATCCACATAATAAAGTTCCCTTTGCTTTAATACACAAAGTAACTAGAGTAATCTGTTATTCTTTTATTGCTATGTTCCTTCCCCCTCCTCCTCCACTTATAAAGAAAGTAACTTTAAAATCACCAGTCCTCTTTGTTCTTTAATTCTTTCTTTGGTCCTTTTTGATCTGAGACTATTTCTAAGCTCAGGCTACTGGAGAAGTTGAAACCAAGAATTACTTGAGCTCAGGAATTTGAGACCAGCTGGTCAACACAATGAAATTTAGGTATGAAAGAAGAAAAACGTTAAATTAAATAAACACCAACGCCTCTACTCAGCTCATTGGAAGAGATATAAAATCGAATGTCTAATTCTAGAATCACACAGCTAAGACCTTTAAACTGCCATTTATTCTTTAAAAACTTCAATGAAGCAGGGCCCAGAGGCTCATGCCTGTAATCCTAGCTACTCAGAAGGCTGAGATCTGAGGATCAAGATTCAAAGCCAGCACAGGCATAATAGGACCTGAGACTCTTAGCTCCAATTAACCTGTAGAAAATGGGAAGTGGGGGCTTGGCTCCAGGGTAGGATGGTAGCCTTGAACTGAAGAGCTCAGGGACAGCGCCCAGGTGGAGTTCAAGCCCCAAGACCCACAAAAAAAAAAAGAAGAAGAAGAAAAAAGAAAATTCCAATGACCCACATTTTGCAACAACTGTTCCAAGGACTATTCGCTGTCCACTGGATTTCATGATTTTCACTGACACTACACCAAGAATGAAAGAAAAACAGTTCAGAGGCAAAATACTGCAACACTTCTCAGAGCCTCCAGTAAGACAGTGTAGATTACAACCCTAAAAGGAATATAACAAGAATTCGCCAAACCTACTTGAGGAATCTCAATCTTCCACTTTCTATCTCCAATCTCAGAACTAGCAAAGCTTTTAACAAACAATGTCACTGGAGCAGCTGGTGGCAGATGGCTCACAACTGGAATCATCCCAGCTACTCGGGAGGCTGAGATCTCAGGATCACAGCTGGAAGCCATGCTGGGCAGGAAAGTCTGTGACACTTACCTCCACCAGGAAGGTCTGTGAGACTTATCTCCAATCAACCAGCCAAAACCATTCTGGGAGCCTGTGACTAAGCTTTGAGCAAAAAACCTACTGCACCCAGGCCACAAGTTCAAGCTCTAGTATCTCACACACACTCACTCACCTAACTGCTGCCAATATTATTATTGCTGTTACAGGCACAATCAATCAAAAGCAGATCAGTCAGCACTCCCTTATTCACCAGTTTCATACTCAAGAGGTCAACCAATCTAATTGAAAATGGTCAAAAACTTGTGTCTGTATTCAACTGTACACAATTTTCTCATCATCTTTCCATACCCAATTCAGTGGAAGGACTTACACAGCATTCAGAGCAGCAAGGCACAGCAGCAGGAAGTGGCTGGGCATGGTAGCTCATAGCTCAGAATGGGCAAAGCACACCTGTAATCCCAGCACTACCAAAACTGGGGCAAGACCATTAATCAATGCTAACCTAGGCGATACAGTATAACCTTATCCCCAATAAATAAAAAATGACTGAAGATATAACCAGACCTTTTGCCTGCCATCTATATCATACTCATTGTAGCACTACTTACTCAAAAAAAAGAATTCAAATAAATTCTACTTCCCGTAAGAAACTAATGCTACTCGAAATTTCGACATAAGCATATTGTGCAACCTTACTATATAATTATCAAGTCTGATGATACTCACCACTGCCAATTGTGTGAGTTTACCCATTAACTAAAGCTGGGGAGAGGGAAGAGGGGAAAAGAGATGGGATGAATAGCCTAACTTCACTTGACAGCTCCAAAATTTCATCACCCCGGGGGTGGGGGGGGGGAGTGATCACAGGAGTGCTTTCCCTCTAGTTTAGGTCTCATTTCCCACCGCCTGACAAAAAGCTATGTACAAGGAAGGCAATTACTCTCCTGCCCGTCCACCTGAAAGACCACCCTCCTCAGAGGAGGTCCCTCAGGTGGGAGACCCTTCCCAAGGAACAGCGAGACCACTCAATCGGATGCAAACAGCAAGAGGTTTATTAGGGTATCGGGCGCCCGGGCGACAGGTCTCCTAGAAGACTTGCGCGCCAGACTGGGGAGAGGGGTATATTTTTATAGACAGCTGAAGCAGGCTTACAGAAGCAGAGGCAGCATAGTTACAGGAATCTGATTGGCTTATTAAGTTCCTCTTATTGATACACTGGGGACTTTCCATCTTAGCACATTTTCTTAACCACAGGCCCCCCCTGATGTTACCCCACTCTGGTGTAACTGTAGGCCTGGTGTTTCTCCATTCTTTTACCAAACATCTGTTCCTCTTGGTTCCTGGAACCCGGGTCAGATAGTCAGATGTTGGCACATACATATCCTGTTTCTGCACCCTATTTTTATCCTGAGGCTACTTCTTTATTTCTGAGTTCAGGCCTTGCAAAATGGCGTTACTAATGCTAAGCTGCTAAGTATATAATAAGCTTCTAATTTATTTATCTTCTCAGGGGGAGGGTCTTTCACACCCTCCTTTCAGACTGTAGTTTCCCATCCAGGAAATTCGAGCAGAACAAAGTTACTGAGGTCTCTGCACATTTCAGGATGGATGATAGAGTCTTGGGCACTGTGAAATCCCCCTTGGAAGACTTCAAGGTACCTCGTCTGGCTTTCTGATGTGCATGCGACGTAACCAAAACCCACTTCCACGCGTGGGGAAATCCTCTGCAAAACCCGAAATCCAATTCACACACACACACACTATTTATGTATATAAAAACAATTGCGTAAACAAACTTTGCGATGCGCAGTGGACCGGCACCGGTGAAGCCCCCCGGTGGAAACCCAGCCCGCGCTGGCCCCGCAGGAGGGCTGCGACCCCCCCCCTCACCAAGCGCGCAGCTCAGCCCCGCACCGCGCGACCATCCGGGCGCATTCCCGCGCGCACCACCCAAGGTCACGCAGGATGGGGGTACCGCGCCCCCCGACAGGGCGCACCGGGAGGGGGCGTCCCCGGAACCCACCACCCGCCCCGGAACACGCAGCTGCAGCCATGCACCGCGGGCGGCCGCGTCCCCCGGGTGACCCGACCCCGGACGGGAAGGGGGGGGGTCCCGCCACGCCCCTCCCCCCACCGGCAGGGGTTACGCAACGCCCCCCCTCCCCCGGCGCGCCCGCGAAGCTGCGGGCAGCCGCCTCCGCCCTCAGCCCCCCGCCCAGCGCGGAACAAAGCGCGGGCGAAGGGGCCGGGGAGCCGGGAAAGGGGCCCGGGGGGGCGGCCGCCATGTTGGCGGGGGCGGTAGGGACAGAGCAAAGGAGCGCGCGCCCGCCCCAGGCCCAGCCCGTTGCGCCCGGCCCGCCACGCCCGACCGGCAGGGGGCGCTAAGGGGCGCCGCCCGCGGACAATGCGCCCGGAGCCCGCGCTCACCTGAGTCCCCAGACCACCGCTGCACCCAGCGCCCGCGCCCTTCGTGGTGCACGCCCGACCCGTGCATCTCACCTGCCGGCCACCGAGGCCGCAGTCCGCGTGCCCCGAAGGTCCGCCGTGGCTCGCTCGCGCTCCCGCCGGCCCAGCCCGAGCCAGACAGCTCCTCCCCACCCCCGCTCCTTGCCGCGGCCGCCGCCCGCCCCCCAGCCACCACGGCGCACGCGCACTGCGCCCGCCGAACTGCGATGGCCGCGTCGCCCCGGCGCCTGGCCCGTCGGTCGTATTACGCATGCGCTTGGAGGGGCGTGGCTAGTGGAGAGGCGGGGCCTGGCGCCGCTCACCTGGAGGGCGGGGCGCGGGCCCGGAGAAAGCTAGGTGCGCGCTGCAAAGCCACGGAGCTCCGCGCAGCTGAGCTCTCGAACCCTGGGGGGAGCCCTCGTGGGCGCGGCTTCTCCGGGAAGCCTGGCGGGGTTTTGTTTTCGCGCAGGAGGAGGGCTTTCCAAAGATCTGCGTCCTCTTTTGTCCAGGGACGTCGGCAACCCGGTCCTCGCTCTCCGGGAAGATGGATGAAGGTGGGTCACATGGCGCGGCCGCGCGCAGGAGTGGTGCGCTCGGAACCACGCGGAGCCCCCCGCGCAGCTCGGCTCCCCTCGTCCGGATGCGGGGGTTGGCGGGATGCGAGCCCTTTAAAAGAATAGATTTGCTCCCCGCGACTGCCTCGGAGAGAACCGTCCTCTCCACCGCAGTGCGGAGGGGCCGGGCGGCGGCGGCGTCACCGCGCACCTCGCTGCTGCCTCCGGGCAGGAGAAGCGCCCAAGTCCCAGCCCGGGCTGCGGCTTCTGCCAAGCCAGACACGGGCTTTCTCCAGCCTCCATCCATCGCAGAACCCACCCAGCTCACCTTGCCAGGTTAGGAGCTCGAAATGCCCGCGGTCGCCCGCAAATGCGTCGGACTTGGGCGGCCACGAGGACGCCTTTGGGGGGAATATGTTGTTCTTGCTCGTGTGCAAGCCAGGGGGGAGAGCGTCACGGATGGGTTTGTATTCCTGCGGAGTGGAAGGAGAGGGACGTGGAGGCCGAGTCTGCCTCTGAATCCAGCCTGGCTCTGTGTCTCCTTGCCCTCTTAGCCCCGCGTCCGGAGCCAGCGGGTCACCGACCTGTTTTCCTCGAGTACATGTCTGCGCTGCCACATCTTAATAAAGCCGCCTCCCACAGTGGTGTCAGGTCATGTTACAAGCCGTTATTGGAAAGCACTTGAGACACGCCAACCGACAGCACCATTGTGCAGTTAGCAATGCTTTGGGGGGATTTTACTGGTACCTCCCTTCCCCCCAAAATAAGATTGATAGGTACTGACACTAATTAAAGTGCTTGTCTCTACCATCACATGTTTGGCAGGCTCAGGATGGGCTAGTTTCAATACACAGATACAACCAGTCCATCTTGAGAAATAGGTGTCACTTGGTGTGTTTAATGCGGTGGTGGAGTATCTCAGCAACCGGGAAGGGTATACTGGGAAGAAGGCTAGTGAGAATACCTGCATGTCAATGGTGAGAACGCCTTGGGTTTCTCCATTCAACATTATTGACATTTTGAGCTAGATAGATATAGAAGGCTGGCCTCTAACTCAAGATTCTACAGCCAAAGGCTCCAGAATGCTAGGATTCCCTGATGAATGGCTTTTTCAGAAGATTGTCCTGTGTGGGATATCTGGCAGCATCCCATTAGAAGCCAATAGTAAATCCCCTCTCCCAACCCCTGATATAAATTAACTACTTTCCCATTCGGAAGCCCAAAGGACTATCAGGAACTTGGGATATTCCCCAGCACTGTGGCTCATGTCTGTAATAAACCTGCCTACTCAGAAGGCTGAGATCTGAGGATCATGGTTCAAACGCAGACAAGAAAGTCAATGAGACTCTTATCTTCACTTAACCTCCATCACACACACACTCGCGCGTGCGCGCACACACACACAGCCAAAATAGAGCTGTGGTTCAAGTGGTAGAGCACTAACCTTGAACAAAGACAGCACCCAGACTCTTACTTAAAGCCGCAGGACCACTCAAGAGTCTGAATGCAATATCCAGTAACACGAAGTCATAATGCTGGACGGAGTCAATATCATTTCACCAATTACCGTCAGAAAAGGATATATTCAAAAGCTATGATTGTCCAAAGGATTTTATAACATCCCTATATTCCTGCCAAAAAATATATATATTTAAAATAAATTGAGGTGAAGTGAGAGAAAACCCAGATAAGTCTAGATTGAGAAGCAATAATAACACAACTAAACTGATCTATTAAAAAGTCAGTATCAGGAAATATGGGCATTGGACCAAAGAAGACCACAGCAAAGTCCATCAGCTGATCCGAAGGAAAAAGCTGAGATTTGAGGATTAGGGAACTTTCTATGTGGACTTTGTAAATATTGGAGAGTATTAATAAATTCCTCAGCTTCGCCAGGCACCAGCACCTTCTGCCTGAAGTCTAAGCACTTGAGTCTCAACTAATGGTGTACCAGGATAGACAGTGGAAGAGAAAGTGGAAAAAAAATATGAAAAGAGACTCAAAAGTTAAAAACAGGAAATAATCTGAAATGGCATTTAAGTTCCCCTCCTACCACATCTTTTTCTGGTCTTTCAATTAATATTGCCATAGATGAAAGGAGCTGTCTAAATCTACCTCCTCCTTTGAAATGGTAAGAATCTGGGAATTCTTGAATGGATAAAGGCAGAAAAAATGAAAGGAATGTCTGGCAAACAAGTTCTGAAGGTTACCTGGAGTAGGCTTCACCTTTCTTACCCACTGTCTAAGGATTAGGTTGCTAGACTGACCAGTATGAAAGCTACAGGTTGGACCTGCCATTTTGAGTCTTTAATCTGCATTTCCTTCATGAGGAGCTGGAAACATTTCTCCATTTCTTTGTACTTTAGCTTGTCATACTGTAAGAGACAACCTAAAAGGCTTTTCCTGGGCTGTGTGAATTAACTAAAAGTCCCCCAGCTTTGTATCTGTAGGTGAAGGGACCCCTTTCTTGACTTCCCCAAAAATCCATCCCCTGTAGGCATTTCCTGTCTTCATGACAAAGGAGTACTTGACTCAAGGGGAGCTGTAAATTCCCTGATAACAGCTCACTTTACAAGAGCAGCTTAACCAGGTGGAGTTACCAGAATTCCTCCCCCACTCTACCCCCCTTGGCCTGCCAGGAAGCTCCCTCCCTTTCCTTTATCATCAAAGCAGTGCGCCACAAGCCCACCTAGATGATAGGTGAGTTCAGACAGCAAAAGTGTCAGTGGTTGCCCCAGCCATCACTCAAGTATGTTAAGATTCCATTGGCCACCTGTGTGTGGCCAAGCCCAACCACATGGCTGGTGGCCTATAAAAGTAGCCCGTAGGATTAGGCGGGGTCACTCGCTCACTCACATCTTAGAGACGGCCCTGACCGGTAAGTATGATTCTCGATGCTAGGCGCAGAATAAAACTCTGTTTGACTTCCACTTTTGTGTCTTACTTGTTCCTTTGATCACAGACCCTAATATTGGGGGACTGGACCCTAACAGTAGGGTTTTTTGTTTGTTTGTTTTTGCCAGTTCTAGGGCTTGAACTCAGGGCCTGGGCACTAGCATTGGGCTTTCTCAAGGGTAGCACTTGTACCACCTGAGCCACAGCACCACTTCCAATTTTTTCAGTGTATGCAGTACCAAAGAATCAAACTTTGTGCATGTTAGGCAAGCACTCTCCCACTTGTGGCTCTGTATCTGTGGTCTTTGAGCTATTCTCTACTGCAGTGCCTTTACAATCACCTCGAGCTCCAGGAAAAAGAACATAGATAAGCATCTTGTGTGGAAGGCAACCTATCCCTCAAACAGGTGATATCTTTAAAAAAAGAAAAAAAAAACATCTTCTAGAAATAACAGCCAAAAACTCAGGAGGTCTCTCACCAGGCAACTTCTTCCTGTTCCCATTCCAGTAGTGGAGTGATAACAGTTCTCTGAAACTCCTCCAAGACTGAGCAACTAGTCAAGCAGGCTATACCTGTGTCCTGGGACTATTTTTAACTATACAACCCTTTCCCACCGCTCTATCCCTAATTTTCCTCTTTTCCCCTAATGCCAATGTCTGTACCCTTGAAGACAGCTGAAGAAGTACTAAAGTGCTGTCTTCCCACGGCTGTCATGTAATAAATCTGTGTCCTTCACCATGTTTCTGTTTGACTTAAAGAGGGTGAGCGAGTGCATCTAATCTGGAGTTTCTGGACCTCGGGCCTGGGAATATTAACTAGAAATCTGATTTCAATATTAAAATAAATCCCTTCTGAAATATTCATTTTGTGAGACTCCTTTTATGTGGGACACTCAGAAGTGTTTTTCCTGAGTGGATCTCAAAAACCTGTGGTTTTCATGGAAACTGAGGGAAGCTTCCACCCATTCTTAAGTGACAACCTCAAAGAAGCCTTCCCTGACCTCACTTCATTTCCTTTCACTATGTCCTGTTGAAACAAGAAGACTGAGTCTAACCATTGCCATCTTGGCTGTGTGGTGGATGGTAGGGAATTGGTTTAAGTGGCATCATCTTATCTTCATGATAGAGGAAGGCCAAGTCCCAACTCCCAGGTGTGGGGGTGCCTGAAAGCTGGGGCAGGGACTTGAACCATAGGTTACAGGACCCATCAGACCTATGCCTACCTGTGACCCTGACCCTATTTGGGCCCAGACCAGCTTAGGTGCCAGTACACCATACCTCATATCTCCTGTCCCTCCTCCGGTCACTGTGGTTTCTCACTTCAGCTCTGTATTGGGATGGATCTGGTTTGTTGGTGTTTTTCTGCTCTTTCTTTCCTTCTCTCATGGCCCAGTTTCAAAGAGTGTTAAGTGTATTCAAGGAAGCTGCATGTCTTTGTGACAAGAGTCTGTTTCTCGTGACTGAATTCCGATATAACAATGTCATTATTACACTAGTATGGTCTGTTTACCAGCTCCCTAGAATCCAGTAGGTTTCAACACTGTTTGCCATAACTGAATGCATCATTTATCTAGGAATGTGGATTTATTACATACATCTTGTGAAGGGTCTCAGATATCAGGACAAGGTAGAATTTAAGCTATTTAACAGCATTCTATCAAAGGTTAAAGTTCTCTGTAGACCTTCACACATATGAAGGAGTCTCATAGTAGAGAACAACTGAACTACAGTACAACTTTCAGGGTAAACGTTGTAGAACCAGCCAGGCACTGTATAGAGAATTTAATGGGAAAATGATTTATTTTTGTGTGTATGTTTGTTTGTTTATTTTTTCTAGTCCTGGCTTGAGCTCAGGGTCTGAGCACTGTCCTTGGACTCTCTCAAGGCTGGAGCTCTACCACTTGAGCCACAGCACCACTTCTGGCTTTTTTCTATGTATGTGATACTGAGGAATCGAACTGGGATCTTCGTGCATGCTAGGCAAGCACTGTACCACTAGGCCAAACTCCCAGCTGGGAAAAGCTTTAAATGTAGAATGAAGACAGAATTTGAACTGACAGAGTACTTATTTAAAGGATAACATGATCATAATTTTCCAACTGCAAAGCAACAGGATACATGATGACCATGTTAGGTCCTACTGGAGAATAAGAATTTTTATTTCAACTGAGGAGGAAATCTTTATCATTTAGAGAAACAATACAAAGGATTTTTGACCAAGCAATAGGGTGGTGACAGTTGTTTTCTCAACATATTGATGTTGCCTATCCTAGAACTATATAAAAAGGAAATCAAACGTTGCCTGTGTATCACATATCCCTTCACAATTGTTTATATATCCCTAAGAGTGCTTACTATACTGAAACCAGAGATTTGAACCCCAGACCTAAATTCACAGCATTCTGGGCTGTCAGATCCAGCCACTTGCCACTATCCACTAAGATAGTAATGGTGAAGAGAAAGGACGCTTTTTACGGGTCACAAACAGCCATGGGAAGGTAGAACTTAGGTTCTACCTTAGATTCTCTCCTCTAGGTCTGATAATGAAGAAGTGAACACCTGATTTTAAGTTTTCTACTTTCTTACCCACTCCCCTGGGAGTAACCCCACCTGCTCTCTTAGCATTGTTTCCCCACTTTGGTGTTCAAGGAGAGTGTTCAAGGCAGGAATTGCAGACCACTGTTCACTCTTAAGAATTGGCAGCTCTCCCTTTCAAGTCTCATTGTGGGTGGTCTAGCCACAGAGTAACAGACATCATCATCAGGCTGACCACCAAGACACTTGTACCTCTTTGTTGACATTCTGCATTGCCAACCCCAGCTCATTCAGAAGCAATGGGTACTTCTCATCAACAACCCTCTTCTCTTCCACATTTCCTTCATGTGTGTAGCCTTACTCCTCTTATCTACAGCCAATATAGATGCAGTGTAGACAGCTTGTTTTCAGTTCTCAAGTGTTTATTATAAAAATGTCTTCAAGCCTATACCTACAATCCTAGCTACTTAGGAAGCTGAGATGTGAAGATCTAGTCCAAAGCCATCCAGGCAAGTAAATCTCTAATTTAACCACCCAAAATGATGGAAGTAGAGCTGTGGCTCAAATGGTAAAGAGCTAGACTTGAGCAAAAAAGCTCAGAGACAGTGCCTGGTCCCAGAGTTCAAACCTCAGAATCAGCACCAGAAAAAAAAAAAAAAGAAAAAGGTTTCAGCTCTCAGTTTGGCAGACATTTCCCCACCGCTCTGTAGTCTCGCACTGCCCTTTGGGTAAACCTGTCTCAGAACCTGGTATGTTCCTCGCTACTGTCTGTAACTTCTCCACCCCTGCCACCAGGTAATAATACTCCTCTGAAGTAGATGTCTATCTCCCAAAGTCCAAAGCAACTAGACTCATAAGTTTCATTTTCCCTTGCTAGATATAAAATGACATACAGTTAACTGCTTCAGTAATAAAAACTCAGCAGAAGCGGGGGAGAGGACGAAACAAGCAGAAAGAAAGAGAGAGAGAGAGAGAGAGAGAGAGAGAGGGACTGGCTTCAAACTTGGATCCTTAGATCTCAGTCACGTGAGTGGCTAGGATTACACAGGAGAAGACAGTACCTTACTTATGTTAATAATGGCTTGACTTAGAATTCTTCTGTGGTGAGTCATTTTTAAGTAACTGTTTTCAGTTTAGGAAGGGTTTATTGGGCTGTTAACCTTTTTGTAAGTTGAAAAGCAAGTACACATGGGAAACCAATAGAGAAGCCTACTTAGAAAGACTTGCTCCAGAGAGGGTGTGTGTGTGTGTGTGTGTGTGTGTATTTCTTTTTTCTATGTATGTGGTACCGAGGAATCGAACCCAGGTCTTCATGCATGCTAGGCAAGCACTTTAACCACTAGGCCAAACTCCCGGCCCCGGTGTGTGTGTGTATTTCTTGAACTCTTGTCCTGACTTGGCTTTTTTACTCAAAGCTGGTGCTCTACCACTTTAGCCACAGTTCTATTTCCAGCCTTTTGATGGTTAATTGGAAATAAGATCCTTATGGATTTGTCTGCCTTGTCTGGCTTTGAATTGTAATCCTCAGATCATAGCCTCCCAAGTAATTAGAGTTACAGGTATGAGCAATGAGCTCCTGGAAACCTGTAGGTTCTTCTTGTGCCCAGTTACCTCTTTAATCTGTTTGTCCTTCCCCATAGCAAATGGATACCTATACAAATTTATGTCCTGCTTTCAGGCAAATACCACTTCCTGACTCCGCTTTTTCTCATTTGTCTTCAGATCAAAATAAACATTCCATCCTCCAAGTGGCATATTCTGAACTTCTCCACCAGAAAGGTTTGCAAAGTCCTGCATGGACCACCGTTATACAGATGAATTCCTTTCTCACCAATTCCCTGGGTGACCCCTAGAAGGGTCCAAATATAGATTTTCAAGTGTGTTGGGGGTCTCTCCTACTGTCCTTCCAGAGGGGCCATTGACAAGGTGCGTTGAGGAGAATGGTTAGTTTATCACAGGTTTCAGCAGCCAAACTAAGATCTCATGCTGGCACAGCCTCTTTTCTGATTGTGTTCAATACAACCTCAGATGATGGTGTTCAGAAAATTTCTTATAGTGACATTCTTTTCTTAATAAATTCATTAACAGTCATGGAGATAAAACTCAGGGTCTCACATTTGCTAGGCAAGCATTTTTACCATGCCTCTAGCCCTGCTCTCTGCTGGTTGTTTTGAGGTAGGGTCTCTCATGCCTTCGCATACATCTGCGTGTCATCTACCTAGGTTAGGCTCCCTGTGTAGCAAGAGAAACAGGCATATATGTCTTTGTAAACGGGCCTTGAAAAATTTTCTACCTGGACTGGCCTTGAACTACAATCCTTCTGATCTTAGCTTCCCAATTAGGTAGGGTTTCAGGCATTAGCCACATAGCTAAATGTGGCTTTTTGTGTGTGTGTGTGTGTGTGTGTGTGTGTGTGTGTGTGTGTGCACATGCATGCGTGCATATGTGTACATGTCTATGTGTGTATGCATGCCTATGTGTGCGCCAGTACTGGGGCTTGAACTTAGAGCTTTGTGCTCTTGCTTAGCTTTCTTGCTCATGGCTAGTGCTATACCATTTGAGCCATGCCTCCCGCCTGGTTTGGTTTTTTTGCTAGTTATTTGGGGATAGATTCTCAAAGACCTTCTATTCAGACAGACTTTGAAACTTGAGTCTCCAGATCTCAGCCTCCTGAGTAGCTAGAATTACAGGTGAGAGCCATCGAGGCCCACTTAATATTTCTACTTGTATTGTGAACAGTGACCTACATCTCTGTGGCCCCAGTGTAGCTGAGGATGTGTGGGTTGCCAGGATGAGCAGAAGCTCTGCAGATAGAAATAAACTTCATGGAAACTGACACCTGGTGTGCTAAAGAGAAAATTTGGTGTAAGTTTGCCTTTTAAGATCTGGAGGCTTTCAACAGAAATAAACTGGCTGAGTCTAGATGCCACTGTCTGGAGGGGGAAAAAAGTGAAGAATTGATTCATGTCAGGCTTTGCAAACTGAGCACTTGAGCCCCATTCTGATTCACCAGTCTTTACTGACGACTTAGTGCTGGGCATTAAGTTTGTGGCGCTGACTGAAAAAGGTATCATTTCATCAAGGAGAGGAGCCAGCAGAAGACTCAAAACTACCATAGGTACTGGACACTGGAGATTCATGCACGTACTCCTTGCTACCCAGGAACTTGAGATCTAAAGATCCAGGTGCAAAGCCAATGCTAGCAGAAAAATCCATAGTTCTCCTATCTCCAGTTAACCAGCAAAAGACCAGAAGTAGAAGCATGGCTCAGTGGTAGAGCACCAGCTTTAAGAGAAAATGCCAGGCAAGACTGTATGGCCCTGAGTCCAAGCCCCAGAACAAGCATGTGTGTGTGCATGTGCAAAGCTTGCCCCTCATGTCAGTTCTGGTTGCAGTATAAAACTCTGTGTAGAGAGGCCACATTATACTTCAGATTGGCTGGGTGGTGATGGTGATACAGTGTGCTAATTCTAGCACCTGGGAGACTGAGGCAGGAGGCTCATGAATTTGAAGCCAGCCTGAAACCACAGGCTTTATGAGATCCCATCTCATAAAAACAAAAATGACAAAATTCCAAATAAAATGGATCATGGTAAAATTGAACTCTGTCATAAGAAAAACTTAGAAATGACAGGAGCAATAAATGATGGTAATTACAGGGCACATTCATCAAGCTTTTTTCTAAACGCCAAGACCTCATAAGATCAATCAATTAGCTAATGTTTATTGACGATGCCAGCAGAGAACAAAGTGACCCTTGCCTTAATGGAAGTAGGAATACTGCTGAGCTGGCAAGTCTGGTACAGGTGTATAGAATTCAGGCTAAATAAATATCAAGGACATTCAGAGAATCGATTGGGCAGCTGAGGCTCAGGGAGGGAGGGAGGGAGGAGGGGAGAAGAGAGAGAGAGAAAGAGAGAGAGAGAGACAGAAAGAGAGAGAGAGAGAGAGAGAGAGACAGAGAGAGAGACAGAGAGAGAGACAGAGAGAGAGACAGAGAGAAAACAGTTAGAACCTGGAGAGACCCTCTGTAGGTCATAGAAGAAATTGTCTGATGAATTTTTTCTGAGTTGGTGACTGCTGGCACATGTTACTTGAATCTTTGGAATGACAATCCTGGGGGATACCATGAGAAAAAAAAAAGGGTAGGGATAAGAAAGAGGGGGGGAAACTGGGCTCGGCTCACGCCTGTAATCCTAGCTACTCAGGAGACTAAGATCTGAGGGTCAGGCTTCAAAGCCAGCCCGGGCACTAAAGAACGTGAGATTTTTATCTCCAATTAACCATGAGAAAATGGGAAGTGGGACTGTGACTCAAGGGATAGGGCAGTAGTCTTGAGCTGAAGAGCTCAGGGACAGCACCTAGGCCCAGTGTTCAAGCCCCATGACCCACAGAAGAAAGAGAGACAGAGAGAGAGAGAGAGACAGACAGACAGACAGACAGACAGACAGACAGAGAGACAGAGACAGAGAGACAGAGAAAGAGACAGACAGAGAGAGAGAAAGAAGGAAGGAAAGAAAGAAGAAAAAGAAGGGGGGAGTATGAATTTAAATAAATTAAGTGTACAAATACAGCAGTGGTACTTATTAGACACTATGTTGAAAATAAACTATACAAGCTGGGCACGGTGGCTCAGGCCTGTAATCCTAGCTACTCAGGAGACTGAGATCTGAGGATCATGGTTCAAAGCCAGCCTAGGCACTAAAGTCTATGAGACTTTTTCTTTAAATATATTTTATTGTAATTAATAGAAGGGTTACATTATATTTGCCAGATAGAAGGTGCATTGCTTTACAAACATTGCTACACTTTCTCATGTTTTTGTCCCCATTTCCCTCCCCCCACCCCCAAGTCTGTGAAACTCATGTCCAACTACTCACCAGAAAACCAAAAGTGGCACTGTGGATCAAGGGGTAGGGCAGTAGCCTTGAGCTGAAGAGCTCAGGGACAATGCCCAGGCCCAGAGTTCGAACCCCATGGCCAACAAAAAAAAAAAAGAAAAAGAAAAAAGAATAGAAAAAGAAAAAGAGGGGCTGGGAGTTTAGCCTAGTGGTAGAGTGCTTGCCTAGTGTGCACAAAGACCTGGGTTCAATTCCTTGGTACCAAATACATTAAAAAAAAAAGCCAGAAGTGGTGTTGTGGCTCAAGTGGTAGAGCTCTAACCTTGAGAAAATCTAAGAACAGTGCTCAGGCCCTGAGTTCAAGCCCCAGGACTGGCAAAAAAAAAAAAAAGAAAAAAAGAAAAAAGAAAAGGAAAAGAAAATGAACTATGCCACTTGTGGATGGGGGTGGGGATAGGAGAGAAAAATTGAGAGAGAGTAAGGGAAAGAGTGACATTGTCCAAAAAGAAATGTACTCACTCATGGGCAGGAGTTTGGCCTAGTGGTAGAGTGCTTGCCTTGCCTGCACAAAGACCTGGATTTGATTCCTCAGTACCAAATACATAAAAAAGAGCTGGAAGTGATGCTATGGCTCAAGTGGCAGAGCTCTAGCCTGAGTGCTCAGGCTCTGAGCTCAAGCCCAGGACAAGAAAAAAAAAGAAATGTACTCATTACCTGACTTATGTAACTGTCATCTCTCTTATATCACCTTTATAATAACAACAAAGAAATAATAAATGAATAAATAAATAAAATAAAAATAAATTAAGTAGAGTCACAAGCCATTTCAGTTTAGACCAAAAGCCAACTTTCTCCTAGATAAAGACTCAATAGAAAACAAGTTCAAGGGTCAAGTGTGTGGCCCAGTGGTAGAATGCTTGCCTAGCATGCATGAAGCCCTGGGTTCAATTCCTCAAAACCACATACACAGAAAAAAAAGGCCTGAAGTGGTACTGTGGCTCAAGTGGTAGAACACTAGACTTGAGAAAGCTCAAGGACAGTGCCCAGGCCCTAAGTTCAGGCCCCAGGACTGGCAAACAGAAACAAGAACAAAAGTAAAAAGAAAACAAGTTCAAATTAAAGCTAGAAATAATTTTTAGGCTATCACTCAAAGGTCTTCTCTACAGAGACATAAAATGGGTAAACTCAAAATAAAGAGAATAGTCCTAAGAACTTTGTGGGGCTACAAGTTAGCTTTGCTGATGGATTCTGCACACCAGCTGAGTATTTCTTAGCCAAAATGCTTGGACTAGAAATGTCTTGGATCTTGGATTCCTTCTTTTTTTTTTTAAGATTTTAAAATATTTGCATATGATTACATATGAGTAATGCAGTATCTTGAAAATGGGACTCAAGTTTAAACATAAAATTTATTTATATTTTATATGCTCCTCATATACAAAGCCTGAAAGTAATTGTAAGTATTTTTGGTGCAAGTTGTTATGTTTTTGAAGCAAGACTATTTAGGCCAGGCTGGTTTTCAACTTACAATCTTTCTGCCTCAGTCTCCCAAGTTCCAAAAATACAGGCATGCAACACTACGTAACATTATGTGTTACATTACTTTTTTTTTTTTACAATTTTGTGCACAAAGTGTATGAACATTTCAGTACCAATTTTTTATTGGTATTTTTTCAGTACTGGAAATTGATCACAGGGTCTCATGTTAGTAGGTAATTATTCTACTACCCTACCCTCCTTGTCCTAGGCAACTTTTTTGGCTTTTATTTTGTGTTTGAGATACAATTTCATTAACTTTTGCCCAGGTTGGCTTTGAAGTTAAGATCCTCCTATTTCTGCTTTTCAAGTAGCTGGGATTACAGTTGTATACCATGTGCCAGTCTTGAATCACTGGATGTATGACATCAAAATTTTTCAGAGTTTGACTTATTTTGGATTTCAGATTTCTTTTTAATTAAGGATGAGAAAATATGAAAGCCAAGCAGAGAGACGCTACTGGTACCTGTCAATGGCCTGGTTCTCCACCAGTGATACAAGTGACAAGTGACAAGTCCTGGCTTCTCCTCCCCTGTGGCTACTGACCACCAAACAGGACTATAGTCTAGATATTGCAGCCCTGCTGTGAGTGTATGTGTGTGTGTGTGTGTGTGTGTGTGTATGTGCGTTCCAGGGCTTGAACTCAGGGCCTAGACACTGTCCCTGAACTTCTGTTGCTCAAAGCTAGCACCGTACCACTTGAGCCACAGCACCACTTCTGTTTTAAGTTTATGTAAAACTGAGGAATTGAACCCAGGGCTTCATGCATGCTAGGCAAGCACTCTACCACTAAGCCATATTCCTAGCCCAAACCCTCATTTTTTTTTGTAAAATATTTAGCCACAGTATTTTATTACATCGACTGAAAACAAATGAATAAAGTATATTTCATGGATCTGGGGCGTTGACTAGCTTCAATTTCTGTCTGTCTGTCTGTCTGTCTGTCTGTCTATACATCTATCATCTGTCATCTATTTTTATGCCAATCCTGGAGTCTAAACGCAGGACCCTGAGCCCTTGCTTAACACTTTTACTTAAGGCTGGCACACTACCACTTGAGCCAAAGTTCTGCTTCTGGCTTTTTGGTTGTTAACTGAGTCTCATGGACTTGTCTGCCCTAGCTGGCTTCAAGTTGTGATCCTTGCACCTCTGCCTCCTGAGTAGCTAGGATTCTAAACATAAACCAACCAGTAGTTTGCTGATTTTTTTTCCCATCTTGAGGCTTGAACTCAGGGCTTGAGTGCTATCCCTGAGCCTCAAGGCAAGCGTTCTACTTTGAATCATTTAAAAAAAAAATTTGCCAGTTGAACCTGAACTTAGGGCCTGGGCATTGTCCTTGAACACTTTTTGCTCAATGCTAGTGCTCTGCAACTTGAGCCACACAGCTACTTCCAGCTTGTTCTGTGCATGTGGTACCAAAGAATCGAACTCCGGGCTTTGTGCATGCGATGCAAGCACTCTACCACTAGGCTACGCTCCCAGCCTCCCTTGGCTTTTTTAAATGCCCGCATGCTGATTGTTGATAGGTTTGTCAGCTTTATTACAATGTACTTTAAATGTGCTATCTCAATAAAGTCCTGTCAGTGTCTTTTACACAATGAGAATTACTCATCTAATGAATCTGCTGCCATTAGACCCTCTCTTGTTTGGGGATGATAATAAGCAATGTGAATAAAGAAATTGGATTCTGAATGTTGAACATTTAAAGTATGAACATCCTGGTCTTTTATTTATTTTTTAGTTCATGACTGAAATTGTTCAAATATATTTAATGAAATTGGTTCTGAAAAGGGGAAAATATCAAAACCATGGAAATGGAATGCAAATGTAGTACTTGGAGACTGCCTAGCAAGGTTTAGTTGCCAACCTGAAGGGCCGAATATAGAACACAGGAAGAAAGCACAAGTGTTAAAGAAAGCTTGTTTCTCTTCTGATGTCTGGAATAAAATGGATCCTGTGGACATGAAAGGAATCGGAACCCCGAATGGATGAGAAGGTTGAGGAGAAACAGACAAGCTACTTTCCCTTTGGGATAACCCAAGGTTTGGGACTTCCCCTGACAGAATCTGAGTTTACTAATCTGTGAATTGTAGAACCTTCCAGCTTTCTCCCATTCAAATACTAATCAGGCCCCACACTGCTTAGCTGCTCCGCTCAGACAAGACGTGTGTGTTCTAAGTGGTACACCCACAGACTCCAGCCTTCTCTAAGTCTGAGAAAGCTCAGAACCCAGAGAATCTCTTTGGTCATGGAAGCATGCAACAAATAGCCAAACTGGATGAAAACCATGACTATTCTTATTAAAGCTGGAGAGGCAGACATCCTGTGTGATCCTGGAGGCTGGAATAAGCGCCTGGTTCCTAAAGCCACACTGTATACAAATACCTGCCAGGGTAAGGAGAATCAGCTTGTCCAAAACCTCTCAGCTTTACACTCCTATTCCTCTCACTCCTGGCAGACCACCTTAAACATCATAACGTGAGGGGGAAAACAAGATGAGGGGTGAGGGGTGGGGGGAGGGAAATGGGGACCAAACCATGAGAAAGGGTATCAATGTTTGTGAAGTAATGCACCTTCTATCTGGCAAATATAATGTAACCCTTCTATTAATTACAACAAAAAAGGAAAAAAATCATAACATACAGGAGAACATATATATATAGGAGAGGTGCCACCTGAGGTACCATTCTGAGGTGCCACCTCTCCTTTTATGCCCCCTCTGTAGTTGTCCCTCTTTTGGGGGAGGGGGCTCTGTTGGTAGATTCATCTTGAACCCACAAAGATCAGGTCAAGTGACCAAATTTCTTGGTTTGCCTAAGAGCTTACTGGACTCTCTTAGTGAAAACTAGAATGTTGGGCCAGGAGTTTGGCCTAATGGTAGAGTTCTTGCCTAGCATGCACAAAGATCGGGGTTCGATTCCTCTGTACCACATACATAAAAAAAAGCCAGAAATGGTGCTATGGCTCAAGTGGTAGAGCTCTAGCCTTGAGAAAGCCCAAGGACAGTGCTAAGCCCCTGAGTTGAATCCCCAGGACTGGCAAAAAAAAAAAAAAAATCGGAAGACACCTAGAGGTAGAGACTAAGTAACTTCATTAGTAAAGTAAGGCAAAGGAAAGATAGAGTGACAGTACCTTACCCAGACCTGGATGCGAGCACATCTGATAATAGGTTCGGTGAATCTTCTAACATCCCCATTATTTGTGAGGAAAAAGTGAGTTGGAGTTTGGCTCAAATCACCTTTGCATGAATGCCTTCCTTGTTCTGACATTTGGTTACATTCTGTCATTCTTGCTGTTACCCTTTTTATCAGTTGCACCCAGTGATTTCAAAGTTGATCTGCACATTAACTTTGGGTCATTATGACATAGATGTTTGAGCATGCCTTTAAACAAAGGATGTATTCTACTAGGAGCTTCCTTCAAGACTGGTATCTATCCTTGAGAAACACTTTTCTTCACAAACACTTTTTGTACCCAGAGGGGTCATTCTCCCAAGCGTCTTTTTCCTAGGATAAATGTCTTTTTTTTTTTTTTAAAGATATCTTTGCTCAGTTCCCAGAGCACCCTAAATTATTTGAACAAGGAGACAAGGTCAGAGGAAGAGAGCTACTCTTGCCTGCCCTCCTTTTATTATTATTTTTTTTTATTAAATGCTGCAGCTTATGAAGGAGTTGAAGCTTAAAGTAAAATAAAACAATAAAATAGTGTCCGTGTGCTTTGATTGGCAGCTTGATTAAAGCTACTCATTAACACAGAATTAGCATCTGATTCTTGGCTCCTGGTTTTCATGTCTCATTTTCTCTTACTAGCCTGCCCCACTAGGAATCAAATACCCTCAAACACTTGTATCCTGGTGAGGCCCAGAGTCCCTGAGGACAGTTTCCCCTTCAATCTCCCTTTCCTCACCCCAGTCCTCTGCACCCATCTTTGGTCAGTCGCAAAGGTTCCCTTTGGTGTTCTGAAGGCCCTGGACACCTCCATGTTCCCGCACTTTGGAGAAAATGTGTGTGTCGGGGCGGGGGAGGGGAGGTGGAGAATAACAACAGCAGATCCCATGGATTAGGTTATAGTAACAATGTGAGAACCAGAGGAGGTGTTGTGCCTGTACCCCACTGCCTGTCTCTCCCCGGTATCTGAGAGCTTCACAGGGCTGGCTATACAACATCATGACCCCCAGAATTCATCTTGTGCTGTCCGGCAGTACTCAAGCTGCCTTGTCATCACTAAGAGTTCAAGATGCTGTTGTCAAAAGCAACCGGTTTCCTTCTAACATTAGCTGCTGGTTCATGGGCCTCGAGAAGACATAATTTGCATAGTGACTCCATGAGGACTACATTCAGAGATGCTTCAATGACATGAAGGCCGTTCCTCAAGCTGCGTTCGTTGAGAAACAACCAAGACGGCTGGCAACTGTGCATGCAAAATCTAACCAAATCTTGTTGTCATGTCCTGGCTTTATAGTACCTGCAACAGGATCTTCGCTGACACTATGTCATACAAGTTGCATAGGAGGGGGGTAGAAATATAGCCCCTTCCCAAATAATGCACCTATCATAACCCACTACATGAAAGAAGCAGTCTGTAAGGACTCTAAATCATGTGGCTTCCACCGTGTGGCTTTATGCCAAACAAAGAGAGTAAAAATATCAGAAGCAAGGGGTAGAGGAAGGCAAGAGTAAAGTGCAGAAGTTGCTTAGAGCAGTGGAAACTGTTGGTAGATGGCCTCATAAGCTTGTTCAAAGCCACAGAACATATCACATCAAGGGCAAGCTTCAAGGCCAGCTCTAGACTTGTGACACGACGCAGCCATGCAAGCTCATCCATTGTTACAAAAACTCCACTCGAGTGGGAGATGTTAGTAATACCATAACTGAGGGAGAAGATGGGGCCGATGGTAAACTTCTATTCTTTTCTTCTCCATTTTGCTGGGACCATAAAAATGCTCTTTAAATGCAGTCTAAGATGAACTTTGAATGAATACAGAATAAGGAAAAGTTGCAGTCTTAAATTCACCAGCAATGTACTTTTGTGGGGGACTGGCAGAGCAATGTGGGGGCTATTAGTCCAACAAGTAAGCTTACAAACTAGACAGGAGCAGAAGGCAGAAGTCACTGAGTTATCTTCCCATTAGCTCTCCAGCCCTCGGGGTTGATAGGGCTGTATTGCTGGACGGGCCAGCCTAGAAGCTTGCGGGCCATACAACCCTAATTTCCCATGATCTGAGCTGGGCCCCTCATCCAGGAGCCCAAGATGTACCTGCTCAAGGAGACTGATGAGCTGCTGTAGATCCTGGTGTGTGTGTGTGTGTGTGTGTGAGTTTGCACTACTGGGGGCTTGAACTCACTACCTGAGCATTGTCCCTTCATTATTTTGTTCAAAGCCACTTGAACCACAGCTCTACATCTGTCTTTTTTGATGGAGACAAGAGTCTTGCAGACTTTCCTACCTGAGCTGGCTTCAAACCTTAATCCTCAGATCAGTAACTAGGATTACAGGTGCAAGCCTATAAAAATACCAAATTGCCAAAGATAAACATGAAACATCCTATTTATTTATGTTTTTAAATTCCTTTGGTGAGTCTTATCACTAAGATGCAATTTGCTCTTTCACCTTGACATTCCTGGGAATTCTCATTGGCAAATAAAATGTATGTTGTGTATTTCAGAGGAAATCCAGACAGACTGCCATCAGTGATTGATTTAAGATGGTTGATTAAAACCTGGCCTCCAGGATGTTTTCTTCTGAGATGAATATTTGGTCTCAGCTTCTAGAAGACTGTGTTTTTCTACCATTCCGTCCTGTGCCATGACCTCATCCTTTCATCTGCCCAGGAAGGGAAATGATTCCAGTGTCCTGAGATGCGAAGGAGAGTCTGGCTCCCATTTTCTGACTTACAGGGAGCCTGGTTAACGGATCCTAGTTTCTATGGAGCTGCTCAGAGCTGGGAGCTCAATTTCAGCAGGAAATGAAAAATCAGCATGAAGAAAGCAAATGTTTCCCAAATCCCCATCAAAGGGCAGGTTTTAAGTGCAGTGGCGTTTGGAATGAAAAGCATGCAGGCAACTGGATGTGGTGGCTCACACCTATAAATCCTAGCTACTCAGGAGGCTGGGATCTGAAGATCAAGGTTCAAAGCTTGCCCCTAGCACAAAAGGACCTGAGACTCTTATCTCCATTTAACTTCTAGAAAATGAGAAGTGAGGCATGGGAAGGGTAGGCCAGTAGCCTTGAGCCGAAGAGCTCAGGGACCACACCAAGGCCCAGGAATAAGGTTATAGCCTTGAGCTGAAGAGCTCAGGGACCACACCAAGGCCCAGGAATAAGGTTATAGCCTTGAGCTGAAGAGCTCAGGGACAGCATCCAGGCCAAGTTAAAGCCCCATAACCCCCCCCCATCATAAAAAAAAAAGAAACCAGAAAAGCACGCAAGCACAAATAAGGTGACAGAGAAGCTGATTTTGCAATTTGAGTTCTCAAAAGCTAAGAGAAGCAGAGCACTGGTGGCTCACACCTGTAATCCTAGTGACTCAAGAGGCTGCCATCTGAGGATCATAGTTTGAAGCCAGCCCAGGTAGGAAAGTCCATGACTATGAGACTTGAGACTTGTGTCTCCAATTAACTACTGAAAGTGGAGGTGTGGCTCAAGAAGTAAAGCACACACTTTGATCAAAAGCCCAAGTACTGGTACAAAAGGAAGAAGGAGGAGGAAGAGGAGGAGGGGGGGGGAGGAGGAGGAGGAGGAGGAAGAGGAAGAAGGAGGAAGAGGAGAAGGAGAAGGAGAAGGAGAAGGAGAAGGAGAAGGAGAAGAAGAAGAAGAAGAAGAAGAAGAAGAAGAAGAAGAAGAAGAAGAAGAAGAAGAAGAAGAAGAAGAAGTTGCGGCAGTGGGGACAGTACAAAGTTATTCTAACAATCATGCCATTAATCCTAGCTGCTGGGGAGGCTAAGCTGTGAGGGTAATGGTGGGAAGCCAGCTTGGGCAGGAACGTCTAAGGGATACTTAACCACAAATTCCAGAAGTTAAGCAAGTGATAGAGTGATAGCCTTGAGCAAAAATGCTCTAGGACAGCTCTCAAGCCCAGACACACCAATACACACACACACACACACACACACACACACACAAAACTTGACTTCTCAAGGTCTTGCAATCCTGTCTAGATTGAGGGATGACTGCACACACAAGAACACATGTAGGTCATAATTCAGTGTGCATGTATGTACTGTCTTCCATTCAGGGCCTGCACAGTGTCCCTTATCTTTTTCACTCAAGGCTGATACTCTACCACTTGAACCACAGCTTCACTTCCAGATTTTTGGTGATTGACTGGAGTTAACAGTCTCACAGACTCTTCTTCAGGGGCTAGCTTCAAATCATGACCCTCAGATCTCAGTGTCTTGAGTAGCTAGGATTACAGGTGTCAGCCTCTGACATATCTTCATTCAGTTTTTAAACTGAAGTTAACTTAGATATGAACTTTCAACACAAACGTCTATGAACTACATTTAACCATCACCCTTATCTGAGACAAAGACACACACATATGCAGAGTATATACATATATATATACATACATATATGTATATACACACATACATTCCAAGATCCCCCAAACCAATCACTATAGGTACTACTTTTTCCTGTATGTGATAAAACTTAATGCAGGCCAGGAATGTGACCTAGTGGTAGAGTGCTTTCCTACCATGCACGAAGCCCTGGGTTTGATACTTTGTTGCCACATACACAGAAAAAGCCAGAAGTGGTGCTGTGGCTCGAGTGGTAGATTGCTAACCTTGAGAAAGCCCAAGGACAGTAAACAGGCCCCAGGGCTGCCCCCCCCCAAAAAAAACCCTTAATGTATAAATCAAGCACAGTAGGGGATCTTCAATAAAGACTAGCATGCTACCAGAAGAATGGAAATGACAGACTTATAAAACTGCCAGCATCATCGCTCTGAGTATTACAGGTCATTCTGTGCATATGAATCTGACTGGCTTTGGCAGGCTTAAGGAAAATAAAACTAAGAATGTTTGTTCTGAATAATTCCTAACTAATGACTAAAGTAACCCAGAGCAGGGTGGGGGTGGGGAGCCCACAAACAAGGATGCTTTCATCTCTGTGATCTACATGCTATCTTGAAGTCTGGTGCTTGGAATCCTTTCTGCCCAATTTTCCTCTTCACTCTTTTTTTCTTCCTACCTTGCCATTCATATATTTAAATTTGTAATTTGAGAAGCATTAATTAAGGTGTTAATACACATGTATGGGAAAAATTATTCCTTTGCCCACTTTACCTTTTTTTGTTTTTGAAGATTTATTTGATCATATTTATTCTTTTACCAATTACATGAAATCTAGAAGTTGCTCATTAAGCAGTCAATGGAAGCAGACCAAACCAATTAATCCAACAAAAGACAACAACAAAATGCTCCTGATTTTTTCTGCATGTTTACATCTCCTGTACAACATACAGAATGACCCCAGATAATAGCATTGCTAATATTTGGTGCCTAAGAGAATATACCATCTGAAATATCATAATTTCCTCGAAGAACTTTGTGTTTAAGAGTTTGAATTACGGCTGTAGTTGACTTTCTGTCCTGAACTCTGTGTGTCTTCTGTCATTGTGTGTGTGTGGGGGGGGGGGCGGGGGAGGAGGTGTCCTGGGGCTTGAACTTGGCCTGGGTACTGTCCCTGAGATATTCAGCTCAAGATCACTTCCCTACCCTCGAGCCAAGCCCCACTTCCTGTTTTCTAGAGGTTAATTGGAGTTGAGTCTCTGTGCCCTGAACCTTGTGTCCTTTTGTGCTTTGAACCCTGATCCTCAGATCTCAGGCTCCTGAGTAGCTAGGGTTACAGGCCACTGCTCCAGGCAGCGTCATTTGGCTTTTTGCTCATGGATGACATTCTACCAGCAGCTCCATTTCTGGCATTTTGCTGATTAACTGGAAATAATTGTCTCACTGAATTTCCTGCTAAAACTAGCTTGGAATTTGGAACCTCACATTTGAATCTCCTGAACAGCTAGGATTACAGGCATGAGGCTTATTATTAGAAAGTTCTTATATAGGATGCACTCAAATCTAACTGCTTTTGGTACTGTTTCTCATCTTTGCTCTAGAGCTCCAAAGAATGAGGCAAGTTCCTTTTATTTATTTATTTATTTTTTCTTTTCTTTTCTTTTTTTTTTTTTTTTTTTTTTTTTTTTTTTTGCCAGTCCTGGGCTTGAGCTCAGGGCCTGAGCACTGTCCTTGGACTTTCTCAAGGCTAGAGCTCTACCACTTGAGCTTCAGCACCACTTCTGGCTTTTTTTTTCCTATGTATGTGGTGCCGAGGAATCGAACCCAGGTCTTCGTGCATGCTAGGCAAGCACTCTACCACTAGGCCAAACTCCCGGCCCCTATTTATTTATTTTTTAACTTTGCAATAATACTGGACAATCAATTGCACAAGATAGTCACAGCTCAGAATGTATTATCTGCAGGATAGGTTGTCACCCAATGTCTCACAATCCCTCTTTCCTTGAGGGATCCTGCTTTTTTTCTAGATTTCACTGCAACAGAACAGAATTAGCAATAAAATCTCTTTAGAAGCCAGTCAGGTAATATAAACAAAGGAGGTCACCCAAGGGTCGGCCCTTGGTGGCCTGTGTCAAGCTTAAGTTTTGCCCTATATCTCCTTCATTTCATTCTGTAACAATCTAGTCATTCTTTTCTAGGAAAAACATGTTATGTTACCAAACAAACTTTCTCATTGGAAAAAAAAAACTTTCTTTTTTCAACTTTTCTTACTAAAAATACAACCTTTACATTTCTCTCCAGTACTTACGAATGACTTTCTGCCTTGTGTTTTTTCCCCTGCCTTACATTTACATTCTGAAATAATATTTTTAATTTCTAAATTAGACAAAATTACTCTTTTTCTCAATAAAATAAATGTTCATATCCTTTGCATAGTTTTTCTCATCAAAAGCATATTTTAATTCTCTTCTAGTCTTCTTCACATAGAGTATTTTATTTTGTCAGTTGTGAGGCTTGAATTCAGGGTCTAGGCACTGTCCCTGAGTTAATTTGCTCAAGACTAGCACTCTACCACTTTGAGCCACAGCTCCAATTCCAGTTCTGAGTTGTTAATTGAGTTTCTGGAGGACTTTTCTGCCTGGGCTGGCTTTGAACCGTGATCCTCAGATCTGTCTCCTGAGTAGCTAGGATTACAGGTGTGAGCCACTGGTGCCTGGCAAATTATTATTATTATTCTAGTCCTATGGCTTGATCTCAGAGCCTGGGCACTGTCACTGAGCTTCTTCTGCTTGTCTTGTACTCTACCACTTGAGCCACAGTCCTACTTCTGGCTTTTTCTGTTTATCTGGTATTGGGGAATCAAATCTAGGGCTTCCTGCATACTAGGCTGCTGGGAACCAAATAGCTGTTACTATGACATCCAGAAACTATAAGTTTCTGTAAACTGAAAGAACTTAGTAACTGTAAGACTCTGTAAATTGAAAGAATCACTTATTGTTTCTACTACCCCTTCCATGACGACCCAACTGCAATATTCTGTTAAGCAAAAAAGAACTTGATTTATGTATCCTGTTTGGCAGAACAGTTTGACCACCCCATGACCCCTCCCCAGGTTTGTTTCAGGTATGTGTTGTATAGAGATAGTTACTAAGCAACCTGCTTGCGTCAGTTACCTTTCTGCTAAACATATATATTCTGCTGTGCAAGAATAAAGATTGAGACCTTGATCAGAATACTGTCTTGGTCTCCTTTCTCGTGTCTGGTTTGTCTCTCTCATTCAGGTCTACTCCTCCTCGAGCTCTAGTTGACTACCCTGCTGGCAGGGGCACTAGGCAAGTATTCTATCATTAAGCCACATTCCTAGCCCCTGGAAAATTATTTAATACATATATACTAAGCTGGGCCCTGGTGACGCACACCTATAATCTCAGCTACTCAGGAGGCTGAGGTCTAAGAACTGCATTTTGAAGCCAGCCAAGGCAGGAAAGTCCATGAGACTACTCTCTCCAATAAACACAAAAAAAGCTGGAAGTGTAGTTGTAGCTCCAATGGCCTTGAGTAGAAAAAGCTAAAGGACAGAATTCAGGCCTTGAGTTCAAGTCTCAATATTCACACACGCGCGCACACACACACACACACGCACACATACACACAAAGTAAAAAATGTTTCCTTCTTAAAGCAGTCTAATCTTCATATTCAAAACTGTATAACTGATTTTTTTTGTTGCTCATACACAGTTCAGTTCACAGATCATTTCCACAGGAACCGATTGCAGCCATGAGAACAGCATAACATACCCTGGAATGTACTCCTCTTATTTAATGGGATATAGACCTTACCAAGTTCCCATAGGCAAACTAAATGTTTCTAGGCCATTCAATCTTCGAACCATAGCCACAAATAACAAGGCCTATATAGTGCCTGTGTGTGTGTGTGTGTGTGTGTGTGTGTGAGAGAGAGAGAGAGAGAGAGAGAGAGAGAGAGAGAGAGAGAGAGAGAGAGAGATGGGGCTGGAACTCTGGGCCTGGGCGCTGTCCCTGGGCTATTCAGCTCAAAGCTACTGCTCTATCCCTTGAGTCATAGCCCAACTTCCCATTTTCTAGTGGTTAATTGGAGTCTCATGGTCTTCAGTGCCCAGGTTGGCTTTGAACCTTGATACTCAGATCTTAGCCTCCTGAGTAGTTAGGATTACAGGTGTGAGCCACCACACCCGGCTTGTCCTTGTGCTTTTTGCCTCAAGTTTAGCACTTCACCATTTGAGTCATAGCCCCACTTCCTATGTAATCTCCATGAAGATAGAGGAGTGCCTGGTCTCAGTTTCTGAGCCCTTTCCTCCCACAATTGTATCTCCAGCCCACTTTCAGAGGATAAGCATTGTCCTTGGACTTTCTCAAGGCTAGAGCTCCACCACTTGAACCTCAGCACCACTTCTGGCTTTTTTCTATGTATGTGGTACCAAGGAATTGAACCCCGGTTTTCGTGCATGCTAGGGGCAAGCATTCTACCACTAGGCCAAACTCCCGGTCCCACTTCACAGTCCTGGCTGGCTGTGAATTGGGATCCTCAGATCTCAGCCTCCTGAGTAGCTAGGATTAGAGGAATGAGCCATCAGTGCCCTGCATAACATTCCAGTTTTATCAGAAAGTTTGCTATCAACGTTTGTTTATAAGTTCCTTTAGGCAAGTACATCTTTGCTTCTCTAGAGTTCATGCTGAAGAGTACAACAAAAAATCATGGGATGAATACAGGTTTAATATTAGAGAAATCTGCAAATTTATTTTCCAGAATACTTGTGTGTTGTTTTCCACTATCACTAGCAATGTGGGAGCAATTCCATCTTCTCAAATCCTTGTTAGTAATGGTTAGTATCATGATTTTTCATTTTAGTCGTTCTGATATAAGTAGCTGGTAAAATTTCATTGTATTTGGATTTTTCTAATTCCTAATGAGGATAAACTCTAATTCAAGAAAAAGCAAAAACAACTGAGATTTCCAACAACATCACAACTATGGTGCAGATACTCCATGGTTTGTTGCCTACATTCACGGGGGAAGAAATATTTGTAATTAGAAGTCAGTCTGGGAGAGCAGCTCAAGTAATAGAGCATCTGCCTAGTAAGTTCTAATCAGGACTTGAGTTCAAATCCCAGTAACACACATACTACACCACACATACACACACACACACACACACAAAGTTGATGAAAGATGCAATATTGTTTTTCCATCCATATCCTTCCCACAAAAGTTAGGATGGGAGCCTTGGCCCAGCCCACACAAAGGTAACATTCCAGCAATCTGATACAAGACATCAGTGAAGAACATAACCCATGCTGCAGCTTGAATCACACGCCCCTAGCTGGGGACGATAGACTGGATCTCCTCCTGAGGTCACACTGAGGCTCACACTCCCTCACGCATCCAAACTGACTTATCCCTGCCTTCCTCCTGTATCTCCAGCCTTTCCTAAACAAGGAGACAGACACCAGGGCATGGATAGGACAGGCTGCATTGCACATGCATAAGAGAACAACTTGCCCCACTGAAACTCTGACCGATTGGAAACAGCTGGTTGGAACAGTATAGACAGTACCAGGCCACTTCCCACACACAGATGCATGCATAATCAAGAATTCCAGAGCTGTGGGAAATGCTCTCTTTCCAGGGAACAGCAAAGACGTGTGTCCATTGAGCAGCAGACAGACAGAAAGACCAAATGAGAGGGAGGTAGCAGTGGGCTGAGGGAGGTGAACCATACCATGTGCCTTGGTTAGGACACACTCTGTGTTCTCAGATAGGACACAGGCTGAAGTCTCTGCTTCTCCCTGTTGTATGGATGAAACAGCCAAGCAGAGCTACAAGGAGTGTCCTCAACCTAAACCCCCAAAATGAGTATATGTTCACAAAGACAGGGAGTTATTCAGAGAAGTTCAGGATAATAGATGGGTAGATGTTTGATCTAGGATCACTGAATTTTCAGCATGTATTCGCCAGGAGGAGGAGTGAACTAATAGAGAACAGATTGAAAATGGGATAGGAGATGAGAGAGAGTACACAAGGTCAGAGTTCAAGTAGTGATTTTGGAAAGAGAAGACAGCTCTGATTTTCACAAGCCTGAGCTATGTAATCGGACAACTATTTATGGCTCTCTTCCAGAGCCCATCCTGAGAGCACATTGAGGAATGTCCCTGTATACCAGTCTTTCTGCCACCTCCAATTACCCTGAAATTCACCTTCAATCTGGTAGGGAGTGGGGCTCTGAATTTCCCAAAGTCATCTGTTCCGCAGTCCTGTGCCATCTGTTTCTCTGGCTTTGGCTGTTCCCATACTCCACCACCTCCCCTGTGCCTGGTGAACTCAAGTCTGTGTTTAGGGCTGGAGGGATCATTGGACGCTGGGGGATGGGAGGTTGCTGTGTCTGAATTCTGAATGTCTAGACAGCAAGACCGACATACAGTGAGCTCACTTTTGCCTGCAGGATGTCAGTATCCCAAGCAGTGGATCTGAGAGTATTTTCCTAGCTGGACCTTTCACTTTCCCTCTGTGACGATGCAGCTTTGTAAACCTGAGAAGGGTGGGACTTTTGACCCTGATTGGCCAGATGGGAGAAGCTAAGCAAGACGACCACTGAATAATGACCAAGGAAAAACCCTTTCATCCATCTCTTCTGGCTAGTTGCTGATTACCAGTATTGTCTATTCTTGGATTTCCCCTGCCCCCAACTCATGCTGGCCCTCTACTACTTCAGTCAAACCTCCACTTCTGGATTTTTGCTGGCTAACTGGAAATAAGGGACTTTGGGATTCGTCTACCTGGGCTGGGCTGTTTTTATTGTTGTTTGGGGGAGGGGGGTTGCCAGTTCTGGGGCTTGAACTCCGGGCCTGAGCACTGTCCTTGGGCTTTCCTCAAGGCTAGAGTTCTACCACTTGAGCCACAGCACCACTTCTGGCTTTTCTATGCATGTGGTATCCAGGAATCGAACCTGAGTCTTTGTGCATGCTAGGCAAGCACTCTACCACTAGGCTAAACTCCGGTCCATCTGGGCTGTCTGAACCTCAATCCTCAGATCTCAGCTTCCTACATAGCTAGGATTACAGGTGTGAGCCACTAGAATATGACCCACTTTGGGCCATATTCTGAGATGTACCCTCTTGCCTCTGCTCTGATCTAGACTGTCCTCCATTCTGTGGGCTGAACACCTCTGAGCATGGCATTCCAGACTCCAGTTCAGTCAGTAGCTGGTCCCTGTGGCTACACCAGAGAGCTCTTTTCCTCCCAATCTCCACAAAACTTCAAGGCTCCAGTGACCTCTGAAAAGCAGACAAAGTTGTTTCCGTGTGTATCTTAGCAGGGCATGTGAACATTACATTGCTCAACTTCTCAGAAATCTATTGCTGCCCTGTCCCTGGAGGACAAGATCCATGATTCTTCACAGGAGTGCAGCCCCATCCCCAGTGGGGGAACTTCTGCTGACCCCACTTCCTCCCTTACATTGTATAATACAACCTCACAGTCTCCTGTACACTTAATCAACAAACAACACAGACAGCTCCTGTGACTAAGTGTGTGGCTTTTTCCCATGCCAGGCAAGCCATCAATGCTGCAGTGGAGACCAGTGGTACATCCCCTAACTCCATTCAATCCTGGGTGATAGTGTCAGATCCCACAGGCTCCAGGGCTCAGTTCCCCAGGCACCTCTCTACTTTTGTGTGTGTGTGTGTGTGTGAGTCATGGGACTTGAACTCGGCCTAAGCGCTGTCACTGAGCTCTTTAGCTCAAGGCCACCGCCCTACCCCTTGAGCCAAGTCCACTTCCCATTTTCTAGAGTTTATTTGGAGATAAGAGCTCAAGTCCTTTTGTGCCCATGCTGGCTTTGAACCTTGATCTTCAGATCTCAGCCTCCTGAGTAGCTAAGATTAGCCACTGTGCCCAGCCACACCTCTCTACTTTTTTGCCCTGAAACATCATCCCAATCACAAACCCCAAGTTGTTTTACCTGTATTTTGACTGACTTGCTACAAAACAGGATTCCCCTCTCCCCATCCCTGGCTGGACTTGGTTAATTTTCCTAGAGAGGCTCTGGGAACTCTAGGAAACACGTTTATTTATGACTAAGAATAAAAGGAAGCATGGGAAGGAGCAGGGAGCTTCCATATCCAGGTGTGCAGTAGGATCAAACCCTCCAGACAACTAAGAAATGTTTAAACACTGCTTTGGCTAGGCCCATGAATTAACTAAAAGCAGAAAGGAAGTTTGAATGTCTTCCTCCATTCCGTACATGTCCTTGTTCTAAGCCATTCTCTCCAAAGTCACTTTGCACTCACCTTGGAATCTTGTGATCAGGTCTCACATGCATAGTGTCTTTATAGGAACCAAACCCTCTATCCCTGAGGAACAACAGTGCATCTTCAGGAAAGATCATTTATGGTTTGTTTATCCTGATTGGTGATAATAGCTACAACAATCTCTCCTGAAATCCTCCCAAAATAAGGACTGTAAGAATGATCACCCGGGCCACACTTTGACCGAGACTGTGTATTCTACATACCTTTCTTTTCCTGCCCCTAGTTTGTTTATTTAAGTGTATAGATCCATGACTGTATCCTGAAAATGACTGAAGATGTTCTGAAGAGCCATTTTCTTGAGGCAGGTTGGTTATAAGAAAAGAATCTGGCCATGGCAGGGTGACTCATGCCTGTAATCCTAGCTACTCAGGAGACTGAGATCTGAGGATCGAGGTTCAAAGCCAGCCTGTGTACGAAAGTACATGAGAGTCTTATCTTCAATTAACCAGTAGAAAATGGGAAGTAGCACTGTGGTTCCAGGGGTAGGGAGGTAGTCTTGAGCTGAAGAGCTCAGAGAGACAGTGCCTAGGCCCAAGGTTCAGGCCCCAGGAAAAAAAAAAAAAAGAATCTGAAGACAGAACCCTCTCCTAATCACACCCTGGGAGACGGCCCCTTCCTTGGCAGTTAGGGCTTTGCTCTATGGATAGAAAAACTCAATGTCAGTTCTAACCAAACTGTTAGAAATACAGTGAAACCCCTGAGCTTGTTTATCAGCCTGAGCTTTGCTCAATAAGCACCCACTTAAGGCTTCACATATGTACATTGCATCTCATATGTGTGTATATGTGTATTATATATACTTAAAATTGTGGGATGGCAACTTCATAGGTGCACAGATCCTGTCCAGACAACTCTACAAGTCATGGTAAGATGGGACCACAGTCATTACTATGAACATGGAATATAAAATTTTAACCACATGATTGTTCTTGTGCCAACTTTTCCCTTAAAGATGTACTTTCTCAGGCCAGGAGTTTGGCCTAGTGGTAGAGTATTTGCCTAGCAGGCACGAAGACCCGGGTTCGATTCCTTGGTACCACGTACATAGAAAAGAGTTGGAAGTGGTGTTGTGGCTCAAAGTGGTATCGCTCTAGACTTGAGAAAAATCCAAGGACAGTGCTGAGGCCCTGAGTTCAAGCCCCATGACTGGCAAAAAAAAAAAAAGATGTACATCTCTCTCTACTCAACTTCCTACTTTATCTTCATTCAATTCTTTGTTAGAGTTGCCAAGAATCTGGGATCTTGGCCTCCTTCACCACGTACCAGTAACATACCCATGGCTGCAATAAATCTTCGTTCCTCTGCCCTTCCCGTAGGGGTTAGTTCTCCGACTCAACTTGTGGAATGCCGCAAGTTTGGCCTGAGGTTTAAAAATTCTGAGTTCAGAACCTGCCTATGTGTTCCACTTCATCACCATTCAAATACTCCTTCGGTTTGAACAGAGTCTTTGTTGTGTAAGAATGATCCATGTTATCATTATCCATCAGTGATCGACTCAACCTGCAGCCCCTCTGCAGTCATCAGATGTCGAGGGTGGGGCTGCCTTGGCCCTTCTAGTGCCTAGACCCCCTTCCTGAGTCTCTCTAGAGATTACCAGTAACCAGTCATCCCTACAACACACACAAATACCATTTATTGTTTTAAAGATTCGAAGGGTTTTGTAAGTGAGCCAGGAGCCAGAGACAAAGACCAAAATATCTATCTCACAATATTCCAGCCAGCAACTACAAAGCACTTGTAAATCTTACAATATGCTCCCATGTTTTATGGCTTCAGATGGTACATGCTGTACCTTCTAGAATGACTCTACATAGTCTCCTTGCTGCTTGCTAGCTTTAAAAAAAAAAACACCTTTCTCTTCATCTTCCATTCCCCCCTTAAGCATGGTGTCCAGTTATCCAGTTCTGATTACTGCCCTGGAGAAAACGAGCTTCCTCTGGGTTCTCCTTACCGTGCCTCTCCTGGATCTATTATTGCATACATCACCACAAGGACAGGGCTTCCCTTAAAATGTTGATAAGCAAACCTTTCCAATTAATAGAAGACCATTATTTTCTATAATTAAAAGGAAAATTCTCCACAGGAATTTCCAGGTTATTTTTATGGAGGAAAGTAGAAAGTCACCTTAAGAAGTCAGAAGTTGGGGTTGGGAGCATGGCCTAGTGGTAGAGTGCTTGCCTAGCCTCCATGATGCCTTGGGTTCTATTCCTCAGTACCAAATAGACAGAAAAAACTAGAACTCATGCTGTGGCTCCAATGGTAGAACATTAGCCCCAAGAAAGCTCAAAGACAGAGTTCAAGCCCCAGTACGGGCAAAAACAAAAACAAAACCAAAAAAAAAAAAAACCAGTCAGCTCAGTAGTAAATCTCATGGAGAACCAAAACATTTCCACTCTAACTCAGACTTCCACTATTAGGAAAAATAAAAATCACCATGTCTACTTTGATCCCTGGCAATCTGGAATTTTGGAGGATTATTATTTATTTTCCCTCTAATCTTCAATGAAAATCTAAGTTCCATGATGCTACATCCACCTACTCATCAAGGTTCTAGCATAAAAGAGGAGGAGGAGGAGAAGGAGGAGGAAGCAGCCAATCCATGAGGTCCTAGTAGCCTAATAAAATCCTGCCCCAGTCCCTAGGGGGGAAATCCTAGGAACCTAGGGAGCCTAGTGGACTCTCCAGGCAGGGGAATCCAGAGGTGTTCCCTCTGTAAGTATGCTGTTGGAAGAGTGACTCTGAGAGTAACAGGTCACTGATGAGAATTTGGCCAAGGATAAAGGAGTTGTCAGGGTGAACCATGACTCATTTCTGAAATGAGTAATTTTGATTTCTCTTGAACACTTGCTAGTGTCCATTATATCTCCCTGTTTAGCTTAGGACTTTTACTGTACTTGTGGAGGCCAATTTCTAAGATGGTCTCTCATAGATACCACCTCCTTGGTTTCACACCTTTGTAGAGTCCTTTCCAACACAAATGAACGTGACAAAGCATGTTACTGATGGCAATTCACATGAGATTTATGGCTACTGCCTTGGTGAGTGCTTTCTCCTTCTTCCTCCCCTCCCACTTCTCTCCCCAATTATATTTTGGGGGAAAAAGCTTCTTGCCACATCAAAAGAAGCTCCCTGAGTTGGCCTGCTCAGGATAGAACCAGAATCTCTAGCCAGTCATCAGTGACAACACATGGATGAGCTTCAGTGGAGATTTTCAGCCCCTGTCAAACCTTCAGACAAGACCACAGCCCTGCTGACAGCTTGATTGCAACGTCATGGGAGATCGGAGCCAGAAGACCCACAGTAAGCCACACTTAGATTACTAATCTCTTTGTCATGCAATCATAATTAATACCATCTGTATGGAAAATCAGAGGCTCACATGACTATTATCATCTACAAAGTATCAAAACTAGAGTATGAGTGAGTACAATGGTGCTTTGTAGAGAGAAAAAGGCAATACGTTTACCTAGGTCGGTGGCTGGTGAGGCAGCTTGCCATTAGCGCGTGATTCAGAGTTTCAGCATCTATGAAATAACCTGTGTGTGCGTGCCCATTTGCACATATATGTGAATTCCTATTCATTTATGTTTGAAATGAATGAGAAGAAAAAGGCTTTTTTTAAGACCTCCTGGCAGTCTAGTTGTGTGTGCCTGGCTGCAATTCCTCATTAAACCATATTCCAAAAATTCCTTAAAAGCCTCAAGTGAGTATGGGCAGGAAATACCTGCTAAAGATGGTAATATGGAGACCCGGGGTTATAAAATACTCTGTGATTGCAGAGACACACCATAGGAGTGTTCTGACACCTGTCACTGCATCTTGCATTAATTCAGTCCCCTACCGAACACTGCCATTGGTTGCTCTTGACGAAGGCCAAGGGATGCAGGTTAATGCTGCAATTTTCCTGTAGTGAAAAGACCTGCAGTCATGACTCTTCACTGAGGTTTTGGAGTGTTTCTGTTAAAGCAGTTAAACTCAAGAATTCATAATGAGCTGGGAAAAAAAATCCCACTGCAGCTGAATCCCATAAAAACACATTCTTCGAGTTAGAATGAAATTTAAAATAAAATGAAATATCTGAGGGTTTCCCACCCACTGCCACAGGACTATATATTCTCAGAGAGGCTGGATAGTTGGCTCAAATTACAACAGAATAGAAGGGGTGATTTGTACTATACAGAAAATGTGGCCCGTTGTACAACATGATTGCTTCTCCTTTATTTCTAGATAGCATTTCTCATGGTATTAAAGTTGGAATGATCTCAAAAGGTCACAAATGAAAGTTAAAAAGGAACTATATTATTTCATATTAGAAGACAGTATAATTTGAGCATTGGTGGCTCACATCTGTAGTCCTAACTACTCAAAAGTCTGAGATCGGAGGATCGCAGTTCGAAGCCAGCCTTAGTAGAAAAGTTTATAAACTCTCTTACTGTCAATAAATCAGTGATCAAATCTGAACTGGAGTTCTGGCTCCAGTGGTTTAATGCCAGCCTTGAGCTAAAAAGCCAAATTCCATTCAAGTTCAAGCCCCAATACTAACACACACACACACGTTTAAAAAATAAAGAGAGAATATGTAATTAGAATGGGGTCATACATAGCTCAGTGTTAGAGTGCTTGCCTAATATATGAGATTGATTCCCTGCACCAGAATTATTAACTAATTAGTTAAGAAAAAGTAATGGAGAAAGATGGGTGCTGGTGGCTCATGCCTGTCTGTAATCCTAGCTACTCAGGAGGCTGAGATCTGAGGATTATGGCCTGAAGCCAGCCTATGCAGGAAAGTCCCTTGAGACTCTTTTCTCCAATAACCACTTATAAACTGGAAGTGGACCTGTGGCTCAAAGTGGTAGAGTGCTAGTCTTGAGCACAAAAGCTCAAGGTGGCTTAGCAGTAAAGTGCTTGCCTAGCATGCATGAAGCCCTAGCTTTGATTCCTTCGTATCACATGTATAGAAAAAGCCAGAAGTGGCACTGTGTTGCAGATAGTAGAGTACTAGCCTTAGGGTAAACTCAAGAAGCTCAGGGCCAGTGTCCAGGCCCTGAGTCAAGCCCAGGACTGTCAAAAGAAGGAAGGAAGGAAGGAAGGAAGGAAGGAAGGAAGGAAGGAAGGAAGGAAGGAAGGAAGGAAGGTTGGCATATAGCTCAATAGTCAAACACTTGCCTAGTATGTTCAAATTTCTTGATTTGATCCCCTACACTTTTTCTGTAATTTATAACAGCTAAGTCAGAAAAGAAAAATTATAAAGAACGAATAGGAACTCTAAGTTCTTCAGCTAATGAGAGGAGTCCTACCTGCATAATAGAGGTCATCTGTTCTGCCCCAAGGTGATGTGTGCTTCTCAGAGAGGATCCCGAGGAAGTCTCTAGGTGTAGAGGCAGGAGCAGGCCCCTCCCTGTGTCTCCCACCATTTCATGCCTTTGCCTTGGACTCTGTTCCTGGCCAGTCCTAGCCTTATTACACATCCCACAAGTCAGCACGTATTTGCAGCCTCAGCCTGCCAAGCCCAGGTTCACGACTTCTCCCCTTGGAGACTGGTGGCACAGTCCTGTCATCCTTCTCTACTGCTTACATGCCTGTCCATTCTTGCCATCTGTCTGGGTCCCCAAGACAGGGAAGATTAACTCATTGAACCTATTTTGATGCTAATTGGATGGACTAAAAAATGATAGAGCCCAATGTCCACTTGTAAACATGAATTGCTAAGGTGAGTGAGGCAATCAGCAAACACTCCATGACAACAGTCCCTTGAACACGAGAAATCCCATGTAGCTGTTAATGCAGAATACAGTCTATTCCAAGGTCAACATCACGAACTGTTCATTTGTAGACTGTCCACTTTGTCTAGGAGCGACAAGTGTTTTCAAGGAGTTTTCAAGTGTCATTGAAGGAAAAGCTTAATAACCAGAATACAAAGCAAACACAAGCACTGCTTACTGGGAACTTTCTAGTCTAATAAATCACTTTTATCTGGAAGGATGGTTTCCTTACCTGAGGGAAAACCTGATGCTTTCAGCCTCATCAGTTCCTAGTTAACTTAAACATCACTAATTTGAGCCTGATGTCAGTGACTCACAGCTGAAATCCTACCTGTATAGGAGGCTGAGATCTGAGTACTGCAGTTCAAAGCCAGCTTGAGCAGGAGATCCCTAAGACTCTCATTTCCAATTAATCAGAAAGCAAGCTAGAACTAGACATGTGGCTCAAGTGGTAGAGCTCTAGGCTTAAGTAGAAAAAGTTCAGACATGGGGCCCAGTTTCTGAGGTCAAGCCCCGGTAACAGCAGCCACACAAAAACCATCACTCAGGTTGGAGGTCACTTTGCTGAACAACACGCGATTACTTTCTCATTAGCTTTGTTGTGCCACTTGTGGTGATAATCCTTGTCTAGGTCTCAGAGGGTCCTGTTGGCTGGCTTTTAATAAAACATCTGGGCCTGCAGATGTGTGGTGCATAATCAAATTGGGAAGAAAATCCTTCACGTTGCCATCTTCACGTGGTGTCTGTCCTCTTTGTTTCCTCAACTGTCGGTCACATTCTTCCCAGCTCTGTATGCAGACAAGATTAAACATTTTGGAACTAGACAAAGTGTGTATGTGGTAGGGGGGAAATGTCAGGAGGGGGAAAAGTAAAGTTCTCACTGCCTGACTTACATAGCTGCAACTCCTCTCTATGTCACCTTTACAATACATTTAAAAAAAAATGATTACCATGTTGGACTAGACAGATAGCTTAGCCGTAGAGTGCTTGCCTAGCATGCATGAAGCCCTGGGATCAATTCCTCATTATCACTTAAACAGAAAAAGCCGGAAATAGCACTGTGGCTCAAGTGGTAGAGTGCTAGCCTTGAGCAAAATGAAGCCCAGGGACAGTGCCTAGGCCCTTAGTTCAATCCGCAGGACTGGCAAAAAAAAAAAAAAAAAAAAAAAAAAAAGGATTAAACACTTTTCTTTGTTGGTACTAAGGTTTGGCCTCAGGGCCTTGCACTTGCCTGGCAGGTGTTCTATCACTTTCTTTCTTTCTTTATTTGGCCAGTCCTGGGCCTTGAATTCAGGGCCTTGGCACTGTCCTTGGGCTTATCTCAAAGCTAGAGCTCTACCACTTGAGCCACAGCACCATTTCTGGCTTTTTCTATGTTTGTGGTACTGAGGAATTGAACCCAGGGCTTCATGCCTGCTAGCCAAGCTCTCTACCATTAGGCTAAACTCCCAGCCCATTTTAGTTATTTGTTTTTTGTTTTTGTTTTTGCCAGTCCTGGGCTTGAGCTCAGGGTCTGAGCATTGTCCTTGGACTTTCTCAAGGCTAGAGCTCTACCACTTGAGCCTCAGCACCACTTCTGGCTTTTTTTCTATATATGTGGTACCGAGGAATCGAACCCGGGTCTTCGTGCATGCTAGGCAAGCACTTTAACCACTAGGCCAAACTCCCGGCCCATTTTAGTTATTTTTTAAAACAGTCTCATTTTTCCAATCAAGCTTGGACCACCATCTTCTTTATTTATGTTTCTTCATAGCTAGGATGTCAAGTGCATGTAATCACATCTTGCTTTTTTATTGTGGGGGTAGGGTCTTTCAAAATCTTTGGAGGAGTTGGCCTCAAACTTCAATCCTCCCCATTTCTGTCTCATAGCTAGGATTATAGATGTGATCCATCACACTTGACCCAAGTTAGATATTTGAGAATTATTTTATCCAAGACAAATGAAGCAAGGTTGGCTTGACTTACATTTTCCTAGCCTTTCTCTTTTCCCTCCATCAGGCTAAAAACACCTACCAATCACCTTGACCAGAAATATCAGAGCAAGCCACCACCATGGCTTATACCTATAGTCCAAGCTACTAAGGAGGAACATAGTTCAAAGTCATCCAAGACAGACAAAACTTTGAGATTCTTATTCTACTTAACCATGATGGAGTTGCAGCCTTGAGCTAAAAAATTAAGCCAGAACTTGCTAGCACAAGAACATACACACACACACACACACACACACACACACACACACACACACACACACACGGAAAGAATGCATAAACAAGAAGGAAAGGAAGGAAGGAAGGAAGGAAGGAGGGAGGGAGGGAGGGAGGGAGGGAAGGAAGGAAGGAAAGAAGGAAGGAAGAGAGGGAGGGAGGGAGAGGAGGAATGTAGAGAGGGAGAGAAAAAGAGAGACTAGCCTAATAAAGGAGTGAAAAGAACTGGCGCCCAAGTTCTTGAAAGATCTCCACCTATGTTCAGAAAAGACAGGAATATGCCTCACTTTCATTAGTCTATCATCCCTTCTCTATCATTCCTCTTCCTCTTCTGTATCTGTAACCCTTCAAACCCTTGGAGTGGAGAAGGTGATTTATGAGCAAAGCTCCCTTCTCTCCATTTTCCAGCCACAGGAAAATATTATCCTTTATTCCCAACACCCATCTCTCAGATATTGGCTTTTTCCATGGGATGAGCTTTGACTCCTGGGTTTGATAATAGTCACCCTATCTGACGTTTAAGTATTTCAAGGGCAAGGCCTCACCCTGCAGTTGTGAGCATGTTATAAGAAACACTTGATTAAAATGTTTTATCAATCTGCTTTAGATGCTGTAATTAAATATCCCAGAAATGGGTGGCTTAAGGAACAAAAAAAACGGTTGCTTTTTTCTTACTCATGGAGGCTAGAGATCAAGATATAAGCAGGTTAGACTGGAAGCAATAGGAGGGAATGATGAAAGGGATGATATTGATCAAGTGGCACTTATAAACTTTCTTTTGCACTTATAAACTTATTTGTTGAATAGTAATTTCTTTCTATAACTATTTGAAGATAGTAATAATAATAATAATAATAATAAAGGCTGGCTTCTCTTTAGGCCTTCAGCCTTTTTTTTTTTTTTTTGCCAGTCCTGGGCTTGAGCTCAGGGCCTGAGCACTGTCCTTGGACTTTCTCAAGGCTAGAGCTCTACCACTTGAGCCTCAGCACCATTACTGGCTTTTTTCTATGTATGTGGTACCGAGGAATTGAACCCTAGGCAAGCACTCTACCACTAGGCCAAACTCCCGGCCCTAGGCCTTCAGCCTTAATCCTAGTGTCCTATAGTTTGTCTGTCCTAATCTCTTTTTATGAGGATCTTGTCACATTGGACTAGACTCCATCTATATGATCTCTTTTTAACTTACTCACCTCTTTTAAGATCCCTCTCTCACATTCTGAGGTCTTGAGAATTTGTGCGGGACACAGTAGACAAATATTCATAAATAGTAATAATCATATTGGAATGTTTAAAAAGTGTCTTGAGTCACAGAGATGTGATTTTTAAACCCTGTTGTCCTAGAGTTCACTCTGGACCAGCTGAAGAAGCACCCCGAGGGCTTGTGTCTTCATTTAATTCCTACAGGAGTTGGCTGTGTCACCTAGGGCTAATTTTCAGAACTATTTTCAACACTGTCCAGCCTGGTTACCAAGAGAGTGATGGGCCATAGAAAAACCATTTTGCAGGAAAGTTCACTACGAGTGAGTAGGACAGGAAGGGAAGCTGGCAGTAGTTGGAGACATACCACAATCCTTTCTGGAGGAAAAGGGGCCAAGATGAGCCAAATCCGCTCAAGTATTGCTGCTTCCACTAGGCTTTTGTATGTGGCCTGAGTTCTCCTTGTACTCTGGAGGGATCTGATGAGATCAGGGCTGCTCTACAATTCTGTCCCATACCGAGGACAACCTGGACCCATATACTCTTTCTAGCAGAAACCCATTCAAGGGCTGTTGGCCTAGTGTAGAATTTATATAAAAGAGAAACTTGGTCTGTAATTAGGACAACATGGTCATGAATCTAGGGTAGCCAGAACAGTGAGGGCAGAGAAAGTGAGCTCCTGCTCCTGACAATCAGTGCATCCCACTAAGCAGGCTCTCCTCACTCACAGGCAAACATGGCTTATTGGTAAATGTTTCAGGTACAGTAAAGTATCTAGAAAAAAGAATATTATATTGGATCCTACACTTATATATGCCACAATTACAGGCAGAATAGTAGAACTAGTAAAATAATACAATTTTTAGGAAAAAAATCTAAGAGATACATGTAAACTCAAGAATCAAAAGATTTTTTATTGTATTTTATTGTTGGGATAATGTATAGTGGGGTTACAGTTATATTCGTCAGGCAATGGGTGCTTTATTTCTTGAATCGTGATACCCCTTCTCATGTTTTTGTCCCCCTTTTCCTCCCCTAACCCCTTCAAAAGTCTTTTTTGGGGGGGAGGGAGCAGTTCAGAGATTAAACCCTGTTGTGCCATGCCCCTGACCACATCTTCGGTCCAGAAAGACCTTTTGAAACCCAAATTGAAATGATGAAACCCAGGATTGTTGGGCCAAGATTGTTCCATGTTCTGGGAATGACCCCCACCCTTGTTTAGGGCCCATGTACTTGAACCCCAGGTGGTAACAGCTTGGTGCTCAGTGGTTAGACACCTGAGCTCTGATTCGACCAGTGGTTTGAGTTAAATAGCCAATCAGGTAATTATACTTTCCCTATAAAAGCAGTGTAAAGTTCTTGCTCAGGGCCTTTTCAGCGTTGCCGGCTGCTGGTACGCAGAGGCCCGAGTCTAGACTCGTAAATAAAACGACCCCTGCTCTTTAGCTTTGACTGTGGTCTCTGGTGATCTTTTTGGGGTTCTAGGAATTCGGGTACAACATTTGGTGCATGGGCTGGGAACCCCCAAGTCCACTCAGAGGCCTAGTCAAGGGGTCGTGGAAAACCGAGGTAAATAGGCTGGCTTCGGTTGTCTCTGTGTATTATGTTTTATCTGATAATCTTTTAATCTGGATTGCCTATAGGTTCTGTATCTGGGTCAACGAAGAATCCTGGCAGATGTGCTATAGGATTGTTGACGGGGCCAGTGGGAGACGTCCCTTGTGCCCTTTTGGGGAACTATTGTTAGGAAGGCTGAGCTGCGACCATCCCTCTGTTTGATACTCCCGCTTAGGCTGTATTGGGGAACTGCTGTTAGGACGATCGTATTACGATCGCCCCTGTTTAACAGTTCCCTTCTGGTTATTGGTTTAAGCGTGCATATGTTGTTTTTGTTGTTCATTTTTTTTTTTTGTATTTCTGTTTTTTTGATTTGGATATCTTCCCCTGGGATGGGTACTACTCCGCTTGCTCTTCTAATAATGAATTTTAAGGATGTTAGGAGCAGAGGTTTTGATTTGAGTAAAAACAAACTAATTACTCTTTGTAATTCGAAATGGCCGACCTTTGATGTTGGATGGCCCTCAGAGGGCACTTTTAGCCTCTCCATAATTTGGAAGGTAAGGGAGAAGATACCAGAACAGTCTGGCTATTTTGATCAGATTCCTTATATTCTTGTTTGGCAGGATTTGGTAGAAAATCCCCCTGCCTGGTTATCCCCCTTTCTTCTCTCGACAAGACGTCTTGGCCCTGCACCAAGCTGATGCCTCTCGACCCAAGCCCTCAGCTCCTTTTCACCCGGTCCTGGCCAATAGTACAGACTCCCTTCTCCTTGCCCTTAACCCAACCTCGCTACTGCCCGATCCAGATCTGGAAGCCCCATTTCATGATTGTGCTGAGGTTTTGGCCCAAGTGCATGGAGTAAGAGAGGATTTGCAAGATAAGCCTCTGTCAGATGCGGAGATTGTCTGGTTCACCGATGGAAGCAGCTTTATACACCAAGGACAGAGGTATGCAGGGGCTGCAGTAGTCTCAGAGACTGAAGTAATCTGGGCTGAGTCCCTGCCTGCAGGAACTTCAGCACAAAGAGCGGAATTTGTGGCTTTAACCCAAGCTTTAAGACTGGGTAAGGATAAAAGACTGACAGTTTATACAGACAGTCGGTATGCTTTTGCCACCACCCACATACACGAGGCAATAGACAAAAAGAGGGGCCTCCTTACAGCAGAAAGAAAGACTATCAAAAATAAGGAGGAAATATTGGCACTCCTGGCTGCTCTTTGGGAACCAAAGAAACTGGCAATAGTCCATTGCCTAGGACACCAGAAACCTGTAGATCTAGTGTCCAGGGGCAATCATCTGGCTGACCAGACTGCCCGGGAGGTGGCTTTATCTTCAACTCCAGCTCTAGCCCTCCAACTCCCAGACCCAGGATCCAGAGTCTTACCACCGATCCCAGGGTATACGGAGGAAGACTTGCAATGGATTGAGAAACTACCTATGGTACAGCTCCTTGATGGATGGTGGAGACATTCCAGGAGTCACATAGTACTCCCAGAAAAATTAGGGATGAGGGTGTTACAAAAAATTCACCATAGTACTCATCTGGGAGCCAGAAAGATGCAAGACTTAATAAGACAAACTGGACTATGAATTAAGGAAGCAACCGTTAAAATTGATCAGATTATTTCAGGTTGCAGAGTATGTCAGCTAAATAATGTAGGGAGAAATCAGCAAAATTTAGGGGCAAGACAGCAAGGGGATAAGCCAGGAGCCTATTGGGAGGTAGACTTTATTGAAGTAAAACCAGGGAAGTATGAATATAAGTAGATACCTTCCCAGGATGGGTCGAGGCTTTCCCCACTAAAAGGGAAACTGCACAGATAGTGGGTAAGAAGATACTTGAAGACATTTTACCGAGGTATGGCTTTCCAGTAATGATAGGTTCGGATAATGGACCTGCATTTGTCTTGAAGGTAAGTCAGGGACTGGCTTCCATACTTGGGGCAGATTGGAAATTACATTGTGCCTTTAGACCTCAAAGTTCAGGACAGGTAGAGAGAATGAACGGAACATTCAAAGAGACCCTGACCAAATTGACCATGGAGACTGGCGCAAACTGGGTAGCTCTTCTCCCCTATGCTCTGTTCATGGTTCGAAACTTCCCTTTTAAATTAGGACTTACCCCCATATGAAATAATGTTTGGTAGACCTCCCCCTATAATACCCAATCTTAAAGAAAATCTTGTTAGAAAAGAAGAGGATGGTGATTTTGAATTTTTGTTTTCACTCCAAGCCCTGCAAAGGGCTCACCAAGAAGTCTGGCCCAAGCTAAGGGACCTGTACAAGACAGAACCACCTCTGGTGCCTCATCGCTATAGACCAGGTGACTGGGTATTTGTGAAACGCCACCGGCAAGAAAATCTGGAGCCACGATGGAAAGGACCCTTTCAGGTCATCCTGACAACACCCACCGCCCTCAAAGTAGATGGAGTAGCTTCTTGGATCCATTACACCCATGCCAAGCCAGTGGATCCATTTCCAGACTTCATAGAACCCTTGTCCAAAACAGCTTGGAAGATTGACTGGACCAAGAGTAGTCCTTTAAACATTAAGTTATGCCGCCAAAATCAATAATAGTTATGGGCAGTATTTGGATAGGGACTTTGTGTGGGTAAATACCTATAGTTGTGCATTTCCACCTAATGGTGTTAAATCAGGAAAGGGAGTAAAGTGAAGGAATTTTTCCCCTTGGTTGATAACCCTGTTTTTTGTTTTAGCTGGACCCTTAGGCCTTTGTGCGATTTTAACTAGATAGATCCAAGATTGGATCTAAAAGTATCATGGAAAGTGGGGAATGTTGTGCCAAGATTGTTCCAAGATTGACCCCCCCCCTTGTTTAGGGCCCATGTACCTGAACCCCAGGTGGTAACAGCTTGGTGCTCAGTGGTTAGACACCTGAGCTCTGATTCGACCAGTGGTTTGAGTCAAATAGCCAATCAGGTAATTGTACTTTCCCTATAAAAGCAGTGCAAAGTTCTTGCTCAGGGCCTTTTCAGCGTTGCCGGCTGCTGGTACATGGAGGCCCGAGTCTAGACTCGTAAATAAAACTACCCCTGCTCTTTTGCTTTGACTGTGGTCTCTGGTGGTCTTTTCGGGGTTCTAGGAATTCGGGTACAACAGGATAAACAAAATTAATCCCATGAAAATATTACATATGGATATATGTTCATGTACATGTATGGCTGTATATTTAAGTTTTATGTATATGTGTACAGATAGTTACACACATACATGCAGTTATATGTACAAATGATATGTGCATAGAAACTACAAAAGATACCAAAGAAATCAAAAGACTGATGTTAGCTTGGAAAAGTATTTGCAAAGTATGGAAGATAATGACCAGTACAATGATATGTAATGGCCACTTGTGCCAAACACAAGGTAAATACTCTGGATATTAAAGATGAGATCTGAGGATCAAGGTTCAAAGCCAGCATGAGCACAAAAGGACCTGAGACTCTTATCTCCAATTAACTCTAGAAAATGAGAAGTGGGGCTTGGTTCACTTTGAGCTGAAGAGCTCAGCGACAGGGCCCAGGGTAGGGTGGTAGCCCTGAGCTGAAGAGCTCAGGGACAGGGCCCAGGTGAAGTTCAAGCCCCATGACCCACCAAAAAAAAAAAAGTAAAAAATACCAAAAATCGGGGCCAGGAGTTTGGCCTAGTGGTAGAGTGCTTGCCTAGCATGCACAAAGACCCTGGTTTGATTCCTCAGTACCACATACATAGGAAAAAGCCAGAAGTGGTGCTGAGGCTCAAGTGGTAGAGCTCTAGCCTTGAGAAAGTCCAAGGACAGTGCTCAGACCCTGAGCTCAAGCCCAGGACTGGCAAAAAAAAAAAAACAAACAAACAAGAATGTGTTTATTGAGTTCCTTCCTTTCTTCCTTCTTTACTCTTTTCTTTCCTCCTTTTTTCCCTTCTCTCTTTCTATTTGACAGTACTAAGGTTTGAACTCAGAGCCTCCTGTTTTGTAGGCATGTACTACACCACTTGAGCCATGACTCCAGGCCCCCCCCTTTTTTTTTTTGCTATTTTTGTATCAGAGCCTCTTGAACCTTTCTGCCTCTACTAACTTCAATTTGTGAGAAAAGTTATCTTTTCTATCAACCATTAAAGTTGATACAAGTTCCTGCTTTGGCTTGGTGGCTTGGCTCTTTTTAAGGAAAAGAGGAACTGCTCTGGGATAAGAAATGATTTGTAAGATGTAAGGTTTTGTCTTAAACTGGTTTCTCTTGCAGATGGAATACAATAAGCCCCAGACTGTTCAAGAAATAGTAGAGGATATGGGTATATTTTGAGATTACCTGTGAACTGTTCATCTCATTTCAAAACCACCTTATGTCGATACCTCTGACCCTATTCAAACTAGCCAATCATGAGCAGAATGTGAACCTGAGCTCGACCAATCGGAGCAGAGGAACAGGGCCTGCTGCATTAAGAATAAATACTCCAGCAGATTGCCTGTTTTATGTGCTTGCTTGCCACATTTTTGGCTTAGATGTACCCGTCCGCACATAAGTAAATTTTGCCTTGCTGAGACAATTCTTTATTTTTGCATCTATCGTTGTGACTTCAATGGTTCTTGGAGAGCGTATTTATAATAAATTTATAATTCTTCTGCTCTCAGTCTTCTAAGTAGCTAAGATTACAATAAAGAGCCATTGGCATCTGGCTCTTCACTGAACTTTTTAAGTTATTAACATACATTAGCTATATAAAAGATCTCTTTGTGTCATTCCACACACGTATACAATGTATTCCTATCAATCCCTCCCCTACCTCATCATTCTCCCTTGTTCCCTATTTTTCCTATTACAATTTCAATAGGTTTCTTTGTTATACTTTCTTTCTCTCTCTCCTTCTATGTATGTATGTATGTATGTATGTATGTATGTATGTATGTATGTATGTGCTTTTTGTCAGTAGTGGGGCTTAAACTCCAGGCCTGAGCTCTTTTGCTCAAGGCTAGTGCTCTACCACTTTGAGCTCACAGCACCACTTCCCTTCTTCTGGTAGTTAATGAGAGATAAGAGTCTCATGGCATTTCTTGCCTGGGCTAGCTTCGAACCATGTTCTTCAGATCTCAGCCTTCTAAGTAGCTAGGATTACAGGCATGAATCACCAAGGCCTGTCTTCCTTGCTCTGTTTGCAATACTTGCTGACAATCTTTTTTTTCAACAACATCCAACTTCTTTTACCTTTGTTAGCCCAATCCCCTGCTCACTTATTATCACACTACTAACATCAGAAACTATTTAACATATACTTTTGATTTATGGTTGGTGAAATCTGCAGGTGCAGAAACCAGGGTTTGGTCCGTAATCGAGGGCAGTGAGGGAGGTCATCGTAAGCCAAACCCTTGGAGACCATGTGAAATGAGGTTCATTGAGCCGCATTGATGGTGTTGTGACAGTAGCCAGCAGCACCACTCCACGGGTTCTCAGGCACCCAGGAGGAACAAGAGTGCTGCATGACACATCCAGTGGTTCCCACTAGACCATGAGGCCTTGTCCTCTCCACGGTGGCTCTTTACTGCCCCTCCATCATCGCAGGAGATGGAGATGTATGCCTAGCCTCTCAGTGTCATTTCTGGTATAGACTGCCTGAATCCGTAGAAGAAACACCTCAAACTTGTTTCCTGTAAAGCATTCCAGTTCAAGGTTGATGAAGCTTAAAAGATTATCCAGGTATGTTGCTAGGCACGATTAGTTCATGCCTGTAATCTTTACTCAGGAGCTGAGATCCAAGGATCACTGTTCAAAGCGACCCTGGGCAGAAGATCCAGAGAACCATTCTGAAAACTGTGACACTCACCTCCAATTAACCTCCAGAAAACACAGACGCTGTGGTTAAAGTGGTAGAGTGCTAGACTACACTATTCTCTAACCCTGATTAAGGTCTTGGATCCCAGTAAAGGGAACAGTTAAAGGATGCAGAAGCTAACTCCTAAATCCTCAATAAATCAGTTGTCAACATTCTAGATGACACACAGGCCTGCTGCTATGCTTTCTGGGAATTCAATGACAAACTCAAGTGACTCAAGTCAGAGCAATAGGATCACTAGACAAGAAGGGCAGAATTGCTTTCCTTACAGACCCCTAGCATCCAGGGGTTGCCCAATCTAAGTCATGCAGAACAGCCTAGTAAGCTATCACCCCATGCATCCAGATCCTAGGGAATACTGCAGACTTTCTGAAAAGGCTGTAGTGACTGAATGGGCACATTCAAATAAGGGCTTTTAGCTGACAGTCATCAGTGGCATTGTATCATGTGTCCACCCCAGCCACACCTGCTTAGAGGAAGACCACACACTACCCATCCCTCTCCCAGACGAAGGCACTGAAGGAAGCCACTGCATGCATTGAGCGTGAAGACTGTATTAAACACTCCACATTTGAGGAGGGAGACGTCATCAGTGCCCAGCCAATGTACTCACACACAAAAAACAGGCTTGCGGTGCACAGGCTGCAATTCCTCGTGAGAAAAATGGACCTCACAAGGAACCAAGTGAGCAGCATGGCATGCATGGCTGACCATCAAACGGCTAAGATGACAGTGTCGTGGGCAGTGGATACGCTGGCCTGAGACATTCATCCCTTCTGGTCTGTGCTGGCAGGCATGACTGACTAGAGACACTGGCTTTCGGGGAGGCAAGTCTGTCCCAGGGTGGTGATAGTGTGAGACCCTGCTCTCATGGACAGGGTGCCTGGGGCCAATGGGGCTGGTTTGGGGTAAAGATGCCCCGGTGTTCTTTACTTGGCTTTGTTGTGGGTAAGGAGGAGCCAAGTGGTGGTGGGAATATCCAGCTGTGGGGGCCGGAACTTCATGTAAAGTTTTCTTAGATGCAGAAGGCTCCTGTGGAAGGCCCAGTTTTTCCTCTAGGATCCTTCCTACAGTGCTCATAAGCATCTGTGCTTCAGGCACTCCACTCTGCCTGAGCGTTCTGCTTGTGGATAAGTCTTGCTTCTTAGTATTGGCCGACTGGATCTTGGGGTTTTGCTGGCAGTCTGCCTGACTTTTAGCTTTAGAGGAAAATAATGCCATAAAAAAATTCTTGATCCGATTTCCAAAATGAATCTCTGGAGGATGCTGTTCTTTCTCTGACGCAGATAGGGAAGAGTTCTTCCTTGCACTTCTTGCTTTCCTGACCTGGGCAGGAGAGTTCAAATTCTGTCCTTGCGAGGGCCTTGTTCCTGCAGGCTTTGCTTTCTGTATTCTGGGCCTCTCACAGCTCTTTGCTTCTTCGAGGCCATGAAACACCTTGCTGTACCATGGGCCATCGGTGATGGAGGTCTTAGGTTCTTGCTTTGTGCTGTGCCCTCCCGTTCGTAATGGAGAGCTTGACTCATAGATAGTGGACGTGCTGCTTCTGGAAAAGTTCTGTGAGCTACTCAGAGAACTCTGTGAAGCCAGCACGTTGGTGCCAAGCAGCACGTCGGGTCCACATTCTTGCAGGAAGGTGTCAGCGTCGCAGTCCTGCAAGTTATCATCAAAAGGTGGACTTTCACTTGGACTGCTAGATTCTGCCTGGTCTTTCAGGCATGAACCTGGTGGATGCCTAGCAATCGAATTTCTGGAGGGTAATGGCGTTCGAGTGGTCCTCAGAAATTCTAAAAGGTTCAGATTTTGTAAGTCTTTGTTGACTGACCAGTTAGTGGGCTGTCTCTCTTCCACCTCAGCCATTTCAACGGGATCTTCAGTCATGTCAGATGCAAAGATCTCTCGTATGGACACACAATGGCAGAGGCTTTCTTTCTCCTGTGTCTCACATATGCCCATTATTGGGCTGGTATTTGTCTCTGGACTGCTTCCCTCTGATCCTGGCACAATGTCCTGGTGCCAGGTACTTCCTAAAAGGCTGCAGGTTTTGGAATTGGAGAGCAGTCCCTCTTTTTCTCCAGGTGGAGAGACCACTGAGGGATCACAGTGGTGACTACCCAGTGTTGTGCTCAGGGTTTCACGTGGTGGTGCTTGAGGAGGCTGTGTGGTATGACCTGATTTTTCCCTCCCTGGCATTTTTGGCAATTTGTCCAGAGCTTCTCCCTGGAATGCATCCCCCTTAGAGGTGAGATTGGCCCTGAAGTCACAACAGGCCAGGTGTGGAGAAGCTTCCTGGGAAATGGGCACAGGGAGAGCCTTTTTTAAAGTAAGGTGATTTATGGGCTTGAGTATCTTTAGGGACAAGCCCCACTTATGCTTCACCCAAAGCTTCTTGATATGTGCCTCCAGCAGCTGTTGGCTGGCAGCATCCAAGAGGAAAGCCTTCTGGGAGGAGCTCGTGCAGCTTTCCCTAGTATCCAAGGATGCTTCTGTACCAGTAATGCTGGAGCTGGAGTTTTCAAGGGGGGCCAAGGCATGGTCTGTTGAGCCCCTGGAATGACTAACATGCAAAGGGACCTTGTCCCTGTTGATCTGATCCCATTTTTTTATTAAATGGGCTCTTAGGGCTTCTCCTAGACTATTCATACCTGAATAAATTGGGGGAAAATATTCAGAATCACTATGTGATGATCTCATCACATCATTTTCTAATTCTCTCAGCGTGTTAGCTTGCACACCATCTGCTGAGCAGCTTTCTGCATCCCTGTCCAGTTGTGTGGCTACCCCAGTGCTGTGATGTTCCAGGTCCTTTCTGGAGTTCCCCCATTGCTGGGATGCAGAGCTCTCTGAGGTTCCCCTCTCTTGCCTTCTGCAGCAAACGTCTACATTCCTGGAGTTCTGTGAACACCCTGGCTTGTCCTCTGCCTGGTCTGTTACTCGGGATTTCTTCCCAGAAAACACCTGGATCTCACAATTTCTTTTATGGAGGTGCTGGATGAACCTCTCTTGGAGGTGGTTTTCCAGCTTTTTCCTCATTTCAAAGGTGATGAATTCACCCGGAATCTTGATAAAGTCTCTCTGGTGTAAGAGGCCCTGATCTTGTGTAAAGGCCTTGAGAGACTGATTGACCACAGCGGGTAGAATTCTCTGACTTTCCAGGTGCTTCCTGGCAAGGTGATGTTCTAGGTGTTGGACAACAGGTGGGACTGTACAGGAATTCACTGGAGGTGAATGAGAGGATAGGACCGGCATATAGGATGGGACATGGGCCTGAGCTTGGCTGTCAGCCAGTGGTAGAGGCTGGGGCCAGGTCAAGGCAGGAGTGTAGTTTTGTGATTGGCTGAAGTGCTGCAGTAAGGGCTGGGGTGGAAAGTGCTGTGGAAGTACGTTATCTTGGTCTTGTGTTGGCATGAAATTATAGAAAGTATTGAATAAAACAGAGGGTAAGACTAGTGGCTGCCCAGACATTTGGACAGGAGCCACCAGGGACTCGTTGTGCAGAAAGGGAAGGCCCCAGAACAGCTGGCTGCATTTCTGTAAGACCATGGGGAGAATCAGCTCCTGAGACTCAGGGAGCTGCTGGGATTCTCCCTTGGTGTTCCAGAAGGCCTGTGGGATGGCCGCGTCCTGGGCCCTGCCCAGTGACTTCATCATGTTCCCCAGAGAATCCAGAGGGTGTTCTTTCTCCTCCCCAGCGTTCTCCTTAGCCCTCTTACTAATCACTACCTCCAGCAGCTCCAGGATGTCAGAGTTGAGGGCTGGGCTAGGAGAAGGCACCTGAGAGCTGTTGGTTGGAGAGCCGCTCCGTGGGGTGCTTTCTGGTGGAACTTCCCTGAAGTCAGATGGAAGACCCGAGTTTGAGTCATGGCTGGGTGGAGTGCAGGCCACAGGTGGAGGAGAAAGAGAACGGGGAGAAGGATGTTGTAGAGGAATCAACAGCTCTGGAGGCTGAGGCGCAGTGTGGTGTGACTGTGTCTCAGCAGGAACTGAGGAACATGTCTGGACTGGTGACAAGGCAGAGGCCAGAGGCTGCAAGCCCTCATGTGAAGGAGCTGGGGAAGCCTTTGGGGATGCAGTGCTGGAGAAAGCGTCCTCTTCACAGTGTCCAGCTGCCGGGTGGGCTGCAGCAGACGCTGATTTGACAACTTCACCTAGGGTGTCTCCTTTTAATAAGTGCCTGGAGCTGCTGTTGTCACTGAGCTTCCCTAGGTGGCTGCAGGAGACAGAGACAAACTTTCTTCAGCATCTGATAGGCCCAGGAGGATGGGCAATTGTGACTACCTGCTGTCTACCTACTGAAGCACACCCTGCCATCTTTTACACAGCCCCTAGACTTCTCTGTATCCCACATCTTCCTATCAGTGCCATCCTGTGCCAACCCGAAGTCTTCCTCAACCCCGAGATAACCCCATTCTCTAGAGAAGAAATGCAGGCTCAGTCACAAGAGGAAAATCCTTACCTGGTAAGAAGGGAAACTAGATCGTGAATGTCCCCAAGCTCTTCCTGAGTGTCTCTGCAAGCTAGAAACACACACTGTGGTTATGGCAGACATGGGAGAACCCCTAGATTTTACAGGAGGGGGAATGAGACATTCCTTTGTTAGAGACCATGGAAGATCCACTGGATCTCAAATTTTTATTCATGGCCACAAGGCAGGTTCCAGTGCTAAGAGGGCTTAGAGAGGGGTAGTGCTTCTTTATTTACAAGGTGCTTTCAACTCTGCCAAAGTATGGCCTACAGAAACTCTCTTGAATCGGAAGGAAAAGGATCTCATGCGTATTATAATTCTTAGGGATGTGAGTTTGTCCACACTGGGACTTGGAGGTCACACCTCCCTATCTAGGCAGGCTTGCCTCAGCCTCCTAGCCCTCCTTTGTGACACACCTCCCTCTCAAGGAATGCTGTCTCATAGTCTCTTTAGTTCCTCCCCATGTGACAGACCTCACTCTCCAAGGAATGTTACCTCACTTTGCCTTTTGGCCATTCCTCCCTTTGTGACTCATCTCCCTATCAAGGCAGTGTTACCTCACACATAGCCTCTTAACTCCTCCCACTTTGTGACACACCTCACTATTGAGGCAGTTACCTCACAGCCTCTGAGCCCCTCCCTACTTTGTGATGAAGCATATCAGCTTCATTCCAAGGGGATTTCTGATTACTTTCCTTCTAAAGGCTACCCAAAAACTGACATCCTTGGCATCCTGGCTCTGGCTGTCAGAGTCAGAGATCTCCCCTTGAGACAAAATGCAGAACTTACCTTTCAGAGCACTTTTATTCTTTCTCCTCATCTGGCCTCTCTTCTCCACATGATGCTGAGAGATGAGAGAGACAGGATTTAGACCTCTTTTCTCCTTTCCCTAGACAAGTTCAGATACGTGCTGTTCCCGGATAAAATGCTGCTCTCTTCCTTTGTCCCTGCATTGTCTTTCCCCATATTTAGTGTGGCAAATTATTTCTGCTTTCACAGGACCACACACCCAGGTTTCCAGGTTCCCCCAGCTTCCTGTTTTTTGCATGTTGACCTTAGCCTCTGCTGGGAGCTTTGTGTGGGCTTGGAACAGCCCTGTAAGCAACCTAACACTGGGTAAAAATGTGGTACTCAGGTCCTTGGTGTGACATGAGGTTGAGAGTCCAAGTCCCCTCCCTCTCAGGAGCTCTGCTCTGGGATGCTGAGTTTCAGGGTTTTGGCTTTCTAAGGAATTGCACTTTGAAATCTCCCTTGAATCTATCATTTTTCAGTGAATACATTTCTATACACTTGCACACCACCGAACATATGTGTGAGTTGTAAGCTAAATCTAGCTTCCACATATAAAGGAATACATGATCTTGTCTCTGACCCTGCTTAATTCATTAATTTTTCCAAGTCTGCTTTCTTCACAAATTGTACAGTATGATTCCTTCTAATGGATGAGTAAAATTCCATTATATATGCATATATATGTATATGTCCATCTTTGGGTGGTCTGTCCCTGGGGTTCTTACCTTCCTCATCTTGTTCTTTCGCACAGGAGTGGGTGAGGGTGGATTTCCCTTGAAGCAGGGCAGGAGCAGTAGCAGGAGGAAGAGCCCCACTCCACACACAATGGCAAGGGACATGTCCATTGCCAAGGTGGTGAGGTCGAGGCTCAGCCAGGGGATAGCAAGGCTTTTCAGTGAAGAGAGGGGATTCTCCATCATCTGAATCGCACTATTGCTCGTGAGCAACTGAGCTCTGGGCATTTCCTTTGGCAACATATAGTCAATGAAGGCTGACATCACAGAGGCCTGCTTTGCAGTAAGTCACAAAGGGGGAGGGGTGATGCGTAACAAAGCCCTCCCCCTGCCTCTAGCTCAGCACTTCCTTCCCTCCTGGGCCTCTAGATTCCCACCTCCAAGTTCACCTGCTTGGCCTGTGAGAGGCAGACCTCAGTCCATTTCTTGAGCCTTCCCCCTTGAACCCAGACATTAGCTGTTCTTGCAGATCACTGTTTGAAATCTGCATTTTTCATAGTTTTATACATTTTTTTCTTAGCTCTGGAATGTGTTGTTTCACTTGACTTTGTAATTTCTAGATCACCTCTGTGTGCAGTTTCCAACTTTCCCATGTAACTGGAAATTCAGTTCTCTGAATTCAGTATCAATTCACAAGTAGTAAGATTAGTGTCAAGCAAAATAAAGGTGTAATAATTTGCAGGGAACTTGAGAACTATTTGAGCTACTATGTGAGGAAGAATAGCAGTGGGAAAAGGACAGCTGTTACAGAGAGGACCAGGTTGCATGGACTTTCATATGGACTTCAGTGCTGAGTCCTGGCATGTAGCCGAATGGTGGGTCTTGGGCCTATTTCTAAACGTGCTGCCCCGGTCTCTGGAGATGTATTCCTTCAGTACCCTGGTAAGCTAGCTCAGGATAAGACAGTGATGACTTTGCCTGGAGTAATAAAAACCATCCTGAATTTCCTGCTTGGCCTGTGAGAGGCAGATCTCAGTCCATTTCCGGAGCCTTCCCCCTTGAACCCAGACATTAGCTGTTCTTTGGAGATCACTGTTTGAAATCTGCATTTTTCATAGTTTTATAAATTTTTTTCTTAGCTCTGGAATGTGTTGTTTCACTTGACTTTGTAATTTCTAGATAACCTCTGTCTGTAGTTTCCAACTTTCTCATGTAACTGAATATTCAGTTCTCTGAATTCAAGGTCAATGAGATCAATGTCTTAGAATAAAGGAAATAAAGGTATATTCATTTTCAGGGAAAATGAGAAGTACTGCTATTGTCTGGGAAAGAAGAGAGTTCTGGTGGATAGTGAAAGAAGGATAGCTTTTATAGAAAGACCCAGCAGCATGAGCTTTCTAATGGACTTAAGTGCTTAAGCCTGACATGTGGCCGAATGGTGGTTTGAAGTCGTCTGGTTTGTAAATGTGCTGCCCATTAGTGTCTGGAGGTGTATTTCTTGTCCTGAAAGTTCCTTCAATGCCCTGTAAAGCAAGCTAAGGAGAAGTGGGTGATGACCTTGACTGAAGGTATACAAATCTTGAATTTCCACTCCTGGGGAATGGAATATGTGTCGGTGGTGTGGGGACAAAGTAAGAAAGAATAAAAAAAGAATGCTGCCTTTAATAACCCTGGGTAACTTTGCTGGGTGCTATGTCTCATGCCTGTAATCCTAGCAACTCAGGGGGCTGAGATCTGAGGATCACGGTTCAAAGCTAGCCCATACACTAAAGAACTTGAGACTTTTATTTCCAAAAACTGGAAATGGCAGTGTGGTAGCCTTGAGCTGAAGAGCTCAGGACAGCACCCAGGTCCAGAGTTCAAGTCCCACGACTGACAAAATATTTTAGGTAACTGAAAGCTTCCTGGTTATGAGCTAAAACTTCACATGTCAGCATAGTTAGATGCCAGTTTCTGTTAAATTTTCCTTCTTTTTTTTTCTGTTGAATTTTCTGCCCTTTAAATTTTACCCACCAATTTCTTTGAAAGGGGTATTGTGCGTGTCTGAGTGATTCCTACGGAAATGGAATAATGACCTACATGACTTGCTGTCTCACAGCTGGCATCCCAGCTAAGTAGGAGACAGAGGCATAGGACTGAAATCCAAAGCTGGTTTCAGAAAAAAAAAAAAGGATCAGGAAAATTACTGAAAAGAAAGAGTTGGGCTAATTCTAGTTCTGCCTAGTAAGTGTGAGATTCTGAGTAAAAAATCACTTATTGCCAAATAAAGGTCCTTTAATAAAAAGGTAGCAAGGAAGTATTGCTCTGTTTTCTTCACAGTCCCATCATCATCATCAATTTTCTCATTTAGTCTAGGTTTTTGTGTGTGTTGATTTTGAACTCAGGGCCTAGGTGCTGTCTTGGAGATTTTGCTCAGGGCTAGCATTCTGCCACTTGAGCCACAGCTCCACTTGCTTCTGCTTATTTCATAGCAGCTAGCCTAGTGGATAAAAAGGTCTACTACCCTGTGGTTTTGCTTTCTCATAATAACTAGTGATATCTCATGAAGTTATACATCTAGTCGGGTAAAATACCAATTAATGTCCCGTGCCATTTTAAAAGTAGGCTTATTTTAACTTATTTGTCTTATTATCTTTTGCCAGTCCTGGGGTTTGAACTCAGGGTCTGGGTGCTGTCCCTGAGTGTTTGTGTTCAAGGCTGGTGCTCTACCACTTGAGCCACAGCTCCAATCCTGTGTGTGTGTGTGTGTGTGTGTGTGTGTGTGTGTGTGTGTGATTAATTAGAGATAAAAGTCTTGCATGCTTTCCTGCCTGGGTTGGCTTTGATTTGTGATCCTCAGATCTCAGCCTGTTGAGTAGCTAGGATTACAGACGTGAGCCACCAGCGCCCCACAGTTCATAAGTTTTTATTATTTAGTGATATAGCGCTCATTTCCCAGCTGGAATAAGCACTAGACAAGCCTTTGTTCTATGTAATTATTTTCTTCAAACCTCGGTAGTTAATTCTGCCCTGACCTCTCGTTCTGAATTCACATACAAGTTTGCTAATATTTCAGTATTTTGTAGTGCACAGACATCCATCGCGCAGCTCCCAGTTCACTCCCTAGACAGGAGCAGATGGGGAGCCAGCAGTCTGCTCGGCACTTCCTCGCGGTCTCCACCAGGGGCGCTCGCGGCCCCGCGCCTACCGCCGGGTCCCGGGGCTCCCCCGGCTGCTGGGGGCTGGGAAGGCGTGCCGGGGCGGGAGCTCGTCTCAGGCGCTCACCTCCCCGGAGTCGCGCGGGCGGGCGAGGACGGCCACGAGATGGGCGCCGCGGCGGGGGCCGTCCTCGGGGTGCTCGCGCTTCTCTCCACGCAGCCCGGGAGCCCCGGCGTGGCCGGACGCCCCCGTGAGTGCAGACCACCTGGGGGTGGGAGGGCGGCGGGCGGATCAGGCTCGGACTTGGACTTTTAGGGCTGTGGTGGCGCGGGGGTTCGCGGAGTCAGGAGGGGACATTTCCTCTCCCAGTCCCCCTCCACCCCTGCTCACCAGCTGGGTGGTTCATTTTCAGCAGTGTCTAACGGTACCGTCCCGCTGCATGCGTTCACCTTTGCCCCTCTCTTTCTCTGTTCCGGGCTTGCTTGCCTTTTTTTTTCTGGGTATTTATTTATTTAGCTTGAACTCTGGGTGGATTTTTATTTTTTTCAAGGTTTTATTAACACTGATTTAAAGGAGAAAAAGCCTGCCCGGATCCCAGCTCTTCTAATATGTCTGTGCTGTGTTGTCTGGTTTATTGCGCTGCTGTTTCTGGAGTTTTCTGCGTGGGAGCATTCATTTCTTAGTTCAAGCGCCAGGACTGGCAGGGGGAAAAAAAAAAGGAAGAAAGAAAATGCACATGGGGTAAACGTTCTCTGCCAGTTAGATTTTAATTTTTGGATGCCTTTTATGCAAGTTAAAATGTTCTCAAAACTATGTGATGTTACCAATGCACCAATGCTCTGATCCAAAAATGGAAACACTAATGGTGTAATGTACTCCACGCTACAGAACTTGAGGTGTTACTTAAGTACAAGTATTCCTGTAGTGTTCCTCTTGATTTAGTCTGAAAAATAAATTCATGAGCTCTAAGAAAAAGCTCATACAGGTAATACCTAATCCAGATCAATTCTTGAAATATCCTTGAATTAATGCAATGCCCCGAAACCACACATATGAATAATTTATAAATACATTCCTAAAATAGGAAATGGTATCTACAAGTGGAAACAGAACACTTAAAGTTGGATATTGCTCTTTCCTGGGTATAAAGTCTTACATTTGTTAATTAAAGCCAAGAACAGTGGGGATGACTGTTTTGAATTTATTCTGGCAAAGATACTACCATATTTGCTATTAGAATGAGTAACTGACACATTAGAAATCCCTTTGGACACCTCTTCCATTGTCATACAGGGTTGGACTTTGAAGGTATCATAGTTAAGGAGATAAATCTGGTAAAGTTAAGCTCATGGCATGCACTGTAGTTTACCACCTGGAGTGGTAGAGATAAAGACAAAGATGATTCCTCCTGTAGTGTATATTTTCAGCCATTTGTGAAGGCACAGAAGTTTGTGAGCTCGGTGGGGCTAAAGGGTTGAAGAATTATGCCAGGTTTCCAAGGACATTGCATTCTGCCTGTAAGAACTAGAGTTGGGGTGTGAAGTATGAAGACAGATTGGGGATGTGCGTGCAACATGCTTTGTGGCATGAATACAGCCTTGGAATGGATGGGGAAGTGGCTTCTGAGACTCACCAGTTCTCAGGGGCCTGGATGGTGCAGTCAGCTACCAGGAACACTGAACGTTGTAAACATAAACCGGCTCCAGTCTTAAGAGAAGTGGTCCCTAAATATCTCCAGGTTCTCCTGATGTTTTCCCGGGTCTGGCGACAGAAGATCCACTGGTAGGTGGGCACTGAATGTAGACACCTGTTTCTTTTCCAAACTATGCCTGGGCATGCAGCAAGAGGTATCAAAGTCCATCTGCGGGGTAGTTTCACAGAATGACTTCCATTGGGATGTGTTAAGGAATTAAATATATGGATTTTTTCATTCTCTGTGGCAGATTTTTTTTGCCAATTCTGGAGCTTGAACTCAGGGCACTGTCTTTGGGCTTTCTCAAGGCTAGCGCTCTACCACTTGAGCCACAGCACCACTTCCAGCCTTTTCTGTGTATGTGGTATAGAGGAGCTGAACCCAGGGCTTTGTGCATGCTAGGCAAGCACTCTACCTCTAGGCCAAACTCCCAGCTCTCTGTGGCAGAATTTTAAGTCTCACTCAAAAGCAAATACTTAAAGATCCCATTAATGCAAGTATGTATACACAGAATTAACATGCCAAAGAAATGAAGAGAAACGGCAATTTCTTTGGGAGCTATGCTTAATGAAAAAACTGCCTGAAACTGTATTTTACTTGAGAGGAAAAATACAATAAGTAGGTATAGAAGGGTGTCAAGGGTTTAGAAAGTTCAAGTCTCATTTCACTTAGTTTGGACAGATAAATCAGTTATATATTTTTTCTGTCTATGGAAAGTTTCACTTAGGTTTGGACAGATAAACCAATTATATATATTTTTTCTGTCTATGGTAAGTTTCAGATTTTTTTTTAACATACTTGCCACTTCATTGTAAAGTTTTTGTACAGAGAAATTCAGTCATATATATATATATATATATATATATATATATATGCATGTATGCTTGCACAAGTTGAATGAAAATGTAGTATGGCAACTCATTATTCAAAATCCAATGCATTTCTAGAAGCTTGTAATTCACATTTGAGCATGAGCTTCAAAAAAACAATCCTATTTATAATAGTACCACAAAGAATAAAATATTTAATAAATTAAAGATGTGCAGGTTTGTATGCTGACTTATGAAAGACAGCTGAAAGAAGTTAAAAATATTCCCAAAGAAATCTCATCTGTTTATGGGTGGATGATTTAATGTTGCCAAAGGTATTCCTCCAATTAACCTACAGATTTAATGTCAGGACTACTAAACTTCCAGTAGGTTTTTTTCTTTATTTGAAAAAAGCCTTAAACTGATATTAACATTCATATGGAATTTCTTTTTAAAATTTTTACTTTATTGTCTGGGTGATGTATAGAGGGATTACTCCTACATTTGTAAGGTAGTGAGTACATTGCATCTTGAACATTATTACCTCTTGTAGTTTTTTTTCCCACTTTCCCTCTCTCCTCGTCCCAAGTTGTAAAGTTCATTTTCTGTCGGGGTCCTTCGTCCCCAGTCCCTCTTGAGGAGGGATGGGGAAAAGCACATCCCAACCAGTCCAAGCCGCGAGAGGAGAGGGCCCACTGTCCTCCCGCACTCAGCCTTGCTTCCCCGGAGCATGAACAGAAACGCCACGCAGCTTCATCAAGGCAGGAATCTCTCTCTCCAAAAAACCCCTCCTTATATTGGGTGTGGGAGCCTATCAGCACAACAGGTGGGCAGGATAAAGAGGTCCACTTGTTTACCCCTACTACGGGTCTCAGCAGAAAGTTATTAGAATGGCATTACTCGGCCCCCAACATCTCCCCCGTTTTTATCTTAAAAAAAGACAAAACTTAGTATATGTGGGGCTACCACCATATTAGATCGGCTGTGCCTGTCTTAGGTGTCTCCAAGCTCATTAGTCTTCTTACCCGTCATGGGATCACCAAGTCCTTTTTACTTGGCTAGGTTGATAGCTACTTGGCTCCTGTCTTAAGTTGATAGGCTAATAGCTGGGACTTTCCCGTCTTTGACTACCAGCCGTCTAAGCAAATCAGACCTGAGGGGATGCATCTATTTCCATGGGAGCAAATGCCTGTCGCATTAGCATTCACTTTCTGCATTGACTTTGTAATATGTCTATTGCTTGCCTACAATTTTAGTGCATAAAAACTAATCCAGACTGATCAATCCCAAAATAGTGTCAAGATAACAATCACCAAAGTGAAAATATTGTAACAATTGTGCACATAATTCCAGTCCTCACATGCTGACTAATGGCTTCTGAGATCTACAACACAGTATTCAAATCATTTTCTGTAGAAACTGCAGTGGCAAGGGCAATACTCGCAGCAGTAAGGGCAGGAAAACACCAAAGTCTCTCTTACTGATGAGCGGAAAAGCATTCTCCTCCACCTGTACAGGCACTAGTATATACTGAGTGGCTCTGACTACAGAGAAAATAGGGAAACATTCCAACATCAACTAAGAGAACAACATTCACACAAGCCATAGGGAATAGCGGGGCAATGGAAAAATTAGGAGTCTTCCAGTCCCCCCCTTTTTGTTTTAAACTGTCCAAAAATGACTCTGGTCCCTTCATTTTAAGGGGGTTATGGGCGAAGATCCATTTTCTGTAACTTCTTCATGCTGACTCAGGGGCGTCGTCTCTGTATTTCGTCAGGGACTTTAAAAAGCTTTAGCCTGTTTTCACTTATTCTGAACCCAAACACAGGCTTTCTAAATCACTACCATCAAGCGTCTCTGTGCTACTTTTCACCTGTTCTTAAACTGTTTACTCCCGTATAGACTTAGATTTACCATTCACACACACATTCGCGGTCGTTCCAGTCTGAACCCATTTGGTTCTATTCTAAAATCTCTTTACACACATTCGTTCCCTTTCATACACACATTCGCGGTCGTTCCAGTCTGAACCCACTTGGTTCTATTCTAAAATCTCTTGAAAAATAGAAAATAGGCCTCGCCCTCCGCGAGGTAATTTTTTTTTTTTTTTGACATTAGAAAATAGGCCTCACCTTACTGCTCTGGCCAGAGACTCCCGTGAGGTTCCTCCCTTCCTGGGACATTGCCTCGTCCTCTGAGAGGTTCCTCCCTTCCTGGGACATTGCCCCGTCCTGAGAGGTTCCTCCCTACCATACCCGAAGTGACCCGCGCTTCGTGGTGATCTGGGAATAATTAAAATCCCTTTCACTCACACACACACACACCCATTCACTGGTTTAGTCTTTGAGGAGTTTTCTTTCTCTTTCTCCCTGTGTCTTTCTCTTTGTCTTTTTTCTCTTTCCCTGTGAGCAATTTCAGCCTGCGTTTTCCCTGGCCTTTCAGTTCCTTTTTCTTTTTCTTTGCATTATCTTCCTTTCAGCTTTCTCGGGCCTTTCAGTCCCTCCTTTTTCGTGTTTTCTTTCAGGCTTCCCTGGTTTTTCAGTCTTTCCTTTTTTCTCTTTTTCTCCCTCTTTCTCCTTGTCTTCCTGTCTTTTTTTCCCCCCGTCTTTTTCTTTTTCCCTGGTTGTTCAGTCTTTTTGTGCCTTTCAGGTTTTCTCTGGTTTTTCAGTCTTTCCTACATGTATCTCTCACTTGGCTGAACTCACAGTCGTGCCCCTTTCATGCCTCTTTCGTGCCCTACATTGGCTCTTTCGTGCCTCTTTCCTGCCCCAGGTTGGCTCTTTTGTGCCTCTTTTGTGCCCCACGTTGGGCGCCAATATGTCGGGGTCCTTCGTCCCCAGTCCCTCTTGAGGAGGGATGGGGAAAAGCACATCCCAACCAGTCCAAGCCGCGAGAGGAGAGGGCCCACTGTTCTCCCGCACTCAGCCTTGCTTCCCCGGAGCATGAACAGAAACGCCACGCAGCTTCATCAAGGCAGGAATCTCTCTCTCCAAAAAACCCCTCCTTATATTGGGTGTGGGAGCCTATCAGCACAACAGGTGGGCAGGATAAAGAGGTCCACTTGTTTACCCCTACTACGGGTCTCAGCAGAAAGTTATTAGAATGGCATTACTCGGCCCCCAACAATTTTCAACATATTGCCTTGTGAAAATCACTGTTATGTTGGTTCACCCTTTGTCCTTTGTCTCATCATCTTGTTTTTTTCCCCTTTCCCTTCCCTAATTCACACAAAGGAATAAATGTATATATTATACACTAGGAACCAAAGTCAGATACAGTAATAACAGGGGATAAACCATAAGGGGGAAAAAGAGAGGAAAGAAATAACTTCACATAGTATACCTGGGTTGGTTCCATGTCACTGCTATGGTAAATAATGCTGCAATGAACGTGGTGGTGCTGGTAACTTTAGATGTCCTTGTTTCTGGACATTTGGGTAAATGCCAAGGAGTGGGATTGCTGGGTCACAGGGGAGCTCTATGTTTAGTCTTTTGAGGAATCACCATACTGCTTTCCACAGTGGTTAGACAAATTTACACTCCCACCAACAGTGTAGTAGTGATCCCTCTTGGCCACATACCCGCCAGCATCTGTTGTTATTAGATTTCTTGATCGTGGCCCCTCTAACTGGAGCGAGGTAGAATCTCAGAGTTGTTTTGATTTGCATTTCTTTTATGGCCAGAGAAGTGTCTATTGGCCATTCTTATTTCCTCTTCAGAGAAGTCTCTCTTTAAGTCTTTAGACTACCTTTTAATGGGATGGTTGTTTCTTTGAGGATTTGTTTTTGAGAGATTCAATTGTTTGAGCTGTAGGTTTATTTTGGATATGAGGCCCTTGTCTGTGGTATAGCTAGTGAAGCTCTTCTCCCACTCTGTGGACTTTCTACCTAACTTGCTAGCTATGTCCTTTGCCATATAGAATCTCTGCAGTTTAATGCAGTCTCATTTGTTTAACCTTTTTTTTTTTCCTTCAATTTGTTGTGCTTCGGGGCCTTTATTTTTTCTGGGCCTTTATTAAGAAAGTTTCGACCTGTGCCAAGGAACTCTAGTGTATTTCCTATTCCTTCCTGTAAAAATTTTCAGGGTATCTGCTTTTATCTCAAGGTCTTTGATCCATTTGGAATTGATTCTGGTACAGGTGACATGTAAGGATCCAGCTTTAGTTTTCTCTTTTTCTTTTTTGCTAGTCCTAGGGCTTGAACTCAGGAACTTGGGGGCTCTCCTTGGGCTTTCTTAGGGCTAGTGCTTTACCAGTTGAGCCATAACACCTAGGGCTTTGTGCATGCTAGGCAACCATTCTATCACTGGGCCACACTCCAGCCCCTAGATACTTCTTATGAATTATAGCCATTTGATATTAGCCCTTATATTTTCAAAGTACAGATAATGTTTAGAATTATATGAGTTCTAATATATTAAGGAAGTAGCTGAAAAATTCACTTTTGATTTTCTACTTACACAATCAAAATATCTAGAAATGTGAGGTTATTTCCCATCCTTCTTATGTTTTTCTATATACCGGTAAGGTTTTTCAGTTCAATATTTAAGTTTTGATTCCTAATCTTAAAAAATACTTTTCTATTCAATAATTAGATGCTGGTTTTATTTTTATTTGCCGGTATGAACCACTCATTACTTTTACAAAATAGTTGTTATTCGAAAGAGAATCATACAAACTTCCAGTTAAGCAAAACAGATGTAAATTCTCAAAACTCATCTGTAGTTATTTATTTCATGACTCGTACCTATGCTCTAAGCTTAGTGGCTATTCACATATCTTGTATTTGCGTGGAGAAAATGCCATACGAGGTGGGAAACTAGGCATTACTTTCCAACCTTGTGGTCAATAATGCCCCACAGATAGGTTCAATTCTGGTCAAACTTGAAATACTTACAATCATGGAAATCAGCAAATGCTACACATCAGATTTTAATTCTCAGGGAGAGCTTGCTATTATGCAGTTACTAGCATATCTCAGTCAAAACTGATGATTGCTGCAAATTCAAGCATTTTTTCTACCTGTTAACTAACAATGAAGAGAGATGAGGATGTAGAGGGTAGGAACAGTTTCATCGGTGTATGTTAACCTGTGTGTGATGATGATTTTTCTTGTTCTTCAGACAGTTGTGATGCTCCACTGGCCTCGGGCTTGCCTCGGCCCTCCTTCAGCAGCAGCTCAGAGCTGTCCAGCAGCCATGGGCCTGCATTTGCTAGTCTAAATAGGAGAGATGGTGAGTCTGCCATTGTCAATCCACCCTCATCTCCTTCAAAGAATCTATATTCTTAGTTATTTTCCCTTCTTCTAGCTGAAAAACTAACTACATAACTACTAACTACATAACTAAGCTATATAGCTCAACTTTTATATAATGTCCATTGAACATGCATGCATTTGAAGTTAAGGAAAAGATTAATCATATTATCATTTGCTGGCTTCCTTCATGCTTATAAGTTTGTATTTATTTTGTTTTAATATCTTCACCCTGTACTAAATGACAGTAAATGTTCATGAGGGAAACTGAAAGAAAAGATATATTGGAGTCATATATTATTTCCAATTATTTCATTCTGTTTTAGTTGTAAAATATTTCCTTTAAAAAAATTCTATGAGATTAGTCAAGTGATCTGGTCATAAAAAATAACCAAAACTAAAACCAATAAAGGCATGAGCCAATTTCAGAACTACTGAGGAAAGTAACGAAGGTAACACATGATGCCTCTCTGGGATGTGCTTGTGGTTGGGAGATGCCCAAGTCCCAGGATGTACCTCAGTAGGGAGAAGTCCGCAATCCACCATTGAAAATAAGGATTCCTGTCCATCCTAACCTTGTGAAGGAAGATATAGGCTCACTCTTTGAAAATGTATTAGTCTATTCATGCTAGCCTAGTATTACTGAGTACCTTGCTTTTCCTATTGACCAAATAAGAGTTTAGTAGATTGACTAAATGAATGCAGGGAGACTCACAGATTCTGTTACACTCTCTATTTGTTAAATTTTATTTTCTCTCATATATTTTTAATTGTAATTAATAGAGGGCTTACGTTTATATTCACCAGATAGAAGGTGCAGTACTTCACATGCATTGCTACCCTTTATCATGTTTTTGTCCCCATTTCCCTTCCCCAACCCTTCCCCTGTTTCACTCTCTTTTAACCTACCTTTCTTTCTTTCTTTTGTTCTTTCAAGTAGATTACAAAGAGATTTCAATTTCTTACTTCTCAGTTATGAGGACAATGCATCTTTTTCATATATATATTATTTCATATATTTTTATTGTAATTAATAGAAGGGTTACATTATATTCGCCACATAGAAGGTGCATTACTTCCCATACATTGATACCCTTTCTCATGTCTTGGCCCCATTTCCCTACCCCCCTCACCCCTCATCTTGTTTTCCCCCCTTCCCTATCCAATTTCAAATAACCAAATACACATATATCCAATATATCAGATAACAAAGTGAAACACTGTAACAATATGAGATAACCAAGGGACAGCAAAAGAGATGAGAGATAACATAGTACATTAAGGACAACAATCACTCATTATATGGCTCCTTCATTCTCCATTTCTCCCTTCCCATTCATACCCTGAAGCTATGTAGCTCAACGTTTATTTAATGTCCATTGAACATGCCTGCATTTGTTCGCCTTCCTCCCTCTATTCATGTGATTCCCTTTTATTGCCTCCCCTCACCTATTTCCCCTTCCTGATATTCATTTTATTGAACAGTTCATTAGTTGTTCAGTTGAGTTTTAATGGGAAAGTTAATTTTTTTATGCATGATGAATGAGCTTAGGAACTGCAACTTAAAGTTAATGCTGCCGCATGTGAATTAATTGTTAGAATAACTACAGAACTGAATATTTCAAAGATCATGGATTAGTAATAGCTTGAGTTCATTGTGCCCATGTGCCAAGCACGGGGTCTTATTAATGATCAGAAAGGCTGGTGGAATTCCTTGGTACCACATACATAGAAAAAAGCCAGAAGTGGTGCTGAGGCTCAAGTGGTTGAGCTCTAGCCTTGAGAAAGCCCAAGGACAGTGCTCAGGCCTTGAGCACAAGCCAAGGACTGGCAAAAAATTAAAAATTTATATCTCTCCATGAAACAAATATCAGCTAAAGTTACATTTTCAAAACAGTGATTTCTATTCTAGTGGTCATTCTAATGTCAATCTAATATCTCAACTTCCTAATGGCTTCCAAATGATTACAGTAATCAAGTAAGTCCTGAAGTTAGTTTAAAGAGGTTTAGGGGTTGTGTGTTCTGTTTCTGACTTGTAGAGACAGAAGAGTATGGGTTCCTTGATTTGAGCCTTGGGTACTGTAGAGGCTATAAACACTAGGAGGAAAAAAATCCAAAGTAAAAGTTCAACTTACTTCCAATATATTTAATTAAAACAACTCATGTCTGACATATCATTATGATAGTAACAGGTCAGTATTATTTAATGTAGAATTCAATATTCCTATTCTTTTCTTGTGATTTTCCTAGAGTTCCCGTGGTTAGAACAGATTATATACCAGCTCTAGTTTACTTAAAGATGTATAGAACAGATAGCTCCTTGGCTGTATATAATCTTTGGGAAAGCAATCCTTTCTTCCCAACTTGTGGTCTGAAAAGTTGCTGGAGGAACAAATAAGTCTGTCAGCTTGTGAAGTATTCCAGTGACTGCCAGCAAACACTTGGACTAGTCTAGAACAGTGTTTCCTACTTGTTTAACCCTCACATCTAGAAATGTTGCATATGGATCATGGAAATTGATTCCTAAGAAAATAGAGCTAAAGCAAAGATTTTTACTCCCCACAAAGTAGACAAAGATGCCTCAGGGTTAAGCCCAGAGCTTTCTGGGCAGGAGCATGCAGAGGGCTGCCTGTCTCTTCCCTGAAGACACCCATGATCTCTAAGGGAAGGCCCTGTTTCCCCTACCCTCTTCCCATTTGCCATATCATGTCCTAGAACTCTAATGAGTCTTTATGGGGAAAGAAAGCCATGTAGCATCAGTGTGATTTGTTTTGTTTTGTGTTATATTGATGTGATGTTATGTGAGAGTTGCCTGCCAAACTTCCTTGAGCTCCAAGCCAATATTTAGAATATCAGGCCAATATTTATATATTTCATTTTTTTGCCAGTACTGGGGCTTAAACTCAAGGCCTGAGCACTATCCTTGGGCTTTCCCTCAAGCTAGAGCTCTACCACTTGAGCCATGGCACATGGCACAATTTCCAGCTTTTTTTTTTTTTTTTTTTTATGTATGTGGTACCAAGGAATCTTTGTGCATGCTAGGCAAGCACTCTACCACTAGGCCAAACTCCCATCCCTATTCATTTTCTCTTTTTAGTATCTTATTTAGTTTTAGAGAAGGCATGTTGTACCCTGGCACATGTAGATAACATTGCTAAACCAGTGTACAGCAGCTTCCTCACCTTTAGAGGCCTGGGTTTACCTGTGGCTGTAGTTCCTGCTCAAACAAACTACTCCATTTTTTCATTTCTGTTCCCACAAAAAGGAGCTGGTGGCTGGACTCCTCTTGTATCAAATAAACACCAGTGGCTGCAGATTGATCTTGGAGAGAGAATGAAGGTTACAGCGGTAGCCACCCAGGGAGGGTATGGGAGCTCCAACTGGGTGACCAGCTATCTTCTGATGTTCAGTGACAGCGAGAAGAACTGGAAGCAATATCGACAGGAAGAAAGCATCTGGGTATGTCCCTCTGTTGTTTCTCTGTTGAGGAACACGGTATGTCAGATTGTGAAGTATTCCAGTAACTGTGTGTCTTGCAGCCTATCTGACCAACTATTGAAACAGATCTTCAGAAGCATGAAGGAAACAAGTGGCATTTAAAAATACTCTGTGCAGGGGCCAGGAGTTTGGCCTAGTGGCAGAGTGCTTGCCTAGCATGTACAAAGGCCCGGATTCGAGTCCTCAGTACCACATACATAGAAAAAAAAGTTAGAAATGGTGCTGAGGCTCAAGTGGTAGAGCTCTAGCCTTGAGAAAGTCCAAGGACAGTGCTCAAGCCCAGGACTGGCAAAAATACTCTGTTTATACTTGATTTATGAAAAAAGTAAGGCAGAAAAATTTAATAATGTACAGAATACTGAATGACTTCTAATTAGCTCTTTACATAGAATGATGTCTAAATGATGAGTTATTCACATTCAGCCTATTGTACTTTGATTCTGATAAACAGCAGTTTGTGTTGCATTGGTATTGTCTCAGCAAGTAAACTTCTGTTATCATCCTTCTGTGATCTCTGATTAGGGAAGTTTGTAAGAGATCAGGGACACAAGTCTTGCCTTAACATGAACACTGGTCTTTGTGGAGCACTTTTCATTCCTGGGCTATATGTACTTCACTTTGGGACTCCTAGGCATTGTGGCTACTTTAAATTATCTTAAATTATCAGTAGCATATTTTAAAATTTTTTTCCATATATTTTTTATTGTAATTAATAAAAGGGTTACATTATATTCACCAGATAGAAGGTGCATTACTTCACAAACATTGATACCCTTTCTCATGTCTTGGTCCCCATTTCCCTCCCCCCACCCCCACCCCTCATCTTGTTTTCCCCCCTTCCCTATCCGATTTCAAATAACCAAATACGTATATATACAGTATATCAGATAACAAGGAGAAATACTGTAACAATATGAGATAACCAAGGGACAGCAAAAGAGATGAGAGATTACATAGTACATTAAGGACAACAATTGCTCATTATATGGCTTTTGTTTCTATATCCTGGAGGTCCTTTCATTTAGCATCATACTATATGGCCTTATGTATCTAGGTTTTGTTCTATTGTAAATCTCTGCTAGGAGAGCCCAAAGTTTCTACTGCTTATGACAAAAGTCAAACTAATTCTCTTCATAGAGTAGAAGAGTTGATAGTAGGCAGTGTAAAAAATTGTCTTATTAAAACTTAAAAATGACAAATTAAAGGTATGTTGCAAGAACGTCTTAGTAAATTGTAATGGAAGTAGAACTTGGGAGATGTCCTTGCATGGAGGTTTAGTTGTGTATTCACCTGTGCATTTCTGGATACCTGCATGTGTTTTTGGTCTTAACATTTTCTATTTATTTTAAAAGATACACTAGAATCTTCTTTGACTTGGATCAGTGTAGTCCAAGATTCTCATCGTAGCCCCCCCCCTTTTTTTAATATAATGGCTTTTGTGTGTCACAGTGGTTAGATGCTTTGTGAGCACCAAGGTAACTGGAAATGAGATGAGGTGAGCTACTAGGAGTCATGCAGATGATCCCAGAAACTGCCTCTTCATTCCTTATTTGATATCCGGAAGCCAAAGAAGCATTTTTAGAAAGATTCTAGCAAATCATGTAGCTTTCTCAATCTACATATATTTGGAATTAAAATACCATTTTCTGCCAGTACGATCATCTTTGTATCACCACTCTTTCCTTGCTCAGAGCAAGAGCGGTAGGCTACCCTCTTAATATTTCAGAGTACAGTTCTGAATACACCAGCTAGCCTTAGTTCTGCACATGTTAGAGAAAGGGAGCTGGTTTTGTTAACTAATGGGAGGCTCATTCCTCCATGGTATCCCCCTACATGTGGAAGGCTGAGCTCTGGAATCTCCAGCCCCTATGACTTTTCAAACTCAAGTGCATTTATTCCTGTTGTCAGAAAAATTATGCTTCCATTTTCCACCCTTGTTGCTTCTTTCATTCTTCTTCTCTTGCTTTGTTCGATGAGTCCTTGTCCCTGGCACCAATGTGCACACAGTTCATGAAACACAGTAGCATCTTTTCTGGGGTTGGTGTGGGAAAAGGGAGTCAGGGCAATCACTGTCACTTCCAAACTTGCCCAGAAAAATTAGAAGTTCAAGTAAGTTAAAAGATTTAGACACAATCTAGAACTCTGAATTAGATTTTCCAAGTTAAGAAATTGTTTTTCTTTAAATCATCTATCATTGTCCTACTCAATTTATGCAAATTTCAAATATGCATAGAAGGCCCTGAGGACCCCATTGTTTCTGAATGCCATTGCTACCTCCTCGGTCAGTGGCCAGGAAGCCAGGGCACAGCCCAGGCAAGGGTGTTAGGTAGCAGCTTAACTGGTTCTCGCTTCCCATACTTCGTCTACCCCCTCACTGTCTTGCCATAGTTACAGGGGCCTGTGGGTAGCTTGGGTGGTATCTTAGGTTCTCCTCATGGATCCATCTTGCAATTTGGAATGTGTACACAGACCCATGAAGGACTGAGAGCAGGTATATGAGGAAGTGTCATGGTGGGAAGCAGGCCAGGGCAGGGTAGCAGGGGAAGACCGAACTGCTGCTGTGCTTAATGGAAAGTGATGGAAAATTCCATCCTGGCCTTCAGACATCTACCACCCCTAAAGCATTATCAGTACTTGTTAATGTCAAAAGAATAAATGAGAGAGCTTTTTGGAGATAAAGGAACAGGGCCTATACCTTCTAGTACCTCTATAGGATTTGAAATGAGTGCTTAAACTAAAAGTTAATAGTCAAAAGTGCTTCTCCTAAAAAAAATCATTATCCTCCAAAAGCAGCTATAGTTGTTTGAAGAAAATAAAAAGAGCTCAGTGATCTAGAAATGTAACGGAGACAATACATTCCTGAGTTCATCTAACTTGGAATAAGTCCTGCTTAGGAAGTTTGAAGAAGCTGACATTACAAACATAAGAGATGGATAAATTACTCACTTGCTCACACTCTAGTACATGTTGATGCTGTATATATCCTGTATATATATATATATATATATATATATATATATACATACATACATATATATATGCTGTATAAGAATCTTCAGAAACTACTCAGAAAAGAGACAGTTGAACAATAAAGTGAAAAATGGTAAGGCCACAGCCCTGTTAGAAGTATTTGGGGGGTAGAACTGCTTAGCACGGACTTTTCATGTGGTTTATGTTGTACCTGCAGAAGAGCCCAGGCAAAGCAGAACACTGGTCACAGAAAGTGTTTGCCTATTTTTTTTCTCACTTGTGTGACTTTTGTGACTCTGCATCAGTTGGTCTGGGAAGGGAATATGAGGTGCAGGACATAAGATTACTTAGGGCAGCAACCCCACCAGTCTGCCTCTCCCTCACTGCAGGGCCTACACAGCTGCTGCTGCAATCATCCATCTGTGGACACGATCAAAACAGTCTACAAGAGGGTAGGAACATTTCTGTATACAGATCAACAAGATGTGGTATTTATACACAATGGGATTCTATGCTGCTGTCAGAAAGAACGACATTGCCCCATTTGTAAGGAAATGGAAAGACTTAGAAAAAATCATATTAAGTGAAGTAAGCTAGACTCAAAGGAACATAGGCTCAATGGTTTCCCCCATTTGTCATAATCAGTAGAAACCTTGGACTCTCCTAGCAGAGATTTGCAATAGAGCAAAACCTTGATACATAAGGCCATATAGTATGACGCTAAATGAAAGGACCTCTAGGATATAGAAACAAAAGCCATATAATGAATGATTGTTGTCCTTAATGTACTATGTTATCTCTCATCTCTTTTGCTGTCCCTTGGTTATCTCATTACAGTATCTCACTTTGTTACCTGATATATTGGATATATTTGTATTTTGGTTATTTGAAATTGGATAGGGAAGGGGGAAAACAAGATGAGGGGTGGGAGTGGGGGGGAGGGAAATGGGGATCAAGACATGTGAAAGGGTATCAATGTATGGGAATTAATACACCTTCTATCTGGCAAATATCATGTAACCCTTCTATTAATTACAATAAAAATATTAAAAAAAAGAAAAAAAAGAAATGGGGCTTGAAAAGAAGTAAAAGATTCCAGCCTGAGTAAGTAAAGATTTCAATGTCATGATGACCCTCAGATAACTAGAAAACAAGGAACATTTTGAGATGGAAAAGCTGTTTTAGTATAATTTAACTTGCAATGTACTGGTGATATCCTCAGTAATTATAAATTTGGTTTTGATAACTTTACAGCCTTCCTGCCTCCCTCTTTCCTTTTCTCTTTGGCTTCTTCTTCCCACATTCATATCTTCTTTCTTCCCTCCTTTTCTTCTTCTCATCCCTTCTTTTCTCCTTCCTTTCATTTTTTTGAAATGGTATGATGACTTTTTTTCTTTCTTTTTGCCAGTCGTGGGGCTTGAACTTAGAGCCTGGGCACTCTCCTTGGACATTTTTGCTCAAGGCTAGTGCTCTGCCTCTTGAACCACAGCACCACTTCCAGCTTTTTCTGAATATGTGGTACTGAGGAATCGGACCCAGGGATTTGTGCATGCTAGATGTGCACTGTACCATGCTCCCAGCCCCTTAAAATTCTTTTAAGTTTAATATCATTTTATCAGCACATAGTAATTGTACATATTATGGAATGCAGTGTGAAATTTTCAGATATGTATGGACTGCATAATGGCGATAAAGGGTAAAAGCATACAAATCATTTCTAATATCATCTCTGTAGCAAAACATTCAAAATCCTCTCTTGTAGCTATCTTAAAATATATATTGGTCGCTAGGCGCAGTGGCTCATGCCTGTAATCCTAGCTACTCAGGAGGCTGAGATCTGAGGACCATTTCAAAGCCAGCCCTGGCACTAAAGTCCATGAGACTCTTACCTCCAATTAACCACTAGAAAACCAAAAGTGGTGCTGTGGCTCAAGGGGTAGGGCATTAGTCTTGAACTGAAGAGCTCAGGGACAGCGTCCAGGCCCAGAGTTCAAGTCCCACGACCGACAAAAAATAGAAAAGAAAATAAATATGCATTAGTGCAGCCAGCCTGTTGTTCTCTAGAAAATCAGAACTTACGTGTCCTGGCTAATTATAATTTATTGTGATTTGTACCTATTAAATAATAGCTTTTACCCTCCCCTTCCTACTTATTTTCCCAGGCTCTGAAGGCTATGTAACCATTATTTTACTCTCAGTTACTATGAGACCAACTTTTTTTTTATTTTTCTTTTTTTCCATATATTTTTATTGTAATTAATAGAAGGGCTACATTATATTCACCAGATAGAAGGTGCATTACTTCACACATATTGATACCCTTTCTCATGTCTAATCTTGAGACATTTTAAATATATTGGGATTAATCTTGTTTAATATTTTCTTTGAGTGCAGAACTGTGATTACCACTTAGAAATAGTTTTTTTTTTAAATAGATGGCAGCCATACCTTTAAAGCACAGCATATGGTAGAATTACTTTTACCTTACTTAGCCTATATTTGTATACAGAAATGTCACAGTTAATGAAAGTATTAATATGTTTATTTTCATTATATCTTATTTTGAGCATAATTACTAATGTCATGTTAAAAAAAAAAAAAGCAATGCACTAGCCTATGGAGCTTTGAGAAAGTCAGCACATAGACTGCCTTTTATCCTGGGACATGTACGCATGCCCAGAGTCTGCTTCTGTCTTGTGGTTATTGTTACTGGGTTAAGTAGAGTAAGATTGGTACTTGAGTTTTCATAAAGGGATTTCTTGTTCTGGTGAATTCATCTCTGATTTCTTGCTCCGGAGAGTGGACTAATGCGTAGAAGGGTTATGAGACTATCATAGATTCAGTAATCTATCAAATGATTTACAGAACTAAACACATAGTCTGTAACACTGAAAGGAGCAAAGCCCAGTTAGCAACCAGAAAAGGCATTCTAGGTAAAACTAAGGAAAACGGACTGAAGCCTTGGGGACTGCCCCTCCCTCCTAACCCACTCCTCCACCCCCAGCCCATGAGTATGCTCAGTTAGTTCCTCTGTGACAACACACCTAAAATGATGACCAGTACTCCAGCCTAGGCTTGTGTGTGTGTGTGTGTGTACGTGCACTCGTGTGGGACTTGAACTCAAGGTCCAGACACTGTCTTTGAGCTTTTATGGTTGAAGGCTTAGCTCTCTACCACTTGAGCCACAGCTCCACTTCTGGAGTCTCAGGCTTTCCTGCTCAGACTTTGAGCTGTGACTCTTAGATCCAGCCTCCTAAGTAGCTAGAATCACAGGCATGAGCCATTGGGGTACCCCACTGTTTTTGTTTTTTTTTGTTGCCAGTCCTGTGCCTTGAACTCAGGGCCTAAGCACTGTCCTTGGGCTTTCTCAAGGCTAGAGCGCTACCACTTGAGCCACAGCACCGTCTGACTTTTTCCTACGTATGTGGTACCGAGGAATCAAACTAGGTCTTTGTGCATGCCAGGCAAGCACTCCTGCCACTAGGCTAAACTCCCAGCCCCTTTAGTTTATTTTTGATCAGTACTGAAGCTTTAAATTTAGGACATGATGCTTGCTCAGGTGGTACCTGGCTCCCAGATTATTATGAAGGGACCATATTTGGGAGCATCTTCTCTGTAGAATATAACCAAACTCAAAGTTCCTATAGAATTCCCATACAATAGGCATTTGTGTGGCATAGTGTTTAGGCATTATGAAGTCACTCTTATCAGTTCTGAGGGAAATGAGAACCATCCCTAGATGCCGTTTTCAACTTATGAGCCATTTTCAACTCAAGAGCCAGCCTCATGTATGACTTTTCATGGCTGACTCAAGGTCATGTGTCTGACAAACACATGAGCCTTGTCTTTGGCATGTGGCTTTTTTTCAGTCTTTTTCACCCTAGAGCTTCCATATAATCTTTCAAGTTGTTATTTGGATCTAATGAGCTGACTAGATAAGCCCTCCCCCTCCCCCCAGAATCTTAGGCAAACACACCTGGAAAAAGCCTGTGCTGAGGGGAACAGAACACACCCAGCTGGGCATGATGATGCAAACCCAGCACTCAAGGTACAGAGACAGAAGGATCATGAGTTCAAGGCCAAACAGATACAGAGGCCAGGCTGAAGCCGGGTGCGGTGGCTCACTCCTGTAATCCTAGTTACTCAGGAGGCTGAGATCTGAGGATCATGGTTCAGAGTCATCCCAGGCACTAAAGTCCACAAAACTTATGTACAGGTAGCCACCAGAAAACAAGAAGTGGCCTGGTGGCTCAAGGGGTAGGGCGGTAGCCTTGAACTGAAGAGCTCAGGGACAGTGCCCAGGCCCAGAATTCAAGACCCACGATTGACCAAAAAACAAAACAAAACAAAACAGAAAAAAAAAACCCAAAACAAAATCAGAGGCCAGGCTGGACTACAGAGGGGGATTCTGTGTCAAAAATAAAAATGAAACTTAAAACAATACCTACTATGTTATTGTGAGGGGACAAACAAGTGTATAGAGGCATGATCGTATTCTGAGTGAAAATGGCCCTTTACTACAAAAATTAAGTTTCCAAATGTCATATAAAATATGTTGCTTCTAACTGGGAAGGAAATAGTGTTAAGAAACCTAGACTATCAATTTCCTACAGCAAAGGATATCTGTCTTCTTTTTTGGGTTAATATTTCTACCAGAAGGTAAAACTGAATAGTAAAAGCTTGTAACTTGACACGGTACTTTATAAAAGTGTTATTCCAAAAATATTCAATGCTTATATTTGATCTTTAAAAAGTACAGGTACAGGGCTGGAAGCATGGCCTAGTGGTAGAATGCTTGCCCAGCATATACGAAGCCTTAGGTTTGATTCCTTGGTACCACATACACAGAAAAAGCCAGACATAGCTCTGTGGCTCAACTGGTAGAACACTAGCCCTCAACAAAAGTGCTCAAAGACAGTGCCCAGGCCCTGAGTTCTAGCCCCAGGACTGGCAAAAGAAAAAGAAAAAGGTACAAAAGCTAGTCATTGAGAGCTATAGTTAGGGCCCTGTGTCTTTTATCCTCATTGGCCCTGGACTGGGGTTAATGCCAGAGCTAGCATTAAGAATTCTTTGCGTTTCTGGTTTCCTGACACTGCTTAGAGTTGAGGGAAAGGATTTAGGGAGTGAGCTAGCCTTTAAGAACAGCATGTTGATGCGTATAGGTGCTGAAGGAAGCAGTCATCACATCTGAATAAACAGCAGTGGTTTACTTAAGGAAGCCAGCCTGTGCCAGTTACCCAGCAGAACAAGGCGCATTGCTCAGAGAGGTGGAGGCAGTTTCCAGCAGATGATTGATTCTTCCAGGGATTCCCGGGGAACACCAATGCAGACAGTGTGGTACATCACAGTCTCCAGCCGCCCTTCGAAGCCAGGTTCCTGCGCTTCCTGCCCTTGGCCTGGAACCCCAAGGGTAGGATCGGGATGCGTGTTGAAGTGTATGGATGTGCATATCATAAGTGGTTTTACTGTGGCCTGAGGTCAGCATACATGTGTTGTAAAAACCTAGCCTTTCGGCCCTTTCCAGCTATTCAAGTAGAACCATTCTTTATGGTAGGAAATTTAACAACTTAGGTTTGAGATTCAGCCATGAAACAGATTCTAAAAAAATTGCAATCTTAGAAATTAAAAGTTCAATAAATCAAAAGTTAAAAAGTATGCAGGAGAACCAGGAGCATGGCCTAGTGGTAGAGTGCTTGCCTAACATGCACGAAGACCTGGGTTCAGTTCCTCGGTACCACATACATAGAAAAAATTGGAAGTGGTAGTGGTAGAGCACTAGCTTTGAGAAAGCTTAAGAACAGTGCTCAGACCCTGAGTTCAAGTCCCAGGACTGGCAAAAAAAAAAAAAAGAATTTAAAAAGGCTGGGAGTTTGGCCTAGTGGTAGAGTGCTTGCCTAGCATGCACGAAGACTCGGGTTTGGTTCCTCAGTACCACATACATAGAAGAAGCCAGAAGTGGTGCTGTGGCTCAAATGGTAAAGCTCTAGCCTTGAGAAAGCCCAAGAACGGTGCTCAGACCCTCCAGGACTGGTAAAATAAACAAACAATACCAAATTGAATAGGAAACATCACCAATACACTAGATTTAGTAGAAGAAAGAATATAAATACCTGGGTATAGTATTGTATGCTTGTAATCTCATTACCCATGAGGGTAATACATGAATGAGGATATGGGTTCGAGGACAGATTGAGAATACAGTAACAATCTGCATTATACTCATAAATTGGTATGCTGATTTGAAATCCCTCTGTACAGCTACTTTAATGAAATGTATGTGTATGGTAAGCATAACTTTCTAGGAAATGAAAGAACATTAGGTCTATGGGTGTAGCTTAGCGACAGACTGTTTGCCTAGTGTGCACAAGGCTCTTGTTTCTGCCTCCCTAGCACAAAAATATTAAATAAAAATAAGCAATATATACTATTGGCTAGGAAGATGTGAGCTTGATATGTTATTGCTTTCTTTTCTGTTTTCATGCTCTTTTAAGGACAGCTGCTGTGTCTTTTTAATTTGTGAGATATGAAAAAAATAAGGGATTTTTCATAAGCAATGCAAATCTTTTTGAAAATGTATTATGGTAATGCTGAGTTTTGAGAGATGTCCTCTTTCTTTTCGTGACTCCGTTTGCCAGCGGGTGTAAGTAAGCGGGTGTAAGTAAGCTGCTGTAGCCTTTCAGCTAAGCAGTAATGCGGACTCACTGGACCACAGGGACACTGTGCCGGAGTGCTAAAGACTGCTCGTGGTTGATCTCGTGTTTCCTAGATGGGAAAAGTCTGAAACAAGGGGTCCATGTGGACACAGAAGCCATGCACGTGCTCACTGACATACTTTAGGGAAGGTGCAGAGAAGGCATCTTGGAGTGGATGTGGGTGGCAGTGAGGAAGGAATATGCTTTGTGTGTACATTCCGGTGACCACTTACACATTCCAGTGCACCCAACACAAGTGTCTTATCAGTCACATGTTTGTGTCTTTCATTGTAGACTCAGAAGTGGTTCATTTTGATGGGAAAAGTTCTTTGCTGTATACCTTTCATCAGAAATCCACACGTCCAACAAAGGAAGTCCTTTCTCTGAAATTTAAATCCAGAAAGCGTGATGGGATTCTGCTGCATAGGCAAGGACGAAATGGCAAGTGTTTCCATCCTGGAATTAGCTCAAGGAAAACTCGTCCTGTCTCTCAATTCAGGTAGAAATGTCATGGAAGTGTTTCAGAAAACACCATTATTTAGATGAATGTATTTTATGCTTAAATTTTCAGTAAATAGTGACTTCTTCCTGAAACTAAATCCATGAAAAGTGAAGGGAGGCTTTACAAATAGTTGTGCGGAGTCCTTTATAGAAACAGCATCTGCAGTTCAGGGGAACAAAGGTTGCCATACAGTTGAGGACTAGTAACATGAACATGTTTGTATCTGAACTGTATGTCTCCACAGTTGAATTGTATAGGAACCTCATTAGCTGATCAATCGTAGCTGCTGATAATGTTATAAAGACACAAATGTATCATTGTAAAATTTTGAGATACTACTAGTAATAGGGTCATAAGAAGAAAAGAGTTTCAACTTAGATGAAAATACAATGAATAACGATAATAATAATACAAAGGAATGGCAGACCGAGTGGCACACACCTATAATTCTAGCACTGATGCAGCTGAGAAAGAAGAAATCAGGGGTTTTAGGCCAGCCTAATATGTGGTAAGATTCTGCCTCCAAAACGCCCAAAGAGAAATTATTCAAGGTCAAAAGTAGATTGTGTTCAAAATAAAGGTTAATCCAGGTAGTGTACATCTACTTAAGAGGTGGAGATAGAGACCAGGAGTTTGGCCTACTGGTAGAGTGCTTGCCTAGCATGCACGAAGACCTGGGTTCGAGTCCTCAGTACCATATGTGTAGAAAAAAGCCAGAAGTGGTGCTGTGGCTCAAGTGGTAGAGCTGAGAAAGCCCAAGGACAGTATTCAGACCCTCAGTTCAAGGCCCAGAACTGGCAAAGAAAAGAGATGGAGATAGATAGGAAGGATCATAGTTTGAGGCCAGCTTTGACAAAAAAATGAGACCCACCCCAACAAAAAGCTGGGTGCTTTATGTCTGTTGTCCCAGCCTCACAAGGAAAGAAATGTAAGTAGGAGAATCATGGTCTGGGGTCTATCCTGGGTAAAATGCAAGACTATTTCCAAATTAACCAAAGCCAGAAAGGCTTGGGGGATAATCTTGAGTGGAGGAGTGCTTACAGCACTGAGTTCAAACTCCAGTTCTGCCAAAAAAAAAAGTAAAGGATTAAGATAAAACAATTAGCTAAATACTTCTTCAGATGGAAGATGATAAGCAAGCTGTAATTGTGAGACATTATAGACTTCTATTTATTTATTTATTTATTTATTTATTTCTGTGGGTCGTGGGGTTTGAACTCTGGGCTTGGGCACTATCCCTGAGCTCTTCAGTTCAAGGCTACTGATCTACCCCTTGAGCCACAGCGCCATTTCCGGTTTTCTAGTGGTTAGAGATAAGAGTCTCACAGTCTTTAGTGTTCAGGCTAGCTTTGAACCACGATCCTCAGATCTCAGCCTCCTGAGTAGCTAGGATTACAGGCGTGAGCCACTGCATCCGGCTTAGAATTCTTTACTAGAAACCACAGTTCTCTTTTCAGGTGAGGCTAACATGCCCTCCTTTGATGCACAGCAGTCCTCAGCCTGGGCAGCCTGCTGGATGACCAGCACTGGCATTCCCTTCTCCTGGAGCTACACAACACACATGGCAGCCTCACTGTGGACAAGCACGCTCGGCTTTTCCAGGCACAGCCAGGATCCAGCTATCTGGATCTTGATTATAAGGTGGCACAATTACTTGTTAAGTGTATCAGATTATATCAGAGAAATGAAATATAGTCTCCTAGAGAAAATAGTATTACATAGAGCAATACCCATCCTTCTCTAGAAATTCAGACTCTGGTGGGCTACTTGTATGGCCATCACATAGTGGGAGATACATATACATGGGCCACTTCAGTGGTGACACAGATCTACACAGCCACAGCATCACTAAGTGAGAATCCTTATAGAGACTACCTTGTCCAAGCCGTCTGTCCTGTCTTTTTTTTTTTTGCCACTCCTGGGCTTGAGCTCAGGGCCTGAGCAGTCCTTGGACTTTGTCAAGGCTAGAGCTCTACCACTTGAGCCTCAGCACCACTTCCAGCTTTTTTCTATGTATGTGGTACCGAGGAATCCAACCTGGGACTTCGTGCATGCTAGGCAAGCACTCTACCACTAGGCCAAACTGTCTTAAGCCTCTATATGATCATGGCGTGGTTCATAATTGTGCAAACACACTACTGCTCTGTCTTACCATGCACAGATGTTAGCCTTTTTTTTTTTTTTGGCAGTACTGGCACTTGAACTCAGAGCCTAGGCACTGAGAAGTTTTGCTCAAGGCTAATGTTCTGCCACTTGTGCCATAATACCGCTTCCAGCCTGACTGAACCCAGGGCTTTGTGCATGCACGGCAAGCACTTTACCATTAGGCCACACTCCCAGCCCTAGATGTTAGTCTTTTGATGTGAGTAAATATACTGTTAAGTATATTTTAAGAAGATATTTTAGGCCAATCAGTATGTATTAAGACCCTATCTCCTTGTCTCCTAAAGTGCCTAGTTTAAGAAGCTAATGTATGAAAAGAAATCAATACAACAAGCAGTATTTTAAGTAATGTTGTTTTGGACAATTCTAGGTCTCTCTCTCCCTCTCTCTCTCTCCCTCCCCCCCCTCTCTGTGTTTGTGTTGGTACTGCTGTCTGAACTCAGGGCCTACACACTGAGTTCCTTTAGATCCTCTGCTCAAGGCTGACACTACCACCTGAGGTACAGTTCTACTTCCAGCTTTTTGGTGGTTAATTGGGGATATGAGTCTCAGACTTTCCTACCCAGGCTGGCTTCGAACTGCAGTCCTCAGATCTCAGCCTTGGGGAGGAGCTAACATTACAGCATGAGCCACCCACAGCTAGTTGGATAATTCCTTTTTCGTTTGGAATTTGATTGTAAGTCATAAATATTCCTTCTTTCATCAGATCATCCTAAACAGACTAAGTGACACTGGAGAGGTCAGGCGCAATCAGTATGTATCTTACATGATTTGTTAAGAATCAAGGGAGAGAAATTTCCGTAAACCTATTCTCTATTAGTTAGGGTTTCTGAAGGTCCAAAGCTGTCAGCATATTGCTCATGTATCACCACCCTATACTGAGTTGGAGGACTTGTTCTGATGCCCCTGCTTAGCATTGCACCAGGCATATCAAGCAAACCAGGGAGCTTCATTCAGTGTTCACTGGCAACAGTACAGGAGACCAATGGCAGAGCTTGCTCTTGAATAACAGCATCGCATCAGTGGCTTAATTACTCTGACCTAATAATGTTATGGTAGAAGCCAATATCCTGTAACCTGGTTGCTAGAAAGTTTGTAAAACCAAAGGTAATTGGAGTAGGATATGTTCTTATGTTGATCAAGATAACATAAATATGAAGTAAAGATGAAACACCATCCACAAATAAGTCACATGACTGACAAATTGTAGTAAGAAACCCTATTGTACATATGGTGAAGACAGTAACAAGTTGCATCTTAAAACTTGATTTGCAATGAACATAGCAGTGTAAAACAATGCAAAACAAAAATTGAGGCCAATTATCACTACACTTGTAAACAGAAACATGTTAGCTTGATAATAGGAAATAATTAAACAATATTATTTAATGCCATTGTTTTTCTTTCTAAGATCAGCTTTGGAGGGATTCCTGAGCATGGGAATTCATCGACATTTCCACACAAGAATTTTGATGGATGTTTTGAAAATCTCTTCTATAATGGAGTGGATATCACTCATCTGTCCAAGAAACACAGTTCACGGATTCTCTTCATGGTAAGCAGGCCTAAATATGAGATTAATAGAAAACCTGCAATTGGATTTATTAATTTAGTTTTTTACATGTTTTTCCTAAAGGTACAAATCATGTATAGTTTACATTTATGCTTTATTTTTGTTTTTTGTATATGTAGTGCTGGGCTTGAATTCAGGGTCGCATACTTGCTAGGCAGATGCTCTCACACTTGAATCATGCCTCCTCATTTTTTTTGCCAGTCCTAGGGCTTGAACTCAGAGCCTGAGTGTTGTCCTTGGGTTTTCTGAAGGCTAGAGCTCTACCACTTGAGCCACAGCACTATTTTCAGATTTGTCTATGTATTTGGTACTGAGGAATTGCACCCAGGTCTTCATGCATGCTAGGTAAGCACTCTACCACTAGGCCAGACTCCCAGTCCCTTAGTTACTTTTTTGAATATAGTTTCTTATTTTTGCATGGGACAGCCAGTCGTGGTCCACAATCCTCCTGCTTACTCTCCTATACACCTGGGATTACAGATGTGAACCCACACTCAGCTTGTTTGTTAAATGATGTTCTTACTAAGGTTTTGCCCAGGGTAGTCTTCAAACACGATACTCTTAAAGTATATATCCCGAATAGCTAAGAGTACAGATATGTGCTTCCACACCCAGACATCTAACCAAAGTCTTCTAGTCATTCCACTTTCTCAGCAAATTATTATATGTGCAATAATACATTGCCATGAACTCGAGACTGTTGAGCGGTCTCTGGAACTTAATCTTCGTAACTGGGACATTCAGTTAGTTTTACACTGATTCCATTTCCACTTCTTCCAACTTCTGATAGTTAGAATTTTTCTCTCAGCTGTGGTGAATTTGATTGCATCTCACATATGTGGAATTCTGCCTTATTTGTTCTGTGAATAACTCCTTTCCTTCCGGTTGAGCCTCACATGGGATTGTCTTCTTCTTCAAAGTGGAATCCAGTTTCATTGTGTGCGTGCACCAGATTCCTACAATTAACATAGGGAGAGGGATTGTATGAATCATTGTATCCATCATGTATGGAATTACTCTATCACTCTTCCCTGTGCCCTTTAGATCATGAATGTCATAGTTTGTAATGTTTTATACAGTGGATCCATGATTATATTTTGCATAGTTTTTAAAAAGTTATTTCTTATACCAGAATTGAAAATGATTTTTACAGTACTACTGCATTTTCCTATTTTTGACAATTTTCTTGTCAATTTATGAGGAAACTTTATATTAGATAATGATTTGTCATTTATGGTCCAAATATTCTGGATTTGTCAATCGTATGAGAAGTATTTTAGGATATATTGGGGTATAACTGTTCTTATTTGTATATAGCTAATAAGGCTGTATACGTTTTATAATTCTGGAGTTTTCCATCTTCTCTCAGAAAGATTGTGAAACCCTAAGGTTCATGTGGCCTTAAGTATTTTACTGTAAAACAAGTTGATTTTGCTGATTTAATTTCTTTACGCTTTATGCTTTATATTACATATGATACAGATCAATTTCTATATTCTGCTTTATGATTTTTGTATATACAGATGTCAGATATGATATGATTATGATAACTTTGCAATCTTTTAAGTTCTTGGGGTTTTCTGGTCATATTTTAGAGCAGGTTGGTAATTCTGAGGCATGTCCTCTTCCATCTGAAAAATTAAAAATCTACCCAGTTCTGGGAAATGTTCTTTTAGAGGACTTCATTGGAAATTCATTCATCTTTTTCCTTTGGAAATACTATGAATAAAAAGAAATTTGCTTCTAGAACAAGACAGTCCAAGCCACAATAATATGAAAATAAAAGCTTCTGGTGAAGCTGAAGATAAGACCCCAGGCTGCATGACCTCCTGGGTAATGAGGGTTGCCCGGGAGGGGCTGCCTGAGTGGTAGGGTAGGGAGACTCTGGACCTTCTGCCATGCCATCAGCTTTTTCTTGAGATATTTCACTTCCTACCCGAGAAGATGTACCTCTTGTTTGAATGATGAAGTCATGATATAGTGCAGGTAAGGAGCAGTTCCTGAAGTAGGTGATCCTGGTTTGTTTCCTGTGCCTAAGGAGAGCTAGAACCTCAAGAAAGGAGCTCTGTGGATCTATCATCTCCAAACCAGCACTGGGTCTGTGAAAGGGACCAAAAAACAAAGGAGATGGAAACATCTAAGATTCAGAAACAGGTTTGAAGGAGAGATGCCTTGGATTCAAGTTCACCTTTTCAAATAGTCTTGTGCTAGAAAGTGATCAGAAGCTTTCAGCCTTGGAGAACAGTTATCACAATGAGATGTCAGTTGTGCTCTTCCTAAAGTCCTCTTTCACTGTGTTCTTAGGGAAACGTGTCATTCTCCTGTTCACAACCTCAAACTGTCCCTGTGACTTTTCTGAGCTCCAGAAGTTACCTGGCTCTGCCCCACACCATTGGAGAGGACATGGTGGCCATAGCTTTCCAGTTCCGGACATGGAACAGCTCAGGGATGTTGCTGACAAGTCAGTTAGCTCATAGGTCAGGAGATCTTGTTCTTGTTCTCAGTGATGGGAAACTCAAGCTGAATGTCTCCCCACGTGGACATCCAGTGAAAACCATCATCGCAGGTGAGATACCACATGAACTCTGCATAGTCATATCATTCTCATCTTCTGTCCTAAGATTTGTAACTGTTACAATAGACGAAACACTAAATATGATACTCATATTCCTTTTTCCTTCTAAATGGGCAATTCTATGTGACTCATATATGAGTGCAGAAGCTTAGTTACATGTAAACATAATTGTTAGAGTTCAAAATGAGACACTTAATTTGTGTAGGCTCTTGTTTGATAAATGTGAAACACCTGAAGATGCAGGCCTGACTGTAGGGACTCTTGAACATCATCTCTTTATATCCTCACTAGTGTTCATACTACGGACAGTATGGGACATAGGACTCAAGGCTAGTACTCTTAACACTTTGGTGCATAGTTCCTCTTCTAGCTTTTGGTGGCTAATTGGAGATAAGAGCCTCACAGGCCTTCAGACTTACTTTCCTTCCCTGGCTGGCTTTGAACCATGATCCTCAGATCTCAGCCTCCAGATTAGCTAGGATTACAGCCACACCAACATCTGGCTTAACATTTTTATTTGAACATTTATAAGAACCACACAGGCCAGTCCAGAGCCGTGGATGAAAGTCAGGGATTCCACACATCTATCCCCTGTCCTGACTCACATGAAAAACAACTTCTTAGATAAAAATTACTAGTACACAAACAAGGATACTTACTTTTTTGCCTTCTTAGAGCACACAACACCAGGGAAAAACATTCTACAAGTCTCTGTGTGTCCTCAGATGATATCCTTACCCAGTTGACCCAATGGACTTTAAGTGTATTGTGTGGGCTTTGCAGACAGGCTTGCCACGTACCTGCTGTCACTGTTTGCCACTTATCTGCACCCCCCCACCTCTTGGGGGACATGTGTAGGTCAGCGGAATTCTGAGTCATTGGTTTTGGTTATCAGCAGGGGGTGGATTGAATGATGGTCAGTGGCACTCAGTGTCCTTATCTGCTAATGGGAGTCAGCTGAGCATGAAGCTGGACGGCGATGCAGCCCCTGCCCTTCATGCCCTGCGTGGATGGATGGGCCCCAGTGATTCCTACTATTTTGGAGGTAAGTGAAAGGCACGGGAAATATTCGAATCAACTTTATCTTTTCAGATCCTATATTTTATAGCAACTGGTATTTTTAAATGAAATTAAAACTGATGTTAAAGAATTACTTTTCGCTTCATTGATAATCACTTGGCAGTGGCGAGTGGGCACAGCAATCTTTACCTAAAATGACAGTCTGTATGTTCGGCCTTACTAATGAAATGGTTTTGAACCTCCTCCATAGCACTTATCCTCAATTCTACAGCTTCACGTTGACCTCCTGAAGAAATACTGATGCCTGAACTCTACCTTCAGGGATTCATATGTAACTGGTCCAGATTATTGCCATGTGCAGGCATTACTGAAGGCCACTGTTTTCCATTTCTAATTTTTATGATGCTGTTACAGAGAACTTCCCTGATACTTTTTTTCCAGTCCTGGGCCTTGAACTCAGGGCCTGCGCACTGTCCTTGGGCTTTATCAAGGCTAGAGCTCTACCACTTGAGCCACAGCACCATTTCTGGCTTTTTTTCCTTGTATGTGGTACCGAGGACTCGAACCTGGGTCTTGTGCAAGCTAGGCAAGTACTCTACTACCACTAGGCCAACCTCCCAGCCCACCCTGATACTAAATAACCCTTACCATCTTAATTACTGGTGTTTTTGCTGAATATGGATGTCATTTTAGTCTGGATGTTGGCAGCAACTCTACTTTGAGTTCAGCTACTCAAAACATAACTTCCAGCCAGTAGGTTTAGCTGCACCTGGGAGCTGGTTAGAGATGCTGCCTCTAACCCCTCATCATCTTCACAGAACCAAGACTTCAGTATTTGTAGTGTTGGAAAGGAAAGAATCATTCTACTCCCATTGTCTACACATAAAAGCATTATATATACAGGGGAGGAAGAAGATTTGATTGTCTATTAATACATTTTTTTCTGCTCTACTTCTACTAAGCAATGCATTTTACTATGACAATTGACCATCTCCTCTGGTATCTAGTAAATGAAGCTTTGCTTGCTCAGTGGATCTTTGGTTTTAGTTCAGCCAGGGAGTAGGAGCCTCTAAGGATCATGAATTTCTCTGTCTTTGGGGCAGTCAAGTAGAAATATAGGCCTGTGAATAATAAGACATGCTTGATCTTGACTAAGCCCTTCTGATATTATTCTTGTTTTGCACTTCATTTTTGTTTCTCTCTAAAATCTTGGCAGAGATAGATTTATAACCCAACTAGAAAATACAAGCACTCACTATGAATTGGCAACAAGTACATAAATCATGAATCAGATTGTTAATTTCTTAAGTCCCTGGAGTGGCCAACTCATTTCAGAGATTGTATTGCTTGCTCTAGTTGTTTGTTGAACATGGTGCATACCTGACTCTCCAGAGATTTTTAATCTTTGCTACTTATCATAGATTTTTATAGCTCTGATGAAAAATAGAGAATTTTTCCAAGAGTAGTAGCTGAAAATATAAAAGATACTGAAGCACCAAGAGTGTTACCTTTTTTGTTTTTGCCAGTCCTGGGCTTGAGCTCAGGGCCTGAGCACCGTCCTTGGACTTTCTCAAGGCTAGAGCTCTACCACTTGAGCCTTAACACCACTTCCGGCTTTTTTCTATGTATGTGGTACCGAGGAATCAAACCCGGATCTTCATGCATGCTAGGCAAGCACTCTACCACTAGGCCAAACTCCTGGCTCATGTTACCTGTTTTTGTTTTTGTTTTTTTTGCCAGTCCTGGCATTTGAACTCAGGGTCTGGGCACTGTCCTTGGGCTTCCTCAAGGCTAGTGCTCTACCACTTGAGCCACAGCACCACTTCTGGTTTTTTCTTTGTATGTGACACCAAGGACTCGAACTCAGGGATTCGTGCATACCAGGCAAGCACTCTACCACTAGGCCATGCTCCTTGCCCCCCAAAAGGTAAAAGAAGAAGAAAGAAATTCTTTCTTTGCTGTTTAATGATACAAAACAAAATATGCTGGAGAAAAATGTTTTTCAAATCTCGTTTACATTTTAACATTCTACATGTTCTGAATATGCCATGTCACATGAACACGGCTGCTGTGAAAGGAATCATTACCAGGAAATAGGCCATATGCATGTAATTTAAAAATCACCATTTGTTTCCTGAAGTGATGTTTGTGGGCTCACTCACAGTTATTGTTACAATACCTCCGGAGCTTCTCAGCCCCCGGAGAACTAGTATTCTGAACCTTTAACTAATTTATCTTTCATAATGCTCTATACATTTATTATTTATAGAAGTAATATTAAATATGTGCTGTTTGTGTTATCTTGATGATTGGGTTACAGTTCCCAGGTCCAGACTTTGAGGAGTCCCAGATTAGGTCTTCCACCTTCTATCCCCATATGCTGAATAAAAAGACATGGGGAAGGGCAGAGAAAGGAGATTACATGGTGGCTAATAGAGAAAATTGGAGGCATGGATGAGAAAGGTATGTGTAGTTAAAACCAGTTTTAATATGCAACTTCACCATAAAGGCAAAATGTGTATTTCTTATTATTACAGTTAGTGTGACTATAAACTTAGGCCAAATCACAACATTTTTGAGACAGAGAGATGATAACCAGTAATAATGACAGGGCAGCAGGCATAAATCAGCACTATCTGGCCACAGGATCTACCTATATGATATCTTCAGTATTTTAGCCCAGCAGTCCCAGAGTGTGGCTTTCTTCTTGTGAGAGAGGTCCACTGGTACATTTACAATGTTTTATGGGTCAAAATAGAAATTTATGAACTCTGTTAGTTAGGTGTCTTTTGCGCAATTTGGGCCTGTTCTATTATCTATTTTATTTTAAATTAATTTTAGGAGTTGTTCTAGGAGCAGTTTCACTGACACTTCCCTTATAGTGTGGGCTTTTGTTCTGGTCATGCTTGTGGATTGTCCTCTGCCTGTGTCTTAATATTTAGGCTGTCCAGAAAACGCCTCTGGCTCTGGATGCCGGAGCTCCCTGGGCGGGTTCCAGGGCTGTCTGAGACTCATCTCTATTGGTGACAAAGCGGTCGATCCTATCTCTATACAGCAGGGAGCAGTAGGGAGTTTCAGTGATCTTCAGATAGATTCCTGTGGCATTATAGACAGGTAAGTAAGCCATTCAGGTTCAGAATGCTGCCATGTCTGAATTCAATTTTTAATCTACTTAGTTAGTTCATAAACACATGAACAGCTGGATAAGTGTATCCCTTCTTTCCTCTGTTTCTGCTATGCCAAATAAGGAAGTACATTCACACTGTTAGTTCTCCATTACTGTAATGAGATACTATTCCTGAGCTAATCCATTTATAAAGACAAAAGATTTATTTTGGAGATTTCAATCTGGAGTCTCTTGGTACAGTTGCTCTGAGGTCTTTGGTGAAACAGCAAAACAGCATGCCTTGAGTATCTCATCCTTAGAATCATGAACAGCAAGAGACTGGATCCCACCCCACTCTGCAGGACACATTCCCTGAAAATCCCTGACTAGGCCCAGGCCTTCAAACTTTCCTCACCTCCTTCTGCAGTCATCAGGCTCAGGTCTTTGAAGCACTGGACAGTGGAGTACTTTAAGATCTAAACATTGATCATGGAAAACTAATGTACTGTTTTGATTTTATGTTAATATTGTGCCTTGCAAATTATAATATTTTCTTGGAAGACAAAGTCATGAATTTTCCATTTCTATGCCTTTAAGCAACCTAGTTTTTGTAAAATACCAGCCATCCTGTGTACTTACTGATGCAAATCGTGTTTCTAACAGTTGTATTCCACAGGTTAGGAAAATGGATGTCCTCTGTGTCCTCAATGGAATAGGGATAGAGAAATGATAGAAAACAGCTAAGCTAGGCTAGACCTAAACAGGGATGAAATGACTGGCACTAAATGGCTTTCTAGAGTTCTCTGTGCTATTTTGTTGTGTTTTATGTTTTTTTCTGTTCCTTTCACAGCTATGCTAGTAGAATGACCGAGGAGGCATGAGAACTGTGTGTTTAGTGTCTGCTCTGTAGTTAAGTTGGACATGACTAATAGGAACCTTATGACCAAGCTAAGCCTACTAGGAAGATTTTTTAATATCCTTTCAACATTGGCTATTTTAAAACTGACAGTCTTCTAGAATCAGTAAGAAATTTAAAATCGAATATATATTTCTTTTTTTAAAAGGTAAAATCATGTTTACTCGTTTTTAGTTATTATCGGTAGCTGACATTTTCCACTTTTCTATATGTATATATGTATATGCATATGTAATTACATTTGCATGTATACACATAATACAGGTGTAGATAGATATACACATATCTGTATACACATATGCATAATACATACACACACATATAGCTTTCAAAGAGCAAAGCTAAAGGCTCCAACAATTTCAATAGGAGTATAATCTGTACAGTATTAGAGGGAAGATGTTAAAACAGGCCAGGTGGTCCTTTCCCCAACTTTACCTGCCTTCCCTTGATATTTTTTGCTTTGTTTTATTTCTATGTACCGATGACTCACTGATTAGTCTCCAGGCAGCAGGACAGAAGAGAACAGGTGCTCCCTGGATAGCTTTGCCCCGTGGTGGTCATTCTCCTCTGTCACTCATTTTGCTCCTGGGAATCTCTCATTTTGAATAAAATTTTAGAATTACATAAATTTCCCATTCACTTTGGGCTTGCTTATAGATGGCTTGGTATGGGCATTCATACCTTTGTGTTAGTGAGCAAGAGAGCAGCCTTTTGTTCTATATTATTCTAAATTTGGTTGTCCAGTGCTTAATTATATATAATGTGATGAGTTTTAGGGTTTTTTTTCCTAACAGTTGTTGTGAAAGCCATTTGAATGATGAATTGGAGCACAAAGGAATAAGGATCAATCCAAATCCTTTATAAGGCTGCATTTACCTGAGTGAATTTGTGTGAACTGAAAATCCTGATAGACATGATAAGAATGAAAACCAGTAGCCTGGGAAGTACTAGGGAATTAGAAAATAACATATATAGCAGGCTGATGTGTTTTTAAGCTAAGTTATTTCCTGGAACATATGTGCCAAAAACATATTTGAGCTTTTTACAAAAGAATGTTGTCCTTCTTGTGTCTGATTACTAAACATTGTGTTGTGGTTGTGGATGTTGTTGCAAGGCCCTCTTGGTCAAAGCTGGTCACATCGTCTGTTTTTGTGATGATGCCGGTGCTGGACCTGAGAGAGAGGAGTTCTGCCGTATCACATGATGAGGGCCCTAGGCAGGAGGGAAACGTAACTCTGTGTCTATCTGAGGTCATTGAAAGCTACTATTACCCTTCATATATGTGCAACAAAGCTGTAGGCTTTTTGGTGAAAAATGAACAGAACTAATACAAGGAGAAGTATTGAAAATATACCTATCACAAATGTTACATTTAACCAAGCTTTCTAACCTTGGTTATGTGTTATATTCACAGACCAAAGGGCAGACCCAACTGCCTCTGTCCTGTTGGGTTATTTCTATTTACTGTTGTCCTTCATCTTTCTTGTAACAAACCAGCATGACAAGCACATTTTATTGTGACTGCATTTGAAAGACAGCAGTGTTTATCTGTCTTCCTTTAGGTGTTTGCCCAGCTATTGTGAACATGGGGGTAAATGTTCCCAGTCGTGGGCTACCTTCTCCTGGGACTGCACCCATACTGGCTACACAGGAGCCACCTGCCATTCCTGTAAGAGGCATATGGCACTTTGGTTACTGTTCTCTTTCCTATTGCCTGTCATTCTGTAGTACATATGTCTGTGTTTTAACTAAATGACATAAAAAACAAGAAAATATGGTATTTTAGAAATCAATGTTTCTTCCCTTTCCCTCTCTCCCTCCCTTCCCTTCATTATCTATTTTTGTACTGGTACTAGAGATTGTGTTTTGCGCCTCCTATTTCTTACTAAGTCCGTTAGCATTCTACCATTTGAGTCACACTTCTACTTCTGGCTTTTCTCTGGTTAACTTGAAATGAGAGTCTTGAGGATTTGTCTACCAGAGCTGGTTTTGAAGTATGATCCTCCTATCTCAGCCTCTTGAGTAGCTAGAATTATGGGCATGAGCCACCAGTGCCCAGCTAAAGATTCATCTTTGTCTGGCATGGGTTTTTTTTTTGGGTAGTCCTGGGGCTTGAACTCATGGCCTGAGCACTACCTTGGGCTTTCTCAAGGCTAGAGCTCTACCACTTGAGCCACAGTACCACTTCTAGCTTTTTCTATATAAGATACCAAGGATTCAAACCTGGGTCTTCATGCATACTAGGCAAGCATTCTAGCACTAGGCCAAACTCCTGGCCCCAATGTCTGGCATGTTTTTTTTTCTTTCCATATTTTTTTTATTGTAATTAGTAAAAGGGTTACATGATATTTGCCAGATAGAAGGTGCATTAATTCACATACATTGATACCCTTTCACATGTCTTGGTACCCATTTCCCTCCCCCCCCACACCCCCCACCCGTCTTGGTTTTCCCCCCTTCCCTATCAAATTTCAAATATCCAAATACAAATAAATTCAATATATCAGATAACAAAGTGAGATACTATACCAATATGAGATAACCAAGGGACAGCAAAGGAGATGAGAGACAACATAGTACATTAAGGACAACAATCATTCATTATATGGCTTTTGTTTCAATATCCTGGAGGTCCTTTCAATTAGCTTCACATTATATGGCCTTATGTATCAAGATTTTGCTCTACTGCAAATCTCTGCTAGTAGAGCCCAAGGTTTCTACTGATTATGACGAATGAGGGAAACCATTGAGCCTAAGTTCCTTTGAGTCTGGCTTACTTCACTTAATAGGATTTTTTCTAAGTCTTTCCATTTCCTAACAAATGGGGCGATGTCATTCTTTTTGACAGCAGCATAGAATTCCATTGTGTACAAATACCACAACTTGTTGATCCACTCATCAACTGAGGGACATCTAGATTGGTTCCATATCTTTGCTATGGTGAATAGTGCTGCAATGAACATTGTTGTGCTAGTGGGTTTAGTATGTCCTTGTTTCTGGATGGTTGGGTAAATGTCTGGCATGTTTTTAAACTAATTTTATTTTCAAATAATGTGAAAGCAGGTTGCAATAATATATAATACAAAATATAGAACACCAAAGAAAAAGAACAGGTAAAGGGAAAATGAGCTATAGCAAAAAAAAAAAAAAGCTCTGAATTTTTGTCTTCCAAAGTAAAATGATGTGTGAGCAGCTAGGTACTATCCTAGTAGCAGTTCTAGATAGCAAGAAACCAGGTAAAGTTTCAGGTCTTGTTTAACCTAGGTGCTGGTAGTGATGATAAGAATTAACATATGCTGAGAAGTTTCAGTATGTCTGCAGGATTCTAGTTCTTGGCATGTTTTAGCTTCATAAATCCTTAAAACTCAAAAGAGAGAAGAGTTACTACCTACGCTGTGCTTGAGGGAGGAGGAAGCTGAAGCAGCTGCTCTGGGTATTGCAGCTTGATCACAAAACCAGAGCCAGGGCTGTCAGGGACCAGGCTACTGGTCAATGTTCAAACTAACAAGACTTTATTCACAACTAGTCACTAGCAAGTATGAGCAATGTGACACCGAAGTCCTGCTCTTATAAGGACCAGCACCTCTTCTCTCCCTGCATCTTTAGAGGAAGAACTTTATGTGTCGGCTTTCTTTAGTTTCTTCTCCTAGGGAAATATATTGCATCTTCAAGAATGTGAGTTAATTTTAGTCCACATAAACTGAAGTCAAAGAAGAGCATGGATAGTCATAAGTCATAGTCAGAAAAAGTCATAGTCACTTTTTTTTTTTTTGGCACAGAATCCCAGGACAGCTAGTATGGGTTTTGGGAAGACATCCCAGAGTCTCCAGTGATGTGGGTTCCATGAGAAGCCCTCGGCAGACTAGAGGGAGCAACTTATCCACTAAACACATCAGGAGCAGCTTTCCGCCATCCCCAGTCAGAATTTACCATGTAAATCTTTTTTTTTGGAAGAGACTGGACTTCACAGAAACCTTAGGGTAAAGATTTGGCCAAAGTCTAAGCAGCAGGGCTATATATTATCCCAATTTATGGTTTTCATGCAGATGTCTCTTAATATCTAACTGTGCTTCAGAACTTCAGCTGCCTGATGTGATGTGGGGAAGCTGAGACTCAGGCAGAACAGTGCAGCATGGCATCATGTGGTGGGGAGATGGGATATTGCGTAGTTAACAGTGGAGCCATCCATCCAATGATGGCTTCTGTATGACCAATGGTGTTCTCTGCAGCTCTATATGAGCAGTCTTGTGAAGCCCATAAATACCGAGAAGACTCTTCAGGACTCTACTACATTGACTCAGATGGAAGTGGTCCCCTGGGACCAGCTCTGGTGTACTGCAACATGACAGGTTAGCTAATAAGCTATGCTACAATAGTTAAATTCCTGTAAGGCGTGCTGTGTGCAGCAGCAAAATGATGGTTATCTTGGTTCTATTTGATAGAAGAAATGCAAAGGGTACACAGAATAAATAATTATAAACACTAACGCCAAGCTTATTTGTTTATTTGTTGTTCTGTGAAATCGTTGTAATGCAGTTACATTTCCCCTGTAATACAATTACAGGGAAAATGTCATTAAAAAAATAACCTATACACTTAAGCTTCTATAGAAATTCCAACAGCCTCCCTCAGGATCTGTTTTCTGGTATCCTGAATAAAAAATGGGCACCAATCCTCATCACTCAGTTTGCCCTATTCTTGCTAGTTTTCCTGAGTTTTGTGATAGTACCCTTCATAGAGTTTCAATCAGTATTCTTCCACCACCTCTTGGAGTTCTTGTCCCTGGATCTGTGTTTGGATGGGGTACATTAAGACTCTGTGTGCAGGGGAGCTGTTAGATGTGACCCTTGATGCACACATGGTATAGAAGAAGAGTCAGGCAAAATATACCAGTTCGGGTGGAGGAATCACAAAAGGCAGTATGGTTTTCTTCACTTATAAACATTGTGAAATATGTTTTAATTAACACCATTTCTTTCCTAAAGGCCTCCCCACAGGCAATCGATTTAACAGAAGTATGTCGAAATCTGTCAGCAGAACTTCCAAAGATTCAGTAGTAGTGGTTATTGCCAGAAATACTTAATTAGATGCACAAATGTCCACATTGTTTCACTATCTTAACTATAAATGAGTGGCTGTCACCCCACTACTCAATATTTTAGCACTGGTACCAGTGCTTCACAAATGTATTCCTAGTGAATCAGGAGGCTACATCTGAGGATCAAGATTCAAAGCCAGCCAGGGCAGGAAAGTTTTTGAGAGTTTTATCTCCAGTTAACCAGCAGAAAACCAGAAGTGGAGCTGTGGCACCATAATAGAGCACCATTCTTGAGCAAAAAAGCTAAGGGACTGTGCCCACGCCCCAAGTTCAGGCCATCATTTGGGCTCCCTTCAAAAGGGCTGGATATGTTACTCATTAGTGAAATGCTTAATTAGCATGCATGAAGCCTTGGTTTGAATTTGAGTCCCTTCTACCACAAATGCATAATATATACGTATATTTATATATATACATAAAATTATATAATATAATACAACCACTATATTAATGCAATAAATATATTTATATTACATGTAATATACAATAAATAACAGTATATATGATTATGTATTATAGAAATATATACTTTATATTTCTATATACACATATATATTTATATAAATATAAATGTATAACTATACTATACATATATAGATAAATATATGGTAAACTATAATTATCTATTACATCAATACAATTATATATAATATATAATTTTTCATAATTATGTAGGACTCAGCCTTCTGAATAGCTAGGATTATAGAAGGGAACAATAGGCTCATATCTATTTCTATGTTTTTTAACCAATTCAAATGAGAGATGTTTCTCTTAACCATTTCAACCTAGTTTTGATATCCTTTCTTTGTTCCAACCCAATTTCTGCCCACCAGATACTGTGTGGACCTCAGTACAGCATAATGGATCCCACTTAGTCAGAGCCAAAGACTCACAGGGAGATAGCCTACAGCTAGTGCATTTTAACTATAGGGCCAGCATGGACCAGCTGCAGGCCATAGTCAACCATGCAGGAACTGACTTTCCCCTGCAAGAAGCCCAGGTTCTCAGAGCACCATGGTAAGCAATGAGCCTTTGATTTTTTCTCCCGGGTAACTGACCTGCCAGACTTCCCTCAAGTCCTGGGACGAAGCTGGACCCCGCACCCTGGCGCCTCAGCGGCTCCGCCTCCCTGCCCTCCCCGGCCCCCTCCGCACCGCGCTCCTACCTCAGTCCTGGACCCCAACTCGCGCCCCTGAGCTCCGAGCCCCTGCGGCCTCACCGCCAGGGCCCGCGCCCACCTCCTCAGACCGGAGGGGTCCTCGCGACCCCAGGACCGCACATCAGCCCGCCCGTGCCGGACACCTACTCACCGTTCAGAGAGACGAGCGCCGTCACCCCTCAACCGGCCGTTGAAGCACCTCCAGCGGGCTTTCCGGAAGGTACTGCCGCCGCCGCCTCCACAGCCGCCTCCACCGCCCCCGCCGCTGCCACTGCCTCTGCCTCTGCGCTCCTTTCAGCGTCAACTCGCGCCTGCGCGTGGCGCCCCCTCCCGACGAATGGCAGGAAGAACCATAGAGGCACCTCGGTGAACGGGAGGAGGGGCCTGGGAGGGAGACCAGAGAGAGAGCCGGCTAGCTCGCCTCGAAACCTTGACTGCCCCTTGCGGTCGGAGGAGAAAAGAAACCCAGGACCGCAAGGATCCACTCAGGGAAATCGTGTGTGCGCGCGTGCGTGTGCCTTGAGAGGTAAGAAACACGGGTCGTATGGGCAAACAGCTTCTGGGTGGCTAGGATTACAGCAGTGGGTCACTGCACCTGGCATGTTATTCTTTTTAGTTAAGATTTCATTTATGTATCACGGCTGGGAGTTGGCTTAGTGGTAGAGTGCTTGCCTAGCATGCATGAAGACCCGGGTTCGATTCCTTGGTACCATATACATAGAAAAAAGCCCGAAGTGGTGCTGTGGCTCTAGTGCTAGGGCACTGGCCTTGAGAAAACCCAAGGGCAGTGTTCAGGCTCTAAGTTCAAGCCCCAGGACTGGCAAAAAAATAAAAAAGAGTTAATTTATTAGTATTGAAGGGAATGTGTTTTATCTTGCCAGAGAGAGAGGGGGGGGAGGGGGAGAGAGACAGGGAGAGGGAGAGAACATTTCTTGTTCCCTGTGCTGGAAATGGAAATAAAGACTCCCAACCATTGTAGAGCAGTTGGACTGTTTCCATAACGTTCTGTTTTCTAAAAAAAATTTAAGTATAACAGTGATATTCACATGACAATATGTTGGAAATGAACTTTACAACTTGGATGGTGGGGGGAGGAAAAGTGAAAGAAAACCTGGGAAGGGGTAACATTATTGAAGAATTAATGTTCTCACTATCTTGCAAATGTAACAAAACTCCTCTATACATCATCCTGATAATAAAGTAAAAATTTAAAAATTTATTATAAAGGTGATATATACAGAGGGCTTATAATTACAAAGTCAGGTAATGAGGACATTTAATTTTGAACAGCACACCTCCTCCCTCATTTTTCCCAGTTTTTCCCTTCCTCCAATGTGTATAGGTCTAACAACATAAGGTCTAGTGAGTATGTATCACTGCTGAGTTGCTTCTCCATTTGTCCCACCACCATTTCTCTGCTTCCCCTTCCCCACCCTAAATCACATCAACTTAAATACAAGACAAAATGTACAGAAATTAAAAAAGAACAACAAAAGGAAGGGGAGAAAAAAAGAAAGAAAAGGAAAAAAAAAAAAAAAAAAACTAAGTGACGTGAGCCAGACCTAATGAAACCTAAGCCGCATGGTTTCCCTTATTTGTAATCATTAGAATGTACCAATAAATGTACAAGTAAAAACAATGTATAGTGAAAGACAAATAATTACACTTAGACATGATTAATTTACTAGCACTCTAAACATTCACACAGCGAGAACAAAAGAGGATATCCTTAGGAGAGAAGCATAAGGGCCCAATATCCAGCTATTCTTTTTTTTTTTACTTTTTTTTATTGTAATTAGTAAAAGGGTTACATGATATTTGAAGAAACTGTCAGTATAGTCAAAAATCCTACTCAGTTGCTGCTTATCTCTACTGAATTTTGTCATTGCAAAACTCCCTTAAATCTATCATATTTCAGTTAATACGTTTGCATACAATTACATACCACCAACATACTTACTTGTTTTGATGCAAGTTTTCCCTCCCCCCACTTTAAATATGTTAGTTTCTGCGGTGCAACTGTTTTTATATGATATTCACAAAATATTCAGAAAGGCCCCAGGTGACTTGCATCCTTCTTTCCCAATCTAAGGTTTTACCCCAGTTCAGAAACCTCTGGGCTTTGAGTGCTATCGTATGCTTTAAAAAAATCTCCCATTCATTCCTCCTTCACAGGTATACTGGAAAGTTTCTGAGGACAAAAAAGCGGGATGTGGGCTGGGAGTTTTGCCTAGTGGTTAAAGTGCTTGCCTAGCATGCACGAAGACCCGGGTTCGATTCCTTGGTACCACATATATAGAAAAAGCTGGAAGTGGTGCTGAGGCTCAAGTGGTAGAGTTCTAGCCTTGAGAAAGTCCAAGGACAGTGCTCAGGCCCTGAGCTCAAGCCCAGGACTGGCAAAAAAAAAAAAAAAAAAAAAGCGGAATGTGCTCGAAAGGGAAAATCAAAGGAGGTATATGTTTTTACTAATTACAAAAGTTCACATGTATGCCTTCGTTGTCTACCCTCACACGTTCTGCATCTTCAGCATTTGGCTACACATGAGGTGCAGTTGAGTGGTGCTGCTAGGCTCTGTTAGTTGCAAATATTTAAGGTTGTTTTTTTTTTTTACTGTAGAAATCAATTTCTGATGACTCCTGGAATCAGAAATTTAGGACTTCTGGTCCTTTCTGCAGCCTGAAGGCTGGGACTGTGCCAAGGTTTGGATCAGAAACCTGATTATTGCTCATGACAGCTGAGTTATGTAGAATTTCAGCCACTCTTGGCTAGTTGCAAAGCTGAAAAATCTTAAATATTTTTTAAAAAAATATTTGACTCTAAACCAAGTGTTTCTTGAAGGTTGGAAAGGAAAATGGGCACTGGTGGCAACTGACGTGCGGTAGGCACTTTAACGAGAAGCAAACCAGCTACTCAAAATTCCCCCAGCGTCACAGAATTGAAGGGACAGAGTGTGAATAAAGATAGCAGTGCTACTCACTAGTCACTATGTCGACAATGAGCTACACAACAAATGAGCTATACAACACGTGGGTGGGGATGGGAGAGAGAACTGGGAGAGAGCAAGGGAAGAGGTGACATTGTCCTAAAGGAATGTACTGGTTTCCTGACTCATGCAACTGTAATGGCTCTGTATATCACTTCTACAATAGCAGTCATTTAAAGTGAATTGTTTAAATGCCCCCATTATATGGAGGACAGATAGTGATCTAGAGCCTTCCTTTGTCCTGCTGGATGGAGCTGATTATGAAATACATCCACTGGTTTGAAAACAAGCCAAAGGAATCTTTCCAAATTTGAGACTATGTCAGAGGAGAGCAAATAGTCCCCTTAGAGTGGTGTATGGGCTCCTGAATGGTGTGTTTTCCCTATGAGCCTCTATGATGCATAGCGGAGCACAGCTGCTCTCACCCCAGTCTCTTCTCTCTAGAGTTCTGGGTCCCTCAAAATGCGGCTTCCAGCTCTGTGTATAAGCAATGGAGGTCATGTTTCCTTAGAAGGCAAGAGACCTTCTATGTCAGGTACACTAGGACAGTTTGGTAACCAAATGAATGTTTTATGTGTTTAATGACAGTAAAGTACATTTTTTTCCCTAGTGTTTTCTCTAGGATAATTTGAGGTCAACTCATTTTTTTCTTGGGTCTCCAAACCTTTGTAATGTATCGGTTTGGGATTAAACTTATTGTGTGCCTTTTATCTTAATGCTACAGAGACATAACTCAGCTAAGAAGATAGGTATACACAGGCGTAGCTCCATAGAACTGGCAGGTGGGGGCGGTCAGGAAGAAAGAGAAATGGAGAGCTTTTCAGTAGCTAGCTATTGACAGTGTTTCTCTCCTCACAGACACTCAGCACAGGCTCCCTCTAGATATGTGGGACCAACGCATTCTAGCCCATCCGTGACCACCTGGTACATTTACAGTCCTGCTCACCATAGCCTTCATAGTAGTTAAGGCAGAGTGGAGCCCTGGGCAGATGTAAAGCAAACGCCATCCAAAAGCCCCTAGATTGTCTCATGTCAGCCGTGTGAGGACTGGGGAAGCTTGAGGCCCCTTCAGAAAACCTCACCAGGATTGGAAACAGCATGCAGGCCATGTGACTCATCTAAGCCTTAATGTCCTTGGCCAAGGGCATGGCTTGTGGCACAGCACAAGCTACAAGTGGAAGGATGACAGTTCTGAGTAGAAGAGCATTTAAAAAGTGAGCTAGTGACAGTCACAACCGTGTGCTGGGACATGGCCTGGTTATGATGGGCTCTTGGTCAGGATGTCCTGTTATTCTATCCATTCAGTGGCTTTTCTGAGACCACTCACTACTCTGAGTAACATGGATGGGACATACCTCAAATCCTTGGCTTCTCTGTCTCTATTTCTAGGAAGCTGAGACTGTTATCCTGGGTAGCTCAGCCAGGGCCTGAGGCTCTGGTGCACACTCTGAGCTGAGTGAGCTGGCTTCAAGGGGTGAAACACCCCATCCTCCATGTTATTGGTCTTCTAGGAGCAAGGAATCTATAAAGTTAAATACTACAATGATACATGGTTACAGTGAATAATTGGGTATCTTATGATGCCATTTCCCTTTATTCCATTGTAGAACTTAACATCCTTTACATTTCTGGGATGAATGAAGATGGCAGGGCAAGGTGTCCCTACAGCCCTACATGTAGCTGTACATCTGTCATGGTTGGTAAGTCCTACTACTCAGGCTGCTTCACACCTGAAGTCCTTTTTTTCCATGTATTTTATTGTAATTCATAGAAGGGTTACATTATATTCACCAGAAAGAGGGTGCATTACTTCACATCCATTGATACCCTTTCTCATGTCTTGGTTCCCATTTCCCTCCCCCCACCCCTGCCCCTCATCTTGTTTTTCCCCTTCTCTATCCAATTTCAAATAACCAAATACGCATATATCCAATATATCAGATAACAAGGTGAAATACTGTAACAATATGAGATAACCAAGGGACAGCAAAAGAGATGAGAGATAACATAGTACATTAAGGACAACAATCATTCATTATATGGCTTATGTTTCTATATCCTGGAGGTCCTTTCATTTAGCGTCATTCTATATGGCCTTATGTATCTAGGTTTTGTTCTATGGTAAATCTCTGCTAGGAGAGCCCAAGGTTTCTACTGATTATGACAAATGAGGGAAACCATTGAACCTATGATCCTTTGAATCTGGCTTACTTCCCTTAATATGATTTTTTCTAAGTCTTTCCATTTCCTTACAAATGGGGCAATGTCATTCTTTCTGACAGCAGCATAGAATTCCATTCACACCTGAAGTTCTTTTTTTTTTTTTTTTGCCAGTCCTGGGCTTGAGCTCAGGGCCTGAGCACTGTCCTTGGACTTTCTCAAGGCTAGAGCTCTACCACTTGAGCCTCAGCACCACTTATGGCTTTTTTCTATGTATGTGGTACCGAGGAATCGAACCCGGGTCTTCATGCATGCTAGGCAAGCACTTTAACCACTAGGCCAAACTCCCGGCCCCCACACCTGAAGTTCTTATGTGCATGTTCTGACTTGCACTAGATGCTTGGCATCCATCCCAAGTCATGTATTTCCTGCTCATGTCTTAACACCAGCTGTCCTTACAGAAGCTGGATATTCCTCACCACAGACTTCTTAGGAAGAGTTTGGGATAATTGTTCAATTGGATAACAAGCTACCACTCTGGTAGTACACTGCTGGATACCCATTAGTGTTACAAATATTGTTCATAGGTTTCTACTTGGGAGATAAGTGAGCAAGCCATGGAGCTCTATGTTAGCTGTTGTGGTGTCAGGCGTCTGCAGTGATTAAGCCATGCATATCATGGTTACACACTCCTATGCCCAATTTACAATGCTTCTATTTACACTTTTTCAACTTTGTTAAAAAGTTAGTGCAGCATACACTTGTTTAGTCTACACTTTCAGAATAGTATTCAGTGCATTACATCAGATATTCAGCATTTAATTACAAGACAGGCCTTGGGTAAGGGCAATTCTGTCTTCTTACTGGTTTGTGTAAGTATTCTGAGCACATTAACAGAGGTGGGGTGAGCTATGCTGTCTACATGAAAAAGAAGGTAAGCCTAGTACTACTGACTCATGCCTGTAATCCTAGCTATTCAAGAGGCTGAGATCTGAGGATAGCAGTTCAAAGCCAGTCCAGGCAGGAAAGTCTGTGAGAATCTTATCTCCAATAAACAGAAAACTGTAAATGGAGGTATATGCAAAGTGATAGATCATTATCCTTGAGCAAAAAACTAACAGACCACACCCAGTCCTGAGTTCAAGTCCCATGACTGTGACCAAAAAAAAAAAGAGGTGTATTAAATGTGTTGAGTTACACACAGTGTTTTCAATGTAAGATTTCTTTTTATTACACGTAAACTATGATAAATTCAGGAGCATCTGTGCTTGTTTTCATTTTAGTGGATGCAGGATTTCCTACTTACGTTGTGTTCAGTTGCTGCTCTTTAACTTACAACTCAGTATAGATCCTGAAATATCCCTGTCAAAGAAGACACAGATGCAGGGAGCCAAATTAGCATGGAGAGTCTGGAAGGTTTCTTCTTTTCCTGGATTGGGGGAGACTTGATTGAGATGTGAAGAAATCATTCTTGGTACCACAACAGAAGTGCTGATTTGATTCCCTTTCTTTTTCTCCTCTGCAGATGGGAAGCTTTATTCAGGGACAGCAAGTAATTTTTTTGGAAACCAATATGTCATCTCCCGGATTTCTCCCCCATATTTTCTACGGACAGAGAATGACACTGCCTGGCTATATGGTAAAATGCTGTGAATCTAACATGGTAGCTAAGCACCTGGTCATTTCACTTCCACTCAGGTTGACCCAGAAGGCCCCGTCATCCAGCAGCCAGTGGGGTGATAACAGCGTAAAAGCTAAGGGTCCCAGCTGGAATCCAGGGTGTCTTGTGCTCTGTTCACAGGCCTTTCATCTCCCAGCCTGTAAACATTTTGATGGTAAATGGAGAAATATGACTTATCACATTGGGATGTGGCATCATTTTGGTCCAGCCAGATAGGATCAGGATGACTTGAGCTCTGCAGACAGTTCACGTCTAGCTGACATTGGGGTATGAGTGAGAAGAGACCACCTACTGGCTGAGTACTCCTTGAGGGTGGCCAGGGGGACCATGGGGATTCCTATTGATCTAGGAATATCCTGATACATAGGGACAACCAGCTTGTCTCATAGTGGGGAACCTACTTCTGGAAGCTGTGATGTAAGTTATATATTTAGAGCAGTATATGATCTGTCTGCCAGCTGAGATACTCCAATAGGCTTCTGGGGTACTTCTGGGAACTGTCTTGGAGAGCCATCTCTCTAAGGCTGAGGAGGGTGAGACAGACATGGCCAGGTTTGGCACTGTCATCATTCGAGACTCTAAACTTTGTGTGTGACATGGCACAAACACTCTGGATACCTTGGCTGAGAAGCTCCCAGCACCTAAGGCTCCACTGTTTGACTGGGACATCCTTGGGAGGTGGCAGTGACACAGCTCTCAGTACAGGGATGGTCCAGTGTCTAAGACAGCCTGATCCCCTCTCTGCAGAGCCTAACTTCGTCTTTGCTGATGTGATCCAGAAAACTCCAGACAGTCTCAAGGGCAAGGATGACAAGACCTACTTCTTCACGGAATTGCCTGTGGAATATGAGTTTGTTTACAAGTTAAAGATTCCCTGTGTTGCCAGAGTATGCAAGATGAGCCCTTCCCTGTCCACCCTGGATATTTTCCCATGACAGCAGGTCTGGAAATCCTTCCTTTCCTGCTACAACAGTCACTGTTGAGGGGCTAGGAAGATGCCAGAGTACAGTTCTTGGAGGACTGTCCAGGAGGACTCAGGAGCCCATTGGCAGGCAGAGCTCAACTAATTAGTTTGTAGTTTGTAACATTGTTCTCAGACTTTCCCCAAGCTATAGAAGTGGGTGGGGTTTTATTGAATCTCTTCTCCAGAATCTGTGGAGAAATCGCAATCCAATTGTTTGGAGTTCTTTAAAAATCCTACAGCAAACCATGATCTAACAGCTGAAGGTTAAGAAGTAATAATTACAGTGAAAGGTTTGTCAAGATCAATCCTGAAGGATCAACAGAACACACATCAGCAGTAGTTAAGGTTTTTTCATTCCCCCCACCCCCGGCCCTGCGCTACCCTTTGATGTGCTAATCATCCTGGGTCACTCCCCTCACAGAAGCAAAGATTCCGTGTGTGCATTACACAGCTGGCCATTTTAGTTGCAGAACTCACTGTAGGTGGGTCATCTGTATGTAAATCTCTCTCTGCCAAAAACTGTTGGCTGGGCTTGAGGGCTCATGAGCCCAGCTTGGTCCTTCTCTTCTTTTTGTGTTGTGTAACATGTCTCCCCACACTCCAGCCAAATGAGGTGTGTTATGCTGTCTTGTGAAAGTAACGCTAAATAATAGAACTACTTCATTTCTAGTTTCTGTCAAGAAACATACAGTTTCTCTGCAAAGGCTTTTGCACTGCTTTGAGTTATCCTGTCTGCTAGTCAATAAGCATCATGGTTTTTTTTTTTTTCCTATTAAATGTAGTATATGTTGTGTAAAAAGAATAAAGCATTCCATATCAATCTGGCTGCTCACTTACTGTACCCCAAGTGGTAAATGGGTGTTTGAGTACTTCTTGGATGTGCTCTGACCTGGTCCTCACAGCATTTTCTGTGACAGATAAGCTCTGTCTCTCTGGATGTCTTGCACTGACATTGTCCTCTTTCTTCTGTGTAAATTGCATTCAATAAAATGTGCTATTTGATGCTCCTGCGCTCTAGTTTCTATATATCAGGAAGCTTGAACAAAAACAAAAACAATAACAAAAAAGCTCATCTTGCCATTATTTCTTATGCTACTTGGAATCGTATGGTTTTTCCGGCAATGCCTGACTTGCTTTTTGTCTCATGAGATAGCTATCAGATGATTTTTTTTTAGTTTTTTCACTGCTAGACACTTTTCTTATTATGTCTCAAATGCATGATTTTATCTTGTAGATGTCCTCCAAAATTGTGTTCTTATATTATGGACAAGTCATCTCAGGTTTCCATTGTCAGTCTTTTTTGGAGACATTCTGCGCTACACCTGACCTCTCTCCAATGGGCTAGCATGGTAACTACTCATTTTTCTTTCACAGTGCATTGACAGTGAGGCACACGAAACCAAATACAACAGCTCTTTGAATTTACCAAGCAATATCCTGAAGTTCATCAGAGACCACCCTTTAATGGATGATGCAGTAACACCAATAAACAACAAACCTCAATTCATCAAAAAAGACATAAAGTACACCCAGATTGTGGTAGACAGGACCCAGGCTCTGGATAGGAAATTCTACGACATCACGTTTATCAGCACAGGTAGGTGCTGAGGTCTTCAGGCACAGTTCCTCAATGAGAAAAGGAAAGCTCACCTCAAATCCTTTGTAGGTAGACTTGGCTTCTCTCTTGGTGTACAGCTTTTGGTTTGTGACAGGATGGATGGATTTTTTGCTTTCTACGCTTGGAATTCCAAGTCTCTGTAACCATCAGGTTAGGTGGGGCACTTAAAAAACTTTTAAGTTCCTGGCCTGTATGTTCTAAGATACTGTAAAAAAAAATACCTCTTGCCTTACCAGCACAAATTACATGCATTTATCAAGTTTGCATTTCTTAAAGTGCAGATGGTAGGCCTCCCTCATCACTATGTTCTAGAACCAGCATTTCTGAATAAACACAGTAGACTACAGCTATGGCAACTGCTAGAATACTAAGCTCATGCCTGAAGCACTCTAGCTGTGTGCCCTGCTCTCTACAGCCTGGAGTCCCTTTTAAGAGGAATTTGCATTAGAGCCAGTGAAATCCAGAGACCACATCACATACAATCTACCTTCCAATGTCACAGAGTTGACATTGTTGATGAACAATGGTGGGATAACAGTAAGACACGAGAAAATTGAAATAACAAGTTAACTGGAGTTTCTAAGTGGTTATGTGCCAAGGGCTTTCTTTTTAAGCAATGTTGTCCCTTTAGTCTCAGCACCCTTACTGGGTAAGTGATTTGAGGATGCAGAAGGGAGAGTTTGGCTTCTGAGGTCAGTGTTCTTGGTTTGTCCTCTGAGCTGCCTCGCTGACCTGCAGTTTTGACCTTGCAGACAGGGGCACCCTACACAAAGCTGTGAACCTCAAGGATGATGTGTACATGATTGAGGAGACCCAGCTTTTCCAGAACTCTGAGCCAGTCCAAACTCTGCTGTTATCTTCAAAGAAGGTAAAGGGGTTCAGGCAAAAGGATTAGGTGGCCCTCTTCCTTGGAAAATTTGCATGTCTGTGATGTTAGCCTGGCCAGCCTGGGGTGGTTGATAAGGGATCAGATGAGGGACCTGCTTGGCCCCTGTGAGCTGGCCTTTGGAGCAGCACATAAAGCCTTCTCAGGAAAATGGGATCTGACATTTGGAAAAGAGGCAGATGGAAATGGAGAGTTAGTACTTCACTGAGACCTTACGGTAAGTGTGTGAGACTGCAGAGTGTGTAGATGAAATGTCATGCTTTGCAGGGACTCATCCATGCACTAGTTGATAAGCAAAATGACCACACCATGGCACAGAGAGGTTCTAATTCTCACCTTCTGAGTAACAAGGATTACAAGCATGAGACACAGATACATAGTCATAGCTATTCTCGATTTTTAAGGTGAAACAAATGCATCCATGTTGCTGCATGTGCCTTTGGGAGCCTTCTCTCGGACTATTTTCATTAGATGCAACCAACAGACCTAATTTTTTGCAATCTGGGAACTCTTCTAGTGTCATTTGGGTTTCTGGGGTTAACCTGGAGTCAGTGACAGGACAAGCCAGTGTCCTAGAAGTTGGAAGAGTCAGAAGTGCGTGGCTCTGGTTTCACACTGGAGTATGGCAGCTAATTTCTTCCTCACAGACAAAAGAGCCAATACTGACATTCCCTATTGATTTGGTTTACCAGCCTTTTGTTCATTTTTACACAGTCTTAATGGAGGAGTTATTGCTGGACCGAGGCTCTAATGACACAGTGCCCTGTCTGCAAGTGTTCACATTCTGACACAAAGTATGGGACTGGCCAAATAGCACAGCCTTGGGGTTAGGAGGGCAAGCTTGAAGATTTGGTCAGAGGCTACTTTCTCAAGCCAATGAGTAGTCCAACAGCTTGCACCCCAAGGAGAAAAGGTCACAAGGGAATTCTCTGCAAGCCATTAGGCAGGCAGGTGGGGGTATATAAATTCACTGGAGTGCACTCTGTCTTCAATTGTTGGCTTTTCTGTTCTGAGCAGCTGGATTTGTCAAACAGAACTGTCACCTCTTAAGAATAGGAAGAAAGGAGTCCCTGAGTACAAGCTGAGCAGCTCTAATCTAAAACCTCCACATGAAATGTTTTTAGTTCCAATTGATACAACGATGAACAACTCCACACCACAAATTTACCTTCAGGTTTTTATACCAGATACATTTAAAACATGATTTTATTCCATGTTTAGATGCCCATACCTCCCCAAGATGTAGCTCATTATATATATGGAAACATTCTAAAATCTAAACATGCTTAAAATCCAACCACTTCTGGTCCCAAATATCTACATAAGACATTCAACCCATAATTAGTTCTGATACTGTCCACGTTTCCCTAGGGTCTCATTGTCTGAAGATAAGGTGCTCTGACCAAAGCAAGCAGGTTTGGATTCAGCCCAGACTGCCCCAGGCCCACCTGGAATTGAGGTTCCCATATTTATAGCAGCAGGTATTTTCTTCCTGGCTCTGTTTCTTGTAAGAAAGTCAGCAGTGTTAACTTATTGAATCCTCCCTGCAGCCTCAACTTCCCTTGTGTGTTTCTGATAGAGACATCTGCTCGGATCCCGTTCTTACTTCCACATACCTTCTTACATCATGTGCAGCAGTCCAGTCAGGCAGACAGGCATCTCTTCAGCTTGTGATCTTATCATCCCAGTTAGTTCTTTCTTTCTTCCACGTGTGGAAGTCCAGAAGATAGATCACCTCTATGTTCTGTGAGGAAGATGGGTAGCATAGCTGAATTAATGGACTTGTTACAGTGTGCCATCCTCATGTTGAGGTTTGAGTTTGCAACATTTTGCTAGCGGATCATTTGCCTGTTTACAAACTAGAATGGTGGGAAATCTGGGGTTAAGCATGGCAAATGTTGCAAAGAAATAGTCTATGGAAAAAAGGGAACCCTGCTTCCAGCTGCAGAAAGGATTACACTTTACACTCTAGATGTGCTCCTTCCTATCTCATATAGGAAGGAAGCTGTCTCATTGCCTTTTATTGTTTTTACTTTTTTTTTGGTCGGTTGTGGGGCTTGAACTCTGGGCCTGAGCGTTGTCCCTGAGCTCTTCCGCTCAAAATTACTGCCCCACCCTTAAGCCACAGCACCACTTCCAGTTTTCTTGTGGTTAATTGGAGATAAGAGTCTCATGGACTTTTGTGCCTGGGCTGACTTTGAACTGTGATCTTCAGATCTCAGCCCCCAAAATAGCTAGGATTACAGGTGTGAGCCACCAAGCCAGGCCTCATTGCCTGGTTTATAGTGCCTTGATAATGCTCATTCACTCACTACAATGACCGATGGTATGCTAGTAATGGCACGTGAGTTGGTTTGGCTTAAACATAAAGAAACAGCAGAGCTATTCTCCATAGCACCTCTCATACCAGCTACCCAAGAGGCTGAGGCAAACCGGAGGACTCTCCTGAACGGTCTTTTGCTCTTGAACTTTTGCTCACCTTAAAGGTGGTTATTAATGTCCTTCCTGTTTGCATTTTCCCTAAGACCTGGTACGTGAAGACCAGCTGAGTGGAAGCTCCGCTTTTCAGAGGGCGGATCTCTGGTAGTCCTGACCTGGGAACTGAGCCACTGGGATTTCAGCCACAAGGAAGGGAGCATAAGGAGTCTAGGCTGGCTTCAGACATGGCTGCCCAGTAGATAGCTTAAGCCAGGCATTCCCCTCTCAGGTAACAGAAGCCATGTGGAGGTCAAGAGTATGGGATTAGGAAGGAGGGAGAATATGTAGGGTTAGGGATTATCATGACACATGGAGAATGAACTCCAGGAGTATTGGCATAGAGTCATCAGAGAGAGTCCAGCTTTGGAAGGTAAGTCACAGTGGTCACTTGGCCCTTGCCACCTGAGAACTTCATGCCTATGTGGCCTAGCAATATTAACTCGACCGTGACTGATACTTTGAATGGGAAGCGCAGGAGAGGGAAGCAGGCACCGTGCAAGAGTGCAGCCTGTTGACCACACTTAAGGAGGAGAGAGCTAGAGTCAGTCCCCAGGCCAGTGGTGTTAAAGAGTAAGAGGAAGGTTAGAAGGAATCCTGGATGGAATAGAGCTTACTGGTATTGACTGCTTAGACTCCTTGTGTTGATGATAGTGCTAAAAGCTCAAACTGTAACTTCCCTGAGAATCCTAGCTTGGAGAAATCAGGTCTGCAGTCCAAATGATCCGAATCCCTGGGCCTCGTGCCCTGTTCCACTCCAAGTTTGTATCCTGCTATTAAGGAACACTTGGCTTACTCAGCTTGGATTTGGAGAGAGACAGCATGTGGGGATGTCAGATTTCAGATGTGTATGTCCAGTGACCTTCATAGGGCCACTGGCAAGTCATCTATAAGGAATCTGTCAGGAAAGTCCTTGTCAGGAGGTGCTGGCCCCGCCCTATCATGGAGTGGTCCATTCTGCAGTAAGTTCTAGACTAGAGTCCTTTGGCTCTGTAGGCTTGTCCTCTCAACTTTCAGGACCCCTTTTCATGTCTGATACATTGTTAGTGTGCAGGTCCACAGACTCTCTGGAGTGGAGTCATGTCTGGTCCCTTTGCTTTGCTTTCTAAGTTATACTTTTCCTATGTGTCCTGGTGACTCATTCTTTTTCTTTTTGCCAGTCCTGGGCTTGAGCTCAGGGCCTGAGCATTGTCCTTGGACTTTCTCAAGGCTAGAGCTCTACCACTTGAGCCTCAGCACCACTTCCAGCTTTTTTCTATGTATGTGGTACCAAGGAATCGAACCCAGGTCTTCATGCATGCTAGGCAAGCACTTTAACCACTAGGCCAAACTCCCGGCCCCTGGTGACTCATTCTTTTTGCTGTTAGTCACAAATGGAATTTAGTTTGAGATGACTTTTACTTTTTTATTATTCCAAAGATGATTTACAGGGGCTGACAACTTCATATGAATCGAGTGCCATGATGTTATGTATATAACGAGTACATTTCTTTTGGACAGTGTTACCCCTTCATTCTCTCCCAGATTTTCCCTCCCATCCCCACCCACAATTTGTATAATTCATTTTTAGTACAGTGTCTATTGAATACCATTGTTGCGTTTTGTTTATCCTTTATCCCTCCATTTCTTCGACATCCTTACCACCCATAAAGATGGAAAAACCAAGAAACAAAACAAAAAAGGAAAAAACCCCACCTTTTTCCGTTTTCTAAAATTCACTTTGGTCAATATTATTTTATATGGTTAAAGACACAGAGGCCTCTGGCCTAGGACATTCCAGTCTATGAAGGAAATAGATTCAGGACACTATAGAATTCAGGGCTCTTCATCAAGATAGAAACATGACAGCCTACTGTTGCTTGTGGACATGGTGGAGTAGTCTGGCTAGCACAGGAAGCAGAGAGGGGAAGAGGAGGGACCAGGAAGATGGATCCAGGCTGTGTTGATGTTGGTTCCATATTAAGTCACTGCTGCCACCCTGTGGCTATCCTTCCTCTGTGAAGTGGCAGATAGTGTAGCTGTATGCCAGGCTGTGCTGGGTGGAAGAGGTGCTCTCAGAAGGAACAGAGCCCTGCCTCCTGCTGGGATTCTAGGCCTGCCTGATACAGGAAGGAAGGATGGGAGCTGCAGTGTCAGGCCTTGTACACTACCTTCCTGGGCCCATGATCTACTCTTATAATGACTCTGATACTGATACTGCTTAGCATTCAGTAAAGCACAGTTGAGCATCCCTTTTTGGGAAAAGGCAGAAGATCGATAGGTACCACTTAGGGCAGGTATGGTCCTACCCGAAGGCACTAACTCCTTCATGGCTTGAACTTGCCTGTAAGTGAATGTTCATGTGCTCACAGCAGCTATTTGTAGGTACAGCACATGTGTTTGCGTTTGTCCAGATGTACACCAGTATGCCTGAGCAGGTGTGTGTCACATCTGCAGCACTCTGGTCTTTATTCATTGCCATTATAGGAGCTGAGAAGCCAAGATCTTGGGGAAATAAGCTCAGTTTTTTGCATCCTTCAGCCACAAATAGTAAAGTGGAAAGCAGTGGGCTACTCCCCTTTACCTGCATCCCAACAGCCTGTGTCAGGCAGTCTGTTAAGTTTGCCCTCTGATGTGGATTGACTGTGTTGTGATGGAGGAAGATACTAAATAAGCCTTATGGCTCCAGAAGTGTCCTCTGTCTATGTCCCTGAGCCTCCTTCTTCTTAGGAAATGGCAATAGAGATGACCAAGGAGAGCTGAGGGGATATTGAGAAGCTGGAGTGGCACATTGCTTTCTGTCTGATGCATCACCTTGCTTTTCTTTTTTTTTCTTCCTTTGTTTCTTCTGCAGGCCATAGGGAATCACGAGTGACTTTGGATAGCCAGGCAGAAAGAGAGTGGGCACTTCTCAACTGACTAACGAGTGGGTGTGGGTTCTTGGGGACCTTGTTGCTGGTCAGCTCCAAACAGATGTGCCAGGCCTGTGGCTGTGAGCAGCACTCCTGCTGACACGCCTCCTCTCGTAGCTCCCCGCTGTCCACGCCCCTGCCTTGTTGAAGGCCCATCACAGTTGAAGATGTACGGTTCCATGAGGGCACTGCTCACAGCCCTGATCCTGGTGTGTGCCACTGCTGTGGCATTTTCACCCATACCACGGATTACCTGGGAGCATGGAGGTGAGGACCATGACCGTGAAAATGCTGGTGGCCTGGGGTTTGGGAGGTGCAGACACTGCAGAGATGGGTGGACACGATGCATTTGACCTGTCAGTTTCTTTCCACTTGGAGTTTCTCTTTGTGATCAGCTTGTCCGAGCAGCTGTTCATACAGTTGCTTTGGTGACTGGAAACATTCCCTAAGATTTTCTGAGACCCTACTTTGCTTTCTGAATTGGGCATCCCTGAAGGTAAACTTCAGACCTAGTAATCTTTACTGGCTGAGGCACTGCCCACCCAATACCGGTGCTTATTTCATGCATGCAGTAAACTTACTTTGTGCCTGTGTTTCCAACTTGAGGATCTCAGATGTGGTTATTTTCTCACCTGGAATCTGTGTCGTGGCCCTTGGGTCTTTGGCTCAGGAGCCAGAGAAAATATAGATGTTGAGCAAGGGGCTGATACTAGGCGGGGCCCAGAGGACCCAGAATCTGAATGTTATGTGCAGCTCCTACAGTGGCACATTAAGAGTAATGAGATTTAGTCCCAGATTTTCTTGTTGTGTGCTGTTTTATATTTTCTTAGGTCATTGAGTATCTTTAGTCTGCTGACCATTCTGAGCAATGTTGGTATTTTAGTGAAATGCAATTCATGCTCTTAAGGGCATGAATTACAGAACCAATTAATTATAGAACAAATAATTGGGCTATAAAATCCAATATGAAGCAAGTCTTAGCTTTGGAGAACAGACATTTGGGCTTCCCGTGTAACACACTAGTCATAAGTGACACTGCAGACAGAGGGAACAATACATTTGAGAAAAACTTGACATGCTTCCTGAACAACTGATTTTTTTCAACCTAATACACAGTTGGGTTATAAATACATGGATACCAAGATAAAAAGACTTTCAGATTGATGACAAGACAGAAGGAGAGATGAAATGATTTTTAAAAAATTATTCACCAGGGCATGGTAGCATATACTTATAATTTTAGCTATTGGAAGGTAGAGACAGGAAAATTACAAGCAGTCACTTTGCATCATAACGATGAAACTTGGCACTCATGTGAGAATTAAATTTCACAAACATATCTTTTTTTCATATATCTTTTGTTGTAATTAATAGAAGGGTTACATAATATTTGCCAGATAGATGGTGCATTAATTCCCATACATTGATACCCTTTCACATGTCTTGGTCCCCCATTTCCCTCCCCCTCACCCCTACCCCTCATCTTGTTTTTCCCCGTTCCCTATCCAATTTCAAATAACCAAATACAAAATGTATCTTAAAACAAACTAAATTATTATTGTCTTTCTAGACCTAATCTCTGGTTAATTGAGACACATAAATGAGATGGACAGGCAGATACATGTCTGACCTAGAATCACCTTGGAAACCACTGCACAGATTGCTTGACAAGAAGGGTGGTCAGGTGCACAGCCTTGAATCTCACACACACCAGCCTCAGAGCCTGGTTGAGAGGTGATGTTCACTCATGTTTGGTAGCTGCGATTCAGGACTTTTCTGGAGGCCTCCTGTGTCCCCAACCTATATAATCTACACTTCACACTCTCTGTACCAAGTAAGGTTCTCAGGATCTGTCCAAGCTTGCAAATGACTTTGTGGCTCTGTCTTCTCTTCCTGCCTCTGACGTATTTCCCCTTACATCCTACAGAGGTAGAGCTTGTGAAGTTTCATGAGCCAGGCATCTATAATTACTCAGTCCTGCTATTAAGCGAGGACCAGAGAACGCTGTATGTGGGCGCCCGTGAGGCCATTTTCGCAGTGAGTGCACTGAACATCTCTGAGAAAGAGCATGAGGTAGGTCGTTAGCCCCATTCCCCAAGTGCTGAGCAGTCCTGCTGCAGTATGAAACCTTTCTCAAGAGAACCCCGTTCCTTCCTTCCCCGTCTATATGCAACATCAACTTTGGATGCCTACAGGAAACTCACGAAGCCCCTTAAGCCAGATGCGCATGTGCGCGTGCGTGCGTGCGTGCGTGCGTGTGTGTGTGTGTGTGTGTGTGCACATGCAAATGTGTATGTGCATTTGCTGACATTGTGACTTGACCTCAGGACCTGGGGTGCTGTCCCTTGGCTTCTCTGTGTAAAGCTGCCACTCTGCCATTTGAACTGTAACTCCACTTCTGGGTTTTGCTGGTTAGTTGGAAATAAATCTTGTGGATTTTCCTACACTTGAACTTGGATTCTTAGATCTCAACCTCCTGATTAGCTAGGAATGAGTCACCAGTGCCAGCATGCTGGGCATGTGCTCACCGTTGAGCTATGCTGCCTCTGCCATCTACTATTTGATAAGGGCACCAGTAATGAAGTAAACTGGAAACGAACTGTGCACTTTAACCTACTTTTTAATCTTTCATTTGTTCCTCCCTCACAGGTGGACTGGAAGGTGTCAGAAGAGACAAGAGCAAAATGCGTAGCAAATGGAAAATCAAAAGAGGTAAGTGTTTTTGTCAGTTACAAAACTTACATGCATTCCTTGGTTGCCTACTCTCATGAATGCTGAAGGTGGCTGGACATGGAATGGGGTTCAGGGGTCCTAATACATTTTTAGGTAACACAGAGCCTCCAGGAGCTCATTTCTTTCTTCTGATGGTAAGGGGAGGACATTCTTACAGTAGCTGCCAGGCATAGGGAGCACTCTAGTAATGCTTCCTACTTCATATGAATCAGATTTATCCTAATTCCTAAGTCAGGGCTTTCTAAGGATATAGGAATGCTGGGAAGGAGCCCTTAGGTTCCTCAGCATGGTGACTTTCAGGGAGCACTTGTAGTATCCCTTCCCTCAGAAGCATTGCTATTCACTGAGCCACTGTACTTCCAACCCCTCTGCTCCACAGACATACAGGTTCTCAGATGCCATTCCTTATGATTGCACTCGTGACATAAGGTACAGCTCATGTCAGCAGTGGTTGGCTAATCACAAAACAACTATTTGTATACACCTCTTTGCAAAATTTTTTTTCTAAACTTTTTCAGGATAGTGATAGTATTTTTACAAAAACATTAGTCTCTTAACAGGGTTCCTGAGAAAATTAAAGGACAAGAGGCACTCTAATGAAAAAAAGAACATATTTCAGGGTCTTTACAAGTGGAGTGAGGCCAAATACGGGTGGCTAGCATCTGTATCCTCGCTATTCAGTGGACTGAGATTTAATGATTTTGGCTTGAAGCCAGCCCAAAAGACTTGAGAGACTCTTATCAAAATCTTGAAGTGGACATGTGGTTCAATTGCAGAATACTAGTATTAAAGAACAACAGCAACAAAAAAGCTAAACCAGAACATGAAGCCCTGAATTCAAGCCCCAGTACTGCCCCTAGTAAAGTAAATAAATAAAAATAGAATGGTACACACTGGTACTGCCTATTCTGTGTGGATGTGAATTACATCTCACCAGTCTGAAAAGGGTTGCAGTCATAGAAATTCTCCTGATCTGAGGTTATTTCAGACTTTCACAATATGACTCAAATACTGTTTATTCTCAAACAGTGAGTAGGTTCCTGAATCATACCTTCATTTTTCTGCTGGGGCCTTTATGATCTACAACTATGACACCCCGTCACATCTGGCCTATTTCTTGTTGTTCTGGGTATAAGCAGTGCCTCTGGAAGGGAAAGGCATTTTCTATGCAGTGCATACTGATTTGGCAACAAAAACAAGATGAGGGGTGGGGGTTGGGGGGAGGGAAATGGGGACCAAGACATGTGAAAGGGTATCAATGTATGTGAATTAATGCACCTTCTATCTGGCAAATATCATGTAACCCTTCTATTAATTACAATAAAAATATATGAAAAAGTAATGATCTCTGTTTATGAGAGCAAATATATTTTTTCCTTTGTAGTTTTCCCAGTGCATCTTGGGGTCAAGTTGTTGCTGTTTGATCACCAAGTCTTCACTAAGTAGCACTTAGGATGCAGACTGAAGTTGTGTTCCTGTTATGTGAAAACCTTGTGGACATAACAGAGATAAAATTATGCAGCACAGCTGAAGATTTAGGTATACAGAGGCTGGGATGGGATAGTAGACCCTGTTCTGTGAGAATAAGCAAGCTGTTGTGTAAAGAGGTCAGAAAGGGAAGCAGGCAGCTGAGTGAGACTTCACAATGTGGACTTAGAACTGCCTTGATAGCTGGTTTTTGATGGTGTTTCTCTCCACCCAGAAGGAATGCCTCAACTACATCCGGGTGCTACAGCCCCTCGGTGCCAGCTCTCTCTATGTGTGTGGCACCAATGCATTCAAGCCAATCTGTGACCACTTGGTAAGTCCACAGACTCTCTCCATTATCAGTCTTGCTCACAGAAGGCTAAGCAATGGCTAAAAGAAAACAGAGTCCTGTGAAGACTAAGACTTTCTCCAATCATCCATGTGAGGACTGGGGCTGCTTGTAACCAGAAAACCTTGCATAAGAGGTGGCTGAGATGTCTCTGGCATAGAATGTGTCTTGAAGCACAACTCAGAACCATGTGGCCCCTCTGAGCCTTGGTGTCCTGGCAAAGGGCATGGCTTGAAGCAGGGCTCAGTACACCAGGATCCTTGGTGCCAATTGAGGGACATTCTACGAAGTATGCTGCTGACAGATGTACTCTTGTGCTGTGATCTGTGTGGTCTGACTGTGGTGAGCATAGGGTTACATGAAAAGAAGATCTGCTCTTGGGTAGTGTGTTTTCTTGATTGGTACATTGACAGGCCTTAGGATGTCACCATTCATTGTTGTCTAACCCACTGAGTGGCCTTCCTAAGTACCCCTGATTGGTAGGGGAAGTGGGGTACCTTTCATCCTTCCCAGAGTCACATCCTTGACTACTCTAAATGGCATCCAGTACTTCCTGTTCTCTGCAGGTAAGGAGAGGCCTTTTCCCCCCGCAACCATTAGAAAGAAGGAGAAGGTTATTTAGACTGTTGCCTCTAATCTTTTTAAGACAGATTGTTTTTTTTAATTAAAGTAATCCACAGAAGCAATTCGTTAATAATCACCAACGGAAGAAGAAAGGGTATGTGAAGACTGGAAATGAAACACATTTTCTAGTCAACAACCTTGGATTTATTAAGTACCCTGCAGATGTGAAACATGTTATACAATATCCCTTAATATGTTGGGGATAATTCCAAGGCCCCTGGTGGATGCTTGAAATCTCAGAGAGTAGCAGACCCCACACAATGTACCTGATGACCAAGACAGCTAAGTAGCCAGAAGCAATAGCACAGGTACAATCAACAAAGGGTTTATTTATGTCCAGTACAGAGTAGAGCAGGATATAGGATATCAACATACTACTCAGAACCTTCTTCATTTGGCTGCAGATGACTGAAACCATTCAAAAGGGAACCATGGTTGGGAAAAGACGTGTAAAGCTTGTTTGCTATAACCCTTAATTAGTTGGAGTTTTTAATAAACATATCCTGCACTGTAGCTCAGAGGTATAGCACTTGCCTACTCTGCAAGAGACTCTGGGTTTCTGCAAAACAACGAAACAAAGAAGCAGCCCAACCCTGGGTCAAAGAATAAAATGGTAAACCAGATACTGGTGGCTCATGCCTATGATCCTAGCTACTCAGGAGGCTGGGTTATGAGGATCCCGGTTCAAAGCCAGCCTCGGTAGGAAAGTCTGTGAGCCTCTCATCTCTAATCACCAGAACTGGAAGTGGAGCTGTGGCTTAAAGTGATAGCACTCAAGCCTTGAATGAAAGAGCTTAGGGACAGAGCCTAGGCTGAGTTCAAGCCCCACAGAAGGAAAAAGAAAAAAAGAAAAGAAAAATCATGGGTAAGTATGGACTCATTACAAATTCACTGAGGTAGCTAGGCTTCGAGGTTCATTGCTAGATGTTGTGGTCAATGCCTGTGATCACAGCATCCAGGAAAATGGGACAGCATTCAGGAGACTGTAGCATAGTGAGCTCTAGGTCAGCATGGGCTACATAAGGAAATCCTGTCTCAAACAACAACAACCAAAAAAGAAATTCACATAGGAAAACTGGGGCTTATGGTGAAATCCATAGTGTAGATCTACTTGGCTGTGTGTACCCTCTGATGCCAGCATCTAGAGTTAATATGCAGTAGGGAGATGTTTGTAAGATATGAAGACCTTTATTCCTTGAAGACTGACACTTCTTTTTGTTTATATTCAAGAATAAAAAATGACATTTACTAGAAACATTTGGTAAAGCATTTTTAAGGAAGAATATGCCTCATTCATCATTTGTGACCATGTTTGCCAGTTTATCCCTGTCATTTCATTTTCTTGAGAGTGTTCTGGTTCTTTCTGTAGTTGGATTTGTCTGCTTCATTCCTTACCCAGCTTTGGGTTTCCTGTTGGGTAAAGAGATTATCCCAGGATTGAAGTTGTGGCTTGCACTTTCTTTAAGTGGGGCTTGAATTTACTTCGGGTTTTGAGTCCACAGATCTACTTGGCAGATGCCTCAGTGGGTAGAGGGAGGGATCCTGCTTTTGTATTTGTTTTAATTTTGTGTTGCCGGTTTGATAATACTATGGCCTTCCTGGTGTTTATTTTATACACGGCTGTAGTCACCTGCTGTGCATTTCTTGTCTTTGATTCTCCCTGGCCTCCTAACAACCCTGGAGCCAACAGCATCTCTCCATTTTCCAGATGAGGAGTCTGAGTGTCTGAGATCATGTGTAGCTTGATCAAGGCCAGAGACTTGGTGTGCAGACTGAGCTGTGTAACAGAGCATGGCCCCAAGATCACGACCCATGTGCGCAAGCCTGCTGGTTTAAAGCATTGAAGAACAGTTAAATGATTTTTTTAAGGCACATTATCAGATATCTTATAAGGCTTTTTTCTCTTTTTGCCATTATAGAACTTAGGATCCTTTAAGTTTCAAGGGAAAAGTGAGAATGGCAAAGGAAGATGTCCCTTTGATCCTACGCATAGCTACACATCTGTCATGGTTGGTGAGTCCTGCCATTTAGGTTTCTCTTAGCCTCAGAGGGTATTGTCAGGTTTTGTGATCCCATACAGGACACTCAAGAGCTCTCCTTTCCTTAGTCCTATTTACTCTAGCTTTCTTTTAATATCTTCTGCCCTTACAGAAGAAATATGTCCCTGGGCACAGACTTTTTAGGAAGAGTTTTAAATTCATCCCTTAAAGAAGACCAGTGGCCAATATAGTATCATAGTACATTATATCCATTATTAATACACAGCATTCCGATGTTCCTTTTGGGAAATAACTTTGCTACAAATCCATGTCTTACCAACAATGGTGTCAGAAATGTTCAGCATGAGCCTTGACCCTAAAGGGTACTCACTTCTGTGCCCAACTTATAGTTAGTTACATGGGCAATTTTTCAACTATCTGAAGTTTTGAAAGTGTACCTATACACCATCCAGACTTCGCCTTAGTTCATTGAACTACATCAATATTCATCAGCTAATAAACTAGAGGCTTTATGTGAGACAACCGGGCCTTTATACAAGCTGCTGTAAGTGTTCTGAGCCTGTCGGCAGCAGTTGAGATGACTAAGTTGTCCACATGGAGTAGAAGATGCATTAAATGTGTTTCAACTTAGGATGGTTTTATGGGACTATAAACCATGATAACTTGTGTTCACTGTCATTTTACCAGATGTGGGGGTTCTGCCTTGCCTTGTTAGTGCCTGTTATCTCATAAAATGCAAATCAATGTAACCTCTTCAATAAATGGAGGCCCTAGAAGTCAGGCAACTATCTTTTCTCCTCTGCATAGGGGCTTAATTTGGTTTAAAAGAATCTCTTTTTTGTGCTACAACAGAGGTATTGACCTGATTTCCTTCCCTGTCTTCTCTGTACTCCTGGACTGCTGCAGATGGAGAGCTTTATTCTGGGACACCAAGGAATTTTGGGGGAAGCCAATATACATCTCTCGAACTTATTCCCAGAACCCCCTGCGGACCGAGTATACTATCCCATGGCTGCATGGTAATGTGGTTTGTGTCTCACCTGGTAGATGTGCACCAGATTACTTCCCCTAAACATCCCGAACCTAGAGGATTCTGAGCTCTCTTCTGCCCCTGGGCAGTGAGAACAATGGAGAAAATCAGGGTCACTTCCAGAGTCTAAGGAATCTGATTTAGTTTGTTCTCTAACAGAGAACTGTTTTGAGACTGCTTTTATCTCCCATTCTGAGAATGGATTGGGAATACTCTTGTAAAACTGACACTGTGATGGGAAATATAGAACGTTTGTCCTGTTGGGATGTGGTGTCATTTTAGTATGCCATTAAAGGTACAGCCCCGTGCCCTTTGGGGCCTACTCAGATGGGTCTAGGATGCCTTGCTGTCTCCAGGTAACGCCAGGCTGATGTCTGACTTTGAGATACCAGCAGAAAGAAGTTACTGGCTAGGGTTTTCTTTGACATGTTTGCAAGCATGACCCTGGCATCTTTGAAGCCTCTTGGTCGATGGGTCAATTTATGGCCTGATACCCAGAGATAGATAAGCAGCTTCCTGTCAGAGTGGGCCAGCCAAGAGTCTCAGTCTCAGTGTATCTGCTTCTGGTAGCTAGAGTTAGTTGATTTAGTCACTTGTTTAAATCAAGAGCTGGTATTTTTGGTAACTGAAAGGCTCCATTAGAATTTGGGGCTTGTATAGGGGAGATATGTGTGCTGCAGGACTGCCAAAATGGTAATATCTGAGGCTGAAGAGAATGAGGCAGGCATGGGTTAGCTCAGCACTGTTATGACTCAACCCTAGAGTTTGTTTACTAAGTGTCACACATATGCACACATTCCAGATGTTCTTACAGAGCTGCACCACTGGCTGACCACGACACCACCAGGAGAAGGTAGCAGCACAGCTCTGTGTGCAAAGATAATTCCGTGTCATCTCTTTGCAGAGCCTAGCTTTGTCTATGTGGATGTGATCAAAAAAACCCAAGACAGTCCTGAGGGTGAAGATGACAAGGTCTACTTCTTCTTCACAGAATTATGTGTAGAGTATGATTTTATTTCCAAGTTAAAGATTCCCCGCATCGCCAGAGTGTGTAAGGTGAGACCTGCCCTACCCACGCTGAACTTCCATTTCCCTTCTTGCCACGAATGTCATAGTTGAGGGTCCTAGCATGGACTAGCCTTCTGTTTTCAGACACTCGGCTGGTGTCTATGAGAACTAAGGGAGCATTGGCATCCAGCATGCAACCAATTAGCTTGTGATTCTCAAGCCCTGCCTCAGACCTCCACGGCAATAGTGAGAATGGTATTTTGTATAATGTGCTCACTGGGTTCTGTGGCAAATGGAATCCCACTGTTTGTAGCTCTTTGCTAACTAGTAGTGAGCTATAAACCAGTGCTTGAGTTGAAAAACCACATTAAACTATTTCTCGGGCTCAAAGCTTGAAGAGGTATGGAGTTTGTAGGGATAGGGAAGGGTACAGGAAATTATTTTAAAAGGAGGTGCTTGGCATAGAACTTGAGTCTGGAAAGCTCAAAGTTTATGGTTGGCATTATTAGGCAGTCAGGGTGACAGGTCCTAGATACAACAAGAGGATCCACAGAAGACATAATCAGTAGAAGGCAATGACCAGGCATAAGATTCATGCTAATGTGATTTCTTACTCCAAAGAGTAAAAAGAAATAGTAGTAGACCGTGACTGACCACAGGAAGGTAATCATATATAAGAGGGATCAGTGTATTCTCATGGGAGTTCAAGTTGTCTCTTAATCACCAAGGGTCAGTCCAGATCAAAACTATGGCTGAGTGGTACACTGTGGATACGGTTGTTTTTAGCTGTCATCCAAAAAGTTATAAGGGATGACATCAGAGTTAGATACTTTGCTTCACTTTGATCCAGAGTCTGATCCAAGCTCCCATGGGAAGGCATGTGTGGTCTCTGATGTTTTAGGGGGACAAGGGTGGCCTGAGGATCTTGAGAAAAAAGTGGACCTCCTTCCTGAAAGCCAAGCTTATTTGCCCCTGGACAGACATGGGCTACCACTTCAACATACTGCAAGATATCTTTGTGCTACGGGATCCATTCTTTAAAGAGCCTGAATTTTATGGACTTTTTGCCTTGAAGCTGTAAGTGCCTTTGGTGGGTGGAGTATATGCCCTTTCGACGGCCTGCTACTCTGGAGACTCACTGTGGCATGCCCTTTGCAGCTACAACGTGGAGCTTTCCGCAGTCTGCGCCTACACGCTGTCCATGGTAGAGGAAGTCTTCGCACGCGGGAAGTTCATGCAGAGTATCACGAGGCAATCTCAGACCAAATGGTTGAGCTACCATGGCCCTGTGCCTACTCCAAGGCCAGGAGTGGTGAGAGACATGGGGTCTCCAGGAGAGGGCTATGCTGGTCATTCAAGGCTCTAGGCTCACAGGGTGAAACCTGACATCGTGCTCCCTTTAGGGGTGGGGCCTCGACAGAGGGTTTCTGTCTACACAAGAAGTGGCCCCTGGGCCTGAGGGCTGCAACATGCAGCTGAGCCCCTCTCCCTTCTGTTCATTCTACCCCAGATCTCTCCACACTCTGTCCCAACAGAATATGCTAATGAGTCACTGTTTTGTGAAATGAGTGCTGCACGATACCATTAAGGACTAATTCATTTTAAGTTTCCCATAGGAAAACACACCATTTCTCCACACGGACTTCTGTAGCGTCCTGAGCTATCCTGACCAAGAGTCAATGGGGAGTCACAATTTTTCCTCCTAAAAATAGTCAATTTTAGGTACAAAGAGAAAAAAAGAATCTAGGCTGTCCTGGATAGCCAATCATTGTTATCCACACAGTGTTCAACATTCAAATGGGCCCTGACCTGTCCATGTGACTTCTTCCAGGACCAGCTCTCACTCGGTGCCAGGTTCTGATACATCATCAGCCCTTCTACATGTATGGGCCCTCTAAACATACTGATGGTTTTTCACTAATAGATAATTTCTGCCCTGATTATGGACAAGTCCAAGTTAATCTCAAAGCAGAGTTCTATCTTGTGGATGTGCTATAAAACTGTCCTCTAACTATTGCAAAAAAAAAAAAAAAAGACTCAGGTTTCCAGCTGGGTGCAGTGGCTCACCCAGCTCACCTAGCTACTCAGGAGGCTGAGGTCTGAGGATCATGGTTCAAAGCCAGCCCGGGTAATAAGACCGAGAAACTCTTATCTCCAATTGACCACTAGAAAAGTGGAGGTGGCACTGTGGCTCAAGGGGTAGGGCAGTAGCCTTGAGCTGAAGAGCTGAGGGACAGTGCCCAGGCCCAGAGTTCAAAGACTCAGGGAAAAGAAAGAAAGAAAGACCCAGATTTCCACTGTCGCCCTTCTTTGGAGGCATTCACTGTGTCCCCAGTGCTGTACCTTACGTAATTAGTTATTGATAATTGGGAACATTAACCCGGAAAAATTTTGCCCTCATCAGTGCATCAACCATGAAGCACACACAGCTAACTACACCAGCTCTTTGGATTTGCCAGACAAAGCACTCAATTTCATCAGAGACCACCTTCTGATAGAGGACTCAGTAACTCCAATAGGCAACAGGCCCAAGTTAGTCACAAGAGATGTGAAGTATACCCAGATTGTGGTGGACAGGATCCAGGCTCTGGACTGGAAATTCTATGATGTCATGTTTATCGGCACAGGTGGGTTCTGAGGGTGTGACAGCCACCCTGTATCTGTGTTCTGCACTTAAAATCCTTTGTGAGAAGATCACAAACCATCTTCCTTGAGGCGACCCAAGCCATTTGTGAGAGTGTAAAAAAACTTCTGGAATTCCAGGTCTTCGTAACCACCAGCCAATTGGAGGATTATTTCTAGAATTAGGAAAAGGACACACAGCTACAGTGTCCACCCTTGGAGTCTTCTGTGCCCTCCAAGGGCCTGCCGGGGAACTCAGTTGAACTGACTCCCTGGAGAACCACTAGCAGCTCAGAAGTAACCTTCCATGAAATCTGCCTGCCACTGTTGTTCTCAACAATTTTGTTGATGAAAGTTGTCGAGAATCAATCACGGGCCAGGGGCTTATGCTTTATGAGAAAATCAGACTAACCTGGAACTCGAGTTTGCAATGCTTTATTTTACCAAGGGCTTTTTTTTTTCATTCCTAACGCAGCATTGTCCTCTTTGTCTACGTATCCCGCTGAGGGAATGACTTGAGAATAGAAAAGGGAGAATGTCTGCTACTGAGATTGGTGTCTTCGATATGTCCCTCTTGGACTGTCTCACTGACTTGTCGATTTTACCTTGCAGACCAGGGAACCATGCACAAAGCTGTGAAACTTAAAAATGGCACACACGTCATTGAGGAGATAAAGCTTTTCCAGAACTCTGAACCAGTCCAAACACTGCTGTTGTCTTCAGTGAAGGTAAAGTGACTTTGTCAGCAGGACTAGAAGGGTGGGGCTGCCTGGCAAGGTGGCTTTGTATGTCCATGATAATAGACTGGCTTACCTGGGCTGTCTAGTTTATGTGAGGAGGCCGTTGGATATGCGCACAAAGTCATTCCAAGCAGATGAGACAGGCCCTGTCCTGTGATATGGGTTCTTGTGACCCTGAACCTGTGAAATCGCATGCCGACTGTGATAGTGGGATGACCTGTTGCATGTCCTGATCAATAAAGGAACACAGAAGACAAATAATAAGTCACTCTACAGCCTCTAGGTCAACACCATATTCCTCCCAGAGGTAACAGATGTTTACTGCCAATGACCAAGGATTGGGAGACTCGGAGGCTGAAAACTCCAGTACAGGTGCTCTGTTCTCTCCAGTGGTCCCAGTTGGTTATAGATGAGATGTGTAAGAGTGAGCCTGCCTCCGAGCATCACGCTTAGCATGTCCTGAATTTCTCATAGGTCATCAAATATTATGCCTTTCTTTTTAATCTTTGAAAAATATAAGACAGTTAACTGGGATGGAGCAGTGAGGATCAGAGCACAGGCAGATTCTGACTGCCGTGTGTAGCTGGGTAATGCTGGATCACCAGCTCTCTGCTCTTATCTCAGTTTCCTTATCAGACAAGGAGTTTAAAAACACATCTTCAACTCGGCGACTATGACTATTACATGAGTCTTGTGCAGTACAGGATCCGTGGAAATTCTGTGAAACGGGATGGCATCTGACCCTCATGCGATCCAGAAGGAATACCCTGCCATGTGCCGCTCAGCCCAGGATACTTCCCTCTCATTATTCTCTTCATCAGGGCCCCTGAGGGTCTCAAGCACAGGACCCACTCTGTGGTCTGCTGACCTAGGTCACAGTTGTAAGTTGGATCACATTTGTAGCATCCATTGCTGTCCCTGCTACGTGATCTTTCTCATGAACACTTCACTAGCAAGGTCTGGATCTAGCAGAACCAATCTCTTGGGCCCAGTGTGCCTCTCTCCATGCCTAAGTATCTCAGGTTTGACTGCATTGTGGCAGAGCAGCCTGCAGGGGGTGGTAAATATTCACAGTGGCCCTGCAGAGGGCTGAATTTCGGGAGCTGGTACTCCAAGACACTCTCTATGGATAGCTCACAGATGAAGGGTCCCTTTAAGTACCTATGGTGGAACAGAGATGATCTCTTGGCAGGTACATGTTTGTAAATATCCCTCCAGCATCCCTCTGTCCACAGGGCCTGTGACTGATTTTCAGTCCCCAGTTCCTCATCCTCCTCCCCTCAGACATTACAGAGTTCATTTTCTCAGTGGTTCTGAAAGGGAAAGAGAAGGATACGTGAAGTGATCTCTGAGTCTCTGGATTACTGGATATCTGTGTTGCTTTGGATCCTCGTCTTGAGATCCTAAAGGGGCTGAAAAAAATCTAGAAGCTTGCAGCATGGCTGTATCAGCTAGTCTTTGTCTTTCCCCTCCCGCTGTCCTCTCTATTCTGGCTACCAGGAAGGAGATGGCTGCCCCTTCATGTACCTCATTAAAGCTGTGCACTGCTGCTCACTAGATGATCCCCCTCCCCCTCCTCCTTATCCTTCTCCTCATCTTCTTCTTCCTCCTTCTCCTTCCTCTTTTCCCATTTGACAGTGTTGTGTTTTGAATTAGACCTTGTACTCGTCAGGCAGACGAGAGCCATGCCTGCAGAATCCTTGTTTTATACATAGTCTTGTATGTTTTCCAGGGCTAGCCTGGACTTTGTTCTCCTTATTTATGGTTCTTGTGTAACTGGATGTCATCCTGCTTCCAGTTTGTTTATTGATGATAGCAAGACCTCCCCTGGTGTGCTACAGAGTAATGTACAGAATAATCTCGTAGACTTAGGTCTGCATCCCCACACTCTTTCTACCCACATTATCTGCTTGTGACTGCACATCTGTCTCTGCCTCCTGAGACCTGCCAAGGCGCTTTGTGTCATGTCTGCTGTATTTTATGACTGTTGTTGGTTTGTGAGTCAGGAGAACAGAACACCTTGAAGGAATGCCTCCTGGGGCATGATATCTGTGTAGCTTTTAGCTACTTACCTCTGCAATGGTCTCTGTCCAAGTCTCTATATGTCTTCTCCCTGACCTGTGGAACAGTATATCTGGCTTTACATCCAGAAGAGATACATCAAAGAGTGTGTGGGATATGTTCCACATGTATTCATTTGACAGTAAGAAGTTCCGTTAGCCTTCTGCATTTAGGAGCTCCATAACTATAGTTCTACATTTGCAATTCAGACAGTCTTAGAAAAAATGGGTCTACAGCGAACATGCGTCAGTGTCATCATTTTCCAAACGAGACATTTTAAGAGCTATTTCTGCAGTGCTTACATTACATTGGATAGTATAAAAGGTTGTCATCTTGTAGGCAGGAGGACTATATCAATTCCATACAAATGCTTCACCAAACTCCATGAGGCACTGTGGGGAAGAGGGCTCCTCAAATCGACTCCTGAAGATATACCATTGAAGGAATGTACCCATTTCCCTCTGTTAAGGTTAGCATCCACCAAGAGGCATGTGCTGCAACGGATGATGCTCACTGTCCTTTAGGAGGTGGTTTCCCTCTCACTTCCATGTTTACCCACTGACTTTGTGAGGTCTGACTCAGTTGTCAAAGAGTGATTGCATTCGAGCTCCAGCCCAGCCTCTCAGGAAACAGCTTAGGATAAAACTACCCACAGCTAACCCCACCTTCTACTTCTACTCATTCCCTCTCCTTGGGTAAATAGATGGGGCCGAGCACCTCAAGACTGTCCAGGACCAACAGTTCTCTGCAGGAGTTGTCCCTGCCACCTCACAGGTGTCCCTAGTAGCATCCACTCTGTCTCCTTCTCAGAAAATGTATATACACATCCATAGAAAGGTGACTATCCCAAGTTGATCTGGGAGGGGTTGGGGTCAAAAACTTCCCAGGTCTAGAATGAAGAGGTAATTGAGGCCAGTCCAGATCCAGTCTTATTTGTTGTTATCACAGTTTTCATCTTGGGAGAGGAGTCTCTGTCCCATGTGTATCAGTGCTTACTGAGACAAGTATGTGGCTCTGGGTTTTGGGAAGCCTGCAGCCTGTGAGACTTGAGTTTAAGGGGGGGTTCATGAGCTCTAGCCAAATGCTGAACTGATGCTGAATGTACCCACTGATGGTGAATGAAAGCTGGGTTTCACCTGCTTTTAAAAATACCGACTTGTGATTCCTAAATAGGAATCTGATTCAAGTTCCAGGTGTTCGAGGTTGTTAATGGGAAACAAGATTCTCAGGCCAAAGACAGAGAAGATGTGATATGTGCTACCACATTCATGCTCTTCTTCCACTGAGTTCATGAGATACAGTCAATACCCCTGATCACTGCTGGTGTCCAGTGCGCTGCTGAAGCTGGTGACAGTACAAGAGGTCAGAAGAGTCTGCAGCACTTGAAGACACTCCATAGCTGTTCCCATAGCTTCTGGAGGGGCTTGGATATCCAACTTATGCCTCTTCTGTCTCTACTTCCTACACACAGGGAAGCAAGTTTATCTATGCCGGCTCCAACTCAGGAGTGGTCCAGGTTCCTCTGGCCTTCTGCAGAAAGCACAGCAGCTGTGAGGAGTGTGTGCTAGCACAGGACCCCTACTGTGTCTGGAGCCCATTTGCCACTACTTGTTTGGCCCAGGGCCGCAGCAGGTATGGGTTGGTTACCAGGGGCAAACTCTTCTATGAATGCACAGTGACTTATGGGTGTTATTTTCTTTGCAGTACTTGGATTCAGGACATGAGTGGCAATGTGTCTTCATGCCTAGGTGAGTGATCCCCATTGAAATATCACTGCAACAGTAGCTAGGTCTCCTACCATTTTATAGTGCTTTGAGTCTGTGGTATTTGTTTATCTTGTTTTTCTTTATCCACTCTGAACAAAGGTCTTGTGTTGTGTTCCACACCAGTGCGTGATCTTTGTTCCCTTGATTATAGAAAGTGTTTGAACCTACATAGGGTATGTGGGTACATTGAAATGTATTCTTCATGCCCATCTTTTCTGTTTTGCTTAGCTGGAGCTCATTAAAATCATAACCTGTTAAGAATGAGAAAGAAGCAGCTGCTGAGCACACACTGAGCTGCTCTGATACAAAATCCACAAATGCCAGTGTGAGCAACAAGTGAAAAGTTCCATACTGTAAAACCGTTTCATGCGTAAAATTGTGCTTTAAAATGCATACATTTACTCAAGCTCTGTGTATAAGATGTACTTGAGGGATGGGAGTGTGGCCTAGTGGTAGAGTGCTTGCCTAGCATGCACGAAGCCCTGGGTTTGAGTCCTCAGTACCACATACACAGAAAAGGCCGGAAGTGAAGCTGTGGCTTAAGTGGTAGAGTGCTGGCCTTGAGAAAGCCCAAGAACAGTGCCCAGGCCCTGAGTTCAAGCTTCAGGACTGGCAAAACAAAAACAAAAACAAAACACAATGTACTTGAAACACAAATGGATTCTATATTTTGACTCTGGTCTCTACCCCAGGGTGTTATCTCATACATCTGTACATAGTCTAAAATATGAACAGATGTGAGATCAAAACGTTTTCTGATCCCAATCGCTCACGAGAGGCATGCAGCTCATAGTTATTCCGGTGCTGTGCACCTGCTTGCAGGACCCCATTCCCTGTGGCTGAGTACTTGGGAGTGTGTTGTGACTAGAGGCCAGGATGTTCAGGTACCAGCCTTCTTCTCCTCTGAGCAGACAGCAGTCTTCAGGTGATGAAAAGTAGAAGAGAAGGTTAAGACTGGCACTGACTGCCAGATTCCCTGAAGTCATTAGGAGAAGCATTTGAATTTTGACCCAGGGTGTAACTGCTAGTTATAGAGCTGACCAGGGCCTGGTCTCCCCAAGCCTGCTGCATTTTCTCCTGAGATATGCAATGAGGGGTGGGATTTCTTCTACTCAGACTGTCTTTTCCTTGTCCCCAGGAGTCACTAGGCAGGGATTATCTTCTGTTTCTTAGTGCATGTTATAATCTCAATTGTCCTGAAGATGAATTGTATTCCAGTGAGTAAGGCTATTGTTTTATATAGGGTATTAATCTATTTTTTAAAAGCAGTTGAGTATCTGAACAGAGTTGTCCATGCTGTGCACATGTATCTTGACATTCCAGGTAAAAATAATCCAGGCCACTAGCGGCATCTTCTCAAGCATGGTGGGTAGAACTCAAATGTTCCGCAAAGTCTGCCCTGGCCCAGGTTGTGTGGAAATTCCAGGATCGTGTGTTGAAGACCAACAATCATACGTACATGTGTGTGGATAACAAAAACTTGGTTATCTTCAGACTGACAAAAGGAGAGAGCAGTATGTACCAGTGCCTGTCAGAAGAGAGGGCCAACAACAAAACTGTCTTGCAACTTCTTGGCACTCACATTTTGGAGGTGGCAATGGATCCACGGCCCTAACCTTACTAGCCTTCCAGAAGATAGGAGAACCACCAGAGTGTCAGCGGTGTTTACTCAGAGCTCATCTTCCTCAGCCCCAAGCTCTGCATGCCACATTGCCCAGAACTTCCCAGCACTGTGCATATTTGCAAATTTGTGTCCTCAACACAGCTTCCCAGCTTTGCTCAGAGACGACAGATATCTCAAGTCCAGTGACAATCAATCCCTCTTGTGCTTTCCTTCTTCCATTTCATTTTCTTTTTTTTTTTTATCTTGGTCTAAAAAAGGTAGCAGGGATATTTGCCTGTAACTGCTTGAAATTCTGTTTGAATTCATGCCCTGCTACTTGGGAAGAAGGACAAGTTGTATTTTTCTAACGGAAAGCAGTGTGAAAAGTTGACATTGGTGGAGCCCAGAAGCTTCTCCTAGGTAAATGGAGAGGATCCCAAGTCAACTCTGAACACCAGCTATGAGAAAGAGCAGGTCACCATCACCAGTAAATCCATACAGAGAAGGAAACTCATATAATAGAGGAATTTTCTGTCAGGGAAAAATTATAGAATGTCAACTGTGTGTTCTTGCCTACGTATAGAGTAATTATTGTTTAATACATTCACCTGGAAGCTCAGTTTTTGTTTCTTTCCTCTTGAGCTGAGGCATTTTTTCATACAAATTTGCCTGCCTGCCTGCTTCCAGCTCCTCTCCCTCCCCCTCTCTCTTTTGTTGGTCATGGGGCCTCTCTGAGCTCTTCAGCTCAAGGCTAGTGCCCGGCCACTTTGAGCCACAGCACCACTTCTGGTTTTCTGGTGGTTAGTTGGAGATAATTTCCAATGAACTTTCCTCCCTGTGCTGGCTCTGAATTGCGATCCTCAGATCTCAGCCTCCTGAGTAACTAGGATTATAGGTGTGAGCCACTTACACCCGGCTTTCCTTCCTTTCTTTTTGACTCTTCAAGAGGACTGTTCCACCTTCATGACACGGGCTTTCCGTGAAGGAAGGTGACCTGTGGCTCTGATGGCAATAGGGCTAGACCATGAATGGAGGCTCATTGTATAACCCCTAGCCACGGCTCTGGTGGAAACCTCTTGTCCAGATGCAGGGAACCTTTACAGAGATGACTTCAGTTGTTTGAAACGATGTCTCTTTTGCCTTACACATCACCCCACTCATGGCCCATGGAATTTCCCATTGGTCTATTCCCTCTCAGAAGAGAGGGAACTGCCCACTGTCACAAAGCTATCACAACAAGGCCACCATTCCACCTGACTTTCATGACTGCCACTAAAGAAGTGAACGCGCTATTGTAATCCTCTGCTAGGAGAGTTCTAGATGTGTACTAATTATTACAGATGAGGGAAACCATTGAGCCTAGGTTTGTTCCTTTGGGTCTGACTTACTTCACTTAATATGATTTTTTTCCAAGTCTTTCCATTTCCTAACAAATGGGGCGATGTCATTCTTTCTGACAGCAGCATAGAATTCCATTGTGTATAAACACCACATCTTGTTGATCCAATCATCAACTGAGGAGCATCTGGGTTGGTTCCATATCTTCACTATGGTAAACAGTGCGGCAATGAACATCGTTGTGCTAGTGGATTTAGTATGTCCTTGTTTCTGGACAATTGGGTAAATGCCAAGTAGTGGAATTGCTGGGTCATAGGGGAGCTCTGTGTTTAGTCTTTTGAGGAACTGCCATACTGCTTTCCATAGTGGTTGAATGAGTTTGCACTCCCACCACCAGTGTAGTAGTGATGCCTCCTGGCCACATCCCTGACAGCATCTGTTGTTAGGATGAGGCCAAATTAATGGACCTCTAGGACATGGACACAAGAGCTTAATTATAAGTGACTGTTAATCTTTATGATTTATGTTTTGCTCTCTTCTCTTGTGTTGCCCTTTGCTTAATTTCATATTGTTACTGTATCCCAATTTGTTACCTGGTACATTATAAAGATGTTTACTTGTTTATTTGAAATAGGAGGGGAAAAGTGAAGGGAGGGGGTGGGGAGGGAAATGGGGACAAAAACATAAGAAAGGATATAAATGTGTGAGAAGTAATGCACCCTCTATCTGGCAAATATAACTGTAACCCCTCTATACATTGAAATAAAAAACAATTATAAAAAATTTTTGTCTCAATGTAAACCTAGGCCGCATTCATATACTAAAATCAAAAGGTTTTATCAATAAAACAATGCATATTTTTTTAAAAAAGAAGTGAATACATTTTTAGCATTCATCTTACACTCCAACTCCCCAGTCTCTTAACACCTCTTAATAGGAGAATTTATTCCAGGGCAAAGAACAATAAATTGGATTTCTCATCTTTAACATGGTGTGATTTGGTCATTTTGATACATGACACATAGTCATGGCTGTTCTGTCTGCCATCAGCTCCAGTGATCACCATATCAGACCACCTCTCCCTGACCCAGGGCCACTGGTCAGACTCCTGCGTAGCTGCTGCCCCAGGTCTCTCCATGTGCTTATCACCCCGCACTTCATGACAACAGCCACAGGAGTGAAGACACACACGTACACATTCATGGCACCTCCCTCAAGGAGATGTAGCAGTTACCTATAGATGGTGGCTACAGGAGAAACCTTACCGAAATACATCTGACCTCGAAGGCCTGGTTGATTGGCTAGGGTATGTAAGTTAAAATGTATTATTTCAGAAAGTATTCCTTGACCTACCTTAGGCTAGAATGGAGTCTATCATTAATTCTTATATTGGTGGGCTACTGTAAAATGAAATCCACCTTGTGATAGTCCAAGACCTTGCTAGACTGGTCATCTTTAGGGTGGAAAGAAAGCTCAGTTGCCATGTCTGCTCCCTGATACCTTGTGATATCATCCTCCATTTAAATTTCATCTGCACCCTGGAGTGCATATTTGCCATTATTATCATGCTTATTGGAATCATATTAGTAACAATTTTTCGCAGGTCCTTACATTTTATGACGTGCATTTTGTGCCCTCTGAATAATCCCTGTCTGTGTGGCTCGCGTTTCCAGAACCTCTGTTACTGACAGTTACTTGGCATTTTGCCATTCCTCCCACTAGCCTGTCCTCATGGAGTCAGGGAAAATCAGCCACTTTCGGATCTTGAGTACAAGATTTATGACTCCCATTTTCAGTCAGGTGTTAGCGTGTGAGTTTTTACACAAGCAGATCGACTCATGAAGCAACCTACCACCCCATCCTTCTGAGGACCTCACTGGTCATCTCAGGTAATTTAGGGTTGTTTTTCTTCCAGCTACTTTTCTAAATTGAACCAAAAAAACCTATAAAGATCAGAGTGCATTTTTAAAGGGCCTAAGGAGCAGTGGGTACCGATTTGGAAAAGCTTGCTTGCCAGAATGCATGTGCCATAACAATGGCTATGCTGAGGCCAGAAATAAGCACTTTATAGTGTTTCAAGATTCCTTGAAGCATGGAATTTTGAGGCTCCTCTCAAGCCTCTCTTAGCCCAGATGTGTGTTAACGCTGGGTATATTTGCTTACCTAGACTTGTCCCTGTCCTAGGAATGGTAATATCTGCTTCCTAGGCCTGCAGTGATGGTGAAGGAAAGTTCTGGGTGAGGTACAGGTAAATCACACAGAGCTCTGCCCACTGCTTAACAGACATTTAGAAGATGCCATGTCCATCTCCGTCCTGCCCAGAAGGAGCTGGAACAATGGCCTTAGAGCCTGTGAGAGACTTAGGGACAGAACGATACCGTACATTGTACACAGGGGCTCAAGGACAGTGACTCACCAGCTCTCCCCTCCCCTTGTGACTCACACATGCTGAATCAGGTAGCTCAGACGAAGAGAAGCACCGTTCACAGGCCATCCACTGCTGACACACTGGAGTACCAGGGCTTCCCGGGCTGCTCATCTACAGGCATTCAGACACCGAGTCTGGGAGCTCAGCCACGGAGTTCCAGGCCAGGTACCATTGCCACAACATCTGGGCTTCCACAAGAGGGAGACTCTGGCTATCCGTGCAGTGAGATAAAGGTGGAGCCTTTTCCCTTTGCAGCATACAGCGGGGTCTCTGGGTTGGAGAGAGGGCTCATTCTCTGGTTCTATCTCTGCACAGAGGTGAGCAGAACTTATTCTTTGGGCTTTCTTCTGCCTTGGGGTCACCAGAGTGAGTATGAGAGAGCTGTTTACTAGATTGTGCCACACACTGCCTGGCAACACGTGTGGCAATGTGAAGTGGGCAGACTCAAGTGCCCTTCTGGGTTGTAACTTCATCACCTGAGTTTATCCCCTGCCTCTCCTGCCTCTCTGTGCTGAAGTTCAGAAGAAAGAAAGGTTTGTGAACGGCAGAGAGCATGGGTAGTGTGCTTGGGTTCGTGAAGTGCTGATAAGTCACGGGACTCCAGTTAACCAGCCTGCAGTCAGGTAGGATGGCAGCCTATCACTAGATGCTCAGTTTACTGTGTAGAAATTAATGGACATTCTGAATGTAAACATGACAAAGTTTACACAGACATTATTACATGCAGAAGCCAGATCTAAAATACACAGGGCAGAACCAATTATACAAGCCTCTAGGCATTCACACACAGTGAAACCGAAGGAGGTACACTTAGAGGAAGGACACGTGTACTGGTGCAATGCTTATGTGCCAATGATCATATAAACTAATATCAAAAGGAACTTTAGAGAAAAGGAAGCAAGATGTTTTTTTTTGTTTTCATTTTGTCATGTTTCTTTGTCTTTGTGAAGGTGAGGCACAGAAATGGAGGGAGAACGGGGGCACCTGCAGCAGTGGTATTTACTAGACACTCTATTGAAAATGAACAACTTGTGTGTGTGTGTGGCTGGGAGGGTAAAACTGGGAGACAGGGAGGGAAGGAGTGACACTGTCCAAAAACAAATGTTCTTACTGCCGACTTATATAACGGTAACCGTCTATACAACTAAAACTCTCCTTTTTCAAGAATGGGGCAAAGGCAACCCTGATGAGGCTGGCTTAGACTTTCCAAGCCACCTGTGGTCCCATCATTGCCTGGTTTCATCACAGCGAGATGGTGGCTGTCATCTACTTTTTATCGTTCTGGTGATGCTGATGCATTTCTGCACAGTGATTACGCAGTGAGCTATTAATGGGATATGAGTTGCTTTGCTTTGAATGTGGTGAAGAAGTAGGGGAGGGGTAAGTCATAGCACATGCCTGCCATCCCAGCTAACGAGAAGGCCGAAGGGAAGATGGCATGGATGCAAGAATAGGCAACACAGAAACACCGTGACTCAAAATAAACAGCAAGGTCTCAAAATAATGAAGTGTGAGGAGAGGAGGATCGTGGTTCTCAGGGGCTCTGGAGGGAAGTTCTGTTGACTTGGTCCCAGTGACACCCATAGAGTATGGGCAGAAAAGGGGTGGAAAATGGAGGTGACAGTCAACAGTAAAGGGAACCTGGCATCAACAATGGGGATCACTCTTGGTGGGTCAGGAGGGAGGCAATTCTGGGCCTTCACAGAGCATGCGCGGGAGCAGCTGGCTCCTCTCAGGAGCGCAAATCTGTGGACTGACAATGAGTCAGAGACTCCTTTGGGCTCAGGCCCCCTCCCACTGGGTCTTGATTATGACCCATGGTCAAGCTGGCCTGATTTTGGAATCTTGTCTTGTATTTCCAGAGAACTGGTGAAGATACTATTGCTTCAGTCTAGAGTAGCCTTTTGTGGTATTGAAATCCCCATTTGTGTCTGGGCCTCTCCATTGTGCTCTGCCTGTGTCACAACCACCGGGGACTGTAGAAGCATCCCATCTCTGAACAGGTGGGCTAACGTAGGTGTGGCACAAGAGAACCCTGGTGAAATGGCCCCGTACCACCTGGGGGCATGTGAAAGTCACTGCCTAACAGAATGGGGGTCACCACAGCAGGTGGTAATGGTGATATCCTTGGAGGAAAGGGTTGGACCACTGGCTAAGCAAGAGGCTCAGAACACAAGCAAGAGAGATTTTCCATTAGTCCCAGTGGCTGGCGTCCACATGTGGTATTAGTGGTCTATTCTACATGCCATTGCCCTGTACCTGTGATGTGCCACAGAGGCCAGAATTCCCAGTCTGGCCTACAAAAGGCCTCAGCTCTGATGCAGTTCTAGGCCACTGTTAGAATGATGGTGACATCCTGGCAATTGATTTTGCCTTTCCCTCTTCCAGTGTTTCTTCTGCAGGCCACAAGAGAGCAACAGGAATCTTCAAAGCCCTGGAGCAGAGAGAGGCCACTTCCTACCTGGCTGGAGATACCTGGTTCTTGGGGATCCACCACTTGCCAGCTCTGAGCACAACTGCCAGGTCCTGGCTTTGTGTGTCATCTCCACTGGCACAACCCCTGCAGTCTCCTCTTCCTCCTCCTCCTCCCTGCCATGGGCCTGCCTGCTGAAGACCTACCACATGGGGCCCTCCACCCCATAAAGAGGTGTGACCCCATCAGAGGGCTGCTCCTGGCTCTACTGGTGGAATTTGGGATGGTGGTGGCATTTGCGCCCATACCCAGGATCACCTGGGAGCTTGGAGGTGAGAGCTAGTGCTGAGTGGGGTCTAGTGCTGCAGGGAGGGGACAGGACAGAGGGGTCACTGGCTTGAACAGCTCAGCACCCAGCTCTTGAGCCTCTCACTCTGCGTGAGCAGGCAGCCCATGCTGCTGGCAGTGGGACGCTTTGGTAAGGGGAAACATTGCTCAAGGCTTGCTCAGGGACCTGACTAGGGGATCTCTGAAGGGAAACGTCTTTCTTGTACTCCATAGTGACTCAGGCCCTTCTAGGGATAGGCTCCTACCCTGCACACTGGTGAAGAGTGTGGTGAGAGAGTTCCTTAACTGTCAGGCCTTGTGACATTTGCTGCTCTCCAGTCTCAGCTGTGATTATCTCCACTCCCAGGACCTGTGTCTTGGGACTGGGGACTCTGGGTCAGGGGATGGGAAACACAGCACTAGGTAGTGAACATGGGCTGCATCTACTTTCTTGCTTCCATTTCCCAGCCAGTATGCAGTATGGAAGTAGAAAGTAGGATAATCCAAGTGAAACACCAAGAGGCATTTCACATCATAAGCACGAAGTTTGATACTTATTTAAGACTGCCTTAAAAGAATACTTTAAAAAAATATCTGAACTGTTGGTGCCAGGAGTGTGATCTAGTGATAGAATGCTTGCCTAGCATGCATGAAGACCCAGGTTTGATTTGAGGTACCACATACATAGAAGAAAAAAAAACTTGGAAGTGGTTCTGAGGCTCAAGTGATAGAGTTCTAGCCTTCAGAAAGTCCAAAGACGGTGCTCAGGCGTTGAGCTCAAGCCCAGGACTGGCCAAAAAAAAAAAAACAACACACACATCTAAACTGTCATGTTGTTTTAAGATCTAATCAGTGGATGGCTGAGGTACATAGATGAGAGACATGGGCAGGTGAAGACATCCAGCCTGGGACCTCCCAGAATACCACTGAACAAGAATCTCCGAATTCAGGAGAGACAAGGGGGGTAGGAAGACACACATCCTTGGGTGACACAAGAGAACCTGGCTGAGAGGTGTCCCCCACCCCTGCACACACGTTTCTTGAACATTATAGTTTTCTTTGCGAGGCTCCTTCTCTTCCTCTGCAGCATGAAAGTCATTGTCCCCAATCCTTAGCCAACAGCCATGATTATAAATGACATCTTGGGTCTATTTCTCTTTCCTGTTCCTGCTGGCCCCCTTGTTCCCTCAGAGGTAGATCTGACACAGTTTAATGAGCCAGGGATCTTCAACTACTCAGAGTTGTTGCTGAATGAATACAAGGATACGCTCTACGTCGGTGCCCGGGAAGCCATCTTTGCACTGAGTATGCTCAACATCTCTCAGAAGAAGCAGGAGGTGGGTGATGGGCACACTCTACTTTGGGTGGCATCTCCTCACTGGAACGTGCATCTTCTCCTGCTCTCATAAACTACATTGTGCTTTCTAGTGCCTTGTGCCTTCATGGATCTCATCTCAGGAGGTGCTGAGGGGTCATTTCTTATGAACGGTTCTTTGAGCTTTTCATTTTGGATAACTTTCTAACATGACCATGATCAAAAACTGTGATTATACTAGCACTTCACTCCTGTGGTTTCATAGGTCAGGCTTTGATCTTACTTGGCACCTTGCCTGTGTTTGGTGGCCTTACAGAAAAATCCTGGGACCAGGAGTATGACCTAGTGGTTGAGTGCTGGCCTAGCATACATGAAGCCCTGGGTTTGATTCCTCCATATCACATGCACAGAAACAGCTGAAAGTGGTACTGTGGCTCAAGTAGTAGAGCACTAGCCTTGAGAAAGTTCAAGGACAGTGCCCAGGCCCGCATTGGCAAAAATAAAAAAAAGGAAGAAAAGGAAAAAAATTTCTGTTCCTACCTTTATCTGTGCAGTTTTTGTGGAAAAGATTCTTTTTTGTCCAAATAAGAAATGGAAAAGAATGAGAAAAAATCCATGCCATCCAATGGCAATCAAATGGATGAATGCTTTTATTATTCCAAGATTTAGTTTGAATCTACATGAAATCATCTGGTCCCTAGGTAGCTCTTACTCTGGCTGCATCAAGCCATTCTGTCCAAATGGACAAAATAAAGAAAGCAGTCTGGGTTCTGTGTTAGGTCTTGACCTTGACATCGCTCCTTGTATCCTAATAGTGGCTACTGCAGGCCTCTTGTCTTCTCACATGTGGGGCTGCCTGGGAACATCCCTTGCTGGGAGAAGGGCCTGCTGGGAAGAGGGGCCTGGAGAGCCAGGACCCTTGTGTAGACAGAGTCCTTCCTACTGGTCCACAGAGCAACAAAGTCAAAGTATGCTTTTCACCGAAGTTGTAAGTGCATCGTGTTTTACTTCTGCCTTCCCTCTTCAACTGGCAATCCTAACTCCTATGTGTTGCAAAGGGTTGCCGCAAGCTGTTTGATCCTTCTGTTTCAGTGCATTGAGAAAGTGGAGACAGATGCAGGAGGCCTGCCTTTGCTTACCAGCCCTCACCACAAGGGGTTTGGGACTTACTGCCACTCAGAGAGCAAAAGAGGTTTCAGTGGTTTGACTTGTAAACACCTTTACTTTGCTTCCACCGCTTGCAGCTTGGTCCTATTTTGTTTCTGTCAGAGGTTTAGGCCATGGAAATGGACCTCATGCAGGCTGGACAAATGCCCACCCCTGAGCTAAGCTCCAACTACAGGTCCTTAGTTGATGCTCAGTGGCAGGCTGTGAAAAGGTGGCAGGCTTTGACCAGCCTCCTGGTACAAGTGTCCTGGGGTTGTTTCCTTGCTCTCTGCCCAGGCTGTTCCTAGCTGGTGGTGAGCATCTGCTGTCCCTACTCCTATGCCAATGCTCTGTCCTCATCCCTGGCATCTGGCTTATTCCTAATTTTTGACACATGGGTGGCTTGCAGAGCCTTACCCTGTGCAAATACTATTTCTCTCAGAAGTCACCAGACAGGGTGGTGCTGTAGGCCCATGCAGCCCTTCCTCTCTGTGTCTTGTACCTCTGAGCCCTGTCCTCCTGGTCCCTCAGCCCGGGGCTCTGCCTGCTGGAATTTCTTAGTGAAAAGCCTGGAAATATGGTTCAGTACCAGTTACCACTGATGCCCCCATCCTTCAGGGTTTCATGAAGTTAGATGAGTTTTCAGGCAAGTGGGATTTTGTTCAACCACTTGTGTATCCAGTTAGACATCCAGTGCAGTGTTGTCACCTGTGTGGTTTGTCAGCTCCTGGGACATTTTGGGGAGAACCCACTGCATTAGTTCAGAAGGACCCCTCACCAGGGCTCCCTTCTTCCAAGAAGGTCTGTGGGCTTTCTAACTGCTAAGCCCCATAACCTGTGCGGGTCTTAGAGCACTGAATAATCCCTCCTGTTATTTTTCATCGGTTTCTATCCTCACCCAGCAAGCGGTGCTGGTCATTTGGGGAAGTAAGGCAGGAGTCTAGGGCCTCTGTTTCCCCATCTGTCTTATGCAGCAATCAGCCCTGTGATCGCTTTGGAGAGCAGGCCCCACACCAGAAGCTCCCAGTCTCATTCCTGAGAGGCAGCAGCCTGGATCATCCTTAGTATGGTACGGAGCTGACAGTACTCCTGATATTTTCACCACCACCTCTGGCCTCCAACCTATAAGAAACCATAATTCTGCCAAGGCTGAAAGAGGTGGCCTCCAGATTTCTTCTTTCTTCCTTTCTTTTCGTCTTTCTCCCTTTCCCCTGCCCCTTCCTCCTCCTCCTCCTCTTTGTTCTCCCCTCCTCCTCCTCCTCCTCCTCCTCCTCCTCCTCCTCCTCCTCCTCCTCCTCCTCCTCCTCCTCCTCCTTCTTCTTCTTCTTCTTCTTCTTCTTCTTCTTCTTCTTCTTCTTCTTCTTCTTCTTTCTTCTTCTAAAAGCCTTTCTTCTTTTGCATGTGTTACTTGTACATGCTAACATTTCCATGCCTGCATAAATGTGCACTGCTCAGGGCCCAGGAGCATGGCCTAGTGGTAGAGTGCTTGCCCAGCATGCAGGAAGCCCTGGGTTCAATTCCTCAATACCATATACACAGAAAAGGCCAGAATGATGCTGTGGCTCAAGCGGTAGAGCTCTAGCCTTGAATAAGTCCAAGGACAGTGTTTATGCTCTGAGTTCAAGCCCCAGGACTGCCCCCCACCAATGCACTGCTCAAATTTAGGCATCGTCAGACAGTCACACTCTTTCTATCCTCTAGAAATCCAGGCTGAGTGCTTTTAGCTTCCAGAAATGAAAGAGAACAGAAAGCACTGGATCCTGTTTGCGTCTGTCTGGCTTATTTAATTTACCATGATGTGCCCTCACTCCTTTCCCATCTATCTTGTTACAAATGACAGAATTGTGTTCTCTCTCTCTCTCTCTCTCTCTCTCTCTCTCTCTCTCTCTCTCTCTCTCTCTCTCTCTCTCTTTCTCTCTCTCTCTCTCATTTCCGTAGACTGTCATAACACAATTTACTGAACTTAGCATCTCAAAGGAATTCCAATCACTTAGTGTATGAATAATACCCCATGGTTGTAAACATAACACATTTTATTTTTTTATTTTTTTTATTTATGGGCTATTAGGTGAATCTCAAAGCTTGGTGTTTTGATTTTTACAAGATAATTTTTCCCACTTTAATGCTTTAGTTTCTGCTGTTCTTTCATAGTGAACTAGAAGGTTCTGAGAGCCTTCTATGGCCCACTACTTTCTATCAGGGCAATAATCAGAATATTTAGGAAGCCCCAAATGGCTCCCCAGTCATCCTCTCAAATCTGAGGTTTTACCTCGTGTCACAAACATCTGGCCTCTGAACTCTATATGCCTTTGAGCTGTGAGTGTTTATCCCGTGGTTTAGCTTTTATTCATCCTTCTCTACTAGGTACACTGGAATGCCTCAGCTAAGACCAAAGCAGACTGCGTGGGGAAAGGGAGATCAAAAGAGGTAAATGCTTTTGTCAACTACAGACCCCACGTGTTTTCTTTCGTTGCCTAATCTCCCCAGTAGAGATTGAGCATCTTCTGCATGTAGCTAGGTGTGGTGAGGGGCTGAACACTCCTGTTGGGTCTGTCTGCACCTGGTACCTGCAGATGCCCAGGTTTCAAACTTCTAGAACCTAGTTATGGATGCATTGCACATGGCAGCTGAATTATAGCCAAGTCCAGCCATTATTGACTAGCTGAAAATGAAATGTTTTACAAAACACACTTTTCCCCAGACACATGTAGGAACAGGTTAGCCACTTTTCCTAAAACATTTGTCTCGAAACCCAGTGTGTCCTGAGGAAGCCAAAGGGCAGTGGGCACTGATGGAATCACACTCACCCATACTGCAGGATCTTAAAGGTAGAGGGAACTGGCCACTGGCTCTGGCTTCCCTGCGCAGAGCCAGAGAGTGACCTGGGGTTCCCACCCCTCCCCTTGGCCGATCGTGAACTAAATCCCAACAGTTTCCAAACAGACACAGCCAAAACCCTTCCCTAAGCTTATACTAGTTCTGACTGTTGCACATACAATCCAAGTGTTGTCAGCCCTAACTAACATGTGGGTCCCTTTGTGGAGACTTAGTCCCCCTGAAGTCTTGTGGCTGGACAATTGGTGACATCTTCTCTGTGCCCAGCTTCTCCCTTCAGGTGAGTGTAGGACTGGAAGAAAACTTCTTTCCAGTCTGGGTGTGTTCTAGCAGAGGGCAGTGCCCCATTGGAGGCAGAGTCCATCCCAAGAAATGGTTTGTGTGCTTGTGAGAGTACAATAAATGTCTTTTTTCTTTTTAAATAACCATTTCATTTTTGAACCAAACATTTAAAATTCATTAACAGGGCCCATTTTCCTTAGCACAATTAGCAAATACCATTTGTTAGGACTTTTAAAGCTACGATCATATACAGTCTTTATGGCATAAAAAAAAATCTTGGGTTCACTAAGGCATAATGTTAGCTCATTATTATTGATAGTACAATGTTAGAAAACAGTTCCCAAAGACAATAGTTTCTAGACTCTTCTGTAATACAAATGTAGCCAAATTAGCCTGCATGAATAATTCATTATAACAGGTTAATTATTGCTATTAGTTCTACAGAATTTCTTTTGTCCCAATGTGTCTTTGTACAGAGGTGTCCTTAATATAATTTGAAGTCAACAGTAAAAGTAGTTGTTTGTTTGGTCAGCAGGGCTTTGTCAATTAGGGACTGAAATAACATTGTGAACATGACAAAGATAAAAATGGCCAAGTTCAATTTAGGATTTAGGTGTTTGCGGACTGGCCCTGTGCTGCGAGAAGATGGCTATGATGTGAAACCAGAGGAAAGGCAAGGCAGCGCCAAGCAGACTTCACAGTGGGGATGCGGAGGGCATTGTAGTGGCTGGCTATTGATGGGGTTTCTCTCCCCACAGACAGAATGCTTCAACTACATGCGAGTGCTGCAGCAATTAACATATGACATCCTGTATGTGTGTGGGACCAATGCATTCCAGCCTGTGTGTGACTATCTGGTGAGTACACAGATTCACTTCATGGTCAGTCCTACTCATAGCAGCCTGGGCAGTGGCTAGATTGGGTAGATATAAAGTAGCAAAAATTATCTTGTAGAAAACAAAGCACTAAGATTCGAAATTCACCTAATAGCTCATCCATAGATGAATAAAAAAGAAAATATGGTATATTTACAACCATGGAGTATTATTCATACATTAAGTGATTGGAATTCCTTTGGATATGTTGAGTTCCGTAAACTGTGTTATGACAAGAGAGAGAACACAATTGTGTCATTTGCGGCAAGGTAGATGGGAAAGGAGTGAGGGCAGATCATGGTAAATTAAGCCAGACAGACACAGACAGGATCCAGTGCTTCCTGTTCTCTTTCATTTGTGGAAGCTAAAAGCACTCAGCCTGGATTTCTAGAGGACAGAAAGAATGTGACAGTATGTTGATGCCTGGATTTGAGTGGTGTATTTTGGTGGGGTGGGGCAGTCCTGGTGCTTGAACTCGGGGCATAAACACTGTCCTTGGGCTTTTTCAAGCCTAGAGCTCTACCACTTGAGCCACAGCATCATTCTGGCCTTTTCTGTGTATCTGGTATTGAGGAATTGAACCCAGGGCTTTCTGCATGCTGGGCAAGCACTCTACCACTAGGCCATGCTCCTGGGCCCTGAGCAGTGAACATTTATGCATGCATGGAAATGTTAGCATGTACAAGTTGGAATCAGGAATGGTAGAATACTTACCTACTATGCAAGAGACCCTGAGTTTGATTTTCAGCACTGAAAATGAAATTCAGCCTTGTATCAGAGAAATAACACAGTAAAGTATAACCTCATTAGAGGTTCTAATGGTGAATTTAATGCCTCAGGGGTTGTGACATCTGCTTGTACTCTTAGCAAGCAATCCAGAGACTAAGGTAAGAGATTAGGAGTTCAGGGCTCAGAGTGAGACACTGTCTCACATGAGAAAAAAATTAACTTAGGAAACACAATTCTTGCAGTGAGATCCATTCGGTGGTCCTATGTGATACTTGTTGTCCTCTGATGCTGGTATTATACATTGCTAAGGAGTGAAGGAGATGTTTCTGAGCTATAACAACCTGAGTCCTAAAAGGTAGACACTTCTTTTTGCTTAAGTACAAAAAATAAAAGCTGTTTTCTAGAAGGTTTTTGCTCATCAAAGAGTTATCAGGGAAGAAAGCATCTCAGCTACCATTTTACGACATTTCTCTGAGTTTTGCCTGTTATTTCATTTTGCTTTTCTGGGTTGGATAAGTTTCCAGTTGGTTCTACCCACTTTATTTCTTATTTAGGTAAAGAAATTACTCCATGGTTGAAGTCCTGGCCTGTCCTTTCTATCAGTGCAGCTTGTCATTGCTTTGAGATTTGAGAACATGGGTCCATTTGGCATATGTTATCGGGGGGGGGGTCTACTTTTTATTTGTCTTTTTATTTTTAACAAAAAATCCCCATTACCTGATTCTTGGATATTGTGGTTCTCTCTGTGTTATTGTAATATAATGCTGCATTCTATGGTCACTTATTAAACATGCTCTGTCTGTGGTTCTCACTGGCCTTCCTAACAACTCTCGATCTACCAACTTCTCTGTCTCCATTTTCCATATGAGGAGAAGCTTTGAGATCCTTCATAGCTCAACCAAGGACTGAGGTACCAGGCTGGAGATGGAGCTAGGTGACATACACCCTGTCTCCAAGGGAAAGTCTCCCGTAGTCCAGCATGCATTTTCTCATCTCTGTTGGTCTTCCCAGAACAAGGAATCTATGAAATGAAATGGTATAAAGACACATTGTTATAATGGAAAATCGGATGTCTTATGATTCCTTCTCTCATTATTTAATTTTAGAACATAACATCCTTTAAATTTCTGTGGATAAAGCAAGATGGCAGAGGAAAGTGTCCTTTTAACCCTGCTCACACTTATACATCCACCATGGTTGGTGAGTCCTTCTGCTCAGGTTCCTCACCCCCAACACTTACGGGCTCCTACTCAGGCGTTGATCTCTGCTTTCCTTCCTCTTTCTTTCCTGGCCTTGTCTGAACATTGCTTGCCCTTGCAGATATGTGCGTTTGTTTTCATAGACCCCCTTACCTAGCACAAAGAGATTTGATTTCACCATTCAAGGAATAACCAGCTCAACATTTTAGCATACTGCTTTATATTCATCATTGGTATACAATGATCAGATCTTCCGTGAGCCCCAGGCATCTGCTTGATGAGAGTTACGGAACTCTTCCGCAAGTGCTCCTTAACTCTCATGGCTATCCACTACTGAAACAGAGCGCCATACACTAGTGACTCTGTGATTGCACCCATTCCGTCTTCACCTTCAGCACAGTGTATGTCACATGGGAATATTAGAAAGAAGGCTTTGGATGAAGTGATTTTTTCCTACCTGCAGGCTGTGTTCTTAGCACATTTACTGCAGGTGAGGTCACCTGTGTTTGGGCTAAAAGGAAAGGGCGTTTTGCTTTCCAATGTTTTACTGTGGTTGAAGTAGGATGAAGCCCATGGTAAAGGAAGGAGCAGCTATGCTACTGTCATTTTACTTGTTGTGGGAAGTTTTCATTTGGGTTCCATTACTCAAAAATTGCAGCTCATGGTCGAGGTTTGGCCTAGTGGTAGAGTGCTTGCCTAGCATGCACGATGATCCGGGTTCAATTCCTCGGTGCCACATACATAGAAAAAAGCTGGAAGTGGTGCTGTGGCTCGAGTGGTAGAGCTCTAGTGTTGAGAAAGTCCAAGGTTAGTGCTCAGGCAATGAGCTCAAGCCCAAGACCTGGAAAAAAATGCAGTTCAATGTAACACTTGTCAAAGAAAAGTCATCAAGGTACAAAGTGGATATGGCATCTGGGAAGTCTAGGGATATCTAGGGAAATCTTATCTCTTCCACTTGAAGGCTTAATGCAGTTACAAAGAAATTGACTTCAGCCAGATGTTGAGAACTCACATTTATAACCCTAGTCAAGCGAGACGCAGAGACCTGAGAATCACAATTCAAAACCAGCTTGAGTAGGAAATCCCATGGAGCTCTTATGTCCAATAAGCTACCAAAAGCTGGAAGTGGAGCTGTGGCTCAAGTGGGAAAGTGCCATTCTTGAGGTTTTGGACTCTGAGTTTAAGATCAGTAGTGGAACAAAAAAAGAAAATCATTTCCCTGATGCAACAGAGGGCTCATCTGACATCCTATTTCTCTGTCCTCCCTGCTTCTGGGCCTGGATAGCTGGAGAACTTTATGCTGGGACAACATATAATTTCTTGGGAAGTGAGTTCATCATCTCCCGAACCTATTTCCATACTCATCTGTGAACGGAATCTGACATCCCATGGCTGCATGGTAAGACACCAGGTCTATTAGCTGAAGGGAATGCTCTGGTAGACTTCCCTTCTGGCTGTCACTGAGCTGTGAGAGTCCTGAGTTCTCAGCCTCAGCACAGTGGAACCACAGGAACTGCTAGGGACCCTTTATGAATCTAAGGGTGTGCCTTCGATCTTCTTCCCTGAAAATGGACTTCAAACACTTCCAAAAGTGACATTGAAATGTCAAGTGGAGAAATGACAGGTTTCCCATTAGGATGGGGTATCATTTGGGTGTGACATGAAAGATGCAGTCTTTGTGTCAGCCTCCAGGGCCAGGTCAGAAGGCATTAGGCCAACACCTGGCTGAGGTCTGAAATTGCAGGTGGATGCTAGGAGGCTTCTAGCTGGGCTTTCCTTAGGGGTGCCGGAAAGTAAGGCCCAGGGCTTTTCTGAAGCCTCGTGGTCTGTTGGCAGGTCCTATGGCCTATATTGAGGGACAGCCACCAACTCATTGAAGGGGGCCAGCCAATGGCACAGTCTTAGCATATCTGCTTCCTGTGGTCAGGGCTAACTGGATTGACTCATTTATTTAAATCAGAAGATGGTCTGTCTGCCGGCTAAGCGGTTCCTGAAAGCTTGTGGGATGATCATGGTAGAACTGTCCTATACCACCAGGCCAACACCAGGGCCAATTATGCGTGGTTAGAGAGAATGAGACAGGAGGAGACACGCTGGGGACTGTCATCAGTCACCACACTGAAGTCTCTTTATAATGTGACACTCACATTCTAGATGTCCTTCAGGGATGCCCTCAAGTCTGCAGTGACTGGCTGTGACACGGGGGGCGGGGGGCAGGCAGGAACACAAAACTCCATGAGCAGGGACAATCTTGTCTCTTCTCTCTACAGAGCCTAACTTCGTCCATGCTGAAGTGATATGCAAAAGCCCCTCCGGCGTCAAGGGTGATGAGAACAAGGTCTACTTTTTCTTCCAGTTAAAGATCCCCCGCATTGCAAGAGTGTGTGTGGTGAGTGCTGCTTGCTAGCCTTGGTCTTCTGTCCTGGGGACCAGCTCTGGAAATGCTCCTTTTCCTGCCACCCAATCCCTTCCTGTCATAGAAGCCTCTTTGGAGAGGCCTCTGCGATGTCGAGCTCCTGTTCTTGGCGGCTCCAATGGTATCTGTGGGACTAAAGTGACATTCTCTCCTATCATGCAGTTGACTGAACAGCTGTGGTTCTCAACGCTGACCTGAGGCCTCCTCAGCTTAGGAGAAGTTGGTTACGAGTTTCAAATCTCATTTCTTGAAGCTCTCAGTCTACATCCGTGAATCTGTGCCTTAAGTGTAAAAAGTGAAATCTGCAGTAAAATGTGTGTCAGTCTCAAAGCCTCCAGTGTGTGGAGGGGCAGAGGCGAGGATGCTACTACATGCAGGTGCTTATGGGGCACAGAGAATTGTCTTGAGTGGCTTGGCTGGCATTAGAGGGCAAGCAGACTAACAGGTCTTAGATAGAGCATTGGAACCCAGGAAAACACAATCAGTAATGGATGGAACCACATGTTTTAACTGCCCCCCCCTACTCTGGATACCTCTCTCTTAACAGTCTAGAATGCAAGGCAGGAAATAGCTGTTGTGCATACTTGACATATCTAACTAGCACCTTACTAACTAAGACCTCTGTCCACAGCTTGTTAACTCAGTTCCCTAATTGTCATCCACTATACATGCCCACTCCTCAACCTGCAGGCCTGAGTTCATCTCAATGTCATTTATGCAGTTTTATTCCATATATATATACCTATGGAAATAGTAATGCATAAATTAGTCATAGAACAATATTAGCAGTATTCATTAATGATAGAACAATGAGGCCATATGGCATAAAATTGACGTGGTGTGGTAGGTGGGCACGGTGAGTGCAGAACTCTCAGCAGGTATGCAAAGGACCTTGCAATGGCATTGGCACAAGGGGCTAAGAGCTCTCATTCTCCCCTCCTGCCCTGGGGCTGTCAGAACACACCGACCACACCCAGCTTGGCCGAGTCCTTTACAGGGTATGGCAGGATCCATACCCTGGGATATGTTGTGAACTGCCTCCCCCACCCTAAACCAAGCAGAAGACTCTGGTCTCTACAGGTCTGGTCTGACGTGGCTTCCTTTGTCCTTGTGAGAGTCCAGTTCTCGTCCTGAACCACCTGGCAGTGCTGGTCTGAGCACAGGCCCCGTCCCTGCCTCCCTGTGCACACACATCCCTCCCCTGCTACGCAGGACTCAAAAGCCCATCAGACAAATGGCCGCAGACCTGCTGGAAAATGCCCCTGCTGGTCGTCAGAAAGAAAATTCCTCATTTGTCCTCCTAGGACTTCACCGTTGAGATAGAAAATCATTGTGTCTAACATAAAAGAAGCGTCTCCATCTCCTATCCGCTGTGTGCACAATTCCCAGATTCAGTTCAGTGTGTTCCCACTAACAAATAGGACATTTGTTCCAAGACCCCAATGGGCTCCTAAAAACACATATGCTACCAAAACTCATATATGCTTCCTTCCCTACACAGATGTATGAATGAGAAACTTTAATATGCAAATTAGGCACAATAAAAGATTAGCAATAATTACTAGAGATCCCTAGAACAGTGTTCATGATAGCACAGAGGGTTGATTTCTCTAAGAGGGACATCCAGCCTCAGGTGGAGATTACCTGCCACTGCCTGGCCCTCCCATATTCACCTTCTCACATTTGTCACACTCATGGAAGATAAGGCAGAAGCCATTTCAGAGCCAGAGCTCAGCAGTGCTTGGGGAGATGTAAATGTGTCTGGTTTAGCTATCATCACATGAGATTTTAGGGAGAAAATTGTTGTATTATGTTTCATTTTGATGAAGATAGTCAAATCTAAGCCAGCATTGTTACAGTGCTTTTCTTTCATATAATAGATCTTGTCTGAACCATTCCTTTGAAAAGGGACTATACACTTTAGGTAGACTACCTGATTGCAGAATCATCTAGACTGCCTGTAACGTCCTATCTCTCCTATTGCAGGATGATCAAGGTGGCCAAAAGATTTTACAGAATAAGTGGACATCTTTCCTGAAGGCCAAACTACTCTGCTTCCACTCAGACCTAGGCCTGTTCTTTAATGTATTGCAAGATGCCTTCATACTTCGGCCCCCAGCAGATAAGGAGCCTGTGATCTATGCACTCTTCACATCACAGCTGTATGTGTGCCCTCTGTGGGTTGGGGTGCTTCCCTCTGGCCTGCTGCATCCCAGGAACCTAAATAGCCTGCCCTCTGCAGGAACAGTGTGGGTCTGTCTGCCATCTGTACCTACTCACTGTCCACAGTGGAGGCCGTGTTCTCTCATGGGAACTACATGCAGAATGCACGTGTGGATTTTTACCCCAAGTGGCTGATCTACCATGGTAAAGTACCCAAGCCTCGACCTGGAATGGTGAGTGCGACAGGGCTGCAGGGAGGGATGTCCTTCTGGTTCAAGGGTCCAGGCTCAGGGACTGAAACTTTATAGAGGAACCAGAACTTCCCTGCAAGTGGTTCAACTGGCCACACTATCCTCTCTGTCCGAGGCCCGGTGCTCTCTGGGTTCAAGCACTGAGCTAAGGTCCTTTCTCTTCTGTGTGCTGGGTAATAAGTCTCAGCACAATCTCTTTCGATAAGCTGTGGTACTAACAGGCAGTTTTGTACAATTAACGTCATACATTATCGCATCTTACAATTAGAATCGTTTCTTTTTCAGTCTCCTGCAGAGAACTGCATAATCTGAATACCTGCTCATTGTTTCCAGTGCCTTAAATGGGTATTTGGCTGGTTCTTGGATGTTGCTTCTCTCAGGACTGACTTTCTCTGTATATCTGAAACTGCTCCTTTCATTATTGCTTCTGGGAACTGGGTTGAGTAACCCATGCATTTTATGCTCATGAATTTGGAGCTTTGTTTATAAGGGAAAGGATGCTACACAATCTTTACCTTTTATCCTTTATGCCTGTTTTTCAGCAATGTTTGGTTGGTATGTTTCCATCATATGAGTATTGTCCATTTGAAACCCTCTGTCCTCTTCACTGATCATACTTCCTCCCCAGATTGTGTGTGAAGGACAGTTATATCTTCTGCCTGTGCTTAAACACTGTCTCCTCTGACTGCCGTGGAGAGGCCATCTCTTGCTGTCCTCCATCTTTGGAGATGAGCGGTGCTGCCCCTGGCCTCACTGCCGGTGTGTGCTCGGTCAGGCGCAGTAACCCCGGGAAATTTTATCCTCACAGTGCATCAACAGCCAGACGCGTGCAGCCAACTACAACAGCTCTTTGCATTTACCAGACAGAACGCTGCTGTTCGTCAGAGAACACCCTTTGATAGGGGACTCTGTCACTCCAATAGGCAACAGGCCCACCTTAGTAAAGAAAGACGTGAGCTACACCCAGATTGTGGTGGACAGGACCCAGGCCCTGGACGGGACCTTCTATGATGTCATGTTTATCGGCACAGGTGGGTTCGAGGGCTTTGCAGTCGCCATGTGCGTGTCCTTGAGGAAGAAGACTGGGAAGTTCCTTATGATCCCCTGTGCTTCCATGACAGAGCATCTCCTCTGAGGGGACTCTGGTGGTTTGTGATAGAGTGAAAGATTCCTGAGGTGCTAGCACAGCTGGCCTGCCAGATGCAGAGCTCACAGCTGCCTGGAATGCTCACAGAGAGGCAGAGTGGGCTGGTGCAAAGAAACTCTGTGGTTGGAGAATGGGAGCGGGTCATGCACTGCAGTGCATGTAGTGGTTGTGAGCACTGAGCAGCCTGGCATCCCTAAGTGCAGCTGGGAGGCTTTGTCCCTGCAGCCAGGGAGGAGCCAGGCTGACGTGGGCCCTGACCTGGGGGGCACACTTTCCCTCAGCAGTGCCTTCCAGAATCAGTCATAGCAGCTGGCAGGACACCAACTCCTCACTGGACATTCCCACCTTACTTCTGCTTACCTACTGAACATCTCTAGTTGAGTCCTGCAGAGCCAGTGGAGCTCAGGAGCCACCTCACATGAAACCTGCCTTCCTGTCTCACTGAGGGCTTTGTGGATGAGGGTTGTTGGGATCAACCCTGGGACAGGACTTCCACTCATGATCAAAATCAGAGTAGCCTGTCACTCGAGAGTGTGCAATGGTTTATTTGGCAAGGCTTTCTTCTTCATTAGTGATGCAGACTTGTCCTCTTAGTCTCAGCATCTCAGTGAGTGAGGGATGTGAAAGTGAAGGAGGAGTGCTTGCTGTGATATCAGTGTCTTTGATGAGTCCTTCTGGAGGTTTCTGCCCCACCTGTGGATTTGGCCTTGCAGCACAGGGCTCCCTGCACAAAGCTGTCCAACTGGAAAACGGCATGCACATCATTGAAGAGACAGGGCTGTTTCCCAGCTCTGAGCCAGTCCAAAACCTGTTGCTATCTTCAAAGAAGGTAAAGATGCCCAGGAAGGAGGGCTGGAATGCTGCCTTGCCTGTGGCTTTGTGTACCTGTGATGTTCGATGGGTCTTCCCGAGCTTGTATGCACTGGTCTGTCTAGCCCAGATGAGCTGACCTTGGACCTCCACACATTCTAGAAATATGAGATGTCAAGGTTGGAAAGTACACCCTCTGAACTAGAGAGATGGAACTTCACTTAGTGACTGGCGCAGACGGTAGAAGCCATGTTTTCATTAACCCATGACAATACGTTCTTATGCCTCACCTGTGAGACTGGAGACTGTGTGGGTGACATGTCAGGTTGTGAGAAAAAGTGTTTGCTCATTGTACTCTACAGTTTGTTAGCTCAAAAGTGCACTTGCTCCCAAACTAGAGGCCCCAAGAATGTTTTGTCCTGTTCCACGAATGGATTCTGGAGGTATGAAGGCTGTAAACTTAGGTCCAAATGCTCAGCTATGCTTATTGCTCCATTTAGCCATAGACAAGTCCTCGAATAGCAAGCCTGAATGTTGACACCAAGTTCAGCTTGTCCTAAACTTTTCAAAGTTCAGCAATTGTTTTTACATACACATAGATGTGTTTAAATGCACATGCGTGTGCACACACACACACACACGCACACACACACTTACCTGGAAGACTGTTTAGAAACAGCTCGTATGCAGAAATGGCTATGTATAGCCTGAAATGGCCTTTTGGCTGTGGGTTGTGGTGCCACTCAGTTTGACAGCTCCCGTGGATTATTGAGAAGACCACAAAAATGAGCCCAAGCCAGGGGCTGAGTGGTGGCTCATGCCTGTAATCCTAGCTACTCAGGAGGCTGAGATCTGAAGAACAAGGTTTAAAGCTAGCCAGGGCAGGAAAAGCCATGAGACTCTTCCCTGTAATTAACCAGCCAAAACCTGAGATAAAGATGTGTCGTCTTAAAGTGGCAGTGAGCTAGCCTTGAGCGTCTGAACTCAGGGAAAGCATCAAGACTTGATCAACCCCATCAAACCCCAGGATCAGCAACAGCAAATGAGGAGTGGGGTGAGGGGAGGGAAATGGGGCCCAAGACATGAGAAAGGGTATAAATGTTTGTGAAGTAATGCACCTTCTATCTGGTGAATCTAATGTAACTCTTCTATTAATTATAAGAGAAAATATATGGAAAGAAAAACAAAAAGAATTCCCAGCCCAAAAGATGGTTTTATAGAAATAACTAACAGTCCTGATAGCCTGTGAGCATTGTGAGGTCACCAGGTCAGCTGCCGGACTTGACCTGGAGCAGGGGACATACGATGCCAGGGTCTCAGAGTCTGTGAAGTGCTTGTCTTGAGGTAGGTCCACACAGGAGCTCGGCGGCTGATTTCCCCTCTCAGGCACAGAGGAGTGAAAGTCCACTGGTGGTATTCCACATTGGTTTGGATCACCAAGCTTCTGCTCATTCTTTGCACATGCTAATGGTGTCTTCACACATGGAGCTGGACTCAAGCTGCAGGGATACAGTGCTCTGTCTGTGCGGATGAACTCTGTCATTTGTGCCAGAATGAGTTGTTCTTGAGCCTGTGTTGTTTGCTTTCTGCCTATGACAATGTCTCACCTGCAATGAGAGAAGGAAGGCAACCAGGGAGTCAGGCAAGGAGATCCCCTCCACAGGCCAGGAGAGTTAGATGGGGTTGATCAGCCTGCTCCTGAAAGAGAAACGGGCACAAGAGACTGGCAGAGGGGGCATTCAGGCCAAAGGCCCACTTAGCCTTGTCCCCTTACACTCAACACACTGCCTTGACTCTCACACAAGCTGTAGTGAAGAGTGGTCTTGGCTCTCTGTAGTCCTCTGACTGGATAATTCTGCCTTAGAGAGGCCTTTCTCCCTGCACACAGCACTCCAGGTCATTCTTATCAAGTTGCAGAGGGGCTGGAGGATCTCAGAACCCTTGTCTCACTAGGGTCTAGGTTAAGCCTGCTCTTCTTTGCTTCCATCACCACAGGGCAGCAAGTTTGTCTATGCCAGCTCCAACTCAGGAGTGGTCCAGGTCCCTCTGGCCTTCTGCAGGAAGCACAGCAGCTGTGGGGAGTGTGTGCTAGCGCGGGATCCGTACTGTGCCTGGAGCCCATCTGAGGATGCCTGTATGGCTCTCCCCAAGACCAGGGACTGCACCAGCAGGTATGGGCTGGGTACTGTGGCAAGAGCCTGTATGAGTGAGCAGGGAATGATAGGTATCCTTTTATTTTGCAGGACTTGCATCCAGGACATGAGTGGTGATGTGTCCTCATGCCCAAGTGAGTTCTCCCTCTTATACCATCCCATCAGGAACAACTAGGTCAATCAACCACTCATATGTGTGTGTGTGTGTTTGTGTGTTCCCCTCCTTTAGCCAAGCCACATGTCATGTTATATACTCTGCTCCTTATTTCTTTGGAAAGAACGCATTGTCTGCAAGTACTCTTCCAGTTCTGCTTATCTGGATGTCAGTAAACAAAAACAAGTCGTATTAACGATGACAACAGAAAGTACTTGAGTTCAGGTGGGACAGGTCTCACCCCAAATCCACAAATCTGAAATGTTTTTAAATCTTATGTTGTTATTATAAAGGCAATGTACTGAGGAGTTACAGTTACTAAGGTAAGGAGTACATTTCTTTTAGGGCACTGTCAGCCTTTCCCTCCCTCCCTTTCTCAATCTGAAACATTTCGAATGCCAATGTGATACCACATGTGCCAAATCCTACATTGTAAGTATAATTTTCATGGGCAAGATTATTTTAAAAAATTGTATACATTTCCCTTCAGACTATGCCCATTAGATTCACTTGAAACAAATGATTTCTGGACACCTAATGTGACATATACTTATATTCCAAAGAAATCCAAAACACATCTAATCTCAAGCACCTCAGACAAGAGCCCTCCCATCCTTAACTGGTTCTCATGGCTTCCATCTGGCCTTGGCCGCCTCCTGGAGGTCAGCTGGGTAACCAGAGGCAGGGACTGAATGAAGCTGGGATTCTCTGTCCCATTCGTCCTCATTTCTCTGAGTAGACAGCAGGCTTCTGGAGAGGACAGATGGAAAAGAAGGGGAGACAGACACCCAGCGTAAGCCTCTTCAGGGTCAGCAGATGTGCAGCTCATTAGACCTCGGCCTCCCTGGCTGATGAGCTTTTTCCTGGGACCTAGAGTAGGAGATGAGATTTCTGCTGCTCAGAGCTCCCTTGTTTGCTTGTTCCCAAGAGCTGCTGTCTGGAGCTCATCTTACCATTTGGTCATGTATGTCTTCGTCTTAGTGCTCCTGAAGTTTCATCTTGTGCAATGGGTCAAAGCTCTGTTTAATCTGTGGAAATTATTTTATTTTTGGAGGTAGGTGAATATACTTGCAACCATAGAGTTTACACACCTACACACACTACTTTTTTTGTTCTAGGAGTAGATTATTACCAGAAGATTTTTTATGCCAAGCATTGTACAGCATACCTCAAATGCCCCCAGAAGTCCAACACAGCCCGGGTAGTATGGAAGTTCCAGAATAACATGTTGAATATCATAGGATATAAATACAATTTTCCAAGTACGAAAAATTTGATCATCTTCAACCTGTCAGAGAGAGACAACGGGATATACAGCTGCCTGTCGGTGGAGAGGGTGGGCAACACTACCATCTCTCACGTGCTGAAGAGATATATACTGGAGGCGAAAAATGGCCTGAACCCTGACTGCTAGGAAGGGAAAATGTAGAGTAACACAAAGTGCCATCCACCTGGATGATTTTCCCTCGATGCTAGCCATTCAGACCACCATCCCCCAGAGCCGTCATCTCCCTTCCCAAGCCTTAAACACCATGAAAATACTCACAACACAGTTCCCCCTACTCAAAGACGGTAGTGTGTCTCAAGCCAAGCGACCAAGGCTCCTTCATGATCCCCTTCCTCTTCCTCCTCTTCCTCTGGGCCTATGTCTGCTATAAAGGCTACTTGCTCAGACGGTGCTTGGAATTCTGCTCAGCCTGCTAGTCAGGAAGAAGCCCAGTTAGGATTGTTCTGACCTGGTGAAACTCATGAGCTGCTCCCAGCAGAATGGAGAGCAGTCCAAGCTGGCGCTGGACACGAGCAGAGTCTCCACAGAGTGACCAGACTCATGGACGACCAGTGAGCTCTCCACCAGACAAAAGCTAGTCAATGCCAAGTGTGAACTGAGGTTCACCAACTCGGATGCCCCGGGGGACTGAGGGCTAGTCGTGTGTACCCAGCCCCATTCCCAGTGACTTCTGTGACTGTTACTAAAGATGTAAGTGGGTAGTATGATTTTCATGCTCATCTTACTCTCTCCCTTCTCATCTGGAAACGTCCATTATCAGGAGAATTTTTATTCCATAACTTTATTTCTATGTCTATGTGACAGCGTCATCTTCAATGTGATGTGAATTCGTCATTTTTTGGTGCAGCCGTCTATTTTGTTAGTCTTGTTTTTGTTTTTCTATTTCGAACCCTACACATTGGGAATGGATCTAATAAAGTTGAAGTCATGCTGACCTGTTTAGACTGTTACTTTCTTATCCATATTGTTGGGTCTGCCTGGGAGAAATGATTCCTTCACTTGGCGTTCTGTGCACCCTGGAAATCCCCGCCCAGACTGTAACCCTGGCAACTGTCATGTCCCTCAGTGGGAGGTCCCCCAGTCTGAAGTATTTCTTCATCCTCTGAGGTCACATCCGCTTCCACTGTGGCCACACTCCTCCCCCCTATATAATGTCTCACTTCCGGCCATAAGCTCACTTTCTTCCGCCTGACTCCATCTTGTGCGGCTGTAGGTCTGTTTTCTCTCTTTCTCTCTCTCAATAAACCTTCACCTCTTAAACTGCGTGGAGTTTCCTTTCGGCAAGCCTTACATTTGCTGCCTGAACCGGGGACACCTCCCAGGCACAACAGCTGACCTGGACAGTCCTCCCCCAGGGCTTTCGGGGCCGCCCTCACCTTTTTGGACAAGCATTAGCAAGGGATCTCCTTTCTCTTCAAGTGTCTCCTAGTGTCATCCTTCAGTATGTGGATGACCTCTTGCTCTGCAGCCCCTCCCTTGAGCTGGCTCATCAACATACAGCTGACCTCCTTAACTTTCTACTGTCCAAAGGATATAGAGTCTCCTCTTCCAAGGCCCAGATAACAAAGCCAGAGGTACCATATCTGGGTCTGTCCATAACTCCCACTGAGAGCAGAATTACTCTTGACAGAAAAGCCTCTCTCTGGCCCTCAAACCAAGGAGGACATTCTTTCCTTCCTGGGACTGGCAGGCTTTCTTCATATTTGGATACCTGGCTTTGCTACCTTGGCCAAACCGCTTTATGAGGCAAACAAGGGCTCCCAACAAGAGCCACCGGACCACACAAATCCCACTGATAGCCCATTTAAAGTACTGAAGCAGGCACTTCTTTAGGCTCCAGCACTGGCTCTACCCAATCTTTCAAAACCCTTTATACTCTATGTCACTGAGAGGCAGGGAATTGTCCTTGGGGCTCTTGGACAAATGTCGGGCCCATCTTTCAAACCTGTGGCCTACCTCTCAAAACAGCTGGACCCAACGGTAAAAGGCTGGCCAGGATGCCTTCAAGCTGTGGCCGCAGCAGCTACTCTGGCTCAGAGGAGCACAAAACTCACATTCGGCCAGCCCACCGCAGACTAAAGGACCTTTTATCTCATAAAGCTCTGTCCTCCCTTTCCCCTTCCCGCTTACGGTTGTTTCATGCAACATTCATTGAAAATTCCAACTTCTCATTGGAAAGTTGCCCCCCTCTTAATCCAGCCACTTTGCTTCCATCCAACTCTAACTCTCTTTTTCATTCATGTACAGAGACCTTGGCAGAACTCACACCCCACTTTACAGGTATCTTGGACGCGCCTCTCTCTAACCCAGAAGACACCTGGTATATTGATGGCAGTTCCACATCTACCTCCCTGGGCAGTCGGGTTGCAGGCTATGCTCTTGTTAACAATCACGCCATTATTGAAAGCAGCCCCCTTCCCCCTGGCACCACCTCACAAAAGGCAGAACTTATAGCCTTCACTAGGGCCTTAACCCTAGCTAGGGGTCGGAGGATTAACATCTATACAGATTCAAAATACGCCTATCATATTCTCCATTCCCATGCAGCCATCTGGAAGGAGCGAGGCTTCCTGTCCACAAAAGGCACCCCTGTCACTAATGCTCCACTTATCTTAAAGCTCCTGGAAGCGGCTTCCCTTCCCCAACAGGTAGCCGTCATTCACTGCCGGGGTCATGGGACAGGACCGGATGTCATCAGGGTAGGTAATTCAAAGGCAGACCAGGAGGCAAAGCTAGCGGCCCAGAGACAACTTCCAGCTCCCTTACTCCTGGTACTGCCTCCGATCCAACCCTCTTATACCCCACAGGAGCTCGAGGAACTTACTCAACAGGGAGCCTCCCAGGAAGCGCAGGGATGGAGGACCCTGGGAGGACGACTAGTTCTTCCCAAAACACAAGCAGACAGCTTCCTGTCTCAGATTCACCAGGCCCTACACATAGGATACAAGCCTCTTTCCCACCTTCTGAAATCTTTAATCTATTGTCCTGGCCTAATCACATGACTAAAAACTGTTACCCAAACCTGTCCTATTTGTTCCCTTACTTCCCCACAGGGCGGTTTCTGACCAGCTGCATTCCCCACACACCAACTCCGGGGGCATACCCTGGGAGAAGGCTGGCAGGTAGATTTCAGTCATATGCCCCCATGTAAGCGACAGAGATACCTTCTAACTATGGTAGATACTTTTTCAGGATGGATAGAGGCTTATCCCACAACATCAGAGACTGCAGATACTGTCACTTCTGTCTTACTAAAAGAAATTATTCCTAGGTTCGGTTTACCCAGGTCACTTCAATCTGACAATGGACCTGACTTCATCTCCAAAGTGACCTAACAGGTAGCAGCCTCTTTAAATGTCCAGTGGAACCTTCTCATTCCTTATAGACCCCAGTCTTCAAAAGGTTGAAAGAGCAAGTGCTCTCCTAAAAACACAACTCACCAAGCTTTCTTTAGAACTTCAGCAATCCTGGCCAGAACTGTTACCTTTTGCTCTCACTCGCTTACGTGCCTCCCCCAGAGTCCTACTTTTCTTAGCCCATTTGATCTAATGTATGGAAGACCTTTCCTCCTGGGAAATTTCCCCACTGATGGCACAAAGGCTCCATTAATGGATTATCTTCCTGTCCTAACTTTTCTTAGACACATGTTACGCCAACATGCTGCTGAATGCCTTCCCCAGCCCCACCAAGGCCCTTTCCCTTCTCCTCCAATATTGCCTAGGGATCAAGTCTTTCTCAAGACCCTTGATCCATCTGGTTTACATCCTAAGTGGACAGGCCCACACCAGGTCCTATTGACCACTCCTACTGCAGTGAAGCTCAATGGACAGCCACAGAGGATTCATCTGTCAAGAGTAAAGAGGGCTACTGCTTCTGTTCCTGAACCTCCTATACCAATGATGACACAAAGGTATGATTGCCCTTCTATCAGACCTACCAAGGTAAACCTGCCTCGTATCTCAGAAGAAGATGAGGGTGAGTAATGCCGAGCTAATTGTTTTCCCTTCTCCCCCTCCATTAGATCTCCTCTGTATTCCTCTTCACCTCATTGCTTTTGTTATCTCTAAATCACTCAAGTTTTTCTTTCTTATCGTTTAGACTTGACCTCATAAGACTTCTCTTGGACTTCATCCAGGGACACAGGCTTATTACCATGGGACAGTCACTGTTTCCTTCTCTTGGACGGATAACATCCTCACCTTCGTCCCCCAATATCGACGCCCCTTGTCAGCAGGAAATAGCCAGAAAGAGTCGGCGCCCCTTTATAATTATCAGAAAGTGGGAATGTTAGGTCTGCCTGGGAGAAATGATTCCTTCCCTTGGCGTTCTGTGCACCCTGGAAATCCCCATCCAGACTGTAACCCTGGCAACTGTCATGTCCCCCAGTGGGAGGTCCCCCAGTCTGAAGTATTTCTTCATCCTCTGAGGTCACATCCGCTCCCGCTGTAGCCACACTCCTCCCCCTATATAATGTCTCACTTCCGGCCATAAGCTCTCTTTCTTCCACCTGACTCCATCTTGTGCGGCTGTAGGTCTGTTTTCTCTCTTTCTCTCTCTCAAAAAAACCTTCACCTCTTAAACTGCGTGGAGTTTCCTTTCGGCAAGCCTTACACGTATAACCACTCTGGCTTGCTGGCTCTGGGCCCTTCCTTTCCTCGTCTACCTATTTGCTTCCTTCTGCATTTCCTCTTTCCCCAAGTAGGGATGGAGCCAGGCTGGAAAAGAGGAACTAAGCATGATGTGTCTTGAGGTTCATGACATTGCAAGACTTGGCAGGACACAATAGGATGTGCCTTAAAGTGCTTAGCTTTGAGAAATGTGGCAGCATGTGATCTTCGTGGGGGATGGGCGTGGGGGCTGGCTATTTCATGGGGACTGGGCCAACTGATATAATTTTTTATACTTTCCCATCTATTTGTTGGGACAATATTAATGAAACTTGTGCCTCTCACATGAATATTTTCTCTCTCTCTGTTTAAAAGGTGACAAATGTATATTTTGGGACTCTATTGTACTGTAACATCTTTCCATAGAGGAAAAGGTAACAGTTGGTTGAGTAATTCTTCCAGCAAAGTCATTTTTAAGTTAATTTGCTAAATTTTGAAAAAATAAAACATGACACTTGAGCTTTAAAAAAGGAGTGTAATTTTTTCATATATTTTTATTGTAATTAATGGAAGGATTACATTATATTCACCAGATAGAAGATACATTACTTCGCAAATATTGATACCCTTTCTCATGTCATAGTCGCCATTTCCCTCCCTCCCTCCTCCCACTCTTCTTTTTTTGAAATACTTTTTTTTTTTTGGCCAGTCCCGGGCTTGAGCTCAGGGTCTGAGCACTGTCCTTGGACTTTCTCAAGGCTAGAGCTCTACCACTTGAGCCTCAGCACCACTTCTGGCTTTTTCCTATGTATGTGGTACCGAGGAATCGAACCGGGGTCTTCATGCATGCTAGGCAAGCACTTTAACCACTAGGCCAAATACTCCCGGCCCTGAAATACTTTTTATTGTGATTAATAGAAGGGTTACATTATAGTCACCAGACAAAAGGTGCATAACTTCACATTGATACCCTTTCTCATGACATGGTCCCCATTTCCCTCCCACCCTCCATCAGATCATCTTGATTTTCCTCCTTCCCTATCCAATTTCAAATAACCAATTAAGCACATATAAAATATATCAGTTAACAAGGTGAAATATTGTAACAATATGAGATAACCAAGGGACAGCAAAAGAGATGAGAGATAACATAGTACATTAAGGACAGCAATCAAAAAAGGAGTGTAATTTTGTAAGCAATGAAAGCATGCAGGCTTTTGCAAATGCAGCAGGTTTAGAAATCCATTCCAGATGGAAATATGGTCAGTTGGAGACACTGATCTATGGTGGGCTGTGAATGACAATGACAGCAGGTTGTTCGCCGTGCTGCTCAGACCAGCTCACGCTTGCTTGTCTTTTTATGTCTTCCTGCAAAATAGTTCTGTGTGGGTTGGCAGGGGCTTGCCCAGACTTCAGGCTCCAGGCTGTGTGGTTGCAGATCTGATGGAAACTTTGAAACTTGTGGCCCCTACGTCAGAGGAATGGCGGCTGGCTGGTAGTCAGTGACACACAGCGAGGGTGGCCTTGCAGGTGGAGTCACACCTCTGGGGTCTATAAATGGAAGTGCATACCAGCCATCCAGTTTTGATGGCCCAAGTTGGTGAAAGTTAGAAAATTAAGAGATACACTGGCCTGGGAATAGAGACATGGCAAGGAAGTCTGGGCAGAAACAACCCCAAAAGATAAGAAACTGCTCTGTAGACCAGAGGGAAGGTGAGTACTGTGGGGAACTTAGGTTACCTGGTTAAAGGGTAGGATTTTCCAAATATGATTGCATTAAAGACCCTGGAATGAGAAGATGACTCTAGATGGCCCAAGGGAGAAGCTAGGCAAGTTTTAATATCTCCTCTTACTGGTGCTACAGAGAAAAGCAGTGACAATTCAAAGACGCAGTGAGAATGAGGCTGACATTCCACTTTATGGAAAGGTGAAACACTGCACAAACATGACTAGACAAGGAAAAGGATAGTAAATTTGGGGAAGGGACTGGGCAATATGGTAGATAACAATTGTTTGTGCAAGGACCTATGCTGGAGCAATATCTAGTCTTCCTAATATGGGAATAGGGAAGCAGATGCCACATTTGTTTCCACATTTGCTGCCACATGGATTGTTCTCTGCAAGAGATTCCAATCCAGTTTCAAAAATATGAGATTGGGGCCAGGAGTTTGGCCTAGTGGTACAGTGCTTGCCTCGGATGCTCAAAGACCCAGGTTCGATTCCTTGGTACCACATACATAGCAAAAAAGCCAGAAATGGTGCTGTGGCTCAAGTGGTAGAGCTCTAGCCCTGAGAAAGCCCACAGACAGTGCTCATGCCCTGAGCTTAAGGCCCAGGACTGGCAAAAAAAATATGAGATTGATTTCAAGGTGTGTTAAGAATAGGAAGTTTGCAGGCACCGGTGGCTCATGAACATAATCCTCGTTACTCAGGAGGCTGAAATCTGAGGATCGCATTTTCAAAGTCAACCCAGGCAGGAAAATCCCTGAGACACTTGTTTCCAAGAAACTCTGAGTAAAGGTAGAATTGGAGCTGTCTCAAGTGGTAGATCACTAGCCTGGAACAAAATAAATTAATTAATTAAAAGCTTAGGGACAGTACCTAAGCCTTGAGTTCAAGCCCCAAGATTCCCCTTCTCCCCACCAAAAAAGATACTAGAAAGTATATACAAAAATGGTCTTTTCAAGGTGGAAGTGGCTTGCCTCTGAAACACAAATCGTTACATCCACCCAGGCATTATACCCACTTAGGCACCTGGCAAGTTTAGGAGTGTGGAGTGTCAAGTTCCTATACAGGAGCAGGCTGTACAGGGAAAGCCAAGAATTATGACATGTCCCAGGATTCACTCTGCACATGACCAGCTAAGGAAACCCCCAGGGGAACAGAGTGAAAAACACAGTGAGATTAGAGTGCCATCGTGATGGCCAAAGGTATGTCTGGTCAGAGTAGCCCACTTTCAACTGATAAAACCAGGGACTGTTTTTCACTAGGACTACATGAAGGACATCAGATGAGCAATACTCCAGAGGAAAGTTAACCTTAGGAATATAGCTTGAAGCATGTCAGTAAGCAAATGAACAAGTCCGCAGGCAGAGAGAATGTGCAAGATACAGAGAGAGATGGAGAAAAAGAGAACAAGAGAAGGATAGTTCATCATGTATACACCGAACAAAGGATTGTGCCTTTCAGGTTCTTTTTACAAATCTCATAGCTCATGTCCAACTGCTACCGATTGTGCTATAAAGGGGAACGTATGCCTTGCTTTTAGACAGAAAGGATGGCGTGTAGAGTATCCAGCTTTGGCTCTCTCTCACATGCCTTCAGTCCTCAGTAGTCTTCATGCCAAAGCAGCCTTCATGACATGAAATATTCAGATTCTGGGCCGGAAGTTTGGCCTAGTGGTAGAGTGCTTGCCTAACATGCACAAAGACCTGGGTTCAATTCCTTGGTACCACATACAAAGAAAAAAAAAAAAGCTGGAAGTGGTGCTGAGGCTCACGTGGTAGAGTGCTAAGCCTTGAGAAAGTCCAAGGACAGTGCTCAGGCCCTGAGCCCAAGCCCAGGACTGGCAAAAAAAAAAAATCAGATCTACCCTTTGCTGTGAAGATGGAGGAAATGATCATGTGCCAAGAAATGCAGACAGCCTGGAGCAGTTAAAACAGGCATATGGTCAAGCCCTAAGATTTAGCCCAAGATTAAGGTTTACACCCTCTACCAAAGTCTAACTTCCCACAGCTTAGATCCATATACATTCATTTAGGAACCCAATGCTGCTTCCTAAAATCTGGCCTTGGTTCCACATGAGCTTCGCATTCCCTTAGAGATGAAGTCAAGAGCATCACCGCTGGGCTGTAGAATCAAGTGCAGAGTACCCTGTGTACCAGCCACGTTCAGACCGTGGATAGATAGGAGCCGCCTGGAATGTTTGTCACGGGCATTCCTTCAGTCTGCCATGGCTGAGGGCCAAGGCTGTGTGGCACTGTGAGAACTATAGGCATCATTTGGAGAGTGGTAGGGCAGAGGAGGAGGTTGGTGTTCTCTCACCAACCAAGTCTGAGTATGCGGGATGATATGGGCAGTGCTTAAAAAGGACATGAAGTTGACTGGCATCAGCAGGTAGGGTCACCGTCTGGGCTGGAGAGGGGGGTTAATGTAAGAACCAACGTGGTTGGTTCATGAATGTATTGTTTGCTTTTGCTTTTTGTTGTTCTGTTTGTTTGTTTCAGTCTCGTTGGGTGCAGAAATGGAGGGACAAAGGATAAACAAATGCACGCGTGGTACTCAGTAGAAATGATGTAGAAAATGAACTATACAACTTGTGGGTGGGGACAGGAGGGGGCAACTAAGAGAAAGCAGACAGGAGGCCTTGGCCAAAAGGAAGTGGACTCATTATCTGTCTAATGAAATAAGCTTTCTGTGCAGCGCTTTAAGAATAAAAACAAAATTGTATTTTATAAGGAACATGTGTAAAGCGCATGGCTGTCTGGTTGAAGTAAACCCCTCCCACACTGACCCCATCACCTAGACACATAGCCATGGCTGTGCTGAGATCCTGTCAGCCACAGTGATCACCCTATCAGACCATCTCTCCCTGACCCAGGGCCACTGGTCACACTCCTGTGTAGCTGCTGCTCCAGGCCTCTCCATGTACTAATCACTCCATGCTTTATGACAACAGGCACAAAAAGGGTAAAGACACACACGTACACATCCACGTTTGCCTCCATCAAGGATGTGTGGAAGTTCCCCATAATTCATGGCTGACATATCCTCAAGAAGGCACTATTTTGTCCAGGGGTCCAGTAGAACCCTTCTCTAATATCCTCACCTGTAGAGGTTTCAGCAGCCTAGCTTGGCCTGGACCCTGACTTCTCCCCATCCACTTGCTTACCACACACTTACACGGGTTGGGGTTTGAGTTGCTAGAGTCAGGAGGCTGAACAGAGCTCTCCGAGCTGGTTGTTGGCTGGTCCTGAAGCTTAAACACTGTCGGCACTGGGGTCCTGTTGCTGTATAAAGTCGCATTGCTACAGGTGCCCTTTGGGCTCTGTCTGCCAGGTATTTTTCAGGGAGACAGTGGGAGCCTGCCTTGGGTTGTATGGTGACTGATGCATGTATTTGTAGCGACTCTCTAGTCTACCATCACACCATGAGCATCCATCCACATGAAGGGCCACCTTGGAGTTCTGCCTGCTGTGGTCCCAGGAGTTTGGGGTCAGCTAGCTGCACTGGTACCCACAGGCAGAATTTCTAGAAATATCATACCCACAGGGGCTGATGCTTGTGGATCCCTGCTACAGCTGCTTGTTTAGATGTGTGTGTGTGTGTGTGTGTGTGTGTGTGTGTGTGTGTGTGCTAAGTATGTGGTGCATGTAGTTGTGTGATGTTGGATATGATGTTCCTGGAGAATGTATGTTATATGTAGTATAGTGTGTGGTGTTTTGTTATGCATGGTGTTTGATGTGTGTGGTTTGCATGTGGTAAGTGTAAAGTCTGTGGTGTGACAAATGGTGTCTGTGTATGTTTACTATGATATGTATGTATGGTATGTGGTGGGGTACTGGCTGTATGAGTATGGTGTAATGTAGTGAACACACAGCATGTCTGTGGTGTATGTAGTGTGTTGTGTGATAGGATGTATGTCTGATCTCATGTGTGGAGTATGTGGTAGGATACGGGGTACACGTGATAGATGCATGGTGTATGTGGTGCATTCAGACAAGAACTGAGCAAGTCTCTTGCTCTGTGCCACCTTTTGGTAGAGACAGGTATAGGCATAGCTCACAGCTTCTCACTGTGGAAGTGGTGCTTCACAAGGCTGTGGAACTGTCACGGTGACCCAGAGAGGAGGTACCTTTCCTGCCAGTCTATGGGGAAGAATCAGAGGTGCAGAGCACATGGCTGGCTGCCCAGGGAAACAAGGCCAATACACAGCCCTCAGGAAATGGACTTGTCTACATTCTGTTCTTCGTTGCTCCATTTTAGGTGTAAAAGAGGGTAGTAACACTTTCCACAGCCAGGTGGAAATGTGACGGATGATGGTAAGCTACAATCAGCAGGGTGAAATCCAATACTTCCAACCTAAGCCATTCCTATACAACTCTCCAGGTAAAGGGTTTTGCTATACTTTTTTTCAAAAAATATTTTTATTGTGCTTAATAAAAGGGTTACATGATATTTGCCAGAGAGAAGGTACATTCATTCACATACATTGATACCTTTGCTGTACTTTTTTGTGTGGTCATGGAGTTTGAATTCAGAGCCTGGGCACTGTCCCTGAGCTTTTTTTTTTTCCTCAAGGCTCATGTTCTACCACCTGGAGAAACTGCTAAACTTCCAGATTTTAGGTGGTTAATTGGAGATAAGAGTCTCATAGATTTCCCTACCCAGGCTGGCTTTGAACTATGATCCTCAGATCTCAGCCTCCTGAGTAGCTAGGATATGCAGGTATGGACCATCCATGCCTGGCCCTGCTGTTTTTATAAGGTGAACAGAAAAAATATGATGATGATTATTTTTATTATTATTATTAACCATAACAAGCTCATGGCATGCTAAAACCAGAGTCTAAGAGGAAGCCTATTCTATGTCTTCTCCAGGATAAATGGAGCTACAGGCTGAATTAAGGGCCTATAGGCCAGACTTCCAGCTTCCCATCCTCCAGAATCCACTGTCAATTTCTTAGCAGAAAACATTCAGGAGGAAGCACGATGTCAATAATGAGCTATTAAGTATCCTATTGTTTCTCTTAGGAGTTCATACATGGACAAGTCTGTATTTACCATGACATAGAGCCAACACAGTCTGATCTCACTGGTTCAGGTAACAAGAACATTCCTTCCCATGATGCAAGGACTGTTTCACCTTGACACTGGCCTTGTGCTGTAGGAACTCAGTGAAGTTCTGTCTCCCTAGTTCTGCCTTCCTCCATTCTGAAGGCTAGCACATCTGGGCCAGGAAAAACAGCATGGCCAACACTAGCTTAGCCAGTATCACATGACAGCCCTGCAAAGCCACGCACCAAGGCAGCCACCAGACCTGCTGTCTGGGCCCCGTTACCTTCTTCGAAGACAATAGTAGGGTTTGAACTGGTTCAGGTTTCTGGAAAAGCTGTGTCTCCTCAATGACATGCATACCATTCTTTAGGCTGACTGCTTTGTACAAGGTGCCCTGATCTGCAAGGCCAAAACCACAGGTCAGTGAGGCAGCCCCAGAGGGACACACCTAGGTCACCAAATCAAGGTCACCAAGGTCACTCAGGAGCCAATACTCCCCCTTCTGCACTCCCAAATTACTCCCTCAATTAGATGCTTCGATTAAGAGGACAGTGTTGCACAAGAACTAAAAGAGAAAGCCTCTGACAAATAATCTATTTGAAACTCAAGTTACAGGTTATTCTGATTTTCTTACAAAGCATAAGCTTTTTTTTTGCCAGCCCTGGGGCTTGTACTCATGGCCTGAGCACTGTCCTTGGGCTGTCTTAAGTCTAGTGCTCTGCACTTGAGCCACAGCACCATTTCAGGCTTTTTCTATATATATATATATGCAGTACCGAGGAATTGAAGCCAGGTCTTCATGGATGCTGGGCAAGTACTCTACTACTAGGCCAAACTCCTGGCACACAAAGCATAAGCTTTTATTCCTAGGGCATACAAATCAGCTGGGAAGTCCTCAGGGTGGGCTTAAGGCTCTGTCAGCTGCTGTGGCAAGAGTACTGGTCCTAAAGGAAGTGTATTCCCCCCATCCCCAGCCACAGATCAGGACCTATCTCAGCCTGGCTCCTTCCAGGGATAGGAAAAAAGCCTCCAAGCAGCACTTAGGAAATGCCAGGATGCTCAGTGCTCACAATTGCAGCACTCAAGGGTATCACTCCATTCCCACAACAGGGACTTCTTTGCAGGAGCCCATCCCAGATGCAGGCCAAGCCTTGAATGTTCAAACAAGCTCTCTAGTCATAGAGATCTGGAAGCCCAGATGCCATAATTCTTTCATGCTTTTATAACTACTTGGCCTACCTGAAGAGAGATGTCAGATCTACCCACAAAGGATCTTAAGTACACTTCCAGTCTCTTACCCAAGGACACAGACACACTTTGACTGTGACTTCCCCAGAACCTACCTGTGCTGAGAAACATGACATCATAGATGGTTCCATCCAGAGCCTGGGTCCTATCCACCACAATCTGGGTGTAGTTCACATCTTTTATGATGAATGTGGGCCTGTTGTCTATGGAGTCACTGAGTCATCCATCAAAGGGTGGTCTTTAACAAATAACAGTGTTTGGGTTGGTAAATTCAAAGAGCTGGTGTAGTTGGCTGCATGTGTCTCGCTGTTGATGCACTGTGAAGGCAAAACTTTCCCTGGTGAACATGCCTGTCCATCACCAATCAAGGACAGCGCTGGGAATCATGTAAAGTATAGCACTGAGGGATCCACACTGACTAGTCTCCAAAGAATGGTGACAGAGGATAGCTAAAGAACTTCTTCCCAGAAGCCAGAGGATGCAACTCACATCCATACAATGTGACTGATTTTGACAGATCATCAGTGTATAGAATTAACTACCAGTGAACAAATTTCCAAACTTTGGAAATTAAAGGCATGTTGTCATAATAATTTTCCCATAAAGATGAGGATTCTAACAAACATTGACAAAAAACAGTCTAATGTTAAATAAGGGTAAGCAACTTTTTTCTTCTAGAGGCCATTTTGGATATTTATAACATCATTCTCCAGCCATTTAATATTATCAATAATAGACAGGCAGGCTAGAGACAACCAATAAGACCGACTGGAAGTTTTCATGGCTGCCCCATCATGTGCCAAATAATTTCTCAGGTTGTATATGACCCTCAGACTGGGCATTCCCACCATAATAACAGAGAAAGAGGAAAAATGGTGCCAGCTTCCTAAAATTTGGGACCTTCCCAAAGTTAGTGAGTACAAGAAACTAATTTTTATTGAACACAGTGCACACAAAAGAAAGAACTGATTATGTCTGGTCAGGGCCAGATATCCAGAGCTGGTGGGGAGGGGTGGGGGAGACAGGTTAGGGCCCATTTACTACATGACAAACAATGAGTGGGGCATCCAAATTAGCTTAAAACTTCTTTTTTATTCTTTTTGTCTTAGAAGAAAATAAAAAGTGACTCCTATTGGGCCCAGAGTTTGGCCTAGTAGTAGAGTTCTTGCCTAGCATGCAGGAAGACCCAGGTTCGATTCCTCAGTACCACATACATAGAAAAAAGCCAGAAGTAGTGCTGAGGCTCAAGTGGTAGAGTTTTGGCCTTGAGAAAGTCCAAGGACAGGGCCCAGACCCTGAGTTCAAGCCCAGAACTGGCAAAGAAAAAAAAGGGACTCCTATTGACTAGTAGACAGAATAGTTCATGACAGTGAAAATCACTGGTAGAGAAATTATGTGTTTCTCTGCAGGAAACTGAACTGCATTGTGCAAAATCAGTTCCACAAAAATAGACAGTAGCACATTCCTTTGGGAAGAGTGTTCTGAGACTTGTTGCACAATATACAGAAAAGGGTAAAGTTGCCCTCTTTAGTTCTCAGGCCCAGTGGATGCTGGGCATGGTATAGACGCATGGTGGCCAGAAGACTCACCTTCTAGGAGGCCCTGCACTTGTGGGTCCTAGACTCTTGAACAGGGACAAAAACCTTTCCCTTAGAGCCCCTGCCCTGCTCACCTCTCCAGGCCGTGGAGTGGGCACCAGATCATAGTAGGTACCCACTTGATGTGAGACTTCTCCACTGTGACCCTCTGCATGTACTTGCCATGAGAGAACACTGCCTCCACCATGGATAGCGTGTAGGCACACACTGCTGACAGGCCCACGTTGTTCCTGCAAAGGACAGGCCATGTGAGTGCATGAAGTGAAGCTGGGCACTGGGGAACAGATGCCATTTTCCCAGGGCAGCACTTACAGCTGTGAGGTGAAGAGTGCATAGAACACAGGCTCTTTGAGGTCTGGGGACCGCAGTATAAAGACATCTTGTAATATGTCGAAGGTCAGACCTATGTCTGCCTGGGAGCAGATCAGCCTAGCCTTCAGGAAAGAGGTCCACTTCTTCTGTAAGATCCTCAGACCCCCTCGGTCTCCCTGAAACCCCAGAGACAAGACATGGTAAGGGAACCTGGATGTCCCATCCGCATGTGGTCTGCATGCAGGGTGTAATACCCAACCTCAGTAGTTTATAGCATGACTTGGACAAGCCTTGCTGAGTAAAAGGAAAGCAGACACTTTCCTGCTAGCTCAGATCAGGCTTTCTGGCTCAAAATAAAACAAATAAAAATCCTCTCTCTTAAAACTCATCTAATGATAACTCATCTAGTTACAACTGTTCCACAGCACTCTGAATGCCACTGGGTTCTGAATCAATGAGACTGTTTCTTGGCTCCTGTCCATCTCCAAATAACCTGTAAGTGAACCATATGGACCTGGTTGGTGGCAGGCAGCCTCTAGACATGAGACTTCTCTTGGATAAATGGATGCATGTCCTCTTTGACAGATCCAAACTTCTGATTCCATGCTGACAACTAGGTGGTCCTTAAACACTGTGCAGTGGCCAAGGGCTGAGAGGAGTCAACTGTGAACTCTCAGGACTTCATGGCTGAGAGAGAATAAAACTGATCTACCTTCTCTATGGTTACCTCCCCATGATTTCAGTTACAGAGATTGAGATTCTGTTCTATTTATCATTTATTACAGCTAATGCCTTATTTTATCTACTTTATAGACTAAGGCATATGTGTATAGGAAAACAGTGCATAAAGATTCAGTGTTGTCTGTGGTTTTAGGCATCCACTGGGAATTCTTAGAATGAATGGGTCCTGGAAACCAGTGAACTAAAAATAGAAGGCATGCTTGCCAAAGAATATAACATGAAAGAGTCTTCTTTTATCTGGGACACAATGCAAGCCTACTCCTTTCTCATGTCTACCATGTAATCATAGGAAGGCAAATGATGAAGCATGTAAGAAGCCTTTATTTTTCCTTCTGATGTTTTAGCAGACTCATAGGCATCTGAGGTCTGTGTGTACAGCGTGGCATCGATGGGGAGATAAGTGCACATCTCAGACCGGCAGTGAGACAAGATACAGGACAAGAAAAGGATTCTGAGGGGACGACAGAAGTCCTTAGGCCAAGCCTCATAGCATGAATTTGGTGGGGTATATTGCATGATCTTGGTCATGGATGCCATGCAAACCCTTATCCCAGGGCTAGGTGTCACGATTAGCCAAAGTAGGTCCATTGTTCGTATCCTGACAGCTATGGAACTACAGTGGTGGTGGAGAGTGAAGGCACGGACACCTCAGGCTGGGCTGCTGTTAGAGTGGCTCAAATACCTTCTGGGAGCCCTGCTCTTGCATTAACCATCCACTAGGACTGCCATGCACCATCCTGGCCTGAACAGGGGTGGTTCACTGCTCTGCAAGCTGGGAAGTGAGATAGCCATGGGTTAAGAGAAACCTGATAACTAAGTGAGCCCTGGCTAGAGAAGAGCTAGACAAACAACTCAGATACACACAGCACCCACTTTCTGTCTCGTGTGCTAGGCTGTTAAGGGGAGAGCACACTTAAGCCTCCAATTGTGTGTATCGGTGGCATGAGATCACTCTTACTGACTGGAGAGGTTCCAATAATGATCACCTCATGGAAAGGTCACCGGGCAACTGGGAACTGAATGACTTCCATGGAGGATTAGCTGCAGCTAATCATCTTTTGTGAGTCCTGATGTCACCCTGCCTTTCCTAAAATGCCAGCTAAGCTACCTTGAGGTTTGCTAACTCTACCCATGGCAGTTGTCTGGTGTTATGCATCTGCTTTTAAGACATCCTTGCCAGGCTGGGAGTTTGGCCTAGTGGTAGAGTGCTTGCCTAAGCATGCACAAAGATCCAAATTTGATTCCATGGTAGCACATACATAGAAAGAGCCAGAAGTGGTGCTGTGGCTCAAGTGGTAGAGCTCTAACCTTGAAAAAGGCCAAGGACAGTGCTCAGGCCCTGAGTTCAAGCCTCAGGACTGGCAAAAATAAAAAAGAACATACATCCTTGCCACCAATATCTCCACACACATATACTTCAAGCTTTGGGCCTGATAAACATTTTGAAGTGTAGTTCTCACTTCTTAGCCTTCCCTTACTAATTTGTGATTCATTCTTGAGTTGACTAAGAGCTCCTAATAGTGGGATTCTAAGTCCCAGAGAATCTACTTGGCACACTCAACAAAGCCTAACTTTTCCTACAGCCTTGGGGAGGTCTAAGGACAGTGCTAAGGGGTGCAGCCTGGGTGCCGTTGTCATCTTAGTTCCCGTGGACACTTGGTGGAGGGAGAGGGAGGAGGGAAGAGAGCTGGGGTTCTGATAACAAATATATGGAACCTGCCAGGCCTCTCAACAGTGAATGATATGGCAGGAAGGGATTGGGGGGGGCAGGAAAAGATGCTTTTCCAGGCCTGCTCCCACAGAATGGAAAGAACTTCTAGGTCAGCAGGGAGATCAGGGCTCACCTTGCACACTCTGGCAACGCGGGGGACCTTTAACTTGGAAATAAAGTCATACTCCATAGACACTTCAGTGAAGAAGAAGTAAACCTTGTCATCATCATGCCCAGGACTATCAGAGCTTTTCCGGATCACATCCGAATAGAGGAATCTAGGCTCTGCAGAGACACGAGACTGATTGTCCTTACACAGAGTGTGTCACCACCTACTCCCATGGTGTCACAGGCAGTCAGTGCAGCTTTGGGGTCAGGGACTTCCCTACAAATATATCTGGAGTGTGTGTGCCATGTTGGAATCAAACTACAGAGCCAGGAATGGTGACAGTACCATGCCCAGTCATGTCTGCCTCACTGTCCTCAAGTTCAGAAAGATGGCCCTGATTCTGGCCCTACAAGACAATGTTCCTGCTGGAAAGCAGAGCCTCTTCTGCTATAAAGTACAGACCCAAACCAATTGACCCTGGCCAAACGAAGCAGTTGCTCTAAGACTCTGGCCAACTCTGAAGAGAAGTCAGCTGCCTCTGCATATCAGACCACAGTATCCATCCCCAAAGGTTGTCTAGAGGTTTTAAGGAGTCCTAGAATATCTCTGGCCACTCCCCTCTCCACAGGAAAAAGCCAATCACCAGCACCTTACCACCTGTTCCCAGAGTCACACATAAGCCAGCTGTCATCTGGAGGTAGCAGGCGCTGGAGGTGTGGCATAAAACCTGAGCTTTTATTGTCATGCCAAAATAACTCCTAATGTGACAAATCTGAGTTTGTCATTAAGTCAAGGGTCAGTTACAGAAATCTCTCAGCATAGGAGGTTAATATGACCTTAACATAGTGCTCTGTTAGCATCGAATAAACCAAATAGGATGCCCTGGTTTCTGGCCAAGTCTCTGAAAAGTTCCATTGCCTCTAAGGTGTAAACAGTCCAGGATGCTGAAAGGTCAGGGAAAACAAGAAGAGAAGTGGCCACCCAGAGTGCACTGTAACATCTTACCATTACAGAGCATCTTACCATACAGCCATTGGATGTTGTCTTCTGCACGCAAAACATTGTGGGAAGGATTTCGAGAGATGGTGTACTGGCTTCCTAAAAAATTCTATTCTGTCCCAGAATATAGCTCTCCATCTTTAATACCCCAGGAACATGGAAGAGGGAGATTAAAAAAAATAATTAGAACAACCCCTCCTTTGTGGCATCAAGATAAATTTCTTTGTAACTTAATTAAGTACCACTGTAGAAGACAAAAGCAGCTTCCCAACTTCGGAGATGCCCTCTAGTTCCTGCAGCCATGTCTTTTCTTTGGAATAACAGTGGATGCCATGTTCAATTGCATCACTGAGGTTTCCAAGCAGTGACTGGATGCAAGCAACCACTTCTCACATCCAATGAAGGAATGACAAATGCACCTTTCTATACCATATGTTACAGAACCATCCCAAGTTGAAAACACTGTCACTTGACACACACTTTCATTCAAACAACATAGTTTACCTTGCCAACCATACTTGTGCTCAGAACACTTATGTAGTCTATACGGAGGGCCAAAGCTCCTCACTCAAGGTCTGTTTTGAAATCAGGTGCTGAGAAATTGGTGCAATGCACTGAACATTGCACTAAAGGAAAATGTTGAATGGCCATACAATGTACCTCCCTTCATCATAGAGTGGAAAAACTGTGAATGGAATTATTCTAATCTAGGCACTGTATAGTAGTACATACCTCTAAGAGCTACAGGCCACTGCTGAAACATGAGACCACTGTAGGCAGCTCATGTTTCCGGGGCTAACCTCTCTCCCAAAGAGGAATGTCTGAACAGTGATTACCAAAGATGGATGTAAAGTAGTATTGCTACCTCAGTGGTGGCTATCCCTTTGAATGATGATTTCAACTCTTCTTCAGGAGTCTGTGCCAAAGGATAAATACCTACTTTTGAGGCAGCTGATATTAAAATGAGACCAGGGCCAGTCACCAGTGGCTCACATCTGTAATCCTAGCTACTCAAGAGGCTAGGATTTGAGGATCAGAGTTCTAAGACAGCTAGGCAAGAAAGTCCATGAGATTCTCATCTGCAATAAACTACGTGGGGGTGGGGGGGAAGAGAACCGAGAAGTAGAGCTGTGGCTCAAGTGGCAAAGTGATAGCTTTAAGCAAAAGAAGCTCAGGGAGAGTGCTCAGGCCCTGGAACTCAAGCCAGAGTATCAACACACACACACACACACACACACACACACACACACACACACACACACACACACACACACTGAGATCAGGGGGCCAGCCCTAGTGGCTTACACTAGCTGTTCAGAAGGCTGAGATCTAAGGGTTATGGTTCATATCCAGCCCAGGTAGGAAAGTCTGTGAGACTCTTACCTCCAATCAACCATCAAAAAGCCATAAGTAGAGCTCTGGTTCAAGTGGGAGAGCACTTGTCTTGAGCAATAAAGCTCAAGGACAGTGCCCAGACTTTGAGTACAAACCCCAGTACTAGCCCTTTCCCTTCCCCATCCACACACACAAAGAAATGAGACCAGGGGAGAAAGACAAAAGAAGGAATTGGACTTCTTATTCTATGTGAGCATAGAACATTTGGCCATAAACTCCAGGGAGAAAGCCTGAGGAGAAGGACTCACCAACCATGACGGATGTGTGACTGTGTGCAGGATCGTAGGGACACTTGCCTTTGCCTTCTTCATTTCTTCCCAGAAGCTCAAAGGATGTTAAGTTCTACAATTGAATGAAAGCAAAGGCATCCTAAGACATCTGGATTTTCAGCCAGGCTTCTGGGGTCTAAGCACACAGCTGCAGCTGTCAGCAGTTCATTTTCTAGAGTGTTTCACCAGTGCCATGAATCCCCCGAACCCTGCCTTGAGCCACACTTCAGCTGTGGACAAAGAACAAAAAGGAGCCATGTGGGCTGTACATTCTTTTCAAAGAGTGGTGAATCTTTACAGAGAAGCATCACTAACGACACCCCGCTCCCCCCGCCCCCCGACCGCCCTGCAGGCGCGCACACACACACACACACACACACACACACACACGGAGAGATGTCTCCATGGCTGACCTCATAATACACGCATGTTTTGGGGGTACAAATGATCTTATGCCTCCTTAGAGTTCTCCATTCTTCTTTAATCACTGTTCAGGCTGTTGTGAGCCCCAACTGACCCACAGGGAAAGTCCATGGTCTTACCAGGTAGTCACAAGTGGGCTGGAACGCGCTGGTCCCACACACATACAGGAAGCTGGCATTGAGAGGTTGAAGCACCTGAATGTAGTTGAGGCAATCTGTCTGGGGGGAAATAAAAATCACCTGGCTATTTGTCCAAATTATAAAGTCTGTTCTGAGCTTCTCTCCCTGACCTCTTCATACAATGGCCTATTTTTTCCACAGACTGTGGAACAAGTAGTGTTGGACTATTTAAGGATATAATAAACTGGATATGCATAAACTATAAGTTCACTAGTCTAATTTTATCTCTGCCATTTCCGCAGGTCATACATTCACTGGGGCTGGAGGAGGCACTCATGGTGGCACTGATAGTACTGAGACAGAAAGGGGGACAGAGTGACCCGCTTCGCTGAATCTCAGTCCTATTATTTCCTTTAGTCTCTTTTCTCTTCTTTCTCTTGTCTGTTGGATGGCATTGGTGCACCTTTAAACCAGAGTCCAGTCCAGGGGACAGCCATGACTGTGTCAGATGAGTCATTAGGAGTTGTGAGGGGAGGCCGGCTAGGAGAGAGCAACGTGGAATGCACAGTCTCCCCAAGTCACAAGTTCAATCTACTGGGTAATGGAGCTCCCACACTGGGATTCACTTTTCCGAAGTCAGGTGCTGTGGTCAGGCTAGGTCCAGGGGAGGGCTTCTCAGAATTGGGCACCTACAGGCTCCAGTGAGTCTGACCCCTAGCTCCATGGCTGTCTACAGAAAGGACATAGAGGGCTCGGTTCTGTGGGTCGTGGGAGGGCTGGGGCAGGTTCTAGGACCCAGGGCATGTTCTCTGAGGCTCAGTCACCTGCATCTATCTGTGGAGCAGAGGAGCACGTGGTCAACCATCAAGTAGCATTTTCTGAACCCTTCTGCAGGACTAGAAGAGTTGGTGGAGTTGCATTTGTTTCAGTGCATCTGATCTCCTAGCAAGTGTTCCCTGTCAAGGCAGTCCCTCAGAGATGTGTGTCACTTTCTGACTTTGGTGAGACAAGGAATCAGGAGGTTGAATCCCTGAGAGTTCTGGGAGTCTTTGGAGTGGTGAGAGTCATCCTCTCCTATCCAGGGTCACATCTGGATAGGGCAAGGCTGTGTGCTTAAGACCCCACCTTGATAGATCTCCTTCAGCCAGAGCCTCTGACCTAGCTCTATGAGGGGCCACTGGTCCAGGGGCTTTGGGTCACAATGGCCAGTGGTCGGCCTGGGCAAGGCAGAAAAAGGCCTGAACAGGGCACCTTGCAAAGCTTGGGTCATAATCAAGGGCTCAAGGGAAGAGCTGTGCAGAGGTGACATCACAATGGCTCAGAGGACTCAGAACCCCGGGGTCCTCCCAGGAATTCACAGTCCACACAAGCCTCGGAGAGTGCACTTGTGTGGATCGTGTCCATTGCAAAGATGTTTAGTTGTTGCTGGCAAACTGGTCGAGGCTCAGGCCTGAGTGATGGGCGGAGAGGGTTCCTGGGGCGCCTGTGTCCATGCTTTGTGCGCCCTGGCCTCCGCCACCGACGCCTCTGGAGACTTTTCCGGAGGAATTCTAGGGTAACATGGGACAGACCAGGGCAGGAAACGGCTAGGACACCTTCCACCCTCATCTCCCTGTGCATCACCACTTTTCCTTCCCGCGTGTGTGGAGGGGAGGCAGGGGTGTGTGCGGGGGGGGGGTGTCCCTGTGAGTGTCCCTGTGTGTGTTGCTGTGAGTGGTCAAATGTTTGCAGTTATTTGTGTGTGTCCATGACTGTTCCTGTAGTGTTGCACATGGCACTTGAACTGTCCCTGTGTGGTTCTCCTCCAGACTGAAGGGGACTTGTCCCCAGGCACGCCCGATGCCTGCGGGTCAGAGTTTCCCGCAGCAGGCACACTGCAGGAGCAGGTGGACCACCTGGTGCTTGCCCAGCTACTGGACAAGTCCACCTTCATCCACACCTTCTTCAACAGCTACAGAAGGTGTGCAGACACCCTTCAGGTCCTGGACCTGCTGTTTACAAGGTGAGTGCCAATTCCAACAGCACAGGATTCCTGAGCTGCAGTGGAAGCCTTGGCAGTGGAGCCTGCAACGTGGGCTGCTCACAGACTTCCTCTTTGGCACTTGCCACTGCCTGGGGAGCAAAGCAGGGAAGTCCTCGGCTACACTGGCACAGGCACACATGCTGCACTGTCCTGTCTAGGCCTGCAGGCTCTTCTCTCGGGCTGTGTATCTCTGAGGCCTCAAACAAAGCACTCTCTCTCTTCCACAAGAAGGCAACCCGTTTTCTCTGCATGACCTCGTCCACCTAGATAGAGACAGAGCAGGGCTGGCTGGGGCAAGTGCCAAGGCACCTGTACTCCTAAGCTCATCACCCAGGGGCTACTGTCCTCCTGCATGGCACCAATGGGAAGTAGTGCTCATGGAGGGCCAATATGCAGGCAGTGTGCTTGGTGGTACAAGAAGGGCAGACATGGATTGGCTGACCTGGGCTAGCCAGTGATGCTTCAAATCCTCAACAGGTTCAGGACTTTGGAAGCCCCCATGGGCTCCTCTGGACAGACTGACATCCTCCCGAATTCCAGCGAGGATGTCATCCCTCGAAACAAGCTCTACAAGTGAGTGAGTGGGATGAGATCTCCAGCTAGGGCATGCTCCACATTGGAGAAAAATCCATGGGTGTGTGTTTGTGTGTATGTGTGTTACTCTCGTGCTCATCTTTATGTGTGTCTGCATGGTTGCCAGTGTGTGCTTGATTTCGAGTGTGAAGGTCTGCGCGTGCGCATAGGCGCACTCGCGCACACTCCTCTGTGTGTGTGTGTTGGAGTTGGGGCTGTGAGTGAGACACGGCCCAATCAGGAGCTCTGAACACCTATGATTATCAAGGGAGTCATGGGATCTGGGCATCCTCGGCAGCAGAGGGAAAACCCCAGGCAAGGGCTACTCATATGAGGACCACTAGAGGCTGGGTCAACGGCTGAGCCCCAGGAGAAGGCATGCTCCCCACACACCTTACCAAGCAGGTTTGCTCAGCTCACCATGAGCTCCACAAAAGGCCAAGACACATCTTTGCTTGGTCAGCGGGCCTGACATGCTGCTAGGGGTGTGAGGGAGAGCTCAGCGCCATGCTCAAGGGTGTTCTGGAAGGCAGACAGCCCTGGTGAGCATGCTAGGAAATGAGGCAGCAGAGCTCCTGAGGATGTGTGTCACACCCCTCTACATATCAGGCCGGATAGCAAGCCATCTTGGAGTCTAGCATGGAGAGAGTGGCCCAGGGGGGAGAGGAGGAAGGCACTGGAAAGAGCAGAAGGGGCCAGAACTGCTCCCAGCATTTGGTCTTGGATCCCTCCTTGGAGTTTCTCTGCCGGCCTAGCTTAGGTTGGCTGGCCAGCGGTGGCACAGCTCAAAGGTGCCCCTGTTGGGATGTGCTGCTCTCTGAAAGGGCAGCCAACATCACAGGGGTGTGAGGATGACCCCGGGAGGGGCTGGCCTTCATTCACACTCTGCTTCCCACCCATTCGCCTCCAGGGCCATCTCCTGCCTCCTGAGCACCTGGCTGGACTACCACCCGCAGGACTTCTTGGCACCATCGCAGCATGCCTGCCTGCAGCGCCTGCGCGCACACCTGAGGCTCTACATGTGTGGCTCTGACCTGGAGCGCCGGGTCTCCCACATCATCGCACAGTTGGGGATCCGGGAGCCCAGCCAGACCGAGGCTGCGGGTGCATAGCCTGGGACTGACCCACAGCCTGGGAAGGGGTGGAGGTCGCAGGGCACCACTGGCTGGTGGAGACCCCGGAAGTAGCCATGGGCTGGGAGCAAGAGAAGCCTGAAGCCTAGCGTGGGTGCTGGCTGCTTGAGCAATAGGCTAGGTAGAAGTTCCCAGGCGGGCAAAGCTCAGGGAGGAGGGGGTTGTGGCGCTTCTCCACGAGTCCCAAGCAAGCAGGCACGGAGAAGCTCTTGTGTCGTCCTGTCCTGCAGCTCCAGCAGCAGCCCCGCTGGCCGATGATGCCATACCATCTTGGGATCTGGACTCCCGGCCACCAGGGAATGCGTGCCCCAGCCCAGTGGGAGGAGCACCAGCAGGAGCCCAAGCAGAGGCCACTTCAACCTGCAAGATGGCCTGCAGGCCTGCGGGAGCAAAACCATCCTGTCAAGACGAAGGGCCATGTGCCGGGCCAGCTCTGCTGCCCAGTCCTGAAGGGGCAAGAGCAGCCAGTGCTCAAGTGCCTCCAGCTCCCACTTTGGCTTTGGCACCCTGTGCCAAGGGAGCTGCGCTGCCCAGTGCTGAGCTGGAGCCCTCTTGGCCCTTGGCTCCGGAGCCAACTGGGGCAGGAGAGCCAGTGCCAGGTGGGGAGATGGAGCCATGCTCCAGCTTTCCTCCTCCTCTGCTCAGCAGCCAGGAAGAAGAAGCAGACGCCATTGCTGAGGAAGAGCCAGTAGACCCCTTGGCTGTGCTTCCAGGTCTTGAACAAGCAGCGTTCTGTGCTAAGCTGCAGTGGCTTCTGAGCTTGGCCCTGCTGCTCTGTGCCGTGGGAGCCCCAGCTGGGCTGCTCTCGCTGCTGGGAGCACTGACTCTGCTGCTCTGTGCCAGGACAGCACTAGGCTCTTGTGTCCAACCAGAGCCACACTCCAGCAGAGCTTCGGGGGGTGGTGCTGCTGGAGCAGCTGCCTGGAGTGCTGAGCGGGAGCCAGGTGCCAGCTGGGCTCCAGGTCTCAGCCCCAGACGACTAGCCATCGGTGCAGGGCTGCTAGTGTTTCTCATGCCAGCTCTGCTGCTGTTGCTCTTGGGAGGACCCACTGCGGTGCTTTCACTTCTAGGACTTCTGACTCTGTTGCTCCGTGCAGTGAGAGCCTTGGGCTCCTGGGCCACATCCGTCCCATCTGCCTCTGTGGCTGCGGAGCACGGGGCTCAGGGAGCATCAGACTGGGGTACGGACAAGGAGCTGGCTTCTACCGGGGCCCCGGTCCCCGACCCCCGAGGACCAGCCTCCAGTGCAGACCTGGAGGTCTTTGTGACCGTCAGCATCTTCTTCTACCTGCTAGGAGCACCCTGGGTCGTGCTCTTTCTTGTTGTAGCACCGACGGTGGGGCTCTGTGTTGTGAGAGCTACAGCACCTGTGGCACCATCACAGGCCTCTGCCAGCTTGCGAGTGATGCTCAGTGCTGATGGAGCAGCCGCCTCCAGGGCTGCCACGGAGCCACCTGTCAGCTCGGCTCCACCTCTCACTTCTGGAGAAACAGCCTCCGATGAGCAGCCACATGTCATTCTGCCCTTGGCTGCTATGCTATCTCTGGCCCAGACACCGGCTCTGGCCCTCTGTGTGGGAGCAGCACTCTTTGGGGTGCTCTATCTCTGGCGAGCGCCAGCCTCCAAATCCACATCATGGAGTGCTGCCATGGAGCCAGGCTCCACCAGGGCTTTGGAGCTCAGGCCAGGGGACACAGCAGAATGCAGGGATGACGGGGAGTCGAGTTGCAGCTTGACCCCGGTGCTCCTTCTCCAGGACGCACGGGCATCCCCTGCGGAGATGGAGACGTCTCGCCTCTCCGCTGTGTTGCTCCAGGCTGAGGAGGCAGCAGTCTCCACGGCGGCCGTGGAGACACCACACACCTTGGCTCTGCCTCTGAGTGCGCAGGGCACACTGGCTCCTGGGACTGAGCCAGAGCCTCCTGCCAACGTGGCTCTGATGCCCAGGGAAGAGAGGGCAGCTGCCAGCCTTCCTCACCTGCAGGCCTCTTCCACCCTGGCCGTGGTGATGGACAAGGCTCCCTCTGCTTCTGGGGAATCTGAGCCGAAGGACACATCACTTCCTGCCCAAGAAGCTTGCCATCCTCCTAGTGCCACCAGACAGGGTGGGCGCAGCCAAGAGTTGCCTCCTGCCTTGGCTGCCCTTCCTCACCGTGTGTCAAAGCAGCTCACGGCAATGGATGTGGTGAGGGGCTGGGCTGGGCTGGAAGTAGTGGAGGCGGGCTTCCCATCCCCAATGCCACCCTGTTTCCTTGCCCCGGCACCCGTGCGTTCTTGCCCCAGCTTGAGCCCTACCATATCTAGCCATTCCTCAAGTGCAATCTCTCAAGACGACATGACACCCCACTCCACTCCCAGGAACTTTGCACAATCAAGCTCGGGGGCAGAAAGTCAGGCAGCCAGGACTTTGGGTCACCCTCTTCTGTGAGGAGCCCAGAGCAGCCCCAGCACTTAGAACGCACACCCCTGACATGAAGGGCACCTGATGTGTTGCCACGCAGCCTAAGGGGCTGGCCATAGTTTGGGGTGGGTCCTATGCCAGCACTTATGCCAGAGACAGACGTGCGCTAGCTAGGACAGGGCCCAAGCAAGGTCCTGCCTGGCCAAGCATGCTTCAGGAAGGACTGAGAATATCTGGCATACCATGGCCCTCCCTCTCCCACCCTTGTATCCTGGCAGTCCCTGAGGGCTTAGGTGTGCTGGGGGATGGCACAGCACATCCAGGTACTCCCACAGGGTGGGGGGCCTGCTCCCTGTTCTGAGCTCAATCTTCTTGTGTGGCGGACAGGGATGCCGCTGTGGTTTGTGACCAAGCCTGGTGGCCCTGGCCCTCTTCCCCAGGCACTGTTGGAGAAGGCAGAGCCCAACAACTGCCGGGGCTGCATCTGGTCCCAGAGGCACAAGAAGGGCAATGAAAACTTGGCCCCCACCATCCGGGCCATAGTCACCCAATTTAACAACGTGGCGTCCTGCGTGATCACCACCTGCCTGGGCGACCACAGCATGGAAGCCCCAGACAGGGCTCGCCGAGTCGAGTTTTGGATTGAGGTGGCCGCGGTATGCTACACCATGTGCTGGCACTTGCCATTTCTCTCCCGGGCATCTGGGAATTGAGCTCAAAGCTCTCTGTGGAGCCCAGTCCCTCCCTGCCTAGCACATGCTTCCAGGGCCAGCCATCCCCAGCTCACTCACTGCCTATTCTTTGCACTGTCCTGCTCTCAGCTCCTGTGGGAGCCCAAATCCTGACTGGGTAGGCCTAGGGCCCTCTCCAAGCCCTGCCATTCCCAGCAACCCTCTCCTGTCCAGGACCAGAGGTGGCAGCAGTGCCAAGAAACACTCACACAATTTTCATCTTCAGGGTTGCCGAATCCTGAGGAACTTCTCCTCCCTCCATGCCATCATCTCTGCGCTGCAGAGTGCAGCCATCTTCCGACTCCACAACACATGGAGGCTGGTCTCCAGGTGAGCCCCTACCACAAAGGAGAAGCAGGCATCAAACTCACTGTGCTCCAGCCCCAAACATTCAGGCTATGGACTTTGGATGGCGCACTCCTGGCTAACCCCAACTTAGGCAATCCTGCTCAGGCCTCTGGAAGCTCATGTCTGTCTTCCTCGAAACACACACACACACACACACACACACACACACACACACACCACTGTGTCCAGTAGAAGTAGAAAATGTAGCACTCTGCCAGCAAGAAGAACCTGCTCTTGCACCATGGGTCATTGGGGTTCAGCGAAATCATTTGTGGAGACGGGGGAGGCTTGATCCTCCACAAAATGGCGTCTACACACTCTCAATTCTCACCTTCTCTCTGGCCTCCCTGCAGGATTTCCCTGGTAACATTCCACAAGCTGGAAGCCATCACTTCGCATGAAAACAACTACAGCAAGAGCAGAGACCTGCTGGTGAAGGTAGGAGACTAAGAGGAGAAGCCACAGGCCAGAGGCCCGAGGGGAGGGGCTCACGCAGGAATCAGTACTGTCCTGAAAGGCTTTGTTCAACATCACTTGGGCTTCTCGTTGGAGAGGAAGGCCAAAGAGGAATGTGTGAGGCATTCATGCAGGTCAGGACATGTGGAGGCCTAGGAGGCCTCTGGGGACGGGATGTTGCTAGGAGCCCAATGGGGTCCAGGCATGCACAGGATTGTCTGTTTGGGGGACTCCCAATTACCCAGAGCTCTAGCATTAGGCTTGGGACCACATGTGCTATAAGCCCAAGGGAAAATGGCTGCCTCTCCCCAAACCATGTACCCCACTCTCCACATGCCTCCCACTGACTCCAGCCCAATGGTTTAGAGGCACTGTCCACAAGAGGACAGCTCTACCCTGCTTCCTGTGGGGCTTCTGAGGATTCAAGAGCATGGAGGACTCACTGGGCTTGGTTGCACACATCCAGACCCACTGTGTCCATCTGGAGCCACTGTGTGGCTCTCAGCTCATCTACACAGATGCTGCTCATGCTCACATCACAGCTGAGAGGTACCTAGCACACAGCTGCAGCTGTGAAGGACCTGAGAAATACTCCTGGACAACCACCACTATCTCCCTAAGAACAGAGAGAGGACAAGTGAGGATGGCTGGTCACAACTAGCCTGGCAGTCAAATCAGAAAGATGGACCTCCAAAATGGGAAATGGAGTTGTAGCTCAAATGGCAAAACAGTAGCCTCAAAGTGCCAGTGTCAAGGCCCACGCACAGTCGCCGAGTTCGGTAACTAGAAATGACTTGAGGAAACTAAGCCACCACCCTGTCATCTTTCATGACACTCTTGCCACTGCCTCCCAGAGAACAACCCCTTCCATACAACACTCATAGAAACTGACCTGGGCCCAAGGAATCTGCTCTCCAAGCTGCACAGAGGCAGACTTTCCTACCTGGGCCTTGAGGACAGGGTCAGCAGACAAAGGAAGTTTTCCCACTTCTCTGGAAACCTACCCTATTCAGCTGAGGAAAGCCAGGACTTTGAGGTAAGCAGGAAGGAGTCTGATATTGCATATTCCCACCTCCTCATACACAGAGCAAAGCTCCCTGACTGGACTCTGATCAGAGTCTCCTGCTCACTTCCTTGGCTGAATTTCAGGGCACTCGACAGGCCATTGCCGCTCTCACCACCTCTTCCTTCTCCTCCTCCTCCTCCTCCTCCTCCTCCTCCTCCTCCTCCTCCTCCTCCTCCTCCTCCTCCTCGTCCTCCTCCTCCTTCCCAGGACTTCAGTTTTCTCCTACTCCTCAGAGACACATAGCACACAGGCCACACCACCAAGACTGGGTTTGGAGTTGCCCAGAGGGGACAAGAAATAAATAGGCAGAGTTCTGAGAAGTCCCTGGCCCTTCATGTACAGCCCACAAACCATGACACTCCCAAGACAAAGACAATGAAAGGGAAAATCTCACACACGCAACAATTCTGCTCAATTCTGGCAGGAGACCTGCAAGTTTACCACCAAGGAGAAGCGCCTCAAAGGAAGTCCCAAGTGGTTGCAAACTATGGTGAGTGACTGGGATCTGGGCCACTTTGCCTGAGAGAGAAGACATACAGCCTAACCTTCCTCTGTGCCCCTTTGACCTCAGTCCAATGGGTACCCAGGTAGAGGGGTGATTTGCAGGCTTGAACACGCTCACCTCGCTGAGCTAGCTGGCAGTGTGGAAGGGGGAACTGGACTCAGCTGAACCACGGCTTGGCAGAGTCTGCAGGCGGGGTTGGTAGGCAGGGATGGGCCTGTAATATTTGAATTCTGCCTGTGGGGCAGGGGAGATTTTGTCGGGGGGTGGAGGGGCAGTTTGGAGTGGCAGCAATGGGGAATGTGCTCTGCACAGACCATGTCGCCAGTGCCCCCAGGACACTATGCTCTGGGAGACCCTGTGGGGCTGAGGGCTGGCCGAGAAGCCTTCGGGGATGGTGAAGGACTGGGCCCTGGATCTTGACCATCACACACCCAATACTACAGGTGCAGACCAAGGGCGTTGTTCCTTACTTGGGCATATTTCTAACGGACCTCATAATGCTCCACAGTGCCTATGAGGACGGCCACGATGTGAGTAGCCAGGGCCTCGCTGGGATCCTTGAGCCGCAACTCGAAGTGCTCCCAGACTCTGAGCTCTGGCATTCCTGGCAACCCAAGGCCATGCTCTGAGCTCAGTCCTCTCCCCCTCTGACCAGGGGCTTCCAGGGCCTGCCTAACCACTGAGCTGTGTGTATGCACAGAGCCCAGCTGGGACTTCAAGTCCCTCCACAGGAGACCCTGGGGCACAACTGAAGCCAGGCTTTCCTAAAACAAGCAAGCCCTGTACCCGGAAAGGTCTTTCTACCTCAACACACAGTGTCTGTCCTCAGACAGTAGTGTCAGATACCACAGCACCTGAACTCGGGTTCATTCACCCTGTTCCCCAGCCTCCGCCAAAAGTTCGTCCTACTCATGTGTGTGCACGTGGGATGCCCAGGCTACAGGAGGCCCTGAGCCCAGGTCCAAAATGGACAGGGGCCCCTTTCGAACTGCATTCATTCCCTTCTGTCTTCTAGGAAAGAACAAGGATGATGAAATTGCTGAAGGTGAGCGGCAGCTGAACAGACAAGACAGGGAGGGTGGAGAGCACAGCTCTGCTCTGGAGGGGCCCAACCCACTGTGGCCAGCCCAAACCCCCCTAGCCCTAGCACTGCCCTTGTGCTCTCCCTCACCAGGAAGATGCAATCATCCAGCAGTTGAAGCTGCTACAACACAGTTGCAGCTACTATAACATCCAAGTGGATGCCACTTTTCTTGCCTGGTTCAGGGGCCTGGAGCGGCTCAGTGAAGAGGCCAGGTGGGTTGGCAGACACTGCTCAAGGACAAGGGCTGGCTCTGGAGTGGGTGCTGGAGAGGCTGAGGTGTGCACCTGGGTGCAGGGGAGCCAACAAACTCTTTGGAGGGACTCAGGAGGGGGTGGCCAGCAGGCTCTCAAGTCCAGGCCAACTATGGCAGTGGCATGAACAGGGCACTTGCTGACCTCAGCATCATGCCTTGTCTTAGCTACGAGCTCTCCTGTGCACTAGAGCCCCGCAAGCAGAGTAGCAATCCCAGCCTACCCAGACACAAGTTCTCAGGCAGCAAGACGTAAGTGCATGGGCTGTGGGGGCAGGAGCCAGCAAGATGCTGGGCAGGGACTGGGGAGCCCCAGAGGCAGACGCTGACTTGTCCTTGCTGGGCTCAGAGGCAGCAGCTCTCTGGGACTCGCTGTGCTCCCCTTGCTTGTCTCTGCATCCATCCCTCCAACCCAAAGGGGGGTGGGGGGACCTTCGGGAAATGGGGATTGGAAGGATCCTACAAGGGAGCAGCAGGCAAGCAGGGTCGTGGGGAGCAGGGTCTGGGATGGTGTGGGGGAATTCCCTCCAGCAAGCCAGTCCTTCTCTGAATCCCCTTGCCCACAGCACTCACTTCCTTTTCAGTGCCGGCTCTCAGTGCTCATATCAGGACCAGGCCCAGCCTGGCCCCAGCACAGGAAGCAGCAATTGGGACACAGCCGAAGGGCCCTCACACAGCAGTGCACACTGCCCTGGCCAGGCCCCAACCCAACCACACGCCAGCCTCCGGGGAGAATCCTGTCCACACCAGGAACAGGCGACACCCCGCATCTCCACTCCAGTCCTACCTGGCCAACTAGAGGTACATGTAAGGAGACCTGAAAGTGCAAGCTGCTCGCCTACACAAACCCGTGTGGGCACATTCACCCACACAGACAGACACGCACGCATGCATGTACACACTGTTTGGAAGGTCCCAGACATCCTTCCAGTCTCGGGCACCCGTCGGGTTTCCACCCCTGTCCTGATGTGGTTGTTTCTGCAGATCGGGGCCTGTGCCTCCCTGCCATCTTCAGGGACTGCACGCAGACACGTGACATGCAGCAGCCCAGCCTCTTCTTTGGCCTGCAGCACACCTGAGCCCAGCACAGCCAGCAGCCAGAGCTGGGCCTTAGGAGTGGGAAGCAGCGGCTCCCCACACAGACTAGTTACCCAGAGGCATGGGGGAGACTCCTGTGTCATCAAGGTGAGCCTGCCTGAGCACACAGGAAATGTGCACAGAGGCATCCTGCTGAGTGGGGCACAGGGGCATTCCGCTGATGTGATATCTCCCACAAGCCAGTGCACAGCCCTGGGCCCTTCTCCATGTCCTTACCCTTCCTTCCACAAGACAGATGACTTGGAGTGCACAGTAAGAAACCCACCATGCTATGCTGGAGGCATTGGACAGTGTCTAGGGCCCCTGCTGACAGGGAGGAGGGAGGAATGATGCTCCCTCACCAGGCAAGAATAAGAGCACACTTGGGACCCTGAGGAGTCCTGAAACAAGAACAAGGGATAAAGCACAGGAAGTCCTTGGCTGCCTAAGGCACAGTCCACACCTGACCTTCTTCACTTTCCTGAGAGGAAGAGCTATCTAGAGCCTGGAGTCGGGAACAGGGCCTTCCCAGGCAATCTAGTCCATTTCCCTTAGACAACTGGCTGTCTCTCACACACAGGGAGGGAGCAGGGCTAGTAGGCTGCACAAAGAAATCCTGCGTGGCCAACCTACCAGAATCCACCTGGTGGCCTCACAACTAGTCAGGAGGGCAGGAGTCTGGCTGCTGACGACATGGAAACAGCACAATCTGTTTCCAAGTCAACTGGCCCAGCTTAGGAGAAGCCCCTTGCCTCTACCAAGTGCTCAAGTGAGCAGGAGTCCTGGCTCAACTCTGCTGCCTCATGCTTCCTCATCAAGAGTCCATACCACTCCACCCTGCCAGTCCTCTCCAAGCTACAATGACACTAGCCATCTTTACCAACAGTTGGGAAGCTGTGTCTTCCTTTCTGCTCAGCTCAGAGCCTCAGGAAAGGGAGACAAGGATCCAGGTTGTATCCTCTACCACTACCTCCTCCAGAGCACAGCAGGCCGGCTGGTAGGAGGAACTGGGGCCCTGGATCTGGGCCTCCTCCCTCTCTTGAGTTTCCATGAGTGTGTCTGATGAGTCCTCTTGAAATGCACACTTGATTCCGTAGCCCAGAGGCAAAAGAAATAAAGGGGTTCAGGCTGACAGGTGCTCAGATGGCACACTACTGAGGAGGGTGGGCAAGGCCCATCCTCATGGGGGAGTCCTCTGTTGTGCACTGCAAGGCTTCCAGAGGATCCTTGGACACTGACTTGAGGGAAGACACACACACACACACTGGACACTGCACCTGATGATTTCTCTGCTATTTGGATGCAGGTGACCAAGCAGGAGAAGCTTAGTGACGACATCCTGGAGGCCACAGGGGAACACTGGCCGCGCCAGCACAGGCCCAAAGATTTGGAGCTGGTACAGGACGCTTCTGAGGAACTGAGTGAGTCCCATGCAGACAGCCAGGAAGGGAAATGACAGGAGGGGATGCAGGTGGGGGTCATGGCTCATCCGAAGTGCTGGGGGCAGCGGCACAAGGGTGGCCTTTGGGCACGCTAAGCCCAAAGTGGGTACTGCATGCCCAGGGGTTCAGTACTGCCCCTCTTCTGCTGGATATGCCAGCCCTTGCACAGTCCTGCCATGCCCTAACTTACCTGGAGAGGGAGCCGCCCCACAGAGATACCTCAAGTCGGAGGGCAGTGCTTACAGCTGCCAGCGGACCAGCTGGCCGCTACCCTCACTACAATACACTTTTCTACATCATGCTCACATGGGAAACAGGGCTTCAGAAAAAAGAAATCACACAATGGAAAACAACTAGCCAAATCCCTTGATCTCTCTCAGCTGACCGGGGAAGAAAGATGCCCCGCCAGACCCCCAATAGCCAGTCTTATTCCACCAAACATCAGAGCAACAATCCATCCAGTGGCAGCCAACAGAAATACACTTGCATGACAAGATTTAGTGATGTGGACAGAGAATTCATAACAGAATCAAGCCCAGGTGCAGGCCCAGAATGAACTAGAGAGATCTCAGAGATCTCTGGAAAAGTTCAAACCACCTCTGTCACTGAGATTCACATCCCATTCAGTGCAGAGTACAAAATGTCTTAGGAGGAGGACAGACACATAGCCAGGTACAGACACAGAAACACACACAGACACACACGCAAAAATACAGACAAGGCACATCTCAGCCTCCTGAGTAGCTAGGATTACAGCATGAGCCACCATGCCCCAGTTACTGCCTTTTACTTTGCTGCTATGGTCTTGCTTGATTTTTCCCATCTGGACTGGTCACAGTCTTCCTATTTATGCCTTTCAGCTCAAATGAATGTGAAGACTGTGTCTGAGACCCCTGCGGGGCCTCTAGTTTTAGAAGATGAACATGATGATGACGATGCCTCTTCTCCAGTGATTGCTCCACATCCAGAGCACACAACGTCTATAGATACACCGACTGTGATTGAACCACTTCCTATCACTCCAACTCGGGACGTGGCTACATCTCCCACTTCACCTACTGAGAATACCACCACTCCACCAGATCCATTGACCCGGCATATTGAGAAGCAGCAGAAGAAACCCAACATGTCTGATGAGGAGATCTTAGAGAAATTACGGAGCATAGTGAGTGTGGGTGATCCTAAGAAGAAGTATACGCGCTTTGAGAAGATTGGACACGGTGCTTTGGGAACTGTGTACACCGCCATGGATGTAGCCACAGGACAGGAGGTGGCCATTAAGCAGATGAATCTGCAGCAGCATCCGGAGAAAGGGCTGATTATTAATGAGATCCTGGTCATGAGGGAAAACAAGAACCCAAATATTGCAAACTACTTGGACAATTACCTTGTAGGAGATGAGCTATGGGTTGTCATGGAATACTTGGCTGGAGGTCCCTTGTCAGATGTGGTGACAGAAATCTGTATGGATGAAGGACAGATTGCCGCTGTGTGCCGTGAGTGTCTGCAGGCCCTAGAGTTCCTACATTCGAATCAAGTCATTCACAGAGACATCAAGAGCGACAATATACTGTTGGGAATGGATGGCTCTGTCAAATTAACCGATTTTGGATTCTGTGCACAGATAACTCCAGAACAGAGCAAAAGGAGCACCATGGTGGGAACGCCATATTGGATGGCACCCGAGGTGGTAACACGAAAGCCCTATGGACCCGAGGTTGACATCTGGTCCCTGGGCATCGTGGCTATTGAAATGATGGAAGGAGAGCCCCCATACTTCAATGAAAACCCTCTGAGGGCCTTGGGCCTCATTGCCACCAGTGGCACTCCAAAACTTCAGAACCCAGAGAAGGTGTCGCCTATCTTCCGGGACTTTTTAAACCGCTGTCTCGAGATGGATGTGGAAAAGAGAGGCTCAGCTAAAGAGCTCCTGCAACATCCGTTCCTCGAGGTTGCCAAGCCCCTCTCCTGCCTCATCCCATTGATTGCTGCAGCAAGGGAGGCAACCAAGAACAAGCACTGAGATGCTGCCCACCCCAGGGTCGGGGACATTCTCCCACGCCCTGAATTCTTAGTGTAAGAACGCGCCTGCATCTTGGGATTACGTCACGTAGCAACACGTGCCTGCTTGCAAACATCCTACCACCTGGCCTCTACCCCGAGCAAACATCCTACTACCCGACTCCCTACCCCAAGCAGTTCCTATACCCCACCCCCTCCTGCCTCTCCTGAAGAGGCATATAAACCCCTGTGTGAAAAATAAAATCTGCGGCTTAATCAGGACGCTTGTCTTGCTGCCTTCTTCGTGTCTCCTGTCCCTTTCATTCCTCCCTCTAGGTTCTTGGCCCTAGTCGACGTCCCGCTGGATGGGACAAATGGCGCCCAACATGGGGCCCGGGAGCCAGCGAGGCTGAGGAACGCTGTCTTCCAGGAAAACTTGGATCCAAGTGATTGTGTGACCGGCTCGGAGCTACCCACCCAAGACATCAGTTTCGGTCAACGCTGAGCAGTGAAGACGGCGCAAGGTAAGTGACTGGCCATGGCACAGGTATCATCGTCACAGGAATTGCTCATCTCAGGTTTAAGAAGCCCTCAAGACACAAGGAACTCGCGTTAAAAGGAAAGATTTAAAGGCATTTTTTGATCATGGGGAAGAATTATATCCTTGGTTCCCCAAGGAGGGAACCATTAATGAGATTAACTGGCAGAGAGTTGGAGATTGTTTAAGAAGATTCATGTTTTTATAACAATTTTCATGTAATGATTGCAATTGTGGTCACATAAGGAACATTTTCTGCTTCAAACTATAAATAGTGCACACTTGCACTTGGCCATGTACAGCGTAAATAGCCTTTACCAAATGTGTTTGACAAGGAATTGTTTTTAGGTGGCTAAAATGATCATTGATCTCAAAGATTGCTTTTATACAATTCCCCTACACCCTAATGATATTTTGTTGGTGGCTCAGGACAGGCCAGATCTACAAAATTGTTTTGTGGAACTTTCTAAAGCCTTTCTTAACCTTGGCTTGCAAGTAACTCCTGATAAAAGTCCAGTGACAAGATCCCTTGACCTATTTGGGTTTAAAATTGCAGCAGGAATTAGATTTACCACCTCATATTCAATTTCGTGTTGACTGCCTCCATACCCTTAATGATTTCCAAATCTTCTAGTAGATATTCAATGGCTCAGGCCTTATTTAAAATTGCCTAATAATATCCTTTTGCCCCTCAACGATATTCTGGGAGGAGTCCTGAAGCCTACCGCCCAAAATTTTTTCCTATGTCACAGTGGCATGGGTTCCCTTCTTGCCAGAAACCAACTCAGAGCCTTGGGGAGGCGATTGAATGTGAAAGAGAAACCAGAATGTGGGCAAGAGCTGAGTACACTCTAGACTTAGTTGATAGGACACCCGTGGACACAGGTAACTGGGGAGCAGAAGAGTCAGCAGTAGAGGCACGGCTAGTTGAGTGCTTGGGGCTCCCTGCACGGAGGGCCTCAGAATGCAGAGTGTTCAGGGGGCCTGAGCATAGTCCTGCCTCTGGTGCTCCTTGTTGGCAGGAGGACAGTGCTCGTGGGAGGTGCTGTGCATTCTGCAATGTTGGCTGTGCCTGGAGGTGATGATCCAGACAGCAGTGGGGGAAGTGGGGAATCCCCTGTGCTACCCCCAGGCAGAGCTGGCGTGACCTGGAGTCCCAACATCTTTCCTGGGCCACATACAAGAGATGGGAAGAGACTCAGTTCCCAGGCAGGGGTCCCGGGTCCTGAGCGCTCCTGGCATTGGACTGAGGGGATGGCGACATCTCGGCTCACGCCTCTGCCCTGCAGGAGCTTCTCACACATTTGGTGTGTGGCAGCCCACAACAGGACTGCTGACTATCTCACTGTCCCTCCTCCAGCAGAGCTGAGGATTCCTGAAGATGACAATGGGTTAGACATAAGCAAGTCCTTGGACCAATGGGATGTGGTCTTTCAGGAGAGGACCTCCCCACAGAGGAGGACCAAGAACAAGCGAGTCACCTTCACCCACCAAGACAGGGAGCCAGACACTTAAGAAGGCCTCCCCTTGGACTGGGCTGGCCCAGGCCACCCCCTACCCTCCACTGACCTTCCAGCCTCAAAACACAATCTTTTCCACACAGTCCACTCCGCAGTGGCACCGTGGACCAAGCCAGGAGCCATCTTCCTTGGGTTCCAAATCCAGGATCCCATCAGATCTTTCCTAGCTGATCCCCGCTGAGCTACACATGCTTGTGCACAATGTCCGGGCCACATGTTACTTTCGCTTGCCCTTCCATCCAGGATAACCTCACCATCCTTCCTAGAAAACCCTCCCCAGATGACAGAAGACGGTTACCACGCATTCCTTTCCTCACACAACAAATCTAGGATCCAAATGTGGATGTTTCAATCCACAAAGTTCTACTTCCACCAGAATGAGGACTGATACTGGACATACCATCCAGCCCTCCAGGGACTCCCTCTCAGTGCCTGAAGTGTCCTCTGCACTTGACTGGAAAGGAACAGGGGCCATTTGTTTGAAGCACTGTGCATGCTGTCCTCCCTTGTCCTGCCTCTCTCCTCTCTACTGACTGGTATTTAGGTCAAAGATCCCTTCCTGTCAGCCCCCAAATTCATGCCCTCACCAAGACACTCTAACCACTCTAGGTTGACTTCTTGTTGAGAGTCTGTCAGCTCTGCCTTTCCCTCCCTACATTTCTGCTATTCCTAACTTTGGCAGGGTGCACTAGATATTCCCAAGAGGGTTGATGGAGAAGCAAGTGCCAGCCGTCCAAACCTCCTAGAGGAAAGGTCTCTGCAACACTTCTGTCCTCACCCTCCATTCAGTGAACACAGTGCTTCCAGCACGGTGCCTTCACACAGGACTTTATACTCAACTCAGAGACAGCATCCTGGACCCAGGAGACCAAAAGAGATGTTCAGTGTTTCAATAGTGGCTGCCTTCACAGGACTGAACACAACCCGACCACAAAATAGTAGTCTTGACTACCGATGGGATAATGTAAAACAAAAAAACAAAAAACCCAAAGGTGTTTCTACAAGACCCTGCTTATTGTGGTCTTCTTCCTGGATCCTGAATGTGAATGAGAAGCATGCATGTGTGCTGTGAAACAGGAACTGCACAGGATGACACTGGACTTTAGGCAGGTGTAGGGAATGGAATGCACCATGCTTCTCTACCCCCTGAAGGGGGAGCATGTCCACCCTCTCTGAGCACCTAGAGTTTGCTTCACTTTCACTACACTGCATGTCTCAAGAAATCACAATTTCACACCTATTAGTATAGGAAGAAGGATTAAATCACAATTATACCGGGGAAACCAGCAGCAGCATCCTGAGGGCAGGCCAGGGAGGCGAGGGAATGTCAGAGTCCACAGTTGGTGGACTCCTCAAGGAGATGAGACTTAGTCACCACAGGAGGGCTTCATGAGGGTAATGCTGCTACTGCTGCCTCTACTGCAGCTAAGGGACAGAGTTGAGGAATTGCTTCTTGCTCACTGTTGGTCAATGGGAAAACAGCTAGGCATGGATGTTCAGTCCTGAAATTCTAGCTATTCTGAACAGGAAGATCTGAAAGTGGTGGTTCCTAGTGAAGACAGTCAGCAAGGTCCCTAAGACTAATCTCAGACTATATGACAACCAGAACTATCTCTAGGGCTCCAAGCGACAAAGACTGTCCTGGAGCATTAGAGCTCAGGTGAGTAACCAGGCCCCAAGTCATGCCCCTAAAACAACATACGAAGTCTGTGTGTGTGTGCGTGCGTGTGCGTGCGTCTGTGTGTGTGTGTGTGATTGAGTGTGAGTGCACGTGTGAAAGAAAGAGAAGAAGATGGACACAGAAAAGCACACAAAGGGAGAGATAGGAAAACAAAAGGTTTTGTGCCAGGGTTTTCTGTGCCACAGTGTCATAAAATGACCTTGGTCAGGGGACAATGGCCATACTTCAGAGATTTGTCAGTGACACGTTCTGGATTTCAAGAAAGACATAGTTCATACATGGAGTTCTTGTCTTAGTCCCCAGATACAACATGGCAGCTTCTTTCACATTGTGGTGCATGAGGAAAGACTAGCCATATAGTTGATAGTGCAGGGGAAATGTCAATGAGAACTCTCAATGCCCTGCAGAATATCAAATCTTGTCTGTGATGAGACAAAAATGGCAAAATGCAATGATTTGGGCAGACAAGGATCTCTGTTCCTTGCCCATTTGAATGAAAACAGGTGTACATCTAGACTTGTCAAGCATTGCCTCCACATCGCACCATATGAGAGATATACTGCTCCTCTTTTTTTGAGAAGACCCTGCTCAGTGCTCTCAACAAGGGATACACATCCACATTGGACACTGGGACACAGCCATGCTTAGAAGCTGCCTCTACAAGAATAAAAGAGCTCACTCAGCAGGGATCTGGATCAACCTGGGGGAATTATCCACACTGAGAATGTACAGCCATAGGCAAGCTGAGGGTATCAATGTGAAAGAAGATAACATTTCTGTAGCCACTTGGAAAGAAAGACCAAGGGCTGGATTTAAATATTCACAGAACTCTGCCTAGCCAGCTCTCCTTCCCAAGTGCAGCTGCTTTTTCCCTTCAACTCTGGACCTGGTATTGTCCTTGTGCTCATGTGCCTAACGCGAGTGCTCCACACTGGAAGGCAAAGCCCAACTGCATCCTTCAGGTGGTCCATTGGAGACCAGCCAGCTGCCTGGCTGGCTTTGAACCCTCTCCTGAAACTGCAGCCTCTACTGAGTAGCTAAGTTGACAGCAGTGGCTCACGGCCATGGGCGTTCTAGCATCTTGTTTCTGGAGCTGGTCTAGAGATCTAGAATCAGGGAAGGGTGAGTGAACAAGGAGAACAGCATGAGGTTGTTGAATGTCACAAACGCACGGCTCTTTGCACTAACAAAATGATCCTCCCCAAAGAGTTGAACATCACGCCTGAAGCCAGCTCCAGGCCTGCTAGGCCAGGCTGTCTTGAGATGGACAAGGGGTCCTGCTCACACACACACACCACCACCAGCCAGAGAACTGCCTTGTCAGTGCCTCACTGACCAGGGGACTGAGGATGTGACAGACAAGGCAGAAGAGGGATGATCCGTGCTGTGCACACTCAGGTCCACACATTTCCCTGACTCATTAGTGCTGCAAGAGGAATGGCCCTTCAGCCCTAAGGCACCAAAGTCATGCATATCAAAGGAAGCACAAGAAGTAGTTGACCAATGGTGTCTACACAGTGTGTGAGAGAGCTTGCCTATGTTCCTGTGTGCTTGACATCTAGGCTGCCCTCTCATTGCCTCCATGCAAGAGGCCCATGTCCTCATACAAGCAGCTTCCTGTGCGTGGACAAGGAGAAGGCTCCCCATCCAGTCACCACATCAGGCCACAGTTGAGCTTCGGCCTAAAATCTCTCTTCGAGTTACAATCATAGCCAAGGAAGAAATGGAGGCAGGAAAGAAAACCAGGAAGGAACCAAGAGCAATGTGTCCAGGTAGGAGTCCAGGATAAATGAAGGCAGCTTGGATGAGGTCGGTCATTACAGGACACAGGGTCTGGGGATGGCCTGAGCTGCCCATGTGGCAACACAGCCTTTTTCTCAGCCACCCCGATACAGAAACACACACACAGCAAGTGCCATCAGCTGTGCTCCCACACTGGGGCATGCCATAGCCAGGCCTCAACTTACTTGGCTTGAGAAGGCACTCATGGTGGCACTGATAGTACTGAGACAGAAAGGGGGACAATGAGAGTGACCCGCTTCGCTGAATCTCAGTCCTATTATTTCCTTTAGTCTCTTTTCTCTTTTCTGTTGGATGGAATTGGTGCATCTTTAAACCAGAGTCCGGTCCTGGGGACAGCCGTGACTGTGTCAGATGGGTCATTAGGAGTTGTGAGTGGAGGCCAGCGGGAAGGAGACAGGAATCTGGAGGGCACAGAGTCACCCCAAATCACAAGTAACATCCCTTTTTATTTTTTATTTTTGGCCACTCCTAAGCTTGCACTGAGCCCTGTCCTTTCATTCTTTTTCTCAAGGTTGAGATCTACCACTTGAGCCTCAGCACCATTTTTGGCTTTTTTCTATGTATGTAGTACCGAGGAATCGAACCCGGGTCTTTGTGCATGCTAGGCAAACACTCTACCACTAGACCAAACTCCCAGCCCCTCAAGTTCAATCTTCTGGGTAATGGAGCGCTCACACTGGGATTCACTTTTCAGAAATCAGGTGCAGTGTGCGGGCTAGGTCCAAGGGAGGGCCCCTCAGAACTGGGCACCTAGAGGCTCCAGTGATTATGACCCCTAGCTCCATGGTTGTCTATAGAAAAGACATATAGGGCTCAATTCTGTGGGTTGTGGGACGGCATGGACAGGTCGTAGGCCCCAGAGCATGTTCTGTGAGGCATGTTCTCAGTCATCTGCATCAATCTCTGGAGCAGAGGAGCACGTGGTCAACAACCAAGTAGCATTTTCTGAACCCTTCTACAGGACTAGAAGAGTTGGTGGAGTTACATTTGTTTCCATGTCCACATCTCCTAGCAAGTGTCCCCTGTCAAGGCAGTCCTTCAGAGATGTGTTGTCACTTTCTGACTTTGGTGAGACAAGGAATCAGGAGGCTGAAACCCTGAGAGTTCTGGGAGTCTTTGGAGTGGTAAGAGTCACCCTCTCCAATCCAGGCTCACATCTGGATAGGGAAACGCAGTGTGCTTAAGACCCCACCTTGATAGATGTCCCTCATCCAGGAGCCTCTGCACCTAGCTCTACCAGGGGACAGGGGCTTTGTGTCACAATGCAAAGACAAGTGTGTGCAAATGCCCAAGGTCTTATCTCCACTTAAGTCTTTGTTTTTTGTTTTTTGGGGTTTTTTTTTGCCAGTCCTGGGCTTGAGCTCAGGGCCTGAGCACTGTCCTTGGGTTTTTCTCAAGGCTAGAGCTCTACCACTTGAGCCTCAGCACCACTTCCGGCTTTTTTCTATGTATGTGGTACCGAGGAATCGAACTCGGGTCTTCATGCATGCTAGGCAAGCACTTTAACCACTAGGCCAAACTCCCGGCCCCTCCACTTAACTCTTTGGAAAAGCCCAAAATGCACCTGTAGCTCTAGTGGTATTGGAACAACAACAAGCAGAGAAATGGTGGTGGGACAAATGGAGAAGCAACTCAGCAGTGATACATAGTCACTAGACCTTATGTTGTTAGACCTATACACATTGGAGGAAGGGAAAAACTGGGAAAAATGAGGGAGGAGGTGTGCTGTTCAAAATTAAATGTCCTCATTACCTGACTTTGTAAGTATAAGCCCTCTGTATATATCACCTTTATAATAAATTTTTAAATTTTTACTTTATTATCAGGATGATGTATAGAGGAGTTTTGTTACATTTGCAAGATAGTGAGAACATTAATTCTTCAATAATGTTACCCCTTCCCAGGTTTTCTTTCACTTTTCCTCCCCCACCATCCAAGTTGTAAAGTTCATTTCCAACATATTGTCATGTGAATATCACTGTTATACTTAAATTTTTTTTTAGAAAACAGAACGTTATGGAAACAGTCCAACTGCTCTACAATGGTTGGGAGTCTTTATTTCCATTTCCAGCACAGGGAACAAGAAATGTTCTCTCCCTCTCCCTGTCTCTCTCCCCCTCCCCCCCCTCTCTCTCTGGCAAGATAAAACACATTCCCTTCAATACTAATAAATTAACTCTTTTTTATTTTTTTGCCAGTCCTGGGGCTTGAACTTAGAGCCTGAACACTGCCCTTGGGTTTTCTCAAGGCCAGTGCCCTAGCACTAGAGCCACAGCACCACTTCGGGCTTTTTTCTATGTATATGGTACCAAGGAATCGAACCCGGGTCTTCATGCATGCTAGGCAAGCACTCTACCACTAAGCCAACTCCCAGCCGTGATACATAAATGAAATCTTAACTAAAAAGAATAACATGCCAGGTGCAGTGACCCACTGCTGTAATCCTAGCCACCCAGAAGCTGTTTGCCCATACGACCCGTGTTTCTTACCTCTCAAGGCACACGCACGCGCGCACACACGATTTCCCTGAGTGGATCCTTGCGGTCCTGGGTTTCTTTTCTCCTCCGACCGCAAGGGGCAGTCAAGGTTTCGAGGCGAGCTAGCCGGCTCTCTCTCTGGTCTCCCTCCCAGGCCCCTCCTCCCGTTCACCGAGGTGCCTCTATGGTTCTTCCTGCCATTCGTCGGGAGGGGGCGCCACGCGCAGGCGCGAGTTGACGCTGAAAGGAGCGCGGAGGCAGCAGCAGCGGCAGCGGCGGGGGCGGTGGAGGTGGCTGTGGAGGCGGCGGCGGCAGGGGCAGCAACAGCAGCAGCAGCAGCAGCAGCACCTTCCGGAAAGCCCGCTGGAGGTGCTTCAACGGCCGGTTGAGGGGTGACGGCGCTCGTCTCTCTGAACGGTGAGTAGGTGTCCGGCACGGGCGGGCTGATGTGCGGTCCTGGGGTCGCGAGGACCCCTCCGGTCTGAGGAGGTGGGCGCGGGCCCTGGCGGTGAGGCCGCAGGGGCTCGGAGCTCAGGGGCGCGAGCTGGGGTCCGGGACTGAGGTAGGAGCGCGGTGCGGAGGGGGCCGGGGAGGGCAGGGAGGCGGAGCCGCTGAGGCGCCAGGGTGCGGGGTCCAGCTTCGTCCCAGGACTTGAGGGAAGTCTGGCAGGTCAGTTACCCGAGAGACCGAGCCCCCTTCGGCGGCCACTAGTCGCTTTCTGTGCCTGCCGCCTGGACTCGGTAGGAGGTGGCCTGGGTGGACTGAACTTCGGGGGGTGCGGGGCACTGTTTGGAGGAGGGGGCAGTCCTGGGGCTTGAACTCAGGGCCTGGGCACTGTCCCAGGGCTGCTTTTACTGCCCCATTCCCAGCCCCTAAAACTACCTTTTAATAGTTGTACAGGGAACTTCAGTTTTATGTGTCCATTTACATGTGTAGTTCATCTGATCTTCTGATCTGTGTCACCCCTTTTATCTGTCCTATCTCATCCCTCTCATCAAGTTGTTTTTTTGTTTGTTCTTGTTGGACACTTTCCTTGAGCACTCCTGATCAAGGGTAGTACTCTGCTATTTGAGCCACAGCACCACTTCTGACTTTTTCTGTGTATGTGGAATCAAAGAATTCAACCCAGGCCTTCGTGTATGCTAGGCTAGCATGCTACCTCTAGGCCACACTCCTGGCCCGATACCGGATTTTTTTTTTTGGGGGGGGGTGGGGGACTCATGGGGATGGAACTTGGCCTGGGCGCTATCCCTGAGCTCTTCGGCTCAAGGCTACCACCCTACCCCTGGGCCTGGACAGTGTCCCTGAGCTCTTCAGCTCTAGGCTATCACACTACCTTTGAGCCAAGTTACACTTCCCTTTTTCTAGAGGTTAATTGGAGATGAGAATCTCTGGTCCTTTTGTGCTCTCAGCTGGCTTTGAAACAGGTTTGGACTCAGGGCTTTTGCTTGCCTGCCAAGCTCTATACCACTTGAACAATTCCTCTGTGCCTTTTTGCTTTAGGTTAATTTTCAGATCAAATGTTGTACTTCTTGCTTAGGTAGCTTTGGATTGTCATCCTACTTACACCTTCCACATAGCTGGGATTACAGATGTGAATCCCCATGCTCAGCTTATTTGTTGAGATGGAATCTCACTTGTGTGTGTGTGTGTGTGTCAGTCATGGAGCTTAAACTCTGTCCTGGGCACTGTCCCTGAGGTTTTCAGCTCAAGGCTACCACCCTAACCCTGGGTCTTGCCCTTGTCCCTGAGCTCTTGAGTGCAACGCTACCGCCCTACCCTTGAGCCAAGCCCCACTTCCTGTTTTCTAGGAGTCTCAGGTCCTTCCTGTTTTCTAAGAGTCTCAGGTCCTTTAGTGCTAGGGCCAGCTTTGAACCTTGATCCTCAGATCTCAGCCTCCTGAGTAGCTAGGATTACAGGGATGAGCCACAACCTTGGCTTTCACTTCTTTTTTACCAGCTGCTTGAAACCATGATCTTCCCCGATAGTTGGGATGAGCCATTGTGCCTGGAACAAAAAAAAAGTAATTTTTTTTGTCTTGATTTTGGTATAATGAAGTTTAAATATGAAAAATCACATTTCTTCTACTTTGCAACATGTGGAGAGACATTAAATTATAGGTATATACAGACAGTTATGGCCGTGGCCTTGACTGGTTCAGGACATGGAGACCAACAGCATCTGAAATGCTGTCAAGGCAGAACATTACCAATAGCAGTGAAAGCTTATAAGTGGCACTCTGACTCAAAATGATACAGCAGTAGTGAAATAGTTCAGGGACAGCACCCAGGGTCTGAGTTCAAGTCCTAATACTGACCCCCCCCCCCCACCAAAAAAAAGATGAAATATTTGACTGATGAGAAAGTTTGCTGGACACAGTGGCTGATGCCTGTAATCCTAGCTACTCAGGAGGCTGAGATCTGAGGATAGTTCAAAGCCAGCCCAGGCACTAAAGACCAGGAGACTCATCTCGAGTTAACCACCAGAAAACCAGAAGTGGCGCTGTGACTTCAGGGGTAGGGTGGTAGCCTTGAGCTGAAAACCTCAGGGACAGCTCCCAGGCCCCCAAAAAGAAAGGATGTGGCTTAGTGTTAAGAATACTTTCCTAGCACACATGAGGCCCTGGGTTCGATTCCTCAGTACCGTATAAACAAAAACTGGATATGATGCTGTGTGTCAAGTGGCAGTGCTCTGCCACTTCGAGTTGTAGCGAATGCTAGTGCGTCACTTCTGAGTTTTTTGGTGGTTAGATGGAGATAAGAGTCTCATGGGTGGGGGCAGGAGTTTGGCCTAGTGTCATGTTGAGTGCTTGGCTAGCATGCATAAAGACTGGGGTTTGATTCCTCAGTACCATATATATATATATATATATATATGTATATATATGTATATATATGGCTAGAAGTGGTGCTGTGGCTCAAGTGGTAGAGCTCTGTCCTTGAGAAAAGTCCAAGGACAGTGCTCCAGCCCTGAGTTCAAGCCCCACAACTGGCACACACACACAAAAAAGTCTCATGGATACTTTCCCACCTGGGCTGGCTTTGAACCTTGATCCTCAGACCCCAGCCTCCTGAATAGCTAGTGAAATACAGAGGCTGAGCCTACTTAACTTTGTTTTTTGGTTTTTTTTTTTTTTTGGTGGGCCATCGGGTTGAACTCAGCCTGGGTGCTGTCCCTGAGCTCTTGAGCTCAAGGCTACCCACCTTACCCTTGAGCCAATCCCCACTTCTGGTTTTCTAGAGGTTAATTGGAGATAAGAGTCTCAGGTCCTTTTGTGCCCGGGCTGGCTTTGAACCTTGATCCTCAGATCTCAGCCTCCTTAGTAGCTAGGATTACAGGCTTGAGTCACCGGAGCATGACTCTACTTACTTCTTGCAGCCATCCTGGTGCCTCCTGCTTGTTGGAGGGAGTTCTCAACTTAATGCTGAAATGTCTAGAGGTAAGAAAGGCTATTCACTGAATGCAGATGCTTTAGGGAAATGCAGATGTCATAGCCTTAGGAAATCTTTGCATATAGAGAATGCTCTGATTCTACATTGATAACTATAAGGTTAGGTTTTAGGTGAGAAAAGAGCCGGGAGAAGTAAGGCAAGTAGAGGAAAATTGATTGGAGTATGTTCCTAGGCGAACTCCCTGGGTGAACCCAGAGAGGTTACACCAGGTCTAGCTGGTTGTAGCAGGACTTTTAAGGCTGGGGTAAAAGGGAATTGTTAATCAGTAGGCATTCTTACAGGGGGGCAGCTCCAGATCTAGGGAGTGATATAGGCAGCCCAGTGGCCTGACATCTCAGCATTTTTGCTTGGCTAATAGGGCAACAATAGTGATCTGGCTACTTGCTGCTGGACAGGGGCGTGGTGGGGGCTGTATGCCGGTGGTCTAGGGTGCCAGTTGGAGGGGCAGTCGATAGGCGAATGTCCCTGAAGAGCTCAGGGACAATGCCCAGGCCCAGGGGTAGGGCGGTAGCCTTGAGCTCAAGAACTCAGAGTCAGTGCCCAGGCAGAATTCAAGCCCTATGACCCACAGAAAAAAATAAAAAAGGCAGGTTCCACCTTTGTCAGCAGTTAGGAGGTCTAGGACTCAGCGATTCTGTAGTGCCACCAGTGCTAGGGAGGTAATTAAGGAGAGGGTGAAGGAGGTGGGGGCCCATTATGAAGGGCAGAATGTAGTATACTGGCTAGAAATAACCCGTCAAATGCTAGGGCTGGACAGGAGTGGTTAGCAACTACTTCTCTTGATCTCTAGGCTCTGATTAACTTTTTATTTATTTATTTTTATTTATTTAGCCAGTCCTGGGCTTGAGCTCAGGGCCTGAGCACTGTCCTTGGACTTTCTCAAGGCTAGAGCTCTACCACTGGAGCCACAGCACCACTTTTGGCTTTTTCCTATGTATGTGGTACCCAGGAATTGAACCAGGCTCTTTGTGCAGGCTAGGCAAGCACTCTACCACTAGGCCAAACTCCCGGCCCTGAGATGGAGTTTTATAGACAGATTTTTCTCTGCCCAGGATGGCTGGCAATCAAAGGAGTCTTGGTCATAGAAGCCCTGTCATATTTCCAATTAAACAAGGAGACCAATAGGAATAGATCTTACCTGCAACTTGTTAAGGATTGATCAACAAGTACTTGTTAACGAGTTTTGCAATGACAAAATTCAGTAGAGATAAGCAGCAACTGAGTAGGATTTTTGACTATACTGACAGTTTCTTCAAATATCATGTAACCCTTTTACTAATTACAATAAAAAAAAGTAAAAAAAAAAAAGAATAGTTGGATATTGGGCCCTTATGCTTCTCTCTTAAGGATATCCTCTTTTTGTTCTCGCTGTGTGAATGTTTAGAGTGCTAGTAAATTAATCATGTCTAAGTGTAATTATTTGTCTTTCACTATACATTGTTTTTACTTGTACATTTATTGGTACATTCTAATGATTACAAATAAGGGAAACCATGCGGCTTAGGTTTCATTAGGTCTGGCTCACGTCACTTAGTTTTTTTTTTTTTTTTCCTTTTCTTTCTTTTTTTCTCCCCTTCCTTTTGTTGTTCTTTTTTAATTTCTGTACATTTTGTCTTGTATTTAAGTTGATGTGATTTAGGGTGGGGAAGGGGAAGCAGAGAAATGGTGGTGGGACAAATGGAGAAGCAACTCAGCAGTGATACATACTCACTAGACCTTATGTTGTTAGACCTATACACATTGGAGGAAGGGAAAAACTGGGAAAAATGAGGGAGGAGGTGTGCTGTTCAAAATTAAATGTCCTCATTACCTGACTTTGTAATTATAAGCCCTCTGTATATATCACCTTTATAATAAATTTTTAAATTTTTACTTTATTATCAGGATGATGTATAGAGGAGTTTTGTTACATTTGCAAGATAGTGAGAACATTAATTCTTCAATAATGTTACCCCTTCCCAGGTTTTCTTTCACTTTTCCTCCCCCCACCATCCAAGTTGTAAAGTTCATTTCCAACATATTGTCATGTGAATATCACTGTTATACTTAAATTTTTTTTAGAAAACAGAACGTTATGGAAACAGTCCAACTGCTCTACAATGGTTGGGAGTCTTTATTTCCATTTCCAGCACAGGGAACAAGAAATGTTCTCTCCCTCTCCCTGTCTCTCTCCCCCTCCCCCCCCCCCTCTCTCTGGCAAGATAAAACACATTCCCTTCAATACTAATAAATTAACTCTTTTTTATTTTTTTGCCAGTCCTGGGGCTTGAACTTAGAGCCTGAACACTGCCCTTGGGTTTTCTCAAGGCCAGTGCCCTAGCACTAGAGCCACAGCACCACTTCGGGCTTTTTTCTATGTATATGGTACCAAGGAATCGAACCCGGGTCTTCATGCATGCTAGGCAAGCACTCTACCACTAAGCCAACTCCCAGCCGTGATACATAAATGAAATCTTAACTAAAAAGAATAACATGCCAGGTGCAGTGACCCACTGCTGTAATCCTAGCCACCCAGAAGCTGTTTGCCCATACGACCCGTGTTTCTTACCTCTCAAGGCACACGCACGCGCGCACACACGATTTCCCTGAGTGGATCCTTGCGGTCCTGGGTTTCTTTTCTCCTCCGACCGCAAGGGGCAGTCAAGGTTTCGAGGCGAGCTAGCCGGCTCTCTCTCTGGTCTCCCTCCCAGGCCCCTCCTCCCGTTCACCGAGGTGCCTCTATGGTTCTTCCTGCCATTCGTCGGGAGGGGGCGCCACGCGCAGGCGCGAGTTGACGCTGAAAGGAGCGCGGAGGCAGCAGCAGCGGCAGCGGCGGGGGCGGTGGAGGTGGCTGTGGAGGCGGCGGCGGCAGGGGCAGCAACAGCAGCAGCAGCAGCAGCACCACCTTCCGGAAAGCCCGCTGGAGGTGCTTCAACGGCCGGTTGAGGGGTGACGGCGCTCGTCTCTCTGAACGGTGAGTAGGTGTCCGGCACGGGCGGGCTGATGTGCGGTCCTGGGGTCGCGAGGACCCCTCCGGTCTGAGGAGGTGGGCGCGGGCCCTGGCGGTGAGGCCGCAGGGGCTCGGAGCTCAGGGGCGCGAGCTGGGGTCCGGGACTGAGGTAGGAGCGCGGTGCGGAGGGGGCCGGGGAGGGCAGGGAGGCGGAGCCGCTGAGGCGCCAGGGTGCGGGGTCCAGCTTCGTCCCAGGACTTGAGGGAAGTCTGGCAGGTCAGTTACCCGAGAGACCGAGCCCCCTTCGGCGGCCACTAGTCGCTTTCTGTGCCTGCCGCCTGGACTCGGTAGGAGGTGGCCTGGGTGGACTGAACTTCGGGGGGTGCGGGGCACTGTTTGGAGGAGGGGGCAGTCCTGGGGCTTGAACTCAGGGCCTGGGCACTGTCCCAGGGCTGCTTTTACTGCCCCATTCCCAGCCCCTAAAACTACCTTTTAATAGTTGTACAGGGAACTTCAGTTTTATGTGTCCATTTACATGTGTAGTTCATCTGATCTTCTGATCTGTGTCACCCCTTTTATCTGTCCTATCTCATCCCTCTCATCAAGTTGTTTTTTTGTTTGTTCTTGTTGGACACTTTCCTTGAGCACTCCTGATCAAGGGTAGTACTCTGCTATTTGAGCCACAGCACCACTTCTGACTTTTTCTGTGTATGTGGAATCAAAGAATTCAACCCAGGCCTTCGTGTATGCTAGGCTAGCATGCTACCTCTAGGCCACACTCCTGGCCCGATACCGGATTTTTTTTTTGGGGGGGGGGTGGGGGACTCATGGGGATGGAACTTGGCCTGGGCGCTATCCCTGAGCTCTTCGGCTCAAGGCTACCACCCTACCCCTGGGCCTGGACAGTGTCCCTGAGCTCTTCAGCTCTAGGCTATCACACTACCTTTGAGCCAAGTTACACTTCCCTTTTTCTAGAGGTTAATTGGAGATGAGAATCTCTGGTCCTTTTGTGCTCTCAGCTGGCTTTGAAACAGGTTTGGACTCAGGGCTTTTGCTTGCCTGCCAAGCTCTATACCACTTGAACAATTCCTCTGTGCCTTTTTGCTTTAGGTTAATTTTCAGATCAAATGTTGTACTTCTTGCTTAGGTAGCTTTGGATTGTCATCCTACTTACACCTTCCACATAGCTGGGATTACAGATGTGAATCCCCATGCTCAGCTTATTTGTTGAGATGGAATCTCACTTGTGTGTGTGTGTGTGTGTGTCAGTCATGGAGCTTAAACTCTGTCCTGGGCACTGTCCCTGAGGTTTTCAGCTCAAGGCTACCACCCTAACCCTGGGTCTTGCCCTTGTCCCTGAGCTCTTGAGTGCAACGCTACCGCCCTACCCTTGAGCCAAGCCCCACTTCCTGTTTTCTAGGAGTCTCAGGTCCTTCCTGTTTTCTAAGAGTCTCAGGTCCTTTAGTGCTAGGGCCAGCTTTGAACCTTGATCCTCAGATCTCAGCCTCCTGAGTAGCTAGGATTACAGGGATGAGCCACAACCTTGGCTTTCACTTCTTTTTTACCAGCTGCTTGAAACCATGATCTTCCCCGATAGTTGGGATGAGCCATTGTGCCTGGAACAAAAAAAAAGTAATTTTTTTTGTCTTGATTTTGGTATAATGAAGTTTAAATATGAAAAATCACATTTCTTCTACTTTGCAACATGTGGAGAGACATTAAATTATAGGTATATACAGACAGTTATGGCCGTGGCCTTGACTGGTTCAGGACATGGAGACCAACAGCATCTGAAATGCTGTCAAGGCAGAACATTACCAATAGCAGTGAAAGCTTATAAGTGGCACTCTGACTCAAAATGATACAGCAGTAGTGAAATAGTTCAGGGACAGCACCCAGGGTCTGAGTTCAAGTCCTAATACTGACCCCCCCCCACCAAAAAAAAGATGAAATATTTGACTGATGAGAAAGTTTGCTGGACACAGTGGCTGATGCCTGTAATCCTAGCTACTCAGGAGGCTGAGATCTGAGGATAGTTCAAAGCCAGCCCAGGCACTAAAGACCAGGAGACTCATCTCGAGTTAACCACCAGAAAACCAGAAGTGGCGCTGTGACTTCAGGGGTAGGGTGGTAGCCTTGAGCTGAAAACCTCAGGGACAGCTCCCAGGCCCCCAAAAAGAAAGGATGTGGCTTAGTGTTAAGAATACTTTCCTAGCACACATGAGGCCCTGGGTTCGATTCCTCAGTACCGTATAAACAAAAACTGGATATGATGCTGTGTGTCAAGTGGCAGTGCTCTGCCACTTCGAGTTGTAGCGAATGCTAGTGCGTCACTTCTGAGTTTTTTGGTGGTTAGATGGAGATAAGAGTCTCATGGGTGGGGGCAGGAGTTTGGCCTAGTGTCATGTTGAGTGCTTGGCTAGCATGCATAAAGACTGGGGTTTGATTCCTCAGTACCATATATATATATATATATATATATGTATATATATGTATATATATGGCTAGAAGTGGTGCTGTGGCTCAAGTGGTAGAGCTCTGTCCTTGAGAAAAGTCCAAGGACAGTGCTCCAGCCCTGAGTTCAAGCCCCACAACTGGCACACACACACAAAAAAGTCTCATGGATACTTTCCCACCTGGGCTGGCTTTGAACCTTGATCCTCAGACCCCAGCCTCCTGAATAGCTAGTGAAATACAGAGGCTGAGCCTACTTAACTTTGTTTTTTGTTTTTTTTTTTTTTTGGTGGGCCATCGGGTTGAACTCAGCCTGGGTGCTGTCCCTGAGCTCTTGAGCTCAAGGCTACCCACCTTACCCTTGAGCCAATCCCCACTTCTGGTTTTCTAGAGGTTAATTGGAGATAAGAGTCTCAGGTCCTTTTGTGCCCGGGCTGGCTTTGAACCTTGATCCTCAGATCTCAGCCTCCTTAGTAGCTAGGATTACAGGCTTGAGTCACCGGAGCATGACTCTACTTACTTCTTGCAGCCATCCTGGTGCCTCCTGCTTGTTGGAGGGAGTTCTCAACTTAATGCTGAAATGTCTAGAGGTAAGAAAGGCTATTCACTGAATGCAGATGCTTTAGGGAAATGCAGATGTCATAGCCTTAGGAAATCTTTGCATATAGAGAATGCTCTGATTCTACATTGATAACTATAAGGTTAGGTTTTAGGTGAGAAAAGAGCCGGGAGAAGTAAGGCAAGTAGAGGAAAATTGATTGGAGTATGTTCCTAGGCGAACTCCCTGGGTGAACCCAGAGAGGTTACACCAGGTCTAGCTGGTTGTAGCAGGACTTTTAAGGCTGGGGTAAAAGGGAATTGTTAATCAGTAGGCATTCTTACAGGGGGGCAGCTCCAGATCTAGGGAGTGATATAGGCAGCCCAGTGGCCTGACATCTCAGCATTTTTGCTTGGCTAATAGGGCAACAATAGTGATCTGGCTACTTGCTGCTGGACAGGGGCGTGGTGGGGGCTGTATGCCGGTGGTCTAGGGTGCCAGTTGGAGGGGCAGTCGATAGGCGAATGTCCCTGAAGAGCTCAGGGACAATGCCCAGGCCCAGGGGTAGGGCGGTAGCCTTGAGCTCAAGAACTCAGAGTCAGTGCCCAGGCAGAATTCAAGCCCTATGACCCACAGAAAAAAATAAAAAAGGCAGGTTCCACCTTTGTCAGCAGTTAGGAGGTCTAGGACTCAGCGATTCTGTAGTGCCACCAGTGCTAGGGAGGTAATTAAGGAGAGGGTGAAGGAGGTGGGGGCCCATTATGAAGGGCAGAATGTAGTATACTGGCTAGAAATAACCCGTCAAATGCTAGGGCTGGACAGGAGTGGTTAGCAACTACTTCTCTTGATCTCTAGGCTCTGATTAACTTTTTATTTATTTATTTTTATTTATTTAGCCAGTCCTGGGCTTGAGCTCAGGGCCTGAGCACTGTCCTTGGACTTTCTCAAGGCTAGAGCTCTACCACTGGAGCCACAGCACCACTTTTGGCTTTTTCCTATGTATGTGGTACCCAGGAATTGAACCAGGCTCTTTGTGCAGGCTAGGCAAGCACTCTACCACTAGGCCAAACTCCCGGCCCTGAGATGGAGTTTTATAGACAGATTTTTCTCTGCCCAGGATGGCTGGCAATCAAAGGAGTCTTGGTCATAGAAGCCCTGTCATATTTCCAATTAAACAAGGAGACCAATAGGAATAGATCTTACCTGCAACTTGTTAAGGATTGATCAACAAGTACTTGTTAACGAGTTTTGCAATGACAAAATTCAGTAGAGATAAGCAGCAACTGAGTAGGATTTTTGACTATACTGACAGTTTCTTCAAATATCATGTAACCCTTTTACTAATTACAATAAAAAAAAGTAAAAAAAAAAAAAGAATAGTTGGATATTGGGCCCTTATGCTTCTCTCTTAAGGATATCCTCTTTTTGTTCTCGCTGTGTGAATGTTTAGAGTGCTAGTAAATTAATCATGTCTAAGTGTAATTATTTGTCTTTCACTATACATTGTTTTTACTTGTACATTTATTGGTACATTCTAATGATTACAAATAAGGGAAACCATGCGGCTTAGGTTTCATTAGGTCTGGCTCACGTCACTTAGTTTTTTTTTTTTTTTCCTTTCTTTTTTTCTCCTCTTCCTTTTGTTGTTCTTTTTTAATTTCTGTACATTTTGTCTTGTATTTAAGTTGATGTGATTTAGGGTGGGGAAGGGGAAGCAGAGAAATGGTGGTGGGACAAATGGAGAAGCAACTCAGCAGTGATACATACTCACTAGACCTTATGTTGTTAGACCTATACACATTGGAGGAAGGGAAAAACTGGGAAAAATGAGGGAGGAGGTGTGCTGTTCAAAATTAAATGTCCTCATTACCTGACTTTGTAATTATAAGCCCTCTGTATATATCACCTTTATAATAAATTTTTAAATTTTTACTTTATTATCAGGATGATGTATAGAGGAGTTTTGTTACATTTGCAAGATAGTGAGAACATTAATTCTTCAATAATGTTACCCCTTCCCAGGTTTTCTTTCACTTTTCCTCCCCCCACCATCCAAGTTGTAAAGTTCATTTCCAACATATTGTCATGTGAATATCACTGTTATACTTAAATTTTTTTTTAGAAAACAGAACGTTATGGAAACAGTCCAACTGCTCTACAATGGTTGGGAGTCTTTATTTCCATTTCCAGCACAGGGAACAAGAAATGTTCTCTCCCTCTCCCTGTCTCTCTCCCCCTCCCCCCCCCTCTCTCTGGCAAGATAAAACACATTCCCTTCAATACTAATAAATTAACTCTTTTTTATTTTTTTGCCAGTCCTGGGGCTTGAACTTAGAGCCTGAACACTGCCCTTGGGTTTTCTCAAGGCCAGTGCCCTAGCACTAGAGCCACAGCACCACTTCGGGCTTTTTTCTATGTATATGGTACCAAGGAATCGAACCCGGGTCTTCATGCATGCTAGGCAAGCACTCTACCACTAAGCCAACTCCCAGCCGTGATACATAAATGAAATCTTAACTAAAAAGAATAACATGCCAGGTGCAGTGACCCACTGCTGTAATCCTAGCCACCCAGAAGCTGTTTGCCCATACGACCCGTGTTTCTTACCTCTCAAGGCACACGCACGCGCGCACACACGATTTCCCTGAGTGGATCCTTGCGGTCCTAGGTTGCTTTTCTCCTCCGACCGCAAGGGGCAGTCAAGGTTTCGAGGCGAGCTAGCCGGCTCTCTCTCTGGTCTCCCTCCCAGGCCCCTCCTCCCGTTCACCGAGGTGCCTCTATGGTTCTTCCTGCCATTCGTCGGGAGGGGGCGCCACGCGCAGGCGCGAGTTGACGCTGAAAGGAGCGCGGAGGCAGCAGCAGCGGCAGCGGCGGGGGCGGTGGAGGCGGCTGTGGAGGCGGCGGCGGCAGGGGCAGCAGCAGCAGCAGCAGCAGCAGCACCACCTTCCGGAAAGCCCGCTGGAGGTGCTTCAACGGCCGGTTGAGGGGTGACGGCGCTCGTCTCTCTGAACGGTGAGTAGGTGTCCGGCACGGGCGGGCTGATGTGCGGTCCTGGGGTCGCGAGGACCCCTCCGGTCTGAGGAGGTGGGCGCGGGCCCTGGCGGTGAGGCCGCAGGGGCTCGGAGCTCAGGGGCGCGAGCTGGGGTCCGGGACTGAGGTAGGAGCGCGGTGCGGAGGGGGCCGGGGAGGGCAGGGAGGCGGAGCCGCTGAGGCGCCAGGGTGCGGGGTCCAGCTTCGTCCCAGGACTTGAGGGAAGTCTGGCAGGTCAGTTACCCGAGAGACCGAGCCCCCTTCGGCGGCCACTAGTCGCTTTCTGTGCCTGCCGCCTGGACTCGGTAGGAGGTGGCCTGGGTGGACTGAACTTCGGGGGGTGCGGGGCACTGTTTGGAGGAGGGGGCAGTCCTGGGGCTTGAACTCAGGGCCTGGGCACTGTCCCAGGGCTGCTTTTACTGCCCCATTCCCAGCCCCTAAAACTACCTTTTAATAGTTGTACAGGGAACTTCAGTTTTATGTGTCCATTTACATGTGTAGTTCATCTGATCTTCTGATCTGTGTCACCCCTTTTATCTGTCCTATCTCATCCCTCTCATCAAGTTGTTTTTTTGTTTGTTCTTGTTGGACACTTTCCTTGAGCACTCCTGATCAAGGGTAGTACTCTGCTATTTGAGCCACAGCACCACTTCTGACTTTTTCTGTGTATGTGGAATCAAAGAATTCAACCCAGGCCTTCGTGTATGCTAGGCTAGCATGCTACCTCTAGGCCACACTCCTGGCCCGATACCGGATTTTTTTTTTGGGGGGGGGGTGGGGGACTCATGGGGATGGAACTTGGCCTGGGCGCTATCCCTGAGCTCTTCGGCTCAAGGCTACCACCCTACCCCTGGGCCTGGACAGTGTCCCTGAGCTCTTCAGCTCTAGGCTATCACACTACCTTTGAGCCAAGTTACACTTCCCTTTTTCTAGAGGTTAATTGGAGATGAGAATCTCTGGTCCTTTTGTGCTCTCAGCTGGCTTTGAAACAGGTTTGGACTCAGGGCTTTTGCTTGCCTGCCAAGCTCTATACCACTTGAACAATTCCTCTGTGCCTTTTTGCTTTAGGTTAATTTTCAGATCAAATGTTGTACTTCTTGCTTAGGTAGCTTTGGATTGTCATCCTACTTACACCTTCCACATAGCTGGGATTACAGATGTGAATCCCCATGCTCAGCTTATTTGTTGAGATGGAATCTCACTTGTGTGTGTGTGTGTGTGTCAGTCATGGAGCTTAAACTCTGTCCTGGGCACTGTCCCTGAGGTTTTCAGCTCAAGGCTACCACCCTAACCCTGGGTCTTGCCCTTGTCCCTGAGCTCTTGAGTGCAACGCTACCGCCCTACCCTTGAGCCAAGCCCCACTTCCTGTTTTCTAGGAGTCTCAGGTCCTTCCTGTTTTCTAAGAGTCTCAGGTCCTTTAGTGCTAGGGCCAGCTTTGAACCTTGATCCTCAGATCTCAGCCTCCTGAGTAGCTAGGATTACAGGGATGAGCCACAACCTTGGCTTTCACTTCTTTTTTACCAGCTGCTTGAAACCATGATCTTCCCCGATAGTTGGGATGAGCCATTGTGCCTGGAACAAAAAAAAAGTAATTTTTTTTGTCTTGATTTTGGTATAATGAAGTTTAAATATGAAAAATCACATTTCTTCTACTTTGCAACATGTGGAGAGACATTAAATTATAGGTATATACAGACAGTTATGGCCGTGGCCTTGACTGGTTCAGGACATGGAGACCAACAGCATCTGAAATGCTGTCAAGGCAGAACATTACCAATAGCAGTGAAAGCTTATAAGTGGCACTCTGACTCAAAATGATACAGCAGTAGTGAAATAGTTCAGGGACAGCACCCAGGGTCTGAGTTCAAGTCCTAATACTGACCCCCCCCCACCAAAAAAAAGATGAAATATTTGACTGATGAGAAAGTTTGCTGGACACAGTGGCTGATGCCTGTAATCCTAGCTACTCAGGAGGCTGAGATCTGAGGATAGTTCAAAGCCAGCCCAGGCACTAAAGACCAGGAGACTCATCTCGAGTTAACCACCAGAAAACCAGAAGTGGCGCTGTGACTTCAGGGGTAGGGTGGTAGCCTTGAGCTGAAAACCTCAGGGACAGCTCCCAGGCCCCCAAAAAGAAAGGATGTGGCTTAGTGTTAAGAATACTTTCCTAGCACACATGAGGCCCTGGGTTCGATTCCTCAGTACCGTATAAACAAAAACTGGATATGATGCTGTGTGTCAAGTGGCAGTGCTCTGCCACTTCGAGTTGTAGCGAATGCTAGTGCGTCACTTCTGAGTTTTTTGGTGGTTAGATGGAGATAAGAGTCTCATGGGTGGGGGCAGGAGTTTGGCCTAGTGTCATGTTGAGTGCTTGGCTAGCATGCATAAAGACTGGGGTTTGATTCCTCAGTACCATATATATATATATATATATATATGTATATATATGTATATATATGGCTAGAAGTGGTGCTGTGGCTCAAGTGGTAGAGCTCTGTCCTTGAGAAAAGTCCAAGGACAGTGCTCCAGCCCTGAGTTCAAGCCCCACAACTGGCACACACACACAAAAAAGTCTCATGGATACTTTCCCACCTGGGCTGGCTTTGAACCTTGATCCTCAGACCCCAGCCTCCTGAATAGCTAGTGAAATACAGAGGCTGAGCCTACTTAACTTTGTTTTTTGTTTTTTTTTTTTTTTGGTGGGCCATCGGGTTGAACTCAGCCTGGGTGCTGTCCCTGAGCTCTTGAGCTCAAGGCTACCCACCTTACCCTTGAGCCAATCCCCCACTTCTGGTTTTCTAGAGGTTAATTGGAGATAAGAGTCTCAGGTCCTTTTGTGCCCGGGCTGGCTTTGAACCTTGATCCTCAGATCTCAGCCTCCTTAGTAGCTAGGATTACAGGCTTGAGTCACCGGAGCATGACTCTAGCTTACTTCTTGCAGCCATCCTGGTGCCTCCTGCTTGTTGGAGGGAGTTCTCAACTTAATGCTGAAATGTCTAGAGGTAAGAAAGGCTATTCACTGAATGCAGATGCTTTAGGGAAATGCAGATGTCATAGCCTTAGGAAATCTTTGCATATAGAGAATGCTCTGATTCTACATTGATAACTATAAGGTTAGGTTTTAGGTGAGAAAAGAGCCGGGAGAAGTAAGGCAAGTAGAGGAAAATTGATTGGAGTATGTTCCTAGGCGAACTCCCTGGTGAAACCCAGAGAGGTTACACCAGGTCTAGCTGGTTGTAGCAGGACTTTAAGGCTGGGGTAAAAGGGAATTGTTAATCAGTAGGCATTCTTACAGGGGGGGCAGCTCCAGATCTAGGGAGTGATATAGGCAGCCCAGTGGCCTGACATCTCAGCATTTTTGCTTGGCTAATAGGGCAACAATAGTGATCTGGCTACTTGCTGCTGGACAGGGGCGTGGTGGGGGCTGTATGCCGGTGGTCTAGGGTGCCAGTTGGAGGGGCAGTCGATAGGCGAATGTCCCTGAAGAGCTCAGGGACAATGCCCAGGCCCAGGGGTAGGGCGGTAGCCTTGAGCTCAAGAACTCAGAGTCAGTGCCCAGGCAGAATTCAAGCCCTATGACCCACAGAAAAAAATAAAAAAGGCAGGTTCCACCTTTGTCAGCAGTTAGGAGGTCTAGGACTCAGCGATTCTGTAGTGCCACCAGTGCTAGGGAGGTAATTAAGGAGAGGGTGAAGGAGGTTGGGCTAAGCCACTCCTGTCCAGGCCCTAGCATTTGACGGTTAT